>NC_066363.1:4677500-5277500 GCF_013377495.2 Cygnus atratus
GAAGAGGAGTGGAAGAAGTTTGTAGGGATGAAGAAAGCAATCCTAAAATTTGCTTTCAACTAAGAAATATTTTAGGGAAGCCATGTGTCAAATGAGTCATCTTCCCCTAATTTTAACACTTCCCCTCTCTTTCACCCAACTTCAAGCTATTTCTGTTTGCTGTCAATATTTTATCTGGAGGAAAATCAGAAGAAGAGTGGTTTTCCTTTTGGATGGATAAATAATTTCTTGATTCAAATATGTCTTTCCCTCTCAAGGACTTACATAGCCAAGTTGTACATTCCAAACGTCTCACAGCATTGTGCTTCTTGTCTCCACACCTGAAAAGGTAGAGTCATAGAAGAGAATCACAGAATCATTTAGGTTGGAAAAGAATTCTAAGGTTATCTGGTCCAACCTTTAACCTAGCACTGCCAAGCCTACCACTAAACCATGTCCCTAAGCACTGCATTTCACAGAATCACAGAATCATCTAGGTTGGAAGAGACCTCCAAGATCATCTAGTCCAACCTCTGACCTAACACTAAGAAGTCCTCCACTAAACCATATCACTAAGCTCTACATCTAAATGTCTTTTAAAGACCTCCAGGGATGGTGACTCAACCACTTCCCTGGGCAGCCTATTCCAATGCCTAACAACCCTTTTGGTAAAGAAGTTTTTCCTAATATCCAACCTAAACCTCCCCTGGTGCAACTTTAGCCCATTCCCCCTCGTCCTGTCGCCAGGCACGTGGAAGAATAGACCAACCCCTACCTCGCTACAGCCTCCTTTAATGTACCTGTAGAGAGCGATAAGGTCGCCCCTGAGCCTCCTCTTCTCCAGGCTGAACAATCCCAGCTCCCTCAGCCGCTCCTCGTAAGACTTGTTCTCCAGACCCCTCACCAGCTTTGTTGCCCTTCTCTGGACTTGCTGAAGCACCTCGATGTCCTTGTAGCGAGGGGCCCCAAACTGAACACAGTACTCGAGGTGCGTTTACACGTGTTTTCAATACCTCCAGGGATGGTGACTCAACCACTTCCCCAGGCAGCCCGTTCCAATGCTTCACAACCCTTTCAGTGAATAATTTTTTCCTACTATCCAACCTAAACTTTCCCAGGTGCAACTTGAGGTCATTTCCTCTTGTTCTATTGCTTGTGGCTTGGGAGGAAAGACCAACCCCCACCACCCTACAACCTACTTTGAGGGAGTGGTAGAGAACAATAAAGCCTTCCCTGAGCCTACTTTCCTCTAGGCTAAGTAACCCCAGTTCCTTCAACTGCTCCTTATTAGACTTGTTCTGTAGACCCTTTATCAGCTTCGTTGCCCTTCTTTGGACACAATATGCCTAGGGAAAGGAAGAGACAGAATAAATAAAACAAGGGTTTCTTAAGGACACTATCCTGGAAGTGGGATTCAGGATCTGGTTAAGTACCAAAGCTTCCTGTTCAGTGTCTGGAGAGCCAGATTTTTGAAACAGACACTCAAAATCAGCAGCCAGGGAGCTTCATTGTTGGCCATGAGGAGGAGCCAAATACAGGGGCTTTCAAGGTTGAAACTTGGATCCAACCTTTGAACCCCACCGAAATCTGGTTTCAGAGAAGGAACTAAAAGATGTTTTGAGGCAAATTTAGCTTTGTATGTTGAATAATAATAGTGAGGAAAGAAGTTTAATCACCTGCTTCCTTCTCAGAGGAAAACTGTATGTAAAATAGCACAGAAAATTGCAGTCTGTATCTGATTTTCTTATAAGGACATGGAATTACATGAATTTACCAGTATATTAGTGACAGAAATGGAAACTGATGACCTTACTTTTCACACAGTTTTCCACAGTTGACCCCAATGTTACCAGTCATTTTATTTTGTTTGGCCTTGTCAGTCCAAGAAGAAACAGTGCAAATAGAAAAGAACAGACTGAAATCTGGTGGTATGTATGAATATGGTGCAACCTGGAGCTGTAGGTGAACTGTTCCTTGTTGCTTTCTATGTTGACTTCCCTCCTCTTTACGAAAAAGCACCTTTTCAAAGCTTTCAATGGCTTTTTCAATGGCTGTTGTCAACAGCACTTTTAGAAACATCAATGTGATGCTTTCATTTGACATCTTATTTTCCTGATGGCCGGGTGTTGAATTAGTACTGAAGGACCGTGGCAAAGTCCCAACAAAAAACTGGGTAAAGGGCAGCAAGAACATCATGAAGAGTTCATTAGGAAATTGTTTGTATGTATCCTCTGGGATCTCTCTGAATTTCCTGTTTTATTTTAACTTTCTTGTTTCTAAGTCCGTTTAAAATAAGCGTGGAAAAATCTATTTCTTGGGACTGGCTGTACTTTTGATGGCTGCAGAAAGGTAGTTTATGCAGAAAAACTGCATAGTTTTCTCTCTGAGTTCCTCCTGACGAAGAGGAGTATTTACCAGAAGCTGAAACCTCCTCCCTACCTCCAATGTATGCAGTTCCCAGAGCTACTCAGGGTGTCAATGCAATTGGACATGAAATCACTTTTCTTCGGTGAAGTAATTGCTGATTTTCACTTAATGACACCTTGGAAAGAGATCAGAGGGGGTTCTTTTTCATAGGGATGGGTGAACACATCCTACCCTAGGTGTACCCATTTCTGAAATCTGTTCTCGTGTGGCCTCCCCAGCACCTGCCTGTTCTGGGGCTGGGAGATGTGGTTGTCTTGCTCCTCTTTCAGATTCTTTGCAGACATTTTACCAATAAAGCTGTTGCAGAGAAAGACTCTAGAAAAATCAATATCCAGGAATGTTTCGTCTAGTTCACAGTGGAATAAGCGGGAGGATAGTAGAGCAGTAAGTTTACCACCTGCATGCCCTTTTCCTAGATGGAACACTTCAGACCTAAACTGCCCATTTATGAATACACCATTTAACTGCTTTCTGAAAGACACTTGCATTAAGTTTCTCTTGGACTGCTCTTTTAATATATTTTCTGTCACTCCCGTTTACTTACAGAAACTATTATCAATAAATATCTTGAAAAACGTGTTGTCTCCAGATGCATTGATGTCTTTTATTTGTCTTGTTCCCTCCTTGGCAGGCTGTTCAAGTCTTCCATCCTCACAGTAGTGGGATATGTTGATTTGCCTTGTGAATAATCTTTACTGTTAACCTCTTCTTAAATATGTGAATTTGCTAGTCTGTTTAAAGTCCAGTACAGAGTGTTCATCTCTCTTTTATTTTGGTCCCTACCAGGAAACGCCTACAGAGAATGCCTGGGCAATGGAACGTGGGCTTCCAAGATAAACTACTCTCAGTGTGAGCCTATTCTGGATGACAAGGTCTGTATTTTTCTTTCCTTTCATTCTTCTCAATGTCATTTCTCAGCATATATGAATGCAAAGCCAAGCTTAAGGTTAACACACTAATTTAGGATTTCTGAGCTGGATTCCATTTCTGTCTCTGCAACAAATCCTCCGTGTGAATTCAGCAAATCATTTATCCTCTCTCCATATTCTCTACACACATAGTTTTTAGAAAATAAAGGATGCTTTATTTCACCCTGTCCATGGTGGTATATGTTTATGCAGATCCGTCCTAGCTTTGTTGAGAGCCTACAGCTGCTACAGTAAATGTTAGTGATAATAACAGTAATACCAAAAGCTTCTTTGTCAGTGGAATGTAAACTTTCATTATCTGATTCAACCCCCTACCTGCCAGTTCTAAAGTCTCATTGACAACTGGCCTTTCTTGATCTCAGTGCCATTTTCCCTTCAGCAAATATGTAAAGGGGCAGCAGCAGAAAAATATAGAAAAAGCATACTCAGGTCCCAGCTGGCTTTAAAAAAATTGAGCCAGCCCTGCATTATATAGTTTACAAAATGAAATTAGCATAAAGGGTTAAGCCCCTTCAGAAAAGCTGCAAGCAATTGCAGATTGTCCTTTTTTTCAAATGTCACACCTTTCTTTGGAGGCATCGTAGACATTCATCCTCAGTTTAAACCTCAGTTTAAGACAGGCCTTCCCTGCCATGTCCTCTTTCCCTCCCCCTGCTTTGAGTGCTACAGTGGGACACACAGGCACACTGGGGTTTTGTCCTGTCTCTCTGCCAGGGGTGATGGAGCCCAGCAGCTCAGGCCTGTTTATGTTTTGGGGTTCTTTCCACTCTTTCTGCCACTCGAGTTGTGCCATGCTGGTTTCAAACAGAGAGGAGGAAGACAAGGTCTTGCCTGCTGCAAGCTGTTTGCAGAGCTAATCCAGATTTCAGGCTCAGGAGTTGCACCCAGAACAGCTGTGATGTGGCTTGGCTATAGCTTGCCATCTGTCCCATAAGATCAATGTTGCTGAATGTGGGCTTTGAGAAATGAATGAGAAAACAGGTAACTACACACCACGTGCTGAGAAGTACCCACTCTTATTTATGGCTAGGTAATTCGTTGGATCCCACCCCCCCAAAAAAAAAAAAAAAAAAAGCTGGAGGCTTCTAGAAAGTAAGAAATGCACCAGATCAGGACTGCCCTCTGGCGGGACTGGTAACATTCAAGATTGCCTGGCACAGTGGAGAGGGTCCCGTGGCAAATCAAGCTGGTCTAAGTGGGGGCCCATCCTTGTATTTTCTTCCCACTGAAAGTGGAAACACTTGATTTGTTGGGTCAGTTTTCAGCTGGATTGGTTCTCTGCACCTTCTTTTATCATTATTGCAGGAGTGCTGGTTGTAGGGCACATGTATGGAGTGAAAGGCTGACCAGGGTCGAAGGGGAAAGCATCCCATGGTAGCTCTGACTGAGGTGGATTTGCAGTTCTGTGAAACCACCTCTTAAAAATGAGCAAGGTGGGAAGGTGGGGTGTAGCATCTCGAGAACAGGGTAAAAGTCTGGGCAAAGACTAAAAATCTTTGGTGTGGGTTACCTCATATGGGAAACCTGAGCTGCCAGTAACAGTCTGCTGTATGAGCTCAGGAAAATGCTGCTGTATTTTAATGAAACTCTTTATGTGTTTTTCTGCATAACTTAAACAGTTGCTGTCTCTGCACGAGCAAATACAGAGGAGTTTTATTTGAAGAGGCTGAAGAAGTGTTGTGACTAGAGTATGGGATTATCTCCTTTGCTCTGTTTTTGCTTTTAAAAACTTTGCAGCTATGGTGATAGCTTAAAACTTCTTAAATAGCATGTTCCTTAAACAGAGGAAAGTGCAGATGTTCCACTGACCCTTGTTTGCTAAAGCTTAAAAACTCATTTAGTAGATCTTTAAAGATTTGTGACAAGCTTTACAAATATTAATATTTGTGAATATTTCCTAAATCTCTACATAATGCTCAGTGTTACAGATGAATACTTGGGTTGCTTTGTGATCTCAAAAAAAAAAAAAAAAGAAAAAAAGAAATCCCCATGGATTTGCATAATCCTCCATTTTGATTAAAGGTGAGATGCAAGGACACACGTGGGTCTATTGTTATTTGTTGACTGATCGCAGCAGATGCCACGTATCGTTCAGGATGTACCCCCTGTGTTTTGTGTTAGTTTTTCACGCAGAAAACAACACCGCTATCAAGCCTGACCACTTACAGCCAGATTTCTAAGGAAGGACATAGTTTGACTTGAAATGCAATGATTGATACATGGGGACAGAAACAGGAGTTTTCAAGATCAGCCCAGTGTCAAGTGCTACATGCTTTTATGACCATGTTGGCAATGCAGCACGGGAAATTGCAGTTTTTTGCAGCTGGGAGTCAGTCTCAGGGGACATAAACTCCCATAGCACACATTCCCTGATGGATTACTTCCATACATAAGTGCTTATCCTGTGGTTGTGACCTGTGGCAGTCGTTGATAAAACCATGCTCTGGGACTGCTTTGCTCCTAGATAGACGTTTTGGGTGGATTTAGTTTCCTGCACATAGTTATGTAGTGTAGTTTAAAATGCCCCAGTGTTTCTGCATGCATCTGGCAGACATGCCACAGGCCTTGTGGGATAACAGTGTCCGTCAGCTGCAGTCTTGGAGGTCTGTCACCAGGGCTGACCAGGAGGAACAGAGTCCCCTGCATGCACCTCAAGGGGCACTGGATGCCTGTGTGTAGCCACAAATGTTCCCAGCCCTTGCTTCAGTTCTTGGTTCAGATTTGGATAGGTACCCAAATGTAGATGTCGCAATGTCAGCCTGAATCCCACTGTCTCAATGACCAATTGGCATCTTCTCCAGGCACCAGATTCAGGTACAGAAATCATTTTGATCCAACTGGCTCTTTGGCATAATGTCTAATAAATGGAAAGCTTCTCCTTGGCCTACAAGCTCCTGTATCAAAGAGACCTTTGCTGCAGCTGGCACAAATCCGTGCCCTTGTTAGAAGACAAATGAGGGTCTCAAGCAGCAAAAAATATGTTTCAGCATTCGTAAAAAGCTATAAATTAACAACTGTGGGCTTGTCTATGTGGCCTTTGGCACCTGGGTATGAAATAGGTGCTGGTGCTGTTTTGTGGTGGCCTGAAGCTGTGTAGCTGAATTAGGACCATGCTGGGCCTACGTTAATGCATCCTACTTAGGACCACAGTCACATCAGGCACAGTTACCCAGCTTCCAGCTGGCTCACGACAGGAAAGCAGCGAGCTCAGAGGCAGATGAGAGAGCTCCCACTTGAAAGCAAAAAAAGCCTGTGCAGAACTACTGCCTCTTCCCTCGATTCGGCAGCAGTGAAAGTCAGCTTGCCTTTTCGTTGGCTTGTTCGGCGCTCAGTTGAGTTAAGATTCACCTCAGCTGATCTTTAATCGTCTAAAAGTTACACATTCGGTCCAAACTAGTCATCCAGTTTCCCTGTATGGCCAAGAGAGGGATAAGGGCGCCTCTTCAGGGACTGAATTGTCATTACCCTGAACGTTCTGCAGGAAGAATTGAACTACCCTTGCAACATACTCATTCCCTTTGCCTGACTCTCATGGAGTGCCAGGCAGTCAGCTTTGCCCAAACAATGAACTTTTAAGCAGCCCCTTAGGTGAGATAGATCCCCTATTTTGGACATCTGGAAAGATAGGAGGAATGGGGAGGGCTGTATTAGGAGAAAGCAGAAGCAGCAGAAGCCAAAGAAGGATGTTTTTTTTTTTTCGAGCAGCATCTCACTTAACAAACATACTTCCCTGTTTGGACGTGGTCCTGGGCAACTTGCTCCAGGTGTCCCTGTTTGAGCAGGGATTTGGACCAGATGACCTCCAGAGGCCCCTTACAACCTCAACCAGTCCATGATTCTGTGATTCTGCTTTCAAAAGTCTTTGGATAGGAGATACAGTGTCTTCAAATGGGTCAAACTCAAACGTCACAGGAAGAGGTGTGCTGGGAACAGTAGCAGGACCTGTCAAGAAGTTCTGGTAGACGGAGAAGGATTCTTGTCATCTGGAGAGTTACAAGGGCAAACGTTAGGTAGGTGTTAGTTCAAATTATTGGCCGATTTGATTTGGACAGGTTCGCAATCATGTCCTAACTACAGCAAAGAAGTTCCTGGAGAGAGAGAACATCTCTTTCATTAACTTAGATTTGAAAAGTTGGTGAAAGGTAAAGAAATAAGGCTGCACTTCCTCAGTTTATTTGGTAGAAGCTTGTTGGAAAATAATGTTGCCCCCTGTGACATAGCATCATTGTCAGGCATAGGTATGGCATGGACAAGGGCTCTAGTGATGTGATCTGCTGTGCTCTGGAGACCACAGCCAGCGGATGTCCTTGCCATCCCCTTCTCCATTTCCTTTCTAATATAATGACCCTACTTCTAAGCCATGAATAGGATATAAATCTGCGTTTTAGTGGAGTGAAACATCTTCCTGGAAGCAGAGGAATATTGTGTAGCAGGAGAAGGTTGTTAGCATTTTAAATGCATCAGTCTTCAAGAGGGTGAGACAGAACAGTTATGTAAGTATTTTACACGAACCCAGCTTTGGCCAACACATGACTGATTCTGGGCACGTGTTTTTCAACCCTGAAGGTGTTGTCTCCAATTCTACCAGAGATGCAGATTGCATGTAGGCTGGTGGGAAGTGATCTTGCAACCCTGTCAGCTTAGTTTTTCATAGGCACCGAGGCAGTTCTTGTTTCTATGATATTTGAATTTGCCTTCAGGAAACCTTGTTAGTGTCAACGACAGGAAAAAAATAAATGTATGCCTGTTTTTCCTTCAGCATCAGTGTGTCAAAGAGGAGTTCTATTATGTTTTTTTTTCTTTCCAATCAATTTTCTTGTGTTTTGAACCATACCTTCTGAAAATTGGAGCGAAGTTGAAACAGTGCTTAGGAGCCACAGGAGCAAGCTGAAGGGCCAGACTCAAAGAGCAGGATCCTTGGTCTGGGAGAAACACTACCATCTTCTAGAAGGCTTCTAGCACTACATGAGTAATTAAGCAGGAGAGAAAATAAGCAAGCCAGCTTGCCAGGGCACTAGCTGAATAAAACAACATTGCATTTCAGGTAGGCACATTGGTTAAAGTGCGTTTTCCTCCCCTTTAGGTGACCTGGTGACTTAAAGATAAATAAAGCTTAGGGTGGAATTCAGGTCTTGTGGGGTTTTTTCTCCTCTAGGCAATTCAGAAAATGGGCCCGGGCAGGGGAAGTTTATTTTAGGGGACTTTATAATTGACTTAAAAATACCTTACATGGTTGAGTTCAGTCCAGAAACAGCACATTACTCCATGTGCTGAAGATACAGGCAGGATTCATCATGAAAATGATTCCAAGAGGGCTCACTCACTTGCTTTCTGGCAACGTGCTGGAAGATGAACAATGGAGCAGATTAACTACTGCTGCTGGTTGTAGTTTCATCCAAACATCCATTCACTGACAAATTCCTGTGACTGGAATAAAACCTTCAGGGAAATTGTTAGAAAAATGAAACAAAGTAGGTTCAACCAAAATTAGAAAGCTGATGCCATTCACAGGATTTTAGCTTTATATTTTTATCACAAGGGAGGAAATTTAAACTCTAGGTCTTTTTTTTTTCTTTTTTTTCCTGAGGGAGGCAAACATCCCAAATTGTGGAAAGATCCGCTTAGCCTGAAAAGACAAATGCCAAAATAAAAATAAAAAAATCTGTTTCCAGGGTTGTTTGTTATTTAAGTAGTACATCTCTTGTCAGTTTTTAACCATCTTCAGTATTTACATGAATAGTGTTTTTCTACTTCTTCCTCTCCATCAGGCAAAGAGAGGAGATGCTTCTTTCTCTGAAGCCAGCAACAGCCCACCATTTACTTCAAGGTCAAATTTTGGTCACATTGCTAAATACACTGATTAATACACTGATTTAGGTGGGAGCGCTTATGCTTTTTCATTTCCATGGTCAAGAACCTACCACTAATGCCCTCAGCATCCTAGGAAACAGACCCTAATACACTAAGTTTCATCGCATACTTGGGTCACTGCTCAAGATCTGCTTCATCAGGCTCTCTCAAACCTGAGAAGACAAGACCAGATTCCAGCTCTTTCAGTCTGCATCAGTTCTGCCCTCAGAAAGATAAGGATCTTAGCTTGCAAGGAGAGTATCTCAGAGTAAAATCTGCCCATATGGAAGAGGCTTCTTGTTTACTCACACTGACAACTGGTTCATTTCTGTATGAAAACCAAACCATTTGAGAAGGAAAGTAGCATAACCTGGCTCATTATGGCTGTGTAGTCTTCTAACAAAGTAACGTTTCGTAATGTGTTGCAACTGCTAGAAGATCATTGCCTGTGTCTTTTGTAGCTTTGTTACCTAAATTGTAAAGTATTATGATGATGGAAATAAGAGATCCTGTGGAAATTGAAGAAAAAGGGGGGAAAAGAACTTTTCTGCTGAGATTTGGAAGAAGCTGCGGACAAATCCCAAACTGAAATGAAACTAAGCATGTACTTCTGTGCCTGGGCCGCATGTTTGGCTTGTACATAGGCATCAGCCCTGGGGCTATTATATCATTTTAAAGTCGAGAAAAGTAATTACTGTTTCCTAAACTGATTAACTGTTCCTTAATGTCAGTGCTCAGAGAGTCATGCTGATTTAATCATGTTATCTCTTTACCTCCAGAGGAAGTACGCGCTCCATTACAAGATTGCTCTCATCATAAACTACCTGGGGCACTGTATATCAGTAGGGGCCCTTATAGTTGCCTTTATGCTTTTCTTGTGCTTGAGGTGAGTAATCTGTTTGCATGCTTCTAACTTGGTTGGGTGTGCGACACTTACCGGGTTACTCGAGCCCTCTAATAACACTGTCCAGATTGCATATGGTCTTGGAAAATTATGGCTTTTATGCTCCCAAGCATGTACATGGTTTCATTGATTGATGCAGTGGATGAGTTGTAATGATGGCTTCCATGCTTAAGACTTGAAGCTTATTTATATTCAGGAAGAGGGCTATACATGATTTATTGATGCAGCAAAAAATTCAGTGAGCACAGAGTGCTTCATTAAGGGAAGATGGGATTTGAGAGTGTCAAGTTGCAAGTTTGGGGGAAAGTTTTCTAAGGCACTGCATAATAACACAAGGCATTTTGCATTTCCTGGTAGATAATGCCCAAATCTAGACCTGAGGAGATGAAATAAAATCTTTCCACTGTGTTTTGGGTTAATTTCAATTTTTCTTCCATTAAAGAACTTTGAATTTTGCTTAAATAGCAAGAGAAACATCTTTATGGGATCTTTATCTCCACCAGTGCTCATGAAACAAGGAATGTAAATCACTGAAACTACACAGAAGTGATTCTCTTCTCCTGGTTAATAGGGGTGGCCTGGTTAGAAGGTATTTCTATATTATTTGTGTGGTTTTGTCTACAAATGTTCAACCTGAACTTTGTCCCAGCTACAGTAAGTGCTGTCGAATGGTTATCCTTGAGAAAAACTGTACATTAGTACCAAGGCAGAAATATGTAGAGGACCCTAACCAGGAGCACAAGATCACAGACAGAGACCTAAGTGAACACACTACTGCTTTCCTAGACTGAAGCATCCCTTCAGAGGCTTGCACTAAGTCTTTCTCTTAAGCATCATTAACAAGAGGGTCTTTCTTGTTAATAACAGGAATCTTCTTTCACCCCAGTGTCTATAAGCGGAATGAGCCATGCTCAGAAAAAAAAAAAAGAAAAAAAAAAGCTTTAAACATTCAATGGGAACACTTCCGATGCATTGGTTTAAACTTCCATTTAAACCTTCTTACTGTGCATATAATGCTAATTCCCATAGTGCTTGAAGCCCTGAATTAATTTACACTGAATAAAGAATGCAAATTATTCATTGCAACTATATTCCCTGCTTTGATGCTGAATCTTTTATAAATGCTTAAGTAAATAACGCAGAAGCAATTAGATAATATGGGATAAATGTACGCAGCTTCTAACACAGAAGTGGCCTAGCTGATCTCTTTTAAATTGTTTTTCTGGTATTTAAACTTTGATTTTAAGGTTTAAATTTTGCAGTCAACTTCAGCATGAAAAATGACTGCAGCAATTAAGTAGTTCCCTGTACGTGCTGTGAATTAAGATATTCCATCTTTTCAATTTCCCACTGCACCATGGAAAAAAAATATCTATTGCCCTGATATAACTGTCCAGCCAGTGTTAGCCAGCATGAGCTATCTCAGTCTCTGTAGAGACTGATTTGTTTTCGGAAGTTGTAAGAATGCTCTGGTAAAGGCAGTCCAGACTGCATTACAGATTTCCCATGCGCATGCTCTAGGCCATGCATATCTGCATCACCCTTACCTCTGCAAAGTGACCCAGGAGCAAATCAGTTCTGCTAACCGAGTCTTGTTATTTGGGCTTTTATTTTTGTTTTAGTCGGAATGGAAGAAGGTATCTACTAATTGGGTGAAACAAGAGAATATAGATCATTCCTGGCTTAAAAAATGCAATAGAAGACCTTGAAGGCTAGGTCTGATAATTTCTTATCTTGGCCCGGAATGGAAACCTATCAATTCCTTATTCCTACCTCACTCCACTCATCTACCTTTCTCCATGGTGCCTGCTGAGGGTGAAGATAAAGGACGCCTACAGGAAGGCTCTAGTTCTACAGCTGCATATTTTCAGGCTTCTAACCGATCACCTGCTTGATTTTTCCTTTGCTTTGCTTTTGGAGATGAGCCTCACTGTTACTGTTGCTTCCCCAGTCCAGGTAGTTGCTGCATTTCTGGGGAGTTTAGTCCTCAGTTCTGCTGAAGTGGGAAGGGGAAAGAACTGGATGTAGTCCCTGTTCTTCCAAACGTGTCCTGTAGTGTCTTCTTCCCAGTTCTGTCTTCAGTTCCTTATGCAAACCTCTGACCTCCATTCACAACCACAGCAGCAAAAATGCTCTACTGCCCTAAACTCTAAGGAATTTTACACCAAAAGCTATTTTGAGGGACAGAAAGGTCAGATGTAGCAGCAAGCAATGAAAAACTGCCATCTGTGTCCGTGTTGCCAGGAGCCCCAAAACAGCTGGGAAGGGAGGAGGACTCAGCCAGGGATTCCCTTCCACTGTGAAGACTATTCCAGCCTTTTTTTTTCTCCACTTCTGTTACAGTCCTTCTTCCTGGGCTCTGCAAGAAAAAATAAGCTAGTAAACATTTCATTCAGCACTAAATAACAAAAAGTGAAGCCCAACTTAGGGGAGAGGACTTGACTTTCATTGGCATACTGACTGAATAAAAATGATTCATTGAAATAGCTTCTAAAGATCTAGGTCACAGATGGTTCCTCAGGGTCTAAACGTAGGTGCTCTTAAAAGTCTAACAACCATTCTGCCTTTACAAGGCAAAACAAAACCAGCAAGCGCATAGGCAAGAAGAAATATGCTGAGAAGGAAAAATGAGGAATTTGTGCATAAAAGCAGGTATGCTGTAGAGATGTATTAATCTCCAACACAGGATGTGGAGAGATTTGCTTAGTGTACTTCACAGGGCATTGTTAAATGTTTCTGTATTGCTGTGAATCTCATAGGTTGCGTGTTCTCCTCATTAATAGTAAAAGTTTAATTCAACCCTCAGGTGCACACAGGCAATTCCTGCTGACACGGGGCTCACCATCCCACATCATCACATTCTCACACTGCTAAAGCAGAAATTTTCCATAGGATGAATTCTGCTAATGGTAATGCCAACCAAGCTTAAAGAGGAAGGAAAAAATAAAAAATAAAGAAGTAGAAGGATTAAAACTCTTCTTTTTAGTACTATTTTCCTTGACTGTTGCTGACAATGCAGAAGCACAAATTGCTTTGTCCTGGCTTTTTCCTTGTTAGTGTGCTGTTATATCAGCCTCTGAGGTGGAATGTGACTCCTTATAAAGCTCCTGTTTTGTTTTCAAAGTGATGGCAATAGCCAGCAGTGACCTGACTGGATTTGACTCCAATAGTAGCTGTTTCACTTGTGCAGAAGTGACCAAAGCAGAAGTGCTGACTACAGGAAGACGTGTTTTTTTCTGGGAAATGTCTAAGTCCCTGCTGTATTTTGAATCTGATAAAGAAGGATGGCACTAAAGGGAAGATGAACTGAAGATTAAAAATGGCAAGTCCTTCTGCACAGGTTGCAGGATGAAGGCAGCTCTGTAAAAATAAAACCCATGAGCATTGGCACAGCATCTTTTTTCCACTAGCATTGTGGTAATGAAAGTAAATTGAGGGTAGGAGGGGAACTCTGTTTTTTCTGTTCTCCCTAATTTACTCTTTATATTTCCACTTCAAAACATCTATTTTTTTTAATTCTATTTTTTTCCTGTGGGCCTGAGGCAATCTGCCCTTTCTTTCAGGCATTATAGCAAGTTTACCAAAATCTCACATTTTTTTTCTCCTGAAAAACTGAAACATTTTTTTTTCCTTTCAACAACATATTCACTTTTCTTGTTTTCACTTTTCTTTTTTCTTCTAACCAGCTCCCAGGATTTAGGAGCGGAAGGTCTATTGTCCTTTATCTTCTCATGATCCAAGCTCCTTTGAACTGCTTTTTGATCTTCACTCTGGCATGCAGTTGGTGAGGCTGATGCTGCAGGCCTCTGTTAGTAACAATGAAAGAGACTGATTAAATGTTTTGCAGCAATCTGTCAGAATAAGAGCAGAGCATCCATACAAAGCAGATTTCATAGAGCAGAGTGATCCCACAGCTATCAGAGCCTGGATACTGAGGGTATACCAGCTGGGGAGGTGATCTGCGCAATTCCTACTGAAAAGTCACGAGGTATCTGATGTGCTTAGAGCAGAGTAGGCTCCAGACCTAAGACAGAGTCCTCCTGCACCTACCTTTCTGTCATGGAGCAAGGGAAAGAAAAGCAAGTTCCAGGTCAGGGCATCAACTGAATGAATTAATGAATTCATGTTACTGCTCCATTTTGCCCTTCAGTTCCTGGCTTTCCACCTATCTGCCACTTAGAACAGCAAAGACTTAAATGATGCTTTGGGTACATGGCATTTTTTAAACTTTGTAGTAAATACTGGTAGTTGCAGAGCATGTGTTCAGTGGATGGTAGTGCCTGTTGATTTGGCGGCAGCACTCTGTCCAGCCCTGTAACAGTCCGTGGTGAAGTTCTCAGAGCAAGGCAGGAATGAAAATGATGGAGCTCCGTAAATAAGCGCATACATCTTCTCTGAGTACAAAACATGTAAATCGTCTGTACTTCCTGAAACCACCTCAAGTATCTTGTCTCAGGGGCTCAGATAAAGGACAAAACCACATTTCCTACTGATTAGCCTTAGGCCAGTGTCTTTGCTTCCCACTGCTCTTAATCACTCCCCCAGTATCTCATATCTGTATCACTTGTTTCTTAGACTCTTTGTAAGGAGCCTACATAAACCACAAAGGAGAGCAGAGCCCTCATGAAGTTCTGTAATAAAACCAGTAATTAAAAGTGTGCCCAGAGAGCTATATCCTTAAGATGTGGGAGGTTTCATAATCTGTATCTGAAATAATAGTATTATAGCCTAGCATTATGAAGGCTGGCAAAGGGTATGATTGATGCATATAAATACATCACTATTGGATAAAGATTAGAAAGAGCAGAGCTGCTTACAAGTGGGGACGAGGCTAGTGCAAGAAGAAATGATCATGAACACTCTATGGATACACTTGTGAGTAGATATTAGAGGATGATTTCCAACCCAGAGAGCAAAGAGGTTCAGGAGCAATGTGATGGAGGACAAAATTAACTTGGAGTTAATTAACTCTTAGCTTGGAGTTAACAGATTCAGGAATTTCTGAAGGACTTCAACTCAATGGCTAACTGGGGTTTGGAGGCTCAGGAAGCCCATCCTGAGTTTGAAATGTGCTTCTAGTGGTGTATTACAGTCATTGCCAAGATTTTAGCCAAGAGGCAGTGTCTTTGGAGCTGGACTCTGACTTCTTCAACTTCTGGTAATAGAACTGCTCTGTGCAAGGCTAGATCTATGTTGATTGACTAGCTAAAACTTGCTTGTGCTCTTTTCTCCTTTTAACGATGGTAGAATGTTTTGGGGAACAGTGGGGCAAAGCTTGCAACTTTTCCAAGGTTTCAGAGGAACAAAGAAAGCAAAGTTTGGTCTTTGCATTTTTTTCTTCTTCTGTTAGATGTGAATAATGCTCAAGTGTGCAATTTACTTCAAAAAAGAATATGCCCTGAGTCATTTCTGGGCAAGAGAATCAGAAATGTATTCAAGCCTGGATGTTTAGAGCTACTCAATAAAAAAGCACCTGCAGGTATTCAGGTATTAAATGGTTCGATTTCAGTTTTCACCCAGGGAATTGAACGTCTGTATCCCCCACAGACTTCACTGCAGTTCTTCAGCACCCAATCACCTTCTCTGCTGTCTAATCTAAAATCTGTGGCATCACATTATGCTGTCAAGTAAAAGCCAAGAGAGCTGGGAAATCCCTGATTTGCATCACCCCTACATGGGGCACATAGGCTCTTTTAGCATGTGGTCTGGGTCTGTGTGTTATGGAAGCAGCAGCCTCCTGGGGGAGGTGCCCAGGTTGAACCATGGAGGAACGTTTCCACATGGGCAGCGACCACCATGAGGCTAACAAGTTTAGGGTAAACACAGGAATGAATATTTGGAAGGAGCAGGTTATGAAAGATTGTATGTGGTCTTTCCTGAATTCCTTGACAGACAATCCAAAGTCATGAAACATTCCACACCATGTTTTGAAGGCAGTGAGGCCAAGAAGATTGTGAACAGCAGCATCAGTGCCTTAAACTTTGCTCCTCTTGTTTTATCCACACCACTGTGCACTGTTATATTTCCGAAACAGCAGCTGTAAGCCAGGTAAACCTCCATCAGCTCCCAATGTCTGGCTTCTGAAGTCCTAACAGGAATTTGTACAATCCAGCTGCAATGACCACTCTTCATAGAAAATGTTCAGCCCTCCACTGTCAGGACTGATAACTGATGAAAAACCGGCCTGAAGGCAGGAGAAACAAGCCTTGGAAAAGGCTGGGTGGAGCAGAGATGGCTCCACAAGGTGTTTGTTACTGGTGTTTGTGCACATCCTAAGCACTGATGGAAGCTGCTGCTTCTCTTCACCTGAGCATTTCACCTCTGCCCTCAAAGAATGCTGTTACTCCCTTCGTGGCTTTCACTCTTCCCTTGCAACTGCCCCTTGTGTTTCATGTGGAAATACTTATATTCCTCTATGCGACTGCCACCAAGAAGCTTGTTTTCCCTGCCAGGTTCTCCAGCTGCTTTCCCTGTCTGTAAGCATTAGGAGTACCAGAATATATACACTGCTTGAACATGAGCACACAGGGGACACCATGAGGACCTCAGGGGAGGCCTCCATGTGGATGAAAGCAAATAGCCCATGACAGACACACAGCCTGAGCAATCGCTTGCAGTTAGGTATTCTTCCCATTCCATGCCACTTGTGGATTGTCCATAGGCTTTGCCTGCCGTAGAAAAGACTAAAGGGGAAAAATATATATTTTTAAGTAGTGTCCATAATTTTCCTTCCCAGTAGTCATGGGATGGACTCCAGCGAAGTCCTCTCAGAATCCTCCTGCCAGCTGTTTTCAGACAGACTTTGAGACAGCAGTCTTAATTGAACATCATTATTAACGGAATACTACATGAATTAATAGAAGGTTTCCAAGCTTCTTTAATAAAGTTATCATTTGCAATTATTTCTGTGCAGATGATTCTGCTAATTCAGCTAGCTTTCAGCCATGCTGGCACATTATGATGATTGCTAATGTTAATTATTTGTGTCATGCTTTGAATCAGAAAATAGTAGCTCTGCACATCCCAGAGGAAAAAAATACCACTGTATGGATAGAGCAAGAATTAAAAACACGAATCAACAGAAAGGCTACTTTGAGTTGCACCAGCGTTATTTTAGAAACCCTTTTATAAATATTCCTGAGTCAGTGAGACCACCTGTACAGAAAGAGTTGATCGAGTTCCCTGCCCTTCCAGCTCTCAGCATTTCCCAAGTCAAAAGAATGGATTTTCTATTTCTCTGCCTTCTATACCCAACCGTGCAATTAAGGTCATTTGACTGAAATAATTAGCAGCGCGTGCTTTCTCTACAATCAGAAACTCTTTCTGCCCACCTCTGACACAGGCTGCAGCCAACTGCAGGAGAATTCTGGTTTATTTTCATCTAACGCTACTGTTAGATGAAACAGGCATGGGAGCCTGGTCCTGACAGCAAGCCGTTCAGGATGCCAGTGGTGTGATATCAAGGCAGAGAATGACGTTTGGGCTTGAAACATGGTCTGTTCTCAAATCAAATAAAGAGGTCATTATGTGTAATTTCCCACCATACACCTGGCTTTTGATTTACTAATTAGGAGGGCCAACGAGAAGTATGTTTGCTCTCACCATAATTGCCTCTTTGTGTCTGACCTCCCGCCGTAGAGCTGAAGCTGTGCTTTTATGGGGCTGTGTGTGCAGGGAGTGGGAGTCATGTGCCCCCAGATCATCCTACCTGGCTCTGGTTCCCAAATTCCTGCAAATATACAGCAAGTTACTTTGTAACTCAGTGCGAAAATGCGCTATCTCTTGGTACACTATTTTATCCAAGAGCTTTGCATTGTTCTCCTTGAGGCACACGGCTCCAATGGGATTGCTCTTGGCCAAGCCCTGCCTGGCAGACACAAGGACACCGCAGTCCGAAGCAGCAGGGACATGGCGATGCAGCAGAACTGCTGGGCAGCGCAAGCTCTTGCCTCTTGCAGTTGTCTGAAGATCACTCAATGAGGGGCAAGGTGCTGGTTATTGAGAAATCATGGGGAGTCCTCTCATTCTTCCAGTATCTTCTCTCCGTCTAAGTCAGAAAGCACAAGTCCGTCTTTTCTCTCATTTTCCAGTTCCTTCTGCCTGCTCACACTCAGCCTAACACCCGCTGCCATTTGGGCTGTTCTAGCACTACGTGCCGCATTTTGGGGGTGTGTCAGGGCCGAAGTCTGCCTTCAGGCACCACCAGAAGTGAAATTGCTGCAAGAACTGTGCTGCTTCAGGAGCAGATGTTGGAGACACACCACCACCGCACCTCCCGTGGGACTAGCAGTGTCCTGCTGCCCACTTCCAGGCCCTTTCTAGCCCTGCTCTCTGCAGCTCCCAAGGGACAAGAGGGAATGTAGCTGTGAGGAAACGCCTCCTCATCCAGCCCTTGGCAGGGGACAGGCAAGCAGAGAAGAGCAACTGAGAGAGACAAACCTTTTTTATTATTATTATTTTTTTGCCATGAATAACAGTTTATGGGCTCTTCATTCCATCATTACTGTAGTATAAGCAAAGAGCTGCTAATACCCTACCTTCCCTGTTTTCCATGCTGTTTCTCAAACTGTTTTTAACTGACCACCTCACCCTACGTGGCTCGTGGTCTGACTGAATATCGAAGATCTCACAGCTTTGTGTTTTGGCCTGAATCCTTAAGTCTGTTCTGGGCGAATTGCTGCAACCCCTTTCTTCTATCCTGGGACCCATGCACCAGGGAGGAGTTAGGATAAGAGTCCAGCCAAGGCTTCAACCAACACTTTTTGTCTGAAAATAATCTTTAATGGAAACCCATAGCCTCAGTCCGTGGTGTCTTCCTTGCGATGTGCCAGCGCCCAGGCTCTCTGGGATGGCACCTTGTGCTGCTGTTCTGGGCCGCTGGGCCTCACGTGCACAGCTCCATCTACAAGGGCTGTGAAACAAGCGGAAGTGGCAGAAACAATGTTACCTGCCATGAAGATGAAGATGAAACCCTCTGTCAGCCAATATTTTAAGCCAAGGGACTTTAAACAGCTCTGTAATTCGCAACTCATCCTAGCAATGCTGTAATTGTGTCTGAAGCAGTGGTTCCATGCCCAGTCCCCTCATGGCCCATTTCTCCCATCTTGTGTGACAATTTGCCCCCTCCCGACAAAGCAGCTCTCTGCTCTCTGTGCTTGCACTTTCCTGATGTTCTCAGTGTCATTATATGGCATTGAATAACCCCAAATTTCTTAGCCTTTGAGTTTTGAGGAGATGCATTCATGCCATTCGCTGTGAGCTCCTCCGACTCTAGCAAAGCTCAATTCCCTAACTTCTAAAGGTGCCTAATGTGTTTCAAACCCCACCTCCTCCCATTTGCAATATGAGGATGTGAATTTCTTTTCAGTGCTGCCTATGAAGGCAGTTACTGCTGTTTCTGGAGCATAGACTTATTTTTTTATTCCACAAAGTGAATAAATAACCATGGAGAAAGAAGCTGTGGAACCCAGTGTCACAGCAGACTGTGGTGACTTTCAGTTTTCAAATACAGGTCATTTTTATGAAATAGCAGGAGTGTTTCAATTTAATTTAAGGCTTGTAGATTTAAGCTAGCTTCTAACTACCAATGGTCAAGAAAATACCTGTGGAGGACAGATCACTCCTGTGAGTAAAATGAGTTTCTTCACCAGGCTCTGAGATGAGTGAGTATGAAAAGGCCATCTTTGTCCTTCCACCAAACAGATGCACGGCAGGTCTCCTATTACTTAGTAATTTTCTTGCCCAGTTTGGGGTACATCATTCGTTCACTGTTCACCTCAGACTTAGATAGGAGTCTGGGGTGAAATGTTGGCTATACAGACAAAATTTTATGCACAGGGTGAGCTCTCAGGACCCTCACCTCAGTCAGCATCCCTCCAGATGCTTTATCCATACTAAATAACCATGCTAACATTCACCAGCAGTGCCTGCAAACGAGAGAAACTTTCTCAGGTGGCTGGAAGGAGCTCTTTTCCTCCTTATGTCAATTGGCTTATCTATAGTTCTCCACTGCTGTGCCCCACAGCCTGCGCACACTGCATTAACCCTGCTGTTTCTTCCTGCCCAGCAGGAATCTGACACAGTTCTCATGCTTTACCCACCCTTGGCTATGAAATGTATTAGTGCTACTGTGATTTCTGTGCTAGTAGTAGTTAGGAGACAGAAACAAGCAGAAACCATGTTCTCTGGGCTCCATCCAAACAAACAAACAAACCCAAAAAATAAATAAATAAATAAATAAAACCATTCTGTGCCTGGGTTAACCTCACGACCTGAACCATTGAGAAACACTGCAGGACTTTCAGACATGGCTGAAAGTGCTTTAAATGGCTTTAACATAAAAGAGAGTCTAGATTACATATAAGGAAGAAATCCTTCACTGTTAGGGCGGTGAGGCCCTGTGCCAGGCTGCCCAGAGGCGCTGTGGCTACCCCATCCCTGGCAGTGCCCAAGGCCAGGCTGGATGAGGCTGGGGGCAGCCTGGGCTGGGGGCAGGGGTCCCTGCCCGTGGCAGAGGGTGGCACTCGGTGGGCTTTGGGGTCCCTTCCAACCCAAACTGTTCTGTCATTCTATGATTCTGTGTCTTGGCCTGAGTGTGCTGTCATACACTCAAATCCTGCCTGCATTTACACTGGCAAAGTAGCCCAGACATCACAAAAGCAATTCCTGCCCGTGATCTGTTGGTGTTGCTTCGCCAATGCAGCAAAGTGGTGGGGAATGTGACTGGAGAGGGCCTGCAGCTGGAAAAGCAAAATCCTTTCTCTAGAGGCTTTTCCACCTTGCTCCATTAGCCTCATAGACAAGAACCTTTTAAGCAGGTCAAAGCATCTGCTTAGCATCTATGCCACACACAGAGTGTGGGAAGGGGAATGAGCCTATGATACAGGGCTGCTGATACCCAAAATATGTCGTTTGGTAAAGGTGGTGGGATATGTGAGCAAACTGCTCATGTTTCATGTCCAAAGCATTGTTTGACAAGACTTTAAGCCTCACGTTGGTAGATTCTAGCTGTTGACAGCATTTAATCTTTACTTAACTTTACACCAGGAGCACATCTTCCCTCAGTACATCTTTTTTTTTTTTTTTTTTGAAAACAAGGACTTTTGATCTTCATAATTGCCTGTAGAGTCTGGGAGTTCCCAAAGCAGACCAGACACTCTTGCTCTCAGTGCTGAACAGACTTCGCTAAAAGTTGGCCTCTGTCCTAAGCATCTTGCAGCCCAAACAAAAGCCAATGGGTAGGTGCAGAGAGATGGACAAGGAAGACGAAACAATGTGAACCAGGAGGTAGGAAGGAGAACAAAGATCACGAGCCCAGTAGATGCTGAGGTTCTAAGGCACAGACCAGAAGGTGATTTTGGTGAGCAGGATCCTACTAGCGGGAAAAGCTCTTTTTAGGGACTCAAAGAAAAGGTCTAAAACTTTTAGTTTGATCCAGTTTTCTTCTGTGGCTGGTCCAATGCTGTGCTGTATGCTTTGTGGGAATCAGGTTTCCTCCAGCCAGATTTAGTTCTAGCACAATGGGATGATTAAACTACATCTAACCAGAGGCATTCAGCGAGTATAATTTTTTTTTCAACTTATTTATCTTCTCCTTTTCAAGAAACACATTCAGGTGACAAAGTGTGCTAGATCTGTTTTGCTGCTAGAGCTCCCAAAAGCAATTAATTTCATGTGAGCAGCTCCATGGTTTGACCTGAATTTCCTCAGTCTGTAGTCCCTTGCCTTCCTCTCCCCCCAGAAGCAATGTTTCAAACTCCTTCCTTAATCTGCTCATCCTTAACCTGATGGAAGTGAATAAAACATATAGGTGAACGGCAGCTGCAGGACATTTGTGTGCAAAATGATCAACAGAGAACAGACCTTATTACCGTCTTTCAAAGTGGGTTCCTGGGGTTCAACATGAAAGGCAGCAGATGTTGGTTGCCCAGTTTCTTTGAAAGCCTAACCATGAACCTCGACCTTTTGTTAGAAGTGAAATTTTCAAAGAAGTGAGATGTTTCTGTCATATCCCCTGGTAGCGCAGGTTATATCGAGAACAACACTTTTTGGTTTCGTAGCCTATATAAAAGGGAATGGATGTCAGCAGCTGGAGATTTGTTTTCTGAATCGACTCCAGTCATGAGTCATTGAGGCTCCAAAATGATTTTATACCTGGAGCCTGAGTTGTTAAACTCAGAAACTGTTTTGACATTGACTTAGTAGGGTTATACCTCTGAGCATCGTTCTGTAAGTTGCAGCATCTCACATGTGGGAGGTTTTCCACTTGCGATTTGTGGGTTGCTGAGAAATCTTGGAGAGAATTGTGAGGCTGAAGAACACAACAGAACAGCTTCTGGCCCTCAGGCTGACTAATCAGGTCCTGGGAAACATGCAGTGAGGGTTTTGTGACAGCAAAATGGTGTTTGTTGGTAGGAAGGCTGGCTTGTTTGTCATGCAAAAGACCTGAGGCAGTAGCAAAGTTGGTTACTGGATTGTGAGTTCTTTTTTAAGGAATTTTTGCTGTCACTGGGGTGAAGAATTACCAGTTAGAGTTCAGCAGGTTTGAAAACACCACTGTGTGTGTCCCATGTCATCTGACAGCTTCCTTAACAAGCAGGGAAACCAATACACCAAATGGAGAATCCTAACCTGATGATCCCAGGAAATGCCCCTATGAAAGTGACTTTAGTAGCTGGAGAGTTTTTTGTTTAGCTAAGATCAGTTAACTAAACACTCTGCAATTGCAGAACTGCAACTTGGCACTTGCCTTCCTTTACAGTTTCCCAAAGAATGAGAAGACAAATGATCGTGTCTCAGATGACAGATTCTGCCATGAGTTACTTTCTGTCTAGCTTCAGTGATGCTTCCAATTGCTGGCATGATACTGAGCCATTTTCAGTATCATGCAGCGTTTAAGATGTCCCATATTTTGTTTTATGGCACTGTGCCCCAAATCATTTTACTCATACTATTTTACATCGTGCTCATATTTTACATCCATTCTGGAAGAGGGCTAACAAAAGAGGAAAAATAGACACAATTATTTTCTGCTGAGTGAGAATACGTTGTTCTAGAAAGCCTGGTGCAGCTAACTAAGCACGGGACTGGCACCAGGCAATCTGTGCTTTCCTATTGCATTAATGGGTCTGAAAACTTTGAACTACACATGGGCTAGTCTGTTGAGTCACTGGAGAGAGAGAGAATCACCAAATGTAAAGTATTCCAGTTTCACTACTCCAGGATACTTGTCACCAAATCTTCTGAGAACAATGCAACAAACTCTAGCACAGCCTTGTTGTTTAGGGGCTTATCACTTCTATTGAGCATTGTAGTAGAGCTGATGGGACTGGAGAGGACAAAAATGATAACCAAGGATGAAATGACCATTTGGTCATTTGGGTCTTTCTAGTACTTGCAATTTCACTTGCTTGAATTGATTCTGTCAAAGGGAGCTCTTCATTTTATCAAAACAAACTGGCAAACTTTGCAAAAGTTACACTTTATGGTTTCTGGGAGAAAGGTTTATAGCAAGCAGCACAAATTTTGCCATCTGCTGCTGTTTTATATTTACACCATTTATTTGCATTGTGACTACATTACAAAGTCCAAGTTTTGGCTTTGGCACTGGCTGTGCCATTTACCCTGAGAGCCAGAGAATGGGACCTGACCCAGCTATGCTTGCTGGTAAAGGTATGCTTCAGACAGCCTCACAGACCTTTATAGCTGACCATTGAGTGGAACAACCTCCTGTTTTGTTGTGTGAGATGAGTAATGGATGGGGATAAACTGTGAGGAACTTGGAAAGTGAACAGAACTAGCTTGTTTAATTTATATACTTATTAATGTGCATGTGTATATATTCACTGTATATGATGATTTACGTGTATTTCCCTGTTTAGGAGTATCAGATGCCTGCGGAATATTATCCACTGGAATTTAATCACCACATTCATCCTGAGAAATGTGATGTGGTTTTTGCTTCAAATGATAGACCACAACATACATGAAAGCAATGAAGTAAGTGCTTGGAGGTCATGTGTCTCTGTCATGCACTTTGGGGGTGGCTGGGGTGCTGAATTTGCTCAACTAATAACTAATTTAAATAAATAAATAAATTTGCTAAATTTTCATTTATTTCCTCATTACTGAATATCAACATTTTTTGAAGTCATAGTCTGCCCCCCAAAAATCTTCTCTTTTATCTTCATTGACCTTTGATACTTTCCAAATGTTTATACTTTGAGACACAGTATAGTGCAAGACACTGTATTTGGTGGTTCTCAAATATTTTTTATCAGAGCATCTTGCAGTGATTGTACTTGTATGTGAAAAGTATTCGTTCCAGAGAACATCACCTCTATGACCAGGGTACAGAAATAACTGAGATGGCTGTTCTGGCCCTCAGTCAGCTGCTTTGTCTGATGACAGTGGGCACCTTGCTGTGTGGAGCCTGTGGGACTCTCAAGAAAAAAAAAAAAAAGGAATAGGACCTGAAACAGTACATTTTTTGCTCATTTATGTCTTCGTGCCTTTTTAACAAAATTCCATTTTTCTGCTAATGCCATCTTCACCGTGCCAGCCCTGCTGTTGAGGGGTGCTGTGAGATTGGTGGGCTGCATCCAGCAGCATCTCCCTGTCCCTGAAAGGGAGACATCCTTCTGCCATGGACACAACCTCTTCACTCCTGCTGCTTACTCTGCACTCTCTCTGCTCCTTTTCTTGATCCCTTGGGGAGGACTGAACCCTTGGCAAGAGTCAGAACCAGTTCAAAGAACAGGGCAGGTCCACATAATAAAAAATGGATTTTGGAATGGATTAAAATTATCTACTCCAAAATAAGAATATTTTTGCTCAATTTTCTTGAATTCTACTTTTCCTTCAAGTGTCATTCTTTTTGATAGTTCCTTGAGAGATCTTTTTACTGTTCTTATTCCCATTGTAATATTCGTATAGTGGAGTACTCTCTTTTTAGGACTGTCTCTTGATAGTTACCTCCATAATAAAAAAACCTGCCACTGTGCTATGCACACACACGTGAACACACCCTTCATATTCTTTCTTTTTGGAAGGCAGGTGGCCTAAAGTGCCTATACGGTATGAGCTGGATCCAAGGCTGATAACAGGCAATGTGGCTCTACTCTTGGAGGAACTGCTCCTTTAGAAATTGAAATCCACCTCAGGAGCCTAGATATCCATTCATTTTAGTCAGCTGGGTACTTATTATCCTTGGTTAACTTTTCAAATGTCAGATTTGGCATCTGAACTTTAATCCCACATTTTGGAATAAAGAATAGAAAAGTCATCAGTACCCAGATAAAAACAAAGCAGCCTCAGATTCTAAGTTTTTTGACACATCTGTATAACTGTATTATTATTCAAGTAACTGCTCCTTTAAGATGTAGCTTATATTAATTCATTGTTTGCATCGTCTGTGTTTCTGACATTTTCAGGCTACAGAAGATGGTGGTATATGAGCTTTGTTGTTGATAGTTTTATGCTGAATTGTTTTCTCTCATGACAATATTGTAAACCTTAATGCAGATTTTTACAGTTATGTAGGAATAATCAATTGCACTCAGACACTCAAATGCTTCTTAAAATGAGACCACAAAGTGCTAAAGAAAATATAAACTTGCAAATACAATGATAGATCCTCACATGCCCCAGTTTTCCATTACTCACCTTTTCTCTGCAAAACACTGCAGTCTTTTTTGGGAAGGTGCTTTTTACAAGCTTAGTGATAATGTTAATGTTCTTGCTGTGGTGTAAGTCGGAATCAAAATGGCACCTCCAAAATCAATGGGAGCAGCATAATTTACACTGGCTAATTGTGTGGTCTCTTCTGGGCTAATCAGCGAAGATTAAATAATGCAGTTACAGAAACATAAAGGACTCAACATGAAAGCATTTTGCATGAAGTTATAGTGCGTATGTTAATAAATCAAGAAGGGGAAATGCTGAAGATGTCTAGAGCCTAATGGTGGATACATGTGGGGACCAGGTATCCTCAGTCAAATAAATGAAATGGTATAAATTAATGAGTTCTGCTAATTGGGTTTATTATTCAATAATAATAAATCCACAATTCCAAAGGGAAATGAGTAGAGTTGCTCAAATTCATTTTGTTCTGGTTTCCCATGGAAACAATGCAGAGGGAGACCTCACCACCTTCATGAGTATTTGACTCTACGTGTCCCAGTGCCGTCACAACCCACCGGCCAATTTCACTCAGTTCTGACAGAGGAACAACAGGCTCAGATATAATTAGTTTTTTACAATTTTTTTTTTTGAAAATGGGCAGCTGTGGAGAGAAGAAAAATTGTGTAAGTGTTACAACCGAGGGAAAGAGTGGAACAAAAGTGTGGGCATTGTACTGGAGAATTGACATGAGATGGAGGCCACAGAGAAAGGTTTAATTCATGCTCATACCTTCTTAGACAGCAAAATCAAATATGAGACTTGAATGGAGCCTTTTTTATATATATATATATATATTTGCCAAAAATAGGGGAGAGGAGAGAATAGGGGAGACTGTATTTTTGTTTCATTTTGTTCAGGCCAAAAAGAGAGACAGAAAAAAAAAAAAGTAAGTTGTAATTGGTTTAAACAAAATTTTGAAGACACAGTGGTTCATCTCCTGCTTTGTTGTTTTGTTTTTAAATCCTATTTTAAAGATCAAGGCAAACTAAATTTCAAATCTTGATGAAATCACACAGAAATTAAAGGTTTAACATATCCAAAAGTTTGATATTGGTGTGTTGTTTTTTTTTTTTTATCTGTTTATTGCAGCTCAATAAACAGAAGTGATCACTTGTAAATGTGCTATCATTTTGTAAACGTGTTTCTTGTCCAATAAATTCTTAATCCACAGAATTCTGTTGGGTTTGATAGTGCATCTGCTGCTCTGTTGACTGCCTAGAGATCATCAATACCTCATGCATATGAAGTCCAAAATGAAATTAACTGAGGGTCAAAAGTTTCAAATACTTTAGTAGAGTTAATTAAAAGGCTGGAGGATGGTGAGACCAAAAATGACATCAATGATACCAGCTAACATAGGTAATTAATGTCATGCTTCAGGGAATACACTGAATGCCTGCTTGGTCAGAAAGAAATTCTCCTAGACTTCTGTGTGTAGTGCTATGGAAATTACCATCGGCAGTTACTTCTGATTTATTGATGTGATGTTACCATCTGCCTCTCTATAACTAATTGTCTATTCCACAGCTGTGGTCTCACGGCACAGCCATAGAAGCTGCCTTTACTGATACATTGAGGCCGACTAAAAATTCTTCTTGATGTTGTGGCAAAATTCAGAGGTGATGTGTGCAGTGATGTGACTGACAGACTAAAGTACAAATGGCAGGAGTAGAGGGGATGAGGTAGTTGAAAAAAGCATAGCTTTAACGTAAAATATCTTTTTTTCTAAATGTCAGTGGTGCTCCTTCCCTTCAGTGGAAATGAAACAAGACTGTGACATAAACTATTATCTTAAATTTTCTTCAAATTGCTCAGCAGGTGGGTTATACTGCCTAAGAGATGCTTAGACTCTTATGTCATCTTTGGAAATGACCCTAGGCTATGGCTGTACCTCTCAGAAAGATCACCTACAGTCAGGTGGCCTGTCTCCTTTTGTCTTCATTCCACACAGATGCTTCTTTAACGGCTTGCAGATTGCTGGTGTGGACATGCCTTAAGGCATGTTAACTTTCCACACATGTTCAGGTAGAGGGAATCCAGCATCTTGTAGTCAAAGCCAAGCCACAGCAGAAAGTCACAGACACAGCTGTGAGCTCCTGACAGCAGATAAAATATTCTGATTCTAAGTCCCAAGTATAAATATATATTCCTTGAATTACTTCAATCATTGTTTTTTAAGGGAATAGCAAAAAAGAGTTTCTGAAGTGGTCTCACCATGATTTTAAAATGTTCTTTTCTTATTTCCTTTCCAGCCCTGGTGTCGGTGTATTACCACTGTCTACAATTATTTTGTGGTGACCAACTTCTTCTGGATGTTTGTGGAAGGCTGCTACTTACATACTGCTATAGTGATGACCTACTCCACAGATAAGCTGCGGAAATGGGTCTTTCTCTTCATAGGATGGTGTAAGTGTCTTGTGCATTTATAATGGTGTTATGTGGCAAAGCCTTGCCACATAAGCCCAATATTCATGGTGCCTGTCAATTAAGTGATAAAAACAACAGCAGCAATAATAAAATAATAATGATAATAATGATAATAATGATAATGATAATGATAATGATAATGATAATAATAATCCCACTGTGGTGAAATCTGACATACCTAACTTCACACCAAAACACCATGAAAACAAGTATAGTTCTTTACTGTGGTGATGACATAAAGATAATAAGTTATTGCTGGATTTATTTTTGTCACTTAGATCCTCAGGTACCTGGTGTTCAAGTTGAAAAAAGAATTCACAGGCTCAGCACTTTGGGAACACAGCAGTCCATGGCATGTCCCTTTCACTTTGATCAGTAAAGCACTGATCACAGCCCCATATGCACTGCTGCTCCAGATGGCATAAAACAGCAAAGACACTGTCCACGCTCTGTGGACCACTCAGTCTCAAGAGACAGAAGAGACACTTCTAAGTGAGGAGCTGACTGGAAGAAAAGCCTAATTATCTGCCAGTACAGTCTTACAGCTGTTGTTTGAACTTCTGAAGGGTTTGTTCCTGGAAAACAGCTCTCAACAAAGGATCGCATGTTGTCTTTGTACTATATTTGTGGCTGCTCAAAGACAGAAATAGAGCTCATTACTCTGTTATTAAACCTCTACTGTGTGAGCCTGGGCCAGGGCAAAGGCTTCTTCTCTCTAGGTGCATCAATATAGGCTGGTACATCAGTTCAGGCTGGGAGCCAACTGTCAGAGTAGCAGTCCTGCTGAAAAGGACCTAGGTCTTGCACTGGATGCAGGCAAGTTATAAGCCAGAAGTGCCTTCCCATCATGAAAAAAGTAAAAAACACACTGGATTACACTAGGAGTGTTGCCAGAAGACTGAGGGAAGTTACAAATTGTTTGTACTCAGCTTTGATAAAGCATCCCTTGGAATACATTGGTCACTTTGGGGTCTGTTAGGTCAAAAGGGGTGTGGAAAAAATGGAAATTATCCAGTAGAAGGCTGCCAATATGATCGGGGTCTAGATGACATGAGCTATGAAGTGAGGCTGAAGGACTGAACTTGTTAATCTAGCCAAGAGGAGGATAAGGTGGGGAGGAGGGTCTATTAGGTTCCAAGAAAGGTTTGGTGTCTAATTAGAAAGACGATGGAGCCAAATTCTTCTTGGTAATAGCATATATTATAAGAAAGGGTAATTGCCACAAATTGCAAACTAGTAGGTTCCAGTTGGGCATTAAGAAAAAAAAAAAAAAATTGCCAAAATGGTAATGCAACACTGCAACAGATGACTCAGAAAAGCTGTGGAATCTCTGACCTTGGAGGTACTGGAACTTGAGCAAGATTAAGCCATGGCTGAGGTGGCGAGTGTTGTTGACAATTCCTCTTTGAGCAGGAGATTGGACTGGGTACCTTCATGGTTCCTTACCAAGCAACATATCCATGACTTGAACTGAGCCTCAAGGGGTTTGGCAAGGCAAGCCCCCTGCAGCTAGCTTGTTTGCTTGAATACAAAATAGGGAGTCAAGCAGAACTAGTGAATTTGGCGATTCTTTTCTGTTGAAAAAAAAAAAAAGGTGGAAAAGAAGTCACAAATATTTTCTTTTCTGAAAGTAGAATGGCACTGTGTTCAGAAATGCCTCTCATAATTGAGCAGAAGTAATTGAATTGCAGTTCTAACAGCCGAAACAGTCTTTAAAAAAAAATATGACATTCAGTCCAAAATCAAATGGGAAGAAAGGGGAGCTATAAGAAAAAGAACAAAGAAAATGTAAGAAAACGTAAATGTGGGGAATTGATTCATTTATTTATTATCATTATTTTTTAACATTTTTAATTCTGTCACCAAACTAGAAAATCAGCTCCTCACACAGCCTTCCACAGACCCCTGACAGGTTTGGTCTGTGGTATTTTCCCTCCCTATCTCCTCCAGGGCCCTCTGGGTCTCAGGAGTGCCATGTGCTGAATATACCTTTCCTCTCACCCTTTTAGGTGCTTTCTGGCTCTGCTTTGGCTTCCCATATACTTGATCTTTTATCACCCTCATTCTCAGTTCCCTGGTCTTCCCTTCACCAGGAGAATTAAAATGTTTTCCCCAGGAGAAAGGACATGATTGCATTTTGTCTGTTCATCCCTAGCAAAGGCAGCATTAGATACCCGGCCAGGCTCACTCCTACAGGAGGGCTTAAGTTATGTTGCTTCCAGTGGGAAGGAATCAGGTTCCAGTGAGGGTCACTGAATCTGGGCATTCACCTTGGAGTAGCACTGGGTTCAGAGGGATGTGAAACTGAGGTTAGAATGAGGGATGAAGATGGAGAAGCTTATTTTATTGTTTGTTTTTGGCTGAGGTGACAGGTTAAAGGGAAAAGGAAAATGGAGATGGGAATTTCTCCTCTTCCAATTTTGACATCTGTCCAGACTGCCTGGGGAATGCATGTGTGAAAAAGGTCCTGTCTTCCCCCAGGAGATCCATGCAAAAAAGCCAGCTCCATTTACCCTCCCTTACCTCCAATTTCCTTCTCCAGAAAAACAGTCATCACCTTGAAACTAGCTGAACTCTGAAGGCCTGATACAAAACAAGCAAAATAAGGCTAAGGCTCTAGACATGAGACTGATATAACAATAGAATTGGAAAGCAGAGGACATGACACTGCAGGGACATTAGGTGTACAAATACAACTCACCTAATGCAACAAGAGATCAAGAGTTTAAGTGATATCAAGAGATTCTCATCAACCTGTTTCACAGGTTCAAGACTCAGCTGAAAAAGTGGTTGAAGATGTTGAAAATTGGCTTCATCCAAAGAACCCAATAAATTTACAACCTTCTTGCAACTGGGGAAATAAAAAACTTAACAATACCTGCCTCCAAATGCTGTCTGTAAGTTTTTGTCATATCAACGGTAGGAAAATGAAAAGGGGACAATTGCCTATAAGCCAGCCAGAACTTTTCTGATCACATGCATAGAAAAATAGGTATATATGATACACATTGTTACGCTTGTTAATAGTTTTACTAACTTGTTTTATTAGTCCTTAAGTTTTTTCTTGTTGAGATTATTTCATTTAATACAAAGAGAGGTCTTAGAAATTGCAGTGTCTCAAGTATACCAAGATAGGACCACTTGTATTTTGAGTCTTCCAGTGCATTAAGAAAGACTCTTCTATCCTCATTACAGATCTCTATCTAAACAGAGATATATCTAATATTGTATCATCAATACATAACTGGATTAACTTTTTTTTTTTTTTTTGCTGTTGTTGCAGGTATTCCTTGCCCTATCATCATTGCCTGGGCCATTGGCAAATTATATTATGAAAATGAACAGTAAGTGATGTTAACATTTGTGTTTATGTGGCTCTCTAAATAAATTAGGAAATGGCTATAAGATGAACTAGTAATTTAGAAATTCGGCTGATTGGAAAGAGAAAAAGTCAAATCCTCTTCATCTAAACCCAAATGATCTCAAATTTCAGAACACTATTTGAGTCAACTCCTGAAAGTATAAATATATTCCCAAATCTCCTTTGTCAAACTCTGAAGTTCTCATTTGATAGCTTTGTACATGATTTATAGTGAGGTTAATCTTCTTCAACGGGAGTTCTACTTGAATAAGACCTTGGTGAAAATTACAGTTGAGTGCTAAAGGATTTAGCCTTCTGGGTGTCCAGAATTCAGTTTCAGCCTGCCAAGAATAGTCTTATGGTTGGAATTTTTGCATTTGTTTCTGTCTCTTTCAAGTGGAAACAGTAAGTGCATGAAATTGAAAAATATTGGAGATAAGCAGGCATCTGTGTTGTGGTTTTTTTTTCCCACAAACAGCTTGTACTTTGCAACTGGTGTTTGGATCAATGTGTACTGGCTGTTACAGCTCACTTCTCTAACCTTAAAAAATTATTTCCTCCATGAATCTGGTATTCATATGACCACACTGTCTATCTGTCTGTCTTTCTATAGCACGTCTGATTAAATGTAAGTATCTACCTCATAGGTGTCTGCATCTGCACTAATCTGTGGTCTGTTATGATCAGCGGTGATCAATCAAAACAGTAAATGCAGTCTGGGGTGCATTTCATCTCATCTGGAAGGAGATATTCAAAGTAGGTTGGATGAATTAGACTTACATGCACTATTTCTCTCTCCTGACTCTAGAGGAGATGGACAGGATCACTGGCTGAGTTATGGGCATCTACACTGTATGGGAGGAATTCTGTTATGCACTACTAAGTTCTTATTCTCCTCTCCACACAAGCTTTTGAACCCTTGACTAATCTCTTCTATAGCTTCAGTGGTGACTTTGAAGGTGATAATCTAATTCCCAGGAGTTGCACATAATGGCAGTCATTCAGTCACCCTTTAACTGAGAGAAATGTTTTGTGAGGTCCAATCCCAGCCTACAGCAATCACATGGGAAAATCCATGCTGTAGTTCCAAAATGGCAAGTAAAAGTTGGGTGTCCAAGTCAAGCAGCCCTGGGAGATAACCTCGGGTGACCAGCTTTCCCTAGTTTCCATGCTCACAAACCTTCTTGTTTCTGCGTGGGTAAAGGGTTGCAACATTTTGGGTCTGCTTCATGGTCAAGTTCCTTTCTTGAACAAGCAAGGGCAGCATGGCAGCTGTCTCATTGTGCTGAAACTAGGACTTTCAGCTGTAGAACTAGTACCTTGAAACAGAAAGGCAAAACACCACATGCTTTAATAGCAGCAATGCTCATTAAACTTCCCTGTTCTGAATGATTTAGTTGAACACCAAGGTTTGGACACGTCATTTTTGAAGGACTGCTCATCACTCACAAAATAAATAAGGGCAAGCCCCTGATAACATGCCACAACATCTGGGACCACACTGCACACAAGGCAGAGGTAGAGAAACCACTGCATCGCCTGTACCAGTTCCTCCTTTCAAGATCATCTCTATGCCTGCAACATTAATGTTAAAGAATCTCACTTTGATGTATCTTAGATATGAAAAAAGACATGACAGGTTTATATAGCCATTATATAGGTCCTGCACAATATAGCATTATAAAAGAAAGAAGGATGAAAAATACTGTCGGCATGGCAAGAAAAGCAAAGTGATTCTATTTCTATGCAGAATGGTATGTGGTATCTAGGCTGCTCTTGTTGAGTCTCTAGGATCAACCTCTCTGCCTTGGGTGGGTTATGAAATGGAGCCTGAGCTTTTAAATTCATATCAAGGGCAAGTCTGTACATACTAATGTACATCATTTGGCTAATGGGCTTGCTGATAGGGGAGGTTGCAGGTTACTCTTGGTCGACCTAGAAAACTAAACCTAATGTCTTGGGAAATTTTCACCTTTATGCTGATGCTTGGCATGAGGTGAAACATTCACACACATCATTGCACAGCACAGCTGTTCCAAGTTTACTGTGTAAAATAGAAAATCCTCTTGGCTTCTGCCCACTGTAGTCTGGGGTGTAATGGCCTGGAGCCTTAGTGTTATCCTTGCTCAGTGTCAGCGGTGGGGCCAGGATTCATGTACTTCATCACTCTGCTTGAGAAACTGAGACTGGACACTTCCACAGTGCCATTCCTTTGATCTAACACACACCACAGACAGACAGGCAGAGCGCCTGTAAATGAAGAGCTGGTAAGGGCATTAAGCTGTAAGGCAAGGGCTATTAAATGAAATCTGCTTTTCACATTTGTAGTAATGTCATATGCAGGGGAGACTCAGTGAAGTAAATGAACTGAAGCAAAACTAGAAATGAATTGCTTGCTGAGGGCCTGTCAGTTATCATAAATATTCAGTCACCTTCTCAAGCATTAAAGCACATGATACTTCAGATAGCCTCTTCTTACTGCCTCCTGGTCTGAGGAAAGGGGCATATTCTGCTGAACTGTCAGACTAAAGCTGAACAGTCAAACTAAAGCACTAAATGTATGTGTGGTACATGTGCACGATGTGAGTTTGAGTGTATTTAACTTAGGTATTGTCTCTTCTCCTCTCCAATTAGCCACTGGGAGAGTTTGGAATAAACTTCGTGACATTTACATAATCCTTTCCCTGTGCTAGGATAATATAGAAATCATGCCTTTAACTAGAGTGCATAACTGTGTACAAATACAGACAGAGAGAAAAGTAATTCCCAGCTTTGAGATATAATTGCTGCCAAGGTAATTCATCATCTCTCATTGCCAGGAGAGGCTGAAAGAGCTGGGACTCTTTATCCTGGAGGAGGCAGAGGGGTGTCTCACCAACGTTTATAAATATCTGATAGCAGGGTATGAAGAAGGTATGCCAATGGTGCCCATTGACAGGACAAGATGCAAACGCACAAATGGAAATGCATGACATTCCATCTGAACATAAGGAAACACTTTTTTTTTTTGTGAGGGTGGTTGAACATTGGAACAGGTAGCCCAGGGAAGTTGTGGAGTCTTCATCCTTGTAGATACTCAAAAACAAATGAACATAGTTCTCAGCAAGTTGCTCCAGTTGGCCCTGCTTTGAGCAGGCGGTGTTGGACTAGACAATCCCCAGAGATCCCTGCCAACCTCAACTGTTCTGTGAAACAGACTGACCATCCTGGTCAGCCTAGCTTTTAATGCTCCATTTATCCTCACCTCTGGAGAAATCGTTTTACTCCCCTCGAACTAGCAAACGGGACACCAGTACAAAACATGTGCTTGCCTACAACCTTCAAGACTGTTCAGATACTCCAATGGACAGCCCATAATTCAGAACAAAATGAGAACTTCCTTATCTGAGTATGCATTTGAGCTGTAACATAAATTGTTTGGAGGTTGAACTGAGGTTCATGTTATGTGTAGCTCATAGTAGCTTAAAAGCTCAAAATAATGCACAAGAAGAATGTTAAGGAAATGCTTCAATGAGCTTCTGATTTTTTTTCCCTTTTTTATACTTATTATAAGTATGAATAAGTGCTTTGCATAGTGAGGCCAATATAATTGGTACTGTAGCAAATATCCTGTCTGGGATTTAACAGGTTTTTAGCAAAATCTGACAATGAGTCAGTAAAAAAAATAAATAAATAAAATAAATGATTAAGAGATGTTATTGTAACAATTTCATTGGTGGACCATTGGTAAGGAGAAGAACATTAGTAAGGTCTAATTAACAATAATGATAAAACCAATGTTGTTTTTTGCTATATGAAGAACCATCACAGAACCGTGGAGAATATTAATTAGCACTATCCAATAGAAGTGTATTTATATATCTGAGTTTAATAAGAACTGTCTTCATAAATTGTCCTCTTCAATATTTACAGAGTGTTTATTTATTCTTGCAGAGGTAAAGAAGTAAAAAAAAAAGTGGCTTTTATATGTTACACAAGGCTGGAATTAAATTCTGATGCACCAAGTAATTTTCAGTGTTTCAGATTTCTCGTTTTGGTTATAAAGAGATATGTAGTGCATATTTTACTATAGGAATAAGGGCTTATATTGGATTTAAAGTTAGAGTTAAGATGACAGGCAGAATGTTCGCAATATGCCAGCTAAGGTTGCAATTTGATCAGTTAGACTGTAAATATGAAATGCAGCTAATGAAATGTAGACATATGTAACGTCTCTGGCACATATCTATCCTCTAACCTTACTCTCTTAATTTAATGGGCAGACTAGAAATGTTTAGACTGCAAATTATCAGATCTGTTTTATAGCCTAAGTAGATGAGCACCATTCTAGAAAAGCCTTTTTTTTTTTTTTCCTCCACTATATACAAAAGGAACCTGGATCATCAAGCTCACATGTAGACGCCTGTGCTTTAGAAGTCTACCTTTGGCAACAACCTCCTTCCCTCAAATTTTATGAAAGTGTTTGTATATATATGTGGTGCCTCACTCAGTACAACTTTAGTCTGATATTGGACTTCAGATAGTAAATATTAGTATTTTTCTCTTCAATATGATCTTACAGTTAAGCAATATTTTAATTCCAGAGAGCAGTGAGCAACCTTTGCCATTTAACCTCATTTGTGCTCTACAACCTCTCTTCCAAATTTTCTGTGGACTTCTTCTGGCTCACAAATGTCTTAGTCCCTTATAGGTCCCATTGGATTCCTCTTCCAGCTTTGCAGAAATCCCTCTTCTAACAGCTCTTGGTTCTCTAAGTTTCAGGCAATCTATAGTAGTTCTCTTGAAATGCCCTTCAAAAACATCTCTTAAACCTAGGTCTTGGAAGTTCTGGAGAGTTGTGTTTCCTGCCTTCGCATATCTTAGACATCATTTTTCTTCATATCATTCCATCTCTCTAATACGAAAACAAATCAAAACAAAACAAAAGTTTCATTCTTTTAAAGCTGTTCTGGGGATTCAGGGATGATAAATAGGCTATAGGAAGTATCTTATTCCAAGTCTTGCTCTCACTGCCAAATTTTGGAAAATCAGTTGCAAAATTATCAATCTACATTAATTTGCGGTCAGTGCACCAGGGAATAACAGATGTGTTTTCTATTTACAAAATATTCAAAGCCCTATGATTTATTTGGACCTTAAAAAACTAAATCAAGGAAAGGCAAAAATTGTGTGATACTGAATTGTACTCCTAGAACCCTGATGCATATCCCAATTCTTCTCTACATTCAGGGCAATAAGAGCATTTTGCAAAGAGCAAATGCTCCTTCTATCTTTCTCTAAAACACAAGCAACGTGTTTTGAGGACATTATGTGATTGAAACTAATTCTAACTGAACCATAGCTTTCCTTATCTCATTTTATTTACCTTATCTACTTCTGATGTCCTGTCTTACAGATTGCAACCTCCTTGAGTCAACAAGTATTATTTCTTGAATTTTTGTAAAAGTGAAAATATGCACCAACATTCATGGCCTTCTTAGCTCAGGCACTGCCCTTGTTTTCATGTCTCCAGAACCATTAGCCTTATCTTTAATGACAAAATGAACACAGAGGAGACATCATTTTTTGCTTTGTAGACTTGTTATGTGGCATCCACAAAGGGGAAAAAACCCTCATACACTTGAACTCCAAAATCTGCTTCCTGTGGAACAAGATCTGGATCTCCAATGACTTAAACCTTAAGGCATTATGGCATTATGACAGCAAAGTTGTCTCTGCTTGGTGGAACCAGTATCCAGGATATATCTGTATATCATGGCTATATCTGTAATATTAAATTAGATGAGCCTGGAATCATTACTGGGGCTGGAGTCCAAATAGCATGGACTGATTCACATCCATATTACTAAACTCTCTTGGCCCCCAAATCAGGGCAGCTGCGGTCTGTTGGGAAGGTTCTCTAGCTCCTACTAACTCCAAAATTGTTCCCCAGGAATTGTTTGGGAGTTAGTTATTGTTTGGCCTGGGCCAAAGCTGTACAATATAATGGTGTAAATCATTGAGTCCAGGCCTGACCTCTGCTTCTGATTAATTTACTGACAGAAGTATAACTGATTTATGATTCCCTGTATGGGTCACTGTGAAAGCACAGGCTTCTGGCAGCCAAAAGGGCCAACTGTACCCTGGGGTGCATCAAGCACAGCACTGCCAGCCGGTTGAGGGAATGGATTGTCCTGCTCTGCTCTGTGCTGGTGCGGCCTCACCTCCAGTACTGTGTGCAGTTTTGGGCACCACAACATAAGAAGGACATAAAACTATTAGAGAGTGTCCAAAGGAGGTTTACAAAGATGGTGAAGGGTTTAGAGGGGAAGACGTGTGAGGAGCAGCTGAGGTCCCTTGGTTCGTTCAGCCCAGAGCAGAGCAGGCCGAGGGGAGGCCTCATGGCGGCCTGCAGCTCCCTCACGAGGGGAGTGGAGGGGCAGTCGGTGAGCTCTGCTCTCTGGGGACAGTGACAGGACCCGAGGGAACGGCATGGAGCTGGGACAGTGGAGGGTCAGGCTGGGTGTTAGGAAAAGGTTCTGCACCCAGAGCGTGGTTGGGCAACCCCAAGGCAGTGGTCACGGCACCAAGTCGGCCAGAGTTCAAGAAGGATTTGGACAACGCTCTCAGATTTGTGGTTTGATTTTTGGGTGGTCCTGTGTGGAGCCAGGAGTTGGACTTGATGACCCTTGGGTGTCCCTTCCAGCTCATGATATTCTATGGTTCTATGATTCTGTGACTCATCTGTTGTATAACGAAGCAGGGAGAAAAACATTTGGAACTCGTAGAAGTGAAAGTCAAGCCAGCAGTCAGTAACACATAAAACATCGAGGCTCTCTGCTCATCTGAAGTCCTGTGGTTTACCTGTGCTTTCACTTAACCTAAATTCATTCCATTTCAGTAATGTTGCATCAGGTATTTGCTAGCTTCAGATAATGTCTTTTTACTGTATGCTGGATTTGGTAGTCACCAGCTTCGTTCAAAGCCAATGGGATGAACTCCTTCTTCATCCAGTACCTTATTTAGCCATCATTTCCTTGCAACTTGAGACACATTTGCTCTAATAGCCCTTACTTTCTGGAATTGAAGGGTCTTTGGGCACTGCAGTAAGTAACAGATTTTTTTTACTTACAAAGAATATTTCTTTCATCCCTTTTTTCAGATGCAGCAGGTTACATCTTCTGCATCCTCCTTATAGCAGGTTCTCACATTTCCTGGAAATAATTGAATAGTCAATAGCCAACTACAGGGTGGGAACATGAATTGTCTGATGGGTGGAGAAAATGAGGCTCAGACCTGTGTCCAAACAAAAGAAGGCTTTGTAGCAGAAAACTCAATCACTTGCTGATTATGTACATAATTATACAACTTAGAGCATAAGGGAAAGTCTCTCCATCATGTCCTTGATATTACAACCTGTCTAGAAGAACTGCATTCCCCTTTATAAATGTTTCTCTCATTTGTTTTGTTTCTTACAGATGCTGGTTTGGAAAAGAGCCAGGGAAATATATCGACTACATATATCAAGGGCCAGTGATTCTTGTTCTTCTGGTAAGGATTTATGTGGGTGGAAGGACACTGCCATCTTCCATTGAGGGATATTTTGATAGGCACCTGTGATGTTCCACTTCTACTTTCATATAAAATAAAACACAGAAAGGTCAAACATCTTCAGCTGCTCTCTGCAGTTGCCACAGTAGCTAACACTGCAAGTCAAAATTGCTGTGATATGTTTTTGGTTGTTTCCTTGACCTCAGGCTGTTCTTTTCTCCTCCTTCTGTAATGCCGTTTGCCTTCTTTTGTAAAATGTTTTGAGATGTAGGAAGGAAAAATGTTCGAAAACAGGAGGTGTGCTGTAACATCTGCTTCTCCACTTGAGCTCTTGAGAACTAGGGCACTTCTTTCAGCCATGTTGATTTAAAAAAAATGTAATAATTGTCGTAAGGAATTGCATTTCATTGTGTAGCCATCTACACCTTCTCCATTCCCATTATTGCTATGTATTAGCTCCTTAGCCTTCCTCTTTTTAACTTTCCTTCTCATTGCCGCCCACAGTTAACAAGCTGTTTATCTGTTTAGCCAACACTCTGTCCTCTGTACCAGCCAACAGCAGGCAGAGAAAGAAGGAAGCTTTTTCATAAACTACTTGGAACCTTCAACTAAAATTCAGTGATGCTTTCCCAGAAAATACTGGGTGTGGATCAGCCATATCAATGTTATTAGAAAGAACAATGCTGAAAAAAAACGATCTTCTTCTTTCACCCCTTTGCAGTAAAAGCCAGCTAGGAAGAAGGCAGATGTCCTGACAGGGAATTCCCAGGACTCACTGGAGGGAACTTAGGGAATGAAGAGTGGGTATAGATGTTGGAGTATGCTGCTCCAACCTCCATGGAGAAAGTGTAAATGCTTCAGAACAGGCAGCCACTGTCAGCTTTTTCAAGGCTAAGAAGCCTTGAGCTCTCACCTTGTCAGATCTGTGCTTTTCATGTGATTCACCATGAAAACAACTTTGCTGTTACCTAGGAAGCCAGCTACTAATCTGAATGTTTCCTAACCTAAAAACACATGAATTAGTTTTTGAATTAATTGTTAGGATGAGGCAAACAGATCATATTGTGTGTAGCTGAAAAGAGAAAAAAGGTAGTAGGAGTCTGTTGTTATGTAAAAAAATCTTTTCTTTACGTTCTATGGAGAGAAATATATTCAGTGTGACACACAATATAATTGTGTGCTACCAAGAGAGCCATCCCAAAAGCACAAACAGCCTCACGGTGAATTAACTCACTGATATAGAGACTAACTCACATAGAAATCCTATTTAGAGAACACAAGTTAGTAAGTTGGCAGTACTCAAAGCATGTAGTTTTTACATCATGGCCTGGAGGTCAGAACTGTGAATCTACCACAGCCCCTTTGCCTCTCTCTAGCAATCAACAAGATCTTTAAAATTCTTTGATGTCATTTCTGGCAGAGAGCATAGGTAGCTCAGAATCAGGAGAATAACTTTGCTGTCCCCAGAATCGCCCTTTCTACTTAATAACAAAAAGGACTGAAAAATAGATGCACAGTTGGAGGCTCTTCGTATACAGATCACTTTCTCTACCTGTAATTTACAGCAGCCCTGAAAACCCTTTAAACCAAACCAAGACCTGAGCATACCCTAAATGTATCACCCTGACCCAACCAACCTGACATATCAAACCTTTCCACATTAGCCTGCACTGGAGCTCTAATTAAAGCACTAATGTGGTAACAACAGTAATTGCACTGTGGGGTGGAGAGCAGCTGGTACAATTTAGACAAATCACATGAGGGCAAGCCCTTTCTTCACTTTCCATATGATTACCTCTATTGGGGAGTACTGTTGGGTGAGGAAGAGAGCTCTAGGGAAATTTATTTTAAAAGGAGAATATGAAAACTCTTTTGGTTATAAAGAGATATAAAGAAATGTTATAATACACCCTGATTGCCAGAATGTGCCTTTTTTTTTTTAACAACAGTTGAGTCTCATGCTTATAATTAAAAATGCATGGTTTTACAGTGTTTTAAAGTAACTTGTCAGGCTCTTTTTATGATCGTTATGCAAGTTAAATCATATGTAATGAATCAAGTATAAGTTGTTGTTATTGGAGTTACTGACCCTTTCAAGGGTGCTATGAAAAGTGCTGGATTAAAAGCACTGAAATTTGATGTCTGTGATGTACCGTGGCAACATAGTCAAATACCTTCCCACAAGCATGTCAGTATGCTTCTGCCTTAACAAAGGTGAGGGCGAAGTGCTGAATCCAGCTGCCTGCTCTTCTCTTCCCTCTAGTGAATGATGGCCATGGGCAATGGAGGGCGCAAAGATATTTGGAAAACAATACAGCTCTCTCTGTGATCTTTTTTGGTCACAGCAATGAGTTGGATCTGAACTAATGAATTAAAAACGTTGGATAAGCTGAGCGTTGTGTCTTACCAAAGAACTTGCAGAATGACTGAGAGAGAACCAGTGCACTGCTGGGAAGATACAGAGACATGAATATTACTAGAATAAATTAATGTTATTTCCAAAATTGGATTCAGACTAGAAGTTACAAGTCTAAAAACTCCATTAAATTACCAGTCCACACGCAAGCACTCAGCCTGTGGCCATTAAAATTGGTTTTACCCACAAAGAAAGTTTTAACTAACGCAGAGAATTGTATTTTTGGTTAGTTGGGAGCCAAGTGCCCAGTGTACATCCATCTGAGTTTTGATTCCTTGTTAGACAAAGGTAGCATCTTTGTGTTCAAGAGGCTTTACTCTACCAGCCTGTGGCAATATGATTAGAGAGCTCTCGTTGGTAAATATTCTCAGTTACAGAGGTCTAAAAACTTTTTAAAGGTCCTGATCCTCTTTAAAAGACAGGATTTAATCTGTCAAAAATGATTTCCACTGGTTTTGATTTCTCATTTCTTTGCCTCTGTGCACTGGACTGCTGCAGACCAAGTCAGAATAACACCGAGAAACAGATCATGCAGGAGTTCTGATCCCCCTGGGGAAAATGCAGGTTGACTAAGAATAAAGCATTTTTCATGATGTAACCAGTACTCAAGCTCATCATTAAACCATATTATTCTCTGTTATGTCTCAGGATGTGAGGACTTTGAATAATGCAGAAGACATTTGTCCTACTGCTTTCCTACTTGTCTTTAGAAGAAGCTTGAACATTGACTTGCACTATAAATGGGGAAACAGTTTCAGAGACAAAGGAAACTGGGTATACGTTCTGATCCTGTATCTTGTGCTAGATACCTGTGACCAAAGTTGTGAAGGAGAAAATGCACTTAATCATTCTTTATTGTTTAATTCTTAAATGGATTTTGGCTTGAGCATATCCCAGGACAGATCCAGTCCTCTGAATACTTTGAAATTCAGTTTCTGATAGCACTAGAAAAAGATATTCTATTTGTTATTTTCCATTCAAATTAGTGTTTGCTTGCTTGCTTGTTTGTTTGTTTTATTACTATGGTATCTTTCCTCAGAGTGGCATAACCAAATTTTAATCATACATCTCTGTCTGAAGGTAAAGAAAGGGCAAAGGGCTGGAACTGCAAGCCAGGGAATTGAAATTCAGCCTGAATTTATTAAGAAAAATACATTTCTTATGTGCGATTTTAAATGTAATCCCTGACAAAGAACTGGTGAACCATGAAAACACAGCAAGATCAGAGGAGGAACCTCAGAGAACAGTTACCAGAGACAGTTAATTGAGCTGCTTTTTTTCTCAATAACTGTAGAGCGAACTGACCCCAGATATGAACCATTCTGCAAAGTTGCTCAGAGCTAAGACTGTATTAAATTTTCATTTTTTCAAACAGACAGATCAGATATTTAGTGGGTTGTTTTTTTTCAGACCTTCCATTCAGCTTTAATAGATTCTTTTTCCTTATACTTGAGAACTGAACAGTTTTCTAACCTCTGCATTTGAGGCTAGTTGAAAATAATTCACTACAATCAATTAACTGCTGCCAGAAGTGGATGAGCTGATGGGAAGACCTGGAGTTTACTTCTATCCCTGCCTTCATCAGCTACTTGCTTTTGACAAGTTATATTTCTGCTCTAGGTCTCAGTTTCCCCAGCTAAAAAGCGAGCTTGATGACACTTATCTTCCTTTGTAAAATGCTTTGAGATCCCTGGATGACAAGTACTGTAGAAGAGTGAAGTGTCCTTAAGAAAATGGGCTCATCTATATAATAATGTGGAATTTTGACATGGAGACAGCTGACATGTGGTCTTCATGATGTGCTAATCAGTAATGATGTAGAATTTGAGGCTGAGAGTGCTGGGGTTGTTCAGCCTGGGGAGGAGAAGGCTCCAGGGAGAGCTTGCAGCGGCCTGCCAAGGCCTGAAGGGGGCTGTAGGAGAGCTGGGGAGGGACTCTTTGTCAGGGAATCAAGTGATAGAGCAAGGAGTAATGGCTTTAAACTAAAAAATGGTAGGTTTAGACTAGATATTAGGAAGAAATCCTTCACTATGAGGGCAGTGAGGCCCTGGCCCAGGCTGCCCCAAGGAGCTGTGGCTGCCCCATCCCTGGCAGAGCCCAAGGCCAGGCTGGATGGGGCTGGGGGCAGCCTGGGCTGTTGGAAGGGGTCCCTGCCGATGGCAGGGGGATGGGATTAGGTGATCTGTAAGGTCCCTTCCAACCCAAACCATTCTATTATTTTGTGGTGGCAAGACCAAAGCTTGCCACAGTACTCAAGGTGTGACCATACAAATGGCTTTTTATAGCAGTATCCTGTTCTCTGTTTTATTGTCTTTCATTCTCAGTAATTCTAGACATTTTTTGTTTCTTTTCCTGAGTATCACTGGGAAATGAGATGAAGTTTTCAGGAAGCTAGCTAGTATAATTTCAACATTTTGTTCCTGAATTAAAATACATAGAGCTCATAACTTGTCATGTAAAGTTAAGATTGCTTTACTGACCCATTGCATTAGCTTTATATCATGTGATTTCATGTGTCATGTTACTGCCTGGTCACTTAGTATTGTAAGACCCTATACAGATCTTTGCAATCAGCTTTTATTTTTGCTATCCTGAGTAGCTTAATATCACTAATAAACTGTCAGCCTGCTCTTCGTTCCCTAAATCATTAAGGTCTGCAACGAACAGCACAGATCCACTACTAGCCTCTCTCTGTTGAGAAAACAGACTACTATACATTCCATTCCTACCCTTTATTTCTTGTAATCATATCTGATGCTCTTCCCTCCAAACTTATAACAGCCAAATTTCTATAGGAGCCTTCGGAGAAATTTCAAATTCCTTTCAGAAACCTGATATGTTTTGTTTGTTTGTTTGTTTGTTTTTTGAAATACATCCCAGAGGAGAGTTGACTTACCTAAGCTTAATAATATTATTGACATAAAGCAAATGATCATAAATTACCATTAATATGTTTAAGCTACAAGAACAAGGTTCATGACATTTATTTAACTGTCTTCCAATAGAACTAAAGGAATAGTAACAATTTAAACAGTTTACCTGAGAGGCTATTTCCTACTACTGCAAAGGATGTGTCATTACAACTGTTTGCAATATCTATAGGATTTGACTCAATAATTATTCCCATTCTTTGTCCTAGTTTATCAGTGCAATGTTACTTTACAGTATTTATACATCATTTTTTTCCTTGAAATGTGCTGCCCTGTGCTTTTGAATGATTATTCTAACACCACATATGCACTTACAGTTCTGAAAAGCACAACCATCTTTCCGCCATTCTCTTATGCACATCCTTTTCTGATATGTTTTAAATGTACTGCAGGTAAGGGGTATAGGTTTGTTAGGCAAAAGCCAGTATTTATGGAATCCTTCCCTTTCTGATTTTGTCCTATCAGATAAAATTTGTAGTGCATCATAATCTTCACTTCTTTTTGCTTGACTGTAATGCTCCACTCACAATTTTGCAATCCACATTGCTAAAGTTCCTTTTATTTTGATGTTCTAAAAAAAGTCACAATGGTTTGTTCATTTGCCATTTTATATATAGAAGCATTGCGCCTATGTATGCATCTATATGCATTTCATTTTTGCTTTCTCTGAAAAGCATCCCCTAGTTCTTTGCAAACATCTTTCTTGCTGATATAATTGCTTCTCTGAATATTTTATTAGTTTCCGCTGACTCTTTTCCCACTTTTGCTTCCAATTCAGCATCATTGTTTCCTGAGACTGAGAATTTTTCTTCCATTTTTATTATTATTGATCTATCATTTTCATTTTGCCTTCTGCTTCCTAACTAGCTTATGTTTTTTCTCAGCCCCTGGATTGCAGATTAATTTAGTTTTCCTATTGATTTTTTTTATTTCCTCGTCTCTACAGTTTCCATGTTCTTCCACTGCTAACAAGATTGTAGCCCATGACTTGCAAACTTGTGACATACCTGAATTTTTCTTACAAGACATTTATCATCATTTTCACTAGTTTTCAAGCATGCTGTCATAGCTACTTACTCCTAGGATAGAGATAATATGCTAATTTGATTAGAGTTCATCAAGAATTTATCTCCAGTTCTGCTTTTGTTGCTGGTTCTCCCTTCCTGTTGCTTAAATTCTGTGGCTCTGGAGTCAATGGTGTCTTCAGGATCAAAAAATCAAGGTGTCCAATGCCACGTATACACCTGCAGTGTCTCTCTGTTCTAAAATTTCTGTTCATGAGACATGTTCCACAGCCAATAAGATATTCATGTGACCAAGAACAGTTGCCCAGAAAAAATCCTCTGAAATTCATCATGTGAAGTCTCTCCCTGTACTCAACATCCTTTCCAGCTAGGAAATTACATTTCATCAGCAAGACATTGGATGATTACTCTTTGGAAGAAGACTCTTGAGTCTTCTCATGAACACATAGCAACTTGGAACTAACAGGTGAATCGTTCACAGCAACGTGCCTGTGTTTTAGGCTGTCATGTCATTTTGGTCACCTCCAGTGCACTGGGGTGGTGATTTGGCTGTTGAGGGGCACCCAGGCACATTGTTGTTCTTACTTGTATATGTGTTTACTGATATTTAAACCTTCAGTGTGCCCCTGGTTTGTCAGGTGAACCTCTGAGAGAAGCCCTGTTGAGTAATCTGAACCTGGGGACTCCATGGTGGGTGACTTGACTTGGAAATGACCTACAGTGTGTTCCTTTAGCAAAGCTTCTTGAATACGAGACATTTCAGGAGAGACAGATGTCCTGGAAGAGCAGTGTGAGGATCACAGATGGAGTTATAAGATTGGAAAAAATGCTGTGGACATTATCATGCATGATGCAGGGCTCTAGTGAGGAATTGGTGTCACCCCAGCTGCAGCTGGGGTAGAATTTGTACTTGGGTTTAGATGACAGCATGGGTGAAGGCAAGGGTCAGTGTGGTCTTGTGTAACACAGACGTTAGGTAAGGAAGGTGTCCATTCATCCACTGCTGTCTCCTTTCCCCACCAAAACACTATTCCGTCCCATACAGTCTTCAGGATGTGTAGTCCTGCTGTGCTTGCCTGGAGAGTTGGTCTTTCACTGCTGCCCTAGGGACACTCATCCACAATTCTTCCCATTCCTGACCATCTATTGTATTATGCCCTGCTCCTCTTAATGACATCTCATTATTCTGCATTTTCCAGCTCTTTGTTGTGTTCCTAAAGGAGTCATTATGGTACCTGTGACCTTTAGGAGGGGAACTCTAGTACTAAGAGGCCTTATTTGAGAATCATGTGAGGACAGTATGATACAACAATTAAAAAGAGGCATTAATAAACTGGCAGCCTATTCATTTGAGGTCAGGATGACGGTATATAATGCTCCAGCTAAGATGACTGTTCTAATACCAATTTGGGTTACTTGATCCTGGGGTGGATTTTACCACATAGCATAAAAGTGCTGGTTTATCTATCAATTCATAAGTCTAAGTAGATTAATATTTACATTTTCTGGGAGTAAAGAGGAGGAGCAAACATTCTCAGAACCACAAAAGTACAAACTTACTGTGTAGCTTAAAATAGGAAGCCCAGCAGAAATGAGCAAAATAAACTCTAGTTGTCAATTAAACTCTCAAGAAAGCATAAATATTTCTCATATAAGCTCTTGAGTTTAACAAAAATTGCAAATACTCAGAGTTCCCTCTTTTGTTCTTCTTGGAATATTTTGGCTATTTCATCTCATTAAGGGAGACAAATTTCCTCTCAGATGGAGTTTGGCTTTTATGACTGAAAATGTTTATGACCAAAATCTTTCACTGAAAAGTTTGTTTTAGTTCAAAAGGGCTTCTGGGTTTGAATATTCAGATTAAAACGGATCTCTTCTGAAACAGGTGGTCCAAGTGCTTTTTGGATCATTGACTTATAAAGCCATTCTGAAGCTTTGACTTTTCATCCCAATTTGGAAAAGGAAACAATAAACCTCCAAAGCCCTGGCAAGTAAAGAAAGCTACTTCTTTCCCAGCTGTAGTTGGAGAGGGTCTTATTCCAGAAATAAGGATATTCTTGATACGTCATAAATAACAGTAGGAGAATAAGAAATAAGTTGTTTTATGCTATCTTCAAGACCTGTCCTTTGGACTAATTTTATCTATGAATGCATATCAAGAGGGAAATCCTTAGTTATCTTTTCCATTATGAAGCAGCAAATGTGTTGTATAAACAGAAATTAATAAAAATGTCAAGTCAGATTAAAGATAAATAAAAAGGATGTACTGCCTGTCAACATTACTTCTCTTAAATACCCATTCATCAGCCTTCATTTATGGAACTGATGTTTTGTTAGAGCTGCCCAATTCTGCGAGAAATTAATTTGTTGACACAGAGCTCCAATAATAACAAGACCGTCCTTAACAAATAATAGTGTGCTTTTCTAGATACAATAAGAGTTGTTGGTTTTTTTGTTGTTTTTTTTTTTTTTTCTAGAAAAACTCATTTCACGATGGTAAGATCTTTCTTCCTTTGTAATGTTACTATATATATGTAGGCTACATATATATGGAATAAACACCTGTGTCTTGTTCTACTTTGCTTGTAAATCAGAATCATTCTGGTAGTCATTAGAAATGTGGGGATCTGCTTCAGCTTTTGCAAGCTATGTGCAGCAGCCTCTTTCCTGTTTGATTATGTCTCTGTCCAGAGTGAACTCAAGCTATGAATTAAGCTTATCCCTGTGAGTTGTGGTATCAGAACTGATGCAGAAAAATGGGCAATAAAATCCATCTGATCCTGTGTTGAAAATTTATCTTCAGATTAGACCTTTTTGAGTGCTACTAATAGGTGCAAATGAGCCAAATGTCTTTCTGAAATGAAGGAATGTAGCTTTAAAAGAAATCATTAAAATTGAACACACTGAAGTGTGTTTCTAGTAGGCAAAACCAGGGGAAAAAATAAAAAAAGAAAGAAAGAAAGAAAGAAAGAAAGAAAGAAAGAAAGAAAGAAAGAAAGAAAGAAAGTATTTAATTGTTACCACATTTGTATCTTTTGCCCTGCAATTCCTTGTTTGCTAAAGTCTGCCTTTGAGATGTTGTCCTGTTCCGAGTCTTAAAGATCTCCCAGAGAAACACAAATGGAGTCAAAAGGGAAACCTTGATGCTGGCATCTCAAAACATTTTAGACCCTCAGTAGACACAGCCACATTCGTTCAGTCAAAACTCCGGTGGGGTACCCCTGGATGATTTGAAATAGCACTTCAGATGGAAGACTGTGTGGGCAACTGGCTCAAGTGTAAGCACTATTTATCCCAAAACACTTGTTGAAAAGTGCCTTTTTCTCCCCCAACAAATATAAATGGAGTTTCAGATAAACAGCTGTCTAGTAATAATCTGAACTGAGGTGGGGCAAATCTGACTCAGTTCCTTATGCTTGTACTCTTCTTATCCTCACTGTGATGGAATCACTTTGTAGGCATGATCAAGTCACTTTACTTCCTTCATTAGCTAATCTGGAATTGGGAAGAATTAGTTATCCTTTTTTCCTGAAGAAGCATGTGGGAAGAAACAAGTAACGGGAGCTTTGTGCATGAGACAAAAGCTGCCTTAATGTCTTCTCCTGATGCAGTGCCAGCTGTGGAAAGTGTAGCCCTGTGAGAAAGCAAAAGCCAAGCCTTGAACGACCTGTACACATCGTTTTTAAAGCCAGAAGGAGATCTGAATGATGTTTGTAACCTTACTTTATGCATAGAACAGACCATAGGGTTCTCCTGACTTGATCCTCTTTGCCTCCCAGCCATCATCTCTCAGACTGAGATACACAGATATAGGTGACTCATCTTTCTAGTACCTTCCAGCCAGCCCGGGATGCTCCCTTCCCTCACCCAATGACTCCACCCCATCCCAGTTAACAAACCCTTCCAAAAAAAAAAAAAAAAAAGGGATTCTAGTTTGCAGGGAAAGACAGATCAAATACTCATGTTATTTCCCCCACACCCTCCTTCTCTTGTACCAGGTCTCTCTCTGCTTTCCAGGCAAATTTCTTTTCAGGTTTTCCTCTCTCATCGGCTGAGCACCCTGTTAAAGTGAGGTACTCCCTGCCATAGGGTATTGCAAAGATGAAACTAAGAAGTAATCGTATTAATCAGACTCAGGTCAGACTTGTTCAGGGAAGAAAAGCTCATTGAGACATGGAGATAATTCTCTAATGCCTGCCTGAAAAATTTCAGAATTGCCTGTTCCTGAAAGCTAGGACAGCACTTGGGCAATGTCATTGAATGTTTGACTTCTCACCCTCTCTTTACACATCAGGGTATGCAGGGTTATCAGATGATGGGGCCTCAGGTCTGACATTTATCCTTAGGTGACTGCCAGGGCTTTGAAAGGCATTTTAGAGTTTGTTTATTAAATGTTAGCAAAGTGTAATTGTGTGAATAAATGTCAGGTCTGGAGTTAGAACCAGACTTTATATTGGGACCCTCCCTAATAATCCAGGGGAATTTGGATCCAGGTTCACTATTTATACAGCAGCCCTTTATGAAAATCAGAGTAGGAAACAAAATTCCCAAGTTTGAGTCTCTTTCTGCGTTTAGGTAAGGTGGAATTTGGGGTCAGTGTTTCTGAAACCATGGGTGAGCAGTGGGACAGATTGTCTGTAAATAACAGTTACTACTGTCGCACCGAAGTGACAGATGGATTAAGGTAACCAACCATTAGACAGTCTTCTTTGGTCCCTTCATGCTTTTCCAAAAATCGGTGTGACTTCATATTCACGGCTGTTCCATTGGGGAACACTCAGGCTATCAAGATAGGATGTATTTCACCTAACTCGGAGGAGAGATCCTTTCACCTAAACTTGGGTGCTTAGTACCTTTAGAGATGCTCTGTCAGCCTCATGTGGGTCTGGCAGGGAAGGTATAGATCCTCTAGAAAGTTCTTGCCCTTCTAAAGTAGTAGGATACAGCATGGCACCAAAAGTGGCACCAAAAGTGACCCTCAGTGCCTGTTTTTAGGCAACTAAAGGTAGCCCTCTAATACAGCCCTATAATATATACAGTCCCAGCAGGTTTGTCTGTGCAAGTCCCATGAAGAGGAGCTTCAAAGCGGGGAGAGGCATCTCATACAAAAGTAAACACCCCAAATAGACAGCAGGAACTATATTGTTAAAGCAGCTATTTGTCTCCATTGGTTATTAAAGGAGCTGTTGGTAACTAGCTTAGGGCTATAGGCTACTCACTTTTATTGCAGTCATGAGACCTAAAGCATCCTCTCCATCATTTGAAAGTTTCCATAACAAAGGAGAATTGGGGGAAAAAAAGAAGGAAGGAAAACATTAGTACAACAATGAGATGTTTGCCAAATCACGTACCTTGCTGACAAGTGCAAGACCACAAACAGTTAGGGTGACAGTCACTCTGAAATGCAGACCTCAGGCTTACTGAGTATGTCTGCAGGTGGATTTTAGTTTCTGACTTCAGACCCTCAAGATTAAATACTTTGGCCCAAGTGACTAAGGACACGCAGTATATTCCAGGCCAGAACCGGGAAGAGAATTCAGGGTGAGTGACCAATGCCCCTGTCCTGGCCTCAGTGTTTCTCTCTCCCAGTAAGTGTTATAGGTTTAAAGTCCCTAGCAGGCTTTCCTCTGACACCTGGGCAGCCAGTTAAAAGTAAGCACTAACGCATCTGCCTTCTTTTTGCTGTTACAGACAGATTTGGTCACTTATCAGCTCTGTCACATGAACCAGTGCCACCTGTAGCGCCTAGCTATGCAAGAACCTCGATCAGTGCTATGGTCTGTGCTGGGGTAGCTGAGTTCTCTCCCTCCTGTGGCATCCACTGGGATGCTCAGCTCTTGGTGGCACCTAGCACACAGTGAGCATCAACTGAGGCGGTCAGAATTAATGCTGCCAACCAGATAAACAAGCCAACTGTCACCAGGGATCAGTGTGTGCAAATAAACATGAAAATCTAGGTGAGAAATGTCATCATTTTCTTTCAGCAACCCTTGGATGGGGGAGCTCATGGAAAAGAGTGAGAATAGCAAATACATTTATATAGAATAAGAGTATCTCTGCTGAAGTAACTCCCAAACTTTTCAGCTAGTAATTCTCCTTCTGGACTGATGAATCACTTCTGCAATTTAATTTCAAAGAAGATAAAAGTCCCTGTTTTTTCTGATGCAGCCTGTGGCAATTTGAATTTCCAGTTCTCTGCTGTCACATCAAACTAGAACTCCTGAAACTTGAAATGCTTTCTCCAGTCCAGTTCATCATGTTAATCCCATGTGATTAGTCCTGCTTATATTTGGAACTTGCCCATGCCTAATAGTCTATAATTCCATCTGGCACCTTCCATTGTGATTGCAAAAACAGCAAGTTTTGGATCAGTGCCTTTTTGGCAACCTTGATGGAAGTAACCCAAACCTGACTCTGAGCTGACAAAGAACGTCAAGATTTGGTGGTTTAATTTCAGAGGCAAAAGTCTTCTTTCTGTGGGTGAAGGACACCCCCGCCTACCTGCCCTTCAGTAGGTTCTCTCGAAACAATTCCCTTTGTGTTACCAGGGAATGGTGCAGTCACTAATGTGAAGAATTTAAGATTCACGTCAAACCAGTGGTTTGAAGCAGTTGTCTCTGATGAATAAAGCGAGAACCGTTTGACTTCATGCTCTTAAATACGACAAAGACAATTCCAGCAAGAGCAAGTATACAAGCTGCATGCACCGTTTTATTTATTTCTTAGGCTCCCTATGGCCCTGCTCTGCTAAGAAAAACATTTCAAAAGATGTCACATAACTCTTAGAGAAGTATTTTGGTATCTCACGTAAGAAGCATTTAATGTACAAGATTCCCAACACTGCCAGTCTCCCAGTGTCTATTCGAGTGCTTATTGCACCATTTGTTATAAATAACATTACAATAACCACGGGGAATGATGTGATGGATGCCAAGATACCATAATCATTGAAACACACCACATTTCATTGGGGGAAAAAAAGAGCATATTCTGAGAACACCTTTGTGTTAGCAGGTCTGCTGCAGTGTTCAGCTGGAAGGCAGTCACAGAGTTGTTCCATTCACGGACCACAAAATGCCAGGAGCCCTGGGACCCTGGAAATGAGAGATAAATATGTTGATAAATGTCTTCTCACAAGCTTAGGTTGTGACCTCAGCAGCCTTGAGATAACAGTTCGGCAGTTCTGACAGAGTACATCGTCAACAACCTTGAGATAGATCCGTGTATTGCAAGCTACCCTTCTTTGTGGTGAAAGCAACACAAAACTTGCTCCTAGGTGCCAAATCCCTCTGCTGATCACAGTCCACAAGTCACAATCTTCTTTTCAGATTTTTTTTTCTCTTTCTTTCCTGTTTACACTGAAAGGAAACTTGTCTGAGAAACTCTCTAGCATATGCAACAACAGCAATTAGAGCAAATCTCAATTCTCAGCATTGAGATGGTAACAGAAATAATAATTACCCTGCTCAGCAGATTAAAAATAGAAGTGGTAAATCTGTCATTTCAGCTTTAATGACAGTGAAAAAAAAATATGCATTTTTCAGGAATGATTTATCTGCTCTATTTTAAACATCTCTTGTAGAGTGCAATGAGTGGACTCCACTGAATCTGAAGGGAGTCCAGTGTGACTAGGTTACATTCAGATCTCTGCAATGCAGTCTTGCACCATGGGTCCTGGGAGCCCCACCTAACCTAAAGGTGGTTTCAGATGTGTTCTGTGTCAGCACAGCACAGAGCTGCCAATACTCTGCACAGCGAGCCTTGGGTGAGCCGAGCCAGAGCCAGAAGCAAAGATCCAAATAAATCCCACCCTTAGCTCCTTTTGGCACCCAGGAAAGAGTAAAAGGGTGTAAAAATAAGGTTACTTGCTGGGACCGTTAGTTTCGTTCTACATTTTAATTTCTGTTTTGAAAGGATTACTAGCTGTTGGATATTTGGTTGCATAATCTCATATTTCTGGTAAACTTCTGAGTTGGTTGCAATCAGTGATAAAGCCGAGAGGCTGTTTTTGATCAGATTGGAACTGCAAAATGTGCCTTTTAAGGTGTATCTCATCCTTTAAGCCTCTGTTTGACTTACTGGTCTTATTTTTTCCTCTCTCTTCCTTCTTTTCCAGATAAATTTTGTATTCCTATTTAACATAGTTAGGATTTTAATGACAAAGCTGAGAGCTTCAACCACTTCAGAGACAATACAATACAGGTAAGTCAGCTGGTGCTTCTTGCTGTTCATGGTATTTGCAAAGAACTGCCTTGCCTGTCCTGTCCTTTTCCCGTCTTTGTCTTTCCAGGTGCCACTATGATTTAGAGGGTGTCCTTCTTTCCACTTGAGCTCCTATAGTTAGTCCACAGTATTTATTTTTGCAGGCTCTCTTTAAAGTGTGCCTCCATTCTTTCTGTCCACTCCATTTTGATGTCTAAACAATGGAAACTGCCAGGGCGTGCAGGTACAGAGACAGCTGTGCACTGCCATGGCCCCAGCTCTTTACCTCCATCAGGCTTGCATTTACCCAAATGCACGTGTGAAATTTCCCCTTTTCAATGAAATCCAAACTGTCAGTGAGGATAGGAATTTTATCAATTTCTATATGTGCACAAGCATGTGCATTATATGATATAAATGTCATAACTCCTCTCACTGAGGAATAGACCATTCATTAAGCTAATATGGTGCATCAGTGCTTCTCTGTCTCATTTTCTAGCTCTGTAGATGCAGAACAATATCAAGACTTCCCAGTAAGTCATGTGTATGTGCATATTAAGATCCATGTTCATACTAAGATCCTACCAGAGTCAGGAGTTAAAGAACAGAGCCTGGGCCAAAGCACTCATACCACATCTGTAATCAATAGCAGTATTATTACTGATGATTACTGTGCACATACAGGCATTTAAAGTAGAGTTTAATGATATTTGTAAACTGAAGGTTATGGGAGAAAAGGTGTTCATGCCTCTTCAGCTGGTACCAGCATTAGCGTAACCACTCAGTGGGTTGCATCAGGGAACTAATCCTCAACAAATCGTTACCTATTTAGGAGGTGCCTTTTAATTTATTTTATTTATTTATTTATTTAATGTAATTTTATTTGTATATATATATATATATATATGTTTTTATATTTTACTTATGAGGCAGATCAGTTTCATGAGCTGGGTGACTGTACAACCTCACAAACACAAGTGTGGTAGAAAGGAAAAGACAGGAATGTTTAGCCCAGGGCAGCAGAAGGAAGGTGGCCTTCTGGCAGCCTTGTGGACTTAGATCAGACCCAAACAGTCCTAAAAAAAAAATGTTAGAGATCAGGAGATGCTGAGTGCCTTTTCTGTCTTACTATTTGCAGTGTCCTACAACATGAGCCAGTGTTTTGGAGCATTTATGGACAGACAGGTCCTCACTCTGAGAAATGGCTCAGTTTTTGTGGGGTAATATTGGTCACAATCCTGTAAATCATTTCTAGATAAAATCTCAGTGTATCAAGCTGAGGCTTGAATCCTGATGTCTTAAAATCATCCTGCTCTTGACTTTGGAGGCAGTTTTCCTGCAGTAATGGGGTTTGTTCTTTTACCTGGTTCCTTCCTTTTACTCCTGTCTGTGGCTTGGGCACAAATGTGAAGTTAATGCAATGGTCTGATTTTCTTGTCCAGATTCTTCTCTGCACAATTCATAAGAAATTAAGAGGAAAAAAATTACCCCTTTTCATGCTCAAACCTCATGCTATAAAACTAAAACTAGCATGAAAAAAATACAACCAACAATTCAAATCTCATTACATTTTACTCCCTACTGCAGTTGGCGGGGATTAGAGATATTAGATTCTGAGGCAATCTAAAGTAACTGCCTTCCTCCTTGAACAGATGATGGTGATCTTATCTTCCCTACAAGCTCTGTGAGGGAATCTTCTTTTTTTTTTTTCACAGCCTAAATAGAAACCCTTACAATTCCAGGAAAGCCTGGGGCAAGGCTTGCTGCTCTAAAGCTGAGTACTCCAAACATTTGTTAAGCAAGTATTAAATAATGTGGCAGCCAGTTTGTTAAAACTGTCACTGTCTCCTGACACTGACAGTGCTTTTGTGCCTACCTACCTACCTGTCTTTACCCACCTTTTACAACCTTATTATGGAAATTTATAGAGACTTAGCAAAATTGCAGTCTTATGTCTTTGTAAAGTATCTAGCACAATGAGGTGTTGTTTTGCTTCTGGCATCCCAAGACACTATTACAACCCCAATAATAAAGATTAGCCCCTGATAATTCCGTTAATAACTACTTATGCTTCATTGGGCGCCATCTGCTTGTTTATTATTTGTAAGACAGCCCAAAACCATTGCGTTGGGGATACAGATATTGCAGGGAGCATGAGCATTTACACTCCAGACAGAATCAAAAGGTGGGCATAGGGCAGGTCTCACCCGCACAGCAGTCCTGCCCCAGTGCAGGATTTACTACCTTGTTATCCTGAGGTGTAAGAAATCACTCCTGCAAAGAATCTCAAACCTTCAGCCTAATGCAAGCCCTGGAGATAAGATAGAAACTCTCCAGAGGAAGAAGAGACAGAAACAGAAGGATGTAAAAAAGGTTTCTACCTCTCCCCTGGAGTTCAGGGTATGGGAACAAACAGCAGGATGCAAAGGTAAAGGCTTTCCCAGAACACTTTTCTTCGAGTGGTCAGACACTGGTCAGAAACTTATTTCACAAACCCACCCGTGGTGTCACAACTCAAAGTGGAGGCTGACATTCTTTCCCTGCCCCCCCGGCTAAACTCTCTCCAGCCTTTTGGCCATGGGGTCAAGCTCGAATGCTTGAATTGTCTGGCCATTGTGCAAATAGAGGCTTTTACTGCTGTCCTTAGAGAATGCCCTAGCAGCATGCCCTGAGAGATGGAGGCACCTACAGGGAGCACTTGTACTCCCTAACTCCAAGCACCTGTGTTAAGACACTAGACAGAATTTTACATGTGAATTTTGCTCTGAAAGCGGTTCCCTCCTCCAGTGACTGTACATATTGGACAGCCCTGAGCAGCTATGTGTTAGGAAATCCTTGTTTCTTCTTGGCTAGTCCCTGTTCAAGATGTGCCTCCTTAGATGAACTATCTAAGGAGGCACCTAAGTTCCTTCTCCAGCTAATGTAGGTACTTCTCATCCCTCTGAATTGCTCAGACTTGTGCCCTCTCTCCACTTAGGGAGCGATTTGTTTGGGGGTATCATTCTACAGCTGTTCAGGTAACACAGTTCTATCCTCTGCTCACTTGTGTTTTCTCTTTCCTCCCCACAGGAAAGCAGTCAAGGCAACTTTAGTTCTTCTGCCTCTGCTAGGCATCACATATATGCTTTTCTTCGTCAACCCTGGTGAAGATGACATTTCCCAGATTGTCTTCATCTATTTCAATTCCTTTCTGCAATCTTTTCAGGTAGGAGAGCAATTTTATAGCTGGTATTGGCTACTGCTAAAAGGATCCTCAGTGCTTTTCAGCCATGAAGCATATGGCAGTGAAGTCCATGATACAAACAATATAAAGAAAAGAGCTCAGCTTTGTTATTTATGCTTACTTAATAGATATATTCAGCATGTCTTATGAAGTGGAGGACTCTTCTCAGGTGTATACCAGAGGGATTTACCTCCCTTATCAGCACTATGTTTAGTCTACAGCTACAGGTCTTTACCTAAGCTCCATCTAAAGTCAGGGGACAGATGATGTTTCATCCCATCAGTAACTGTGAGAGAGGATGATGAATCATGCTCCCAAGCTACCTCTCTCTCTTCACAAAGCGAGCTGAGATTTAGAATAGATGTTCCTAAAGCAAAGGGAAACAAATCCTACCTGTTGGGTTTACTTGATTAAGACATTAACTATGTCCTAAATGCTACCCAGCCTCTCACCCTAGTGCTCCTGCAGTTCTGTGTATACTCATCAGTCATCAGACCATACGAACTCTTTGAGCACTTGTACCCTATTTCCTCTTTCCACTAAATTTTACAGGAGTTCTTCCAGTTGTAAAAGGCAGTGGAAGGTGAGTAATTGTCCGAGCTTTCTGGATTTGGGAAAAAAAAAAAAAAAGTGACTGAAATAATTGAATTACATTTGGTCATTTACTTCTGCTTAGGTGTGTTATATAGTTTTACCTCTGCTTAAAGACCCTCCTGGTCTGGAGTGGAATTGTGTTTGATATTAGTGTTTTACCTTTGATATCTGCAGGAGCAAATGCTTTGATACCCAGTTTATCAATGTAAATACAAGACACACATTCTGTCAAGCCAAATCTAAGACTGTGTAATACAACAGTTTTGGGCTTTCGATTACCGTATTACTGATTGCATGTTTAGCTTTGAAGCACAGAGCATCCTACCAGAAATTGAAATTGAAAATTGAAAAAGAAAAAATGACAGTTTTAATCAATGAACAGAGAGGAACTTTAGCTCTTACCAGTGAAGCAATCCACATTTTTCATTCCCTAAAATTAATTGTATTGCTCAAGGTCTCCAAAAATGAGGCACTGCTTATTTTATTGTTAGTGTTACGAAGTGTTACGAAGTGTTAGTGTTACGAAGACATATGTAAGAAAGGAAGGATGATGAATCTCTGCTTTATGATGACAATAATTACAGTCCGTTGCTGAAAGCAGAATGGATGGGACTCTGCTCACAGGTTTAAACATGAAAGCATCATCGTGTTGTCGTCTGAATTTCCATTACGGTCATTGCAATCTTTGCAGTCATTAGAGAGGTATAGTCACTGCTGTCAATAGATTCCACAGTGCACTTCAGCTCAGTTGAACGTAAGCAACCTGATGAAACACAAGAGCATCTAAGGTCATTTGACACCCCCCTGTGGTGTCTGAGACATATGCATAGAACTGGCAGGCATGACACAGGACCTGTGCCTTTTGGGGAGGCAACTGGAAGCTGTAGAAAGGCTTTAGCACAACTGAATTGGCAATCCGCTCTATCAGTGGAAGAGCTGTCTAGATTCTAGCTCTTATGTATTAACAGTGAGCTGCAAGACAACTGGTATCTTGTCATGAAACTGTAGGGTAAAGATTTTGTCTGGCTGGAAATGGATGTCAACAAGGTTGTGTTTATACTCAGGATGATACTAGGGTAAAGCTAGTCCCCAGTTCTGCATGTGAAAATACTTACCTAATAACTGACTGCTTTCTATTCTTTCCAGGGTTTCTTTGTGTCAGTATTTTACTGCTTCTTGAATGGTGAGGTAAGTAGTGTCTTCTGCTGTCAGCGTGATTAATTCTCGGGAGGTGGAACCTGCCTGAGTGCCTGATTGTAGAACATGAGATGTTTTTACACGGGGTCATAGTCCCATCAGTTTGTTCTTCTAAGTTTCTGTTAATGTGCATCTGAACTTCCCAGCCCTCTTTGTGGGTGTCCTGTGTTCACAAAACTTTATCCCATTCAGCTCCAACTGAGAGGGCAGAGCAGAAGAGGAGTATTCTCAGACTGTATTTTTTTCCACATTTTGAGAAAACCTTCTTTGAGGTTTCTCATTAATTCTCAATATGATTTCTGGGCATACATAAGCCTTGCTTCTCATCTGGGCTCTCATTAAGGTTATGCTACAGGTGACCCATTTTTGTAATGGTATTGCCATGCTGAGTTGAGTGAGTTAGTTTTTCTGTGTGGGTATCTCTGTCTGAGTGATCAATACCTGTTGTAAATAATCAGGAACAGGGTTGGTGTACTCCTTTTGAATTAGTTTTGGGGGTCTGATACTCATGTAAGAAATGTCTCACTAATACTTCTTTGTGTTTGATCTACACCCCAAAGTGTGAGAGATTTATTTTTTTTTCCCTGCTTACACTGCCAGTGTCTAATTTATCTGCATTATGCATGTCATTTTTTTCCAGTTAAAGTTTGTGCCTCTGCAGGAAGGAATCTAATGTCTTAGTTATTGCTGCTGAATCAGTATATATTTTATATGTGCTGCTTTTAGTTTCATTGTGAGCTCCCTGTGTGGCACTATGAGAAGGAATAGGCATGTCTTCTCACCTTTCTACACCTCAGCTAATGAGGCACCAGCATTTTGGTGGTTTTGTTGTTGTTGTCTTTGGTTTTGTTGTTGTTGCTTTTTGCTTTTCTTCATTTCATGCCTTCCTCATATTAACTCAACTCTGAGGTGATGTTAACAAGAAGCAACACTGCTTTCCCAGGTTAGGCACATGCTATTTTTATAAACAGCCAGCAGAGTGTCCTCGGCTCTCTTTATAACCTTCCTCCAATGAATTATGACCACTCCATTTGCTTCTTAATAAGTAGGTGAAGTCTTCCCCCAGAAGTACTGACTCCTTAACTGTGGGACAACAGTTACCTGAAAACCTTGCTATGTATCTGAGTTGTTTTGTGATCACACATTTTTATTTTTTTTTAATGTGAGCCATTTTGCTGCGCAATCTGATGAAGTTGAAGGAACCAGAAGACTCATATATCAACAGTCAGAACTTTGTATTAGCCCAGCGCACTTCTATTTCGTGGACTTAAACTAGGGCCAGGTCATACCAGGCTTTCACTCTTCTGGCTGCTCTTTCAGCTGTCCTGAAGTGGAAGAAATATCTCCTTCTTCACTACTGCAGTCTGAAGTTCTCCATCCATGGCCATGAATCCACTTCCCATTTAGTAGCTTACTATATAACTAGTTCAGGCCAGTCAATACAATCTCCTTCTCATCAGGTTAGCCTACATCTCTATTTGCTCACCTGAACAACTCTAGACATTACTGACAGTATGGACTAGCTCTCTGCTGATTCTGTTGCTTGCCTAGACACTCAGCTCACATGTAGACACCTACAAACAGCTAAATTTGTGAGCTAAATCTTCCCTGCACTCATATGTTTACATAATGTATAACTTGTACTTGACTGACTAAACCATGGCAAGTCCCTAAGTAATTCTTTGAGATATAACATAAGACTAAGTCCCCCAGATATTGCAGCATTTTCTCTTTGAAAAGGGACTTTGGATTCATCTTATGGTATTGTGGGCATGTTTTTGAAGTATCATAAAGGTTTTAAAGGGTAAAATTTCCTGCTCTGTTCTAGCTTCAGCTATGAAAAGCTTAGAAACAAGTAGAAAATTCAATGGATTTTCAAAGCCTTCTGAGTTTCTAATGATGTTGCCCAGAAAAAAAATGTATCTTATAGTAAACCATTGTAAAAGCTCTCCCTTGTGATACCGTCTGTCCTCTCCAGATCTCCACACTCTCATAAAGCATTTTAAAACACCTTATGTTTCCCACATCACATTCCAAAGGCCACATCACACTGCAAAAGCTTGCAATAATGCTGTGTCTTGCCTCCTTGTGAAGTGAAAGACCTGTACAGGCTACATTGCCAGATGAAGGCGTATATATATATGGCCTTGGTGGTTAGCATAGCAGAAGTGTTTTTCCTTATCATTAAATTCCATATCTAAGCAGTGAAAGCTATATTCATTTATTGCTCAGTTAGATGTGCAGTACATTAAGTGTTCCTCAAATATGTACTATGAAAAAGCCTGTATTTCTCAGTCCATGTGAACAGCATCGCATTGGAAAAGAAGTACCAAAATATCATTTGCATTCTCCTGACATCAGTTGCTTTCAGGGAGTCATCCCAGCTAGGAGTGGTGATGAAGGAAATGCCACTCAATCTCCTACCATTGTAAGTAAAATCCACAGCAGATTTAGCTCATTTAATAGTTAATTGCATCATCTGATAAGATTGTAGTGTAACAAAGACTTTTTTTTTTTGAGAAGTGAATCTGCATAAATGTCCATATGGAATAGTTATTGCAGAACTTCCATAAATTTCCTCTTCGTAGAACAGCCTGAAATCTTTATAAATATCACTGAAGCCTTGATGAATTATCATCTCTTTAGTCAGCCTGGTATTCCTGTCTGTGTGATAGATGAGCTGATGATTTGCTGTCTCAGAAGTTTATAAATACATCAGGTTCTCCAGCTATGACAGACTTGGGTGCTTTAAATGCATGCAATAGTCTTTAGCAGGTTATTTAGCCCGCACAGTGCCAGGCCTGCTCTTAATTATGACAAAAAAAAAAAAAAGATAGAAAATTAATTAATTTAAAGTTTAAATAATGCTGTGATCTCAGCTGCATCTCCACCATTTCATATTTGATACAGATGCCACTAGGTTCTTGTAAACTCCTAATGACTGTCTGTAGTAGAGCCAATGACTGTTGGCTGAAGAGCTCACACAGTATGGATCACAGATGACAGTTATCAAAGTTTCAGCTTTTTGTCAATATTCTACCTGTTAAGTTTGGCAAAAGAAACAGAAAAGAGTTTTTGCTGTGTAACATCTTGTAGTCTCCCTTTATTTAAACAAACGTGGACTTATGACTTAGAGCAGAAATTTGTTGCTTCTCTTCCTATGAGCAATTTTGCACCTGATCAGAGGAATTAAATTTCCTTCAATTCCAAAACAAATTTCAGACAGATATAGCAGGAGCTTTGTTGGCTGAAGTGAGAATTAAGCTGATGGGCCAGGTGTTGAGAGAGTGTGTATCATTCAAGCTCCCTTTCCGGAGATATGACTTTTCAGATATTGAATAAAAATCTTTCCAAGCTGATACATTATACACAAGCTATTCCAGTGAACCAAGGGAGAAGAAGCAGTTTAGATACAGAATTGACATTCTTAGGGTGTGTTTTTTTTTTGCTTCTGAAAAGTTCTGAAGCTGTTGTGAACAAACTGCGTGTGTCATGGATGGGCATGAGAGGCCACTGGCACTTGACTCATATTAAGCAGCTCTAGAGACCTTATGGAAAAAAGTTGCCCTTGTTGGATGCATAGAACATCTACTAAACCTAGAGGGCAAAAATATGCAAATTTCATTTAATCTGAAGCATCTCTGCACTTCCAAGAAAGTTGAGATCAAGCTGTTTTGAGAATCCCAGATGTTATGAAAAATGAGAATGAAAAAAGATGCATGCATTTTTGTTACATAACACTTTAAAAGTATGAATGTTGGTTGGGGGGGAGGGTGGGCTAATGACTGCAAAAATCAAAATGTTCTTCAAAAATTTCTCCATCGATTCACAAATCACAAGATTGAATTTAATTTCACATAACATGGGATTTAAAAAATGAAAAGTTTAAGATGGAGTTCTCTTGAAACAAGAATAGATGTTGGCATGGAACTGTGCTGAACAGAATATACTTTCACAGAACTCCTATTGGACATTTTTTCCTAGAATCATAGAATTGTTTGGGCTAGAAGGGACCCTTAAAGATCATCCAGTGCCACCCCCTGCCATGGGCAGGGAACCCTCCCGCCAACCCAGGCTGTCCCCAGCCCCATCCAGCCTGGCCTTGGGCACTGCCAGGGATGGGGCAGCCACAGCTCCTCTGGGCAGCCTGGCACAGGGCCTCACCATGCTCTGAGTAAATAGTTTTATTTTTCACTACAGATCACTAAAAAATCTTTAAGATATTTGAGTTGATGAAAATTATTCTACCTAGATCAGTTTGATTGTAACAACATAATAATCTATAAGCAGTGATATGCTTTCGTGGTATTTCATCTTTATGTAAGTATGGATGACAGAATAGATTTATAAAAAAACTAAATCATCTCTTCAGCCTCTGTAGTGCAAGCTGATGAATTCCACCCCGTAACTGCACTTGATAGTATGTGTTTAATTAAAATGCTTGCCTTTCAAAAGGTTTCTTGGTGTGGGATTCATCTCACATGGTACATGATTTTTCTGACAATGATCTTGAGAAATGAATGTTGGAAGAAAACATTATCTATCAAGGTCACTGCCAGATCCGAAACTTAATAAAGGCTCAGTGAAGGTTATAGTCCTTAGGCATATGTAGAATATTCCTGAAATTCCTTTATTTGTGTGATATGAAATCTAGGATAAATATTCATTATAATTTCATTACCAAAAGAGACTCCCTGTTATTAAGCTTAACAACTGATCAATGAAGATAGGGAAAAAGTGCACTTATTGCATTTCGTATTCCAAGTGTATCTTCCTGTATGGTTGTTTTAGCTGTGGTCTTATATCTGCTGTTGGTTGGAGTCTGGAGGGGAGGAGGTGAGATCTCAGATGCTGCATACCCCAGAAAAGGAAATAAAATATTTCTGGTCAGCCACTGGTGACCCTTCAGAGGAATGAGAACTTCACTGGTAGGCCTGGCTCCAGTCCTGTTACCTCAGCAAAGGCATGATGGAAACAAGAGGATAAAGGGGGAAAGGATCCCTGCCCCCAGAGAATACCTCTTCTTGCTCTCAGGTGCTTTATGTCATTTCCAATAGCCATCAGTGTTGACCCCTGAGAGAGTCCTGTGATCCTTGGGAGACTTAGCAACCCTAATAGGAGATAATAACATAGCTGTACAGTAACAGAGTGCTTGTGAATGAAGGTGGTGATGTGTTAGAGTGACCCAAATTTATAAAGTGATACTGCTTGATGAATGGGAAAAGAGAGAAGTCACCTCTAGCAAGCAAGATGAAGGAAATAAGGGAAATCCTGATCAAACACAATGGAAAAAGAAAATCATACTGAGGGTATATCAGCAATAGAAGAAGGGCTGAGAGGTGTTTTGAGATGTCTAACTTTGGATGTACTCAAAATGGCTGGATAATTCTAAAGTGTTGGACCAGAAACCTTCTGAGGTCCATTCTAAACTTAATTATTCTATAATTCATGAGTCTTATATCCATAATAAGGTGGTTGTCCTTCATCTCCACCCATGCCTGGGGGGATACATAACTAGCAAGGGTTGTGTCTGAAATTCTCTTGCAAAGAATGAATTCTCATCTCAAGCAAATTCTAGTATTATCTGGTCAATATCAACAATCAGCTATGAATTAACATTTAAGATAGAAAGCAATTATCTGACTTAGAGGGAAACCATAACCAGAGAGCAACAGAACAAGTTACTTTGTTAGATGGCACTGTAAATTATTCTCAAAACTAGGTGCAAGACAAGGATAAATATGTTTAATTTTTTTTATGTTGACCCTTTACCCAGGCACCATCTGTCTCTCAAAATCTATTAAGCTCAGAGTGGCTTACTTTGATCTGATCATCTTGGGAGGCTATTCATTATAATAGCCAGCTATGAATCATGACCTAAATGGTTAGTCATCCACCTGCCCATCAATCTAAGCAGACTTCACATTAATCATCCCGAACCCAAAGGACACGCATTAAGCGTTCCTCCAAATCACTGAATAAATATGAATATGGGGGTGGACTAGAGGGCTAAAGTTTAATTCCATCTACCACAATGATTGTTTTCTGAGCAAAGGGACCCAACAACATGGATGTGAGTACTATTGTTAAATGCCCCTGAGAATGACTGGTCAATAGAAAGTCAAACCTTTCTGTTGGGGCCACCAGGCCATGGTTCATTACAGGACTGCAGTCTCCTCCCACTACCCATCTCCTCACCTAGGTGTGTTCTGGTAGAAAGTCACCTTCACAGAAAATCACACATGACTCCAGTAGGTCTCTTCAGACTAGCATCCTATAAGAAAGAGAATGTCTAGGTATACTGAAGGATAAGAATGAGCCTGAGAGTCCTTCCACACCCCATTTTCCTTTTCACTACAGTGCTGCTGTTGTGGCAGTGACTCCAGAGCACTCCACAACAAAAGCACAAAGGCTTGGCTTGGGCTGATTGCACTTATGGCCTCCCCCTCAGGTGGTTGGTTCTGCTTTTTACCAGTCCCAGAAAAAGGGAGCAGCATTTGTCTCCTGCACAAAATGTGCAACAAATCTTCACTAGTCAGAACTGTGATATCTTCTCAAACAGTTATATACATTAACAAAATTGCACTGCTGTAATCTTAGAAATTACGCTTCAGTGTCCCAGTCTGGCAGGTGCTGCAGAACTATCAGCCTGTTACTGTGATGTATCGAAATGCTGCCAAAGACTCTTGGAGGAAAAAAAAATAGAAAAAGAAAAAGAAAAAGAAAAAAAAAAAAAAAGAGTTGCAAATCAGTTAAGCCAGGTAATTTGGAGGGAGAAAAAGAAACTTAATAGTGGTACATAAAATAGCAAAGTGGTGAAAAGGTCCACCTGAGCTTCATTGTTGGAAGATTACAGGATTTATTGCCATGTTTCCTTCGAGCTTTGCAGATTTCTTATTTTTTTTTTGGACTACATCCACTCCTTACCCTACTAGGATTAAATACTGATGATGGCATCTTTATAGAGACATTTGGCTCCTTTCTTTGTCTGATGGTAAGGTGGCCATCTCTGGTCCAGGTTTGGCTCTACTGGGAATCTTGAAAAGCCATACCGATAGGGTACGGTATGACATAGGTATAGTTGTTTGGCTATTTAACACAATAAAAAACCTCACTCGTATCTCTGTGAGAGCATTAGTGTTCCTCATCAGCAGATCCTCAATTCTGGCATTCCAGCAGGGTCTGCCCGTAGGCCATTCTGTTTCTTTGCTTCCATTCAGGATTACACTTACTTAATCTTTACAAGGATCTGGGCTTGGCCCATAGGCTTTTCCACAGCATTTACTGTTAATGCCTTTTAGATTAAACACCCTTCTCCCTTCAGGAACACTTTACCCCTCCGGAAAACTTTCAAGGTATTGTGTAAAGCATCGCCTTACTTTAAATTCTTATACGTAATAGATGGAATTTATTCCCCTAACATTGGTCATCTAATACATACACATTTGCAGGTAAGCTGATCACTCTCAACTCCCTTTATAGGCTGTGATTCACCCAAATGAGAGTAGAATTCATCTGACCTATTTCAGTTGTCTCTTTTGGATGAACTGTTGCCAGCATCTTTTGGCCATTCCTGGCTATGTCTCTGCTGGATACAGGCAGAGACCAGGGCTTCAGAAGCTTCCTGGAAGCGAATTCCACCACAGGATCAGACCCAATGAGACAGATTGGTGCCCTGAAATTTAAAGTCTGCATAGCCAGTTCTCTCTTGCTGGTCTGGGTATTGTTTGAAAGTCCCTCTTCCCCATTCATAGCTTACAATAAAATTGAATAAATCTTCATCAACTTTTCCACAATTTGCGCCACCATTTGCAACCAAAGATGTTTAAAGTCCAGGGTGATTCTCCAGTGACCTCCAACTGCAGCACCAGGATCTGAAGCATGGCACAAAGATGCTTAAGTACATGTGGAACTTGATGAATTCATCACTGAAACCCATTTTCGCGGAGCAAAACCTGGTCTGTTTCAAAGCCCATTGAAAACTTTATGAACTACTGTTATTCCATTTGCTTATAGATCAGGTTTTCTGGGAGTAAAAAGGTGCATATGAACAAGACAAGAACATAATTAAGGTTATATAGTCATTAAGGTTATATAATTGTTAAGGTTATATAGTCACAGACTGCTGAGCACCGTGACTCTTCAGTAATCAGAGTCCCTGTTGTCCCTCTGCCCCTTATTTTTTAATGTTTGTGTGTGTGGTGTATCCTCTGGGGACAGAGTATGGAGGGGTCCCAGAAGTCTTTCTTTCAGCTTCCATTGCCATGACGGCTCCTTTAATCCTATTCTTATTATCAGAGCCTTCCTTCTTACCTATGTGACTACTATTATATTTCAGTATTGCGTCAAGAAGCCCCAAGTGAATGGACCTTTTTGTTCTAAGCACAGTGTAAATGGTTCAAGCTATCTTTCTGTCTGCTAATAAGACATGACCTTTCCTCCAAAAATTTATTTTAATGTCACTGGAGGCTCCTTCCTCAGCTCATTTCTAATTGATGGCTGCAAGAAATTAGCCAGCAGCTAGTGTATAGCACAAATAATAGCAATACGAAGTTGATGTCCATTTTATCAAAAGCAAACCCTCTTTGCGTCTTTTCATCCTTCTCTCCATCCCTTCCATTCTTTTTGTTGTTCTTCTGATGGGAGGTTTTTCAATAATTTTTCAGATCAGATGTGAATTTTTGTGATTTCCAGATGTGATGCTAAAGGTTGAGAACTCCTCAGTTAGGTGATCCAGTTGGGAAAGACAAACTATCACCCACTGAGATCTGTCTGTCCCACCAGCTGAATTCTTTCTCTTGACTGCTGAGAACAGTGCCCACAGTCTGTAGGCACAAATATGTTGGTAAATCTGATTTGACCACACATTCGGGAACTGTGATTATGATTAAATCTAATTTGATCGCACATTCAGGAACTGTGATTTGCACAGGAGGCAAAATGCAAAGTGAGGAAAAGGGTAACTTTGAGGGAGTAACTATGTGAATGAAAAAGACAGACCAAGGGTCACTGCAGAGAACCGAGCTGAATGCTCGGCAGCATGGAGAAACTTCACGTCATGTCAAGCAACTGAAGTTACACAGGGATGAAGCTTGTAATTTGTATTTACAAGGCTGCTTGATAAGCTTTAACTGCTGATGATAGTGTGTATGCTTCTTTGAGTTATTACTGGCAAATGCTATTAATTTCAGGTCATAGAGGTGCTAATGCTGACTCTAAGACATGGTACTGCCTCTACAAATGCTTAACAAAAAGGCGTAGTTGCTCTGATGATTAACAACTGGTTTGAAGTTGCTATTTTGCTTTTTCTGTTCTTCTTCATCCCCTGTGTAATAGCTTTTTATTTTAACATATTATTATAGCAGTCACAGCCATTTTTCTTTTTTTTCTTTTCTGACCTGAAGTTAAGCCAGCATTTTGTCTCTGAGTTCAGTTGTAAGAGATAAATTTGAGCTTAACCTTTCCTGCTTGTGCTTTGGTCACATCCTAATTGCAGTGAATTATTTTCTCATTAAAAAAATGCTTTGCACTTATCCTTGTAAGTGCAGAGAGTCTATTTTCATGTGCCTAGACCATTAGGAATGGCTCCAGCTGTACAAGATGACAGCACTTTTGTTACTACTTTTTACACAAAGCTGGTAAGCAAACCGTGTCATGAAAGCCATTCAGACAACTGCTTGTTTAGACTCACGTCTTTATCTCCAGGTGTCTCTTTTTGACTTGATTGGTTTGAAGCTCAAATGATAAATCTAATCTGGCTTCTCTGTCTGAGTAAGTATCTGTTCACACAAGTTGCTCAGAAACTTTATTTTTGCATCAGAGATGAAAAAATTCACCTCTATGAAGGACTTAAGTGGGTCATGGGCTCTCTGTGCAAGGGCAAATTCCACTCCAGCAGAATGGGGAAAACACTTTATTAACAAAATCTCAATATTTGGTGACATACGGGGAGAAATGAGCATTCAAGAGGCAATGTCCCTCTGTAGAGCAGGTCCCATGTTCTTCATGGAACAATTTCAAGATACTTGTTATCCTCTGACACTTTACATCTTATTACATCTGCCTTAGGTGCCCAACATTTAGTGAAGCTAGTTTTGCACTCAATGGAGCAAGTTGTACTTAATTTAATTCCACATATCCAAACCACCTCCTTTGGGGAACATCTCTTTCTCCGGTAACTACACTGAAAGCATAAATAATTGGCCAAGACTAAGTACCAAGCCTTCAGATGATATGCATCCAACCTTGCATGTACAAGACACCTGCATTTGCTCTTGGGTGTATGTTATATGCACCCTTAAATCCTGAGGCAGAGGTAAGTATCCCTTTGCCACTCCAGGTAGAACCATGATAGGTTTGCAACTAGTGACAGCCAGGGAAGCACAGCACCATGGTGCGTATTCCTTCCACTGTTTCTCATATTTTAACTACATGTTCAGTGAGCCAGTGAGGGCTGTTGGATGAGACAAGTTAAAGTGAGCAGTACAGGTGGCTTCTGCTTTAGTAGCATAGAGCTGAGTCAGCCCATCCTGCCTCTGGCTGTCTCATATAAATATCTCATTTAACTCACTTTGTAGGCTGACCAACCCCCACCTTAAAACTAGTGGGGGTGTTTTTACCTACTACTTCATAATGAGAGGGTCTTCCAGAAATCCTCTGAAGTGTTTAACCACATTGTTCTCATTCCGAGCTCAAATTCCTTTGTGATGATAGTGCTCCTCCTGGCAGTGCTGTTTTTCAACTTAAATCCTTTCTCTTTGGTGTTCACTCTTTCCCTTCTCCATGCAAGTGGTTCCCTTATAGACTTTATTTTTCTAGGGTCTGTCCCACCCCTATTAACTGTGAACCACGTTAGTTTATGTTTAATTACATCATCAATTCAGAATCAAAAGAACGAAACCTGCTGTGGCTCTCTCCTCACCTTGCTATAAACACCTGCAACACAATTGTCTCAAGTGTTAGAGCAAGCAACACAGATCACACAGAACCAAGAAAGTAACCAAAGAAAGAGGTCTTCAGGTCTGTTTTGCCCAATCTGCACCTTCCAGAAGGACTCTGGTAGAAAAGCTACATTTCTAACTTCAAAATTCCCCTGCCAAGGCACCAAAGATGGCAATTGCAAAACTGTTTTCCAAGTTGTTCCTTGCAAACTTAAAATGGGGTGTGCTTCATTGGCAACTCCGGTGATGATAGGGCTCAGAGTTTCTAAGCAGTGCTGCACGCTATGGGTCTAAGTCTCTGAAGGCCCACCAAGAAACGGGAGGACAGCAATCATCTGAGACATGGAGTGCAGATCCCCCCTTCCCATGCCATGCTTATGTTGTATGTTTTAACCATCATTCCTGTTCATCTAAGACACCTCATGCTGATAGTGTTGGGTTTGGGTTGGAAATACTACTTCTACTTGAGCTCATCAACTCATTCAAGCACACACTATAGACAGCATGTTGGAGCTGGTCTGAGGTGGGGCTGGCGAGTGTTGCGTTCCTCGTGTTTTGAGTAGACTTCACACTACACCTGAAGACAGAGTATAAGCTTTAGAAGAAATGGAGAAAAGCAGTGGCTGTGCAGCTTCGGACGATTTGTTTCAATACCATCCTCCCTGTAGTCCCAATAATGATTATAGATATGATTATAGCTACAGCATGGCTTAGATCTACCTCATCCAGGTGCTCAGAGCTGAGAAGCTCTGTCAGTAAGGGTTTGCAAGGCTATGCAAGCCCATGCCAGGCCTCGTATGGTTGCCATGGTAGTTGAGCCATGTTGAGGTCTACTCTATGGCAACATCACTGCTATTAATACCCAAGCTTTAGCCTGACAGTGGTAAAAAGGGGATAAGAGCACTCAAATTTTCAGGGATGCAGTGAAGATAAGTACATTAAAGATTTGAAAGCATTCAGGGTAAGATATCAATATTGTCTAAATTTAGCTAAATTTATAATCCAAACATCTAAACAGAGCTGGTTGTCTAGACTCACTTTATAACTAATGAAAAGAAACATGCATTTTTCATTTATCTTGGTATATGATCTATTTTGGACATCTGTTGTAGGAGAAGATGCATTATACATTTTGACCATACTAATTTGGTCAGGAAGAAAACTGTGGGTCCGTAGATGAGGTTTAATGTCTACATTATATTATTTATAACCCCATCTTCTCAACAAATGTGTCTTTGGCAAAGGAGGCCCTGGCTTGATATAGAGGTTGGATTGATACAAAAATATTCTTTCTTCAAAGTTGACTGGATTTCAGGTTGGCAGCAGAACATCAGCATCCTTTCCAAATGTCATGTCTGTGATTACCTATCCAAGAAGCTGGGCCCAGATTAATTTCACCTAAATTTGAAGACTTACCTAGCTGCCTAGGTTAGGGGTCTGAATTGCTCTTAAGTCTCTACAGTAGGCGGAGATTAAAGAAATATGCAGAAACTGGTGTAAATACTTCATTTCAGGTTCTGACTTTGAGTTTTGTCTTCTGGTGATTTGTCAGGAAGTGGTTGCAGTCTATGTTAGGAGCATCTCTAGCCTTCGCTCCAATTATGTTTTCAGCTAGGATCCCTATCACCTGTCATTTGAAATGCTCTGGGGTATTTAAGACATCAAATATAAGACAAGAGATGTGGGAAACACATGTCTTTTCCGAGAGTGCAGAAAAGATCAAGTGAACTAGATGCACAAATGTAGGAAGCTGAATCAAGCCCTGTATTTCAATTGCTCACCAACTATCATAATTTTTCTCAGTGCTACCTAGTGTCCCTTTACTGAGGACACCTGCATATTCTAAGTGTTCATGTCCTTTCCTTTTTCTCTTACCAGGTCCGCTCTGCTGCCAGGAAAAGATGGCACCGCTGGCAAGACCATCACTCGCTCCGAGTACGTGTGGCACGTGCCATGTCTATCCCCACATCTCCAACACGAATCAGCTTCCATAGCATCAAACAGACCGCAGCTGTGTGATACGCCCTGCACATATATGCACCACCTGGTGGCCTTCAGGGTTCTTCTTTCTTCACTCTCCCCAAACCCTTTTCTTCAGACTTTCTTCCTTTATTCTGCACTGCGCTTTTTTGCAATGAGGTGACCATCACATTTTTGTGGACTCTCATCTCCCACGTTCATAATGCTGCTTTAAGACAACCAGGCAAAAGCCTCTTGGAGTCGGTGGTGGCGAAGCAGATTCAAAGAAGAAAGAGGTTCAACTGACTGCACCTTGTGGAAACTCACAACATGAAGCCTAAAACAGCACAGTGGCAGGAACAATCAATTTTTTTCTCTTTACTTTTTTCCCTTCTGTATTGTGGTGAACAAAGACTATTTTCAACATGCTGCCCACCTCACCCTGTATATTGGTTCCCAATGATTTCAACAGTTTGGTGTGTAGATAACCCGTCTTTTTCTTGATCCTTTGTAAAAAAATTTCTTCTCCACAGAACTGTCATTTGAGAACATGTGACAGAAAGAAAAGGAGCATCTGAGAAGTGGTGTGAAGAATCTGAATTTATCTACCTTCCCCATTTCACCCTTTGATAGACTGGTAGTTGGCCGGGGCATCACTGGACAGTTTAACACAGGGCAGTTTGCCTTGCAAGAACCATGCCCTGTTCATACACAGAGTTTTGAAAGGACAGCAAGGTCTCTAGATAGCTCTATAAAGTATCCTTAATCCTCTCACCCCCATGCTTTCAACACAATGTAAGTAGCCCTTGGAAAGTCTTTGTTTGGTTTCAGCTAAGATCATTGGGGTGGGGAAGGACAACAGAACATGTTTTCTGGGTTTAAAAAATATAAAAGGGAAGCACTGTAAAAAAAAAAAAATCAATAATGAGAAGAGGATGTTTGCGTCATGAAGATAGTGCTATATGCTGCACAAAGATTATCTATTCAGCATTTTGAACTAGAGCAGTTGTATCTACTAGGCTTTTTATGTGATGTTCAAAAATACTGTATATTTTCAATAATAAACACTACTCTGGGTTGGTTTCAATAAAACCAAGCATCATTTTCTTTATTCTGGAAAGGAAGAGGAACCCTGACTACCAGTAGACTTGAGAGTGTTCTTACATCTACGACCAAAGAAAGAAATCCTGTATGATAATAAGCCAGGAAGAACAACTTCAGGATAACATCTGAGGACATTTATACGATGAACTGTTGTCCCCTTTCCCAGCACATGGTGTTACTCTACACCCATATCCCCTTGTACTCCCCCTCACTCTGCTTCTTTGCCATAGCAGAAGGAAAAAAGCAAGTTGTGTAGTATATTCCGCAACATTTATATCTCACCAGTGCTGGAGTGATTTGTATTTTCCGCTTTTGCATGCTTGTTCTGAGTTTTCTTCACAAGTATTAGAGGACTCTTGAGAGCAATCTGGATCTGAATCCCCAGATCCTGGTACTGTTTAAATTTGTCTCTGTGGTTTTCAGGACTACACAAGTCTGGAAAACATCTTGGGAGGCACTGATGTTAACTCAAGTCTTTTGGAGGCATCTTGTCATAACAGCTCCATCACATTTAACTTTGAGCTGATTGGCAATTCATAGCAAATTTAAATTAACAAGTTAAAATTGCATCACTATTCCCCATCCTAAATCTCATCTGGATTCATGTTCCTCAATGAGATGACTGAGAGAGCAGGGAGATTTGAGGTTCTGTCTCGCAGGCCTACCATCTCTGCCGGAGAGGAGGATCAGGGCCGAGTCTTCACGTAGCTCTCCATGTGGTGTGCCAACTATCGTGATAGATCACAGTGCAGCAGAGACACGTAGGACTGGAAGTGTGCCTGTCCATGTCACTTATCACTGACAATGCCCTGATTTCTGCAAAGCGATGCAAACTAACTTCATGGTAGCTGGGAAATGGAAGTGTCTGATGCGAGACAGCTGTGTCAGTGCTTTTAAACATTGCATGCATCACGATGGCAGTGCATGGCCTCCTGCTATGTCACTTGACAAAGCTCATCCTGGCTGGGGGTTTCCTATCTGAGACTGGATCCAAAGCTCCTCATGTTATTCAGTGAGCTCAAGCACTTTTGCCTGCCTCATGGCTGCCCAGTGGACAGCCTATGAATGGTTTGTAGTCTGCCTGAGCATTTGGTGGGCACCAGGCCCTCTGGTAGGCAATGAGGAATGGAGTCTGTGTGTCCTGGAGCTCATGTTCTGGTTCTGCCAGAGCCACAGCCTGAGGGGCTCAATCTGTGGGCTCTATGCTTTCAAAGGGGTCACCTTCAGTCTTCTCTGGGCACAAGTTTCAAGTCTCTGGAGTGACTCTTGCTGATATTAACTGACCTGATGTCAGGCCCACATTTTCGTGCTCCATATTCCCTTTGGTTCCTGATATAAAGGCAATTCCTATCTTTGTCTTTCTCTCCTCCACATCAAGAACTAGGCAGACCATTGGGCAATCGAGATCTGCTGATGAAAGCTGCCATAGAAACGGGGAGTGGAAAGTAGTCTCCATGGATATAGCGCTTTGAAGCCTGGCTCTCTTTCCCCCAGCCTATCAACTGATCAATATCATTTCACTGCTGCCTTCAGTTCACCTGTCTGTCTGTGTCCTTCATTTGCTTTTATTAGGTGCAATAAGATCCCACTCAACACCACAAATATGATTCAGCGTAGCCTATGGTAGCTGTGAAACCAGGTGAAGAGCTAAGAGAAAAACCCTGAAGAGCTAATGAGTTTTTAAACATCCATTGTAAACATCCTGAGTTTTCCTCAGTGCTGTGGGCAGGAACCCAGCTCTGAAGGGCAAGCGCAATACAGCAGCACAGTGATGCTTTCACTGGGCTGGGTTTAAAAAAAAAAAAAAAAAAAGAACTTGTTGTACCATTTATTTGAAATGCTGCAGAAATCTCAGCTGGCTTCGAGCTGTCAGTCCAGAAAAGTAACTCTGTGGTAGGTGATGATGTCCCACCTTCTCTAAAGTGTTTCAAATGCATATAGGCATTTATGCATGCCTTGTACACTTCACTACTCTGATCTTCCCCTAGAGAGAGAAATCAAAGAAGTGGACAGGGTCAAATCAGCTGATCCAGGATCCTGTAGATCAGTCCTTATTAGTTACAGAGTGTAAGGAGACCCAGTTATCCAAGGAGAGTCCATGTTGCCTTTCTCTTCCAGCACTTAGTGATGCAAAGTGTGCTGAAGCCATTAAGATTTGCACCACCTAAAGAAACAGGGCTACAAGGGTCTCTCTGCCTTCTCTACTGCTAGGCATGGTTCAAAAAGAAAAATACGGCAGTCTTTATTTTATTTGTGCCAACAATTAGAAGATAAAAATAACCTTTTCGGACTCTGCAAGTTCTCACCTATTAAAGCTGGGAAGTACAAGTCCCCAGTTCTCTTTATGGGTAGCAATGCTGATATTCTTGTCTCAGCTGTACTGTACAGTCCAAAGGGCTGTGAAGGAGTTCCATGCTGCCTTGTGAAAGTGACAATGATTTGCTGATTAGTCAGGATACCTGGGAGCAGAGCAACTGGGATCACTCACAGATAGCCTGGACAGCAAAGGGAAATCCCTTGGCTCCTTGGCTCACCTGAAGGTGACGACCAGCAGGCTGGAAAAGCACCCAGGGATCTTTGTGGACAAGGAGGAAAGCAGGCCAGGCACGTGCCCTGGCAGAAAGGCAGCTAACAGCAGCTGTCTGCAGGGAAGTAAGTGATCGGTCCCCAATGTTTTGCACTTATTTGGCTGCATCTAGATACTGTGCCCAGTCTTCCCCCCACCCCATCCAGTACAAGAAGATGCTGATAAACTAGAGAAAGGTCAGCCAAGATGCTGAGGTCTGGAACTAGCCATGTACAGAAATGTTAGAGGAGCTGGGCTAGTTCATCCTCAGGAGGAGGAAGCCTTGAGGGGCTCTCACAGCAGCCTGCCGATACCTATAAGGAGGTTACTGAGATGACAGACCCTGGCCTTTCACAGTGTTGTGGGGCAGGAGGACAAGACTCAGCTGGAACAAGAAGGGGTCAGATCAAATATAAGCAGAAAGATTTTCCCCAGGAGGACAGCCAAGCAACAGGACAGGTTGCCCAGTGAGGGCATTCAGTCTCCACATCTGGAGGTTTTCAACATCCAGCTGGATAAATGCCTTAGCAATCTGGTCTGCAGTCATAGCTGAGCCTGTTGTGAGCAGAGATTTGAACCGAAGACATCCTGAGGTCCCCTGAAACCTGCATTACCCTGCCATCCTAGCAGTACTGCTGTCAGTCATGCCACTAACACTAAGAGCAAGGTTTAGCTGCTCATTTCTTTCAGGTGCACCTCAGGGGTCTTGGAAACATGCTTATGATCCCACCTTCAAAAAAAGCTTCTACCACTACTTTCTCCTGGCAAGGGTGCAAAGATGAATAAAGTCACCTCTGCGTTAGGCAAACCCATCTCCTTTATACTGTGAGGCCTTTCAGAGCCCCGTGTCCCTTCAACAAAATAACATTCACAGTGCAGATCTAGGGTGATTCAGATGTGCCTTTTGGATCAGCAGGAGAAATTCACTGCCAGGAAAATGGCTGTGGATAGGATGGGTGACAACCTCTGCATGTGTTCCTGTACGAGCATATGCAATGTACATGTGCATCCGATTGCACGTGTGTGTGTACGCCTGTGTGCACGAAGAAAAGTGATTGAGTTACTTTAGATTTACAGCATGTTGTGCAGAAAGCTAAGGAGGTGTATGTGTTTTGGTGAATTATTATGGAAATGAACATTCATGAACACTTAAGTGCTTGAATCGGAATTCATAAGAGCTCTTCCAGGAAAATGTTTGCAGTGCTGAGTGTTGCAGATAATGCTCATGCCAACTGGCGTGTGAGAACAAGTGTAAGCTGTCTTTGAATCTGGACTAACTGCTTCTTTCTGAAACTAATTCTTCTCACCCTCCCCCTTTGCAATAAATCCCCAATCCCAGCTTGTAGGGGAGAGGATACATCGCATCCTCCTGACCATTGCCCCTGGGAGTCAGCGGTGCTGCTCTGCAGTCCCTTGGGTGTAAGGACATCGTTTTGGTGACTGGGTTTGGTCCCGAGGAATCACTCCAGAGATTTGTATCAGATGGCAAATTCCATTTTAGGTACACGGCTTCCTAGCCTTCTCTGCCATCTTTTGCTTCCACACCGAGCTCCAGCCCCCAGGAGATAGCAGTAAAACCCCCTGCATCTGGCACAGAGGGTCGCTGAGCTTCGGCATCAACCACTCCAGTGGGGCACACGTGGGCAGTGCTGGCCACCAGACCACAGCGGAGAGGTTTTCAAAGCTCACAGCAGCAGGAAGGAACAAAACAAAGATGTGCCGTTCTGGACAGCTAGCTGGCAAACCTGGCAGCATCTGTTGGGTGGTGAGAAGAGACAGAGATGGGACCAAGCGTTTTGGTACACCGTGAGATGGGAGGATGTGCCTCCAGGGCACAAAGGTCAGTATGGCTTAAGGACCAGAGGAAAAAAAAGAAAAAAAGGGTGCTGCTGCTTTTTGCAGAGTGACTGCATGGTCAGGCAGATGTTGAGGTCCAATTTCAGATGATGGTCACAAGGATGAACACATCAAACAGGCAGTGTCCACTGGAGAAGTCTTCCCAGAGTCAGGAAAAGCTCGAGGGACTCTGAGCAGCAGCGATGCCACAGCTTGTCCTAAGAGCAAGGAGAAGCAAACCCTCTTCAGCACCTGCAGCATCCTGAGAGTAGCAAGCATGAGAAAGATGTCTTTGGACAGCCTCTTACTGCCCCACACCTGAACAGAAATTCAACTCCTGGAGGAACTCACGTCTCTCCAGAAGCTCTTCTCCTTCCCCAGCAGGTCTGGAGGGGCTGGAAGTAGGTCCCTCCTAGCCCCTTCTCCACTATAAATTTGTTGCCACTGAACAGCAGGGTGATGCCTTGGATGGTTTTCTAAGCATCACCCATTTATAGATGAATGAGGAATTCTTGAAGCATGCTGTTTGGGGGGATGGATCTCCATTTGGTTGGCACCAAGGCAAACAGCGCTGTTTTCCCAGATGCCCTTAGGCTTGCACAAAGATTTCCTGGAGTTGGCTGGAATAGCACAGCCCTGAACCCGAGGTATATAGTGCATAATTTTAATTGCCAGCAGTGCTTATGACCTGCTCTTTGGTCAGCCTCACCGTGTCTGCAGTGTAGCTACCTGCTTCTGCAGTCACCACGGGCTTTCCTCTTAATCCACAGGGAGAAACAAGCACTTTGGAGATTATGGTCCTCTAAGTTCCCACCCAGAAAATGGTATTTACCTATGCAGAAAGGATATTGTAGGTTCATGAGTGTGAAGGTTTCTCATAAATCCTTCAGATTTTCATAGATTTGTTCATTTTAGTCCTTTTCTAATTTAGTGCAAAAGAGCTGGAAGATAACAAGCATCTCTGGAGAAACTTTTGGAAAAGAAACAGAGCATGCCTACAAGTTGTGGGCTGGTAGCAAAATATGTAGTTAAAACAAAAAAAAACATGCACCATCTGGATGGTTCTGTTGCAGTGTACATCGGTATCTTAAGTTTCTCCACATGCTAATTAGTGTAGCAGGAAGAAAACACTTCCGATTACCATAATCACCGTAGAGCAGTGCTATAGTGACCTTAAACTATGAGGAGCCAAAGCTTTAAAGAAAGAACTCATAAAACTTTAATGAGATCCCCAGATGCTAATGAGCGAGCCAGCTTCCATGAAAGGTATCTTATCCGTGCTCAGCTGCCTCCAGAGGCTGTGAAATGAGCCCTCTGACCCTTCTGGCACATCTCCACTCCGCATTCCCAGGCTGCAAGGGGTCACGTCAAAGGCTGAGCTGATTAATTGCACCCGGGACAGCAGCATATGCCGAGTGATTGATTCAGTCTTCTGGGGAGGCAAAATGACAACTTACAAAGCTGCTGGCAAGGTCGTAAGAAAGAGTAAGAGCACTTTGCAGGGATGCTTTGCTCAGTGTGAAGGTGGTTGTTAATGAGCTGCCTGACCCCGGCTGAGCAGGGAGCAGTGGTTAACCTGGGGCACCCCAGTCCTGGCCGGCTACACCCAGCCTGAAAGCACATTTAGGCAGCAGAAACTTCTGCATGCCCTTCCGCTGGCTTGCCCGTGATTTAGTCGTTGACTCGTTTTGACCTGGGGCATGTTCATTGACTGCTGACTTACGGCCCAGCTGTTCAGTCAGAGGCTCACTGGTCAGCTGGATTTTGTTGGGATCGTTTCTCCCTGCTACAAGGCTGAAGCAACATTTTGGCTGGCTCAGGAACAGTGTGCAACTGAGGCAATGATCACTGCCAGGCCCCAGTTTTGTTTGTGAGATCTGCTGATTGCTGCGATCTCGTATCTCACGGAGGTCCCCACCATTCTCCTCTCCTTGCCTTGTAACTGGACTGGGGTTTGCTCGGTTCTGGAAATGTCTGCGGGTACTTCATATAAGCCAACAAATCTAGAGCAGCCCTTATTTAATAAAAAGATTATATATCATTTTGGGGAGATTCAAACAAACAAACAAACAAAATACAAATGAGTCATCCTATGCTGTGTTGCCACAACAGCAACACTCAAGGGAAAGTTGGAGTTCACTCTGAATAGCTAATGATGGCTTTTATTGGCCTTCTGTTTGTTTGCATGTATGTACAGTAGCACACTTTTTTTTTTTTTCAGTCCTGTTGTTTACTTGAGAAGATTCTTTAAGGCTAAAAAAATGACTCACAGACCAAGAAATTCTCAGAAAGCAAATAAGTGCCAGATTGGGAATGGGACCCCCACGTACTCTTCCCACCACTTCTGTAGACTTTTGGTGTCACTCCAGGGAAGCTTCTTTCCTTTTATTAGTTTCTTTCTGCATCTGTGTAGCTGAGCCCTTAGTCTGGAAGTTCTTTGGGGTACAGACTTGGTGGATGTCCATATAACATCTAGCACCTAACATGGTATGGACTACTTTTTCAATGTGTAACACCAAAATACAAAAAATATAGTTATCTGAGAGGTGTACTGTTCAATCCACATCTGAAACCTAGCATACAATTTTGGGTCAGAGTTGTCCATCTGTGACTTAGTGTGGCCAGCAGGGGTATGAGTTGTATACATCATGCTAGAGGTGGCTGCCTAACACATTGTCACCTATAAATAATGTGAAAGACATTTTTTTATGTTATCAACCAAACATGTTGGGGTCTAAGGATGCAGGTGGACACCTAATAGGATTTTCAGATTTCTCCACGTAGGCTGAGTACTTAATTCCCATTAATTTCTGGTGGAGTTGAGTACATATCAGAGTTAATTGACTGAAAATGTCATTACAGGTGTGTTTTTCAGTGCATACATGTCTTTCTGAAACAGGTCCTCCTCTGCAAATGTGCCTTGAACTGGATGGAAAGGCTCTGCTGGACCCCAGCAGGCTGTGGCTAGCCACATGATGGCTGGCAGTGGCCAGCTGCTGAGTGGAGCCACTGGGGCTGCAGAAAGCTCCGTGGCTCCATTTCACAGTGCAAAAGAATTAATCACAGCCACTGAATTATTTCTTTTCTGTTTTGATAATTTAAATCTGACCCACTGAGAGCTTTGAAGACACAAATTGAGCTTTTGAACCCAGTATCCTATACCTTGGGGAAAGAGAAAAGGGGAGGAATAGTGCTGCTCTTTATCCTGAAGCCACTTTGGATTTCTCTGATGGCAGTGTATATGAAAATACAAAAAGGAAAAATCTCTGTTATTTTTCACTTGCTCTTTCTTATTTCAGTGAGCAGGCTTTTGTTTTCTTGCCATTTTTGTAGGCAGTGTTTTCCTTTTGTAAGAGTAAGTGTGTGCAAGTGGTGCCACTTATATATCCAGCTCCATCGCCAAATCAGTTTCGGTGGCTGAACCAGAACAAGACTTTTTTTTCCTATAGATAGCAAATTCATGTCTTTTTAACAAAAAGGAATTTTTTCAGGAACTGTGAAATTTTGCTATTCGCAAAACTGGGTTAAATCAGGAAATAATTTTGACTGAAGGAAATGTTTGTTCAAAATAAAGTTACTGATGACTAAGCTCTGCATTTCACAAGTCAGTGTGAAAAAAATGGCTTTTCATTTTAGAAAACTGCATTTTTTTATTTTCAAATATTAAAAGAGAAGAGAAAGAGAAAGGATTTTCAAAATGACTAGAGTAAAATCAACTGGAAGCTCTTTACCTGGTGCTTCCTTCTGGTTTTCCCAATTTCTATGGCCTTTGTGGTTAGCAGAAGAACCTGAGATTACTTCTGTAAATATCTACAGACCCTAATCCTCTTGTGAATAGCTTGTAAAGATGGGTTTGTAAAAATGGGAAATTCTTACTGGTTCTTCATTTCTCCCTTAGGCATCAGAGATGAAAGCTGTTTAAGACAGCTTGTTCCCCAGTCAATCGGACTGCCGCACGCTGCCTGTTCCCAATAGGACTGTTCTTGATGGCTTTCCTTACGAGAGATCAGCCACCTACAAAGTAAACATCTGTCACTTCGGTGACCATGACACTTATGCTTCCCCTCCAACTTGCCCAGGCACCACGTGACAAAACACCCACTTATTTCAGACTTCAAAATCTGCATCAGCTTTGGACATACAGGCTTAAAGATGCCTGCCTGGCTTGTGTGGCTTGCTAGTAAGGACAGTGTGTTTCATTAGACACATTCACACCACTGGAAAAGGTAAATAAGCCTTCGTCACATCATTCCTCCTTCTTCATATACTACACAGTGCAGTTTTTTTTTTTTGTCTGACAAGCAAACAGGCACATAGCTTTTTACAGGATCCCTCTCATCCTCTCTCCTGCCAGGCAGCACCTGGCACACTTTCCAGTTAAAACATTCAAGTTCTTTTTCTCTTGGGTTTTTCTATCTGTTGTCATCTGAAGAACTGATATTAGCTTTCCCCATCAGAAAATGAGCTTGCTAAAAACACATCCTGCCCAAACTGTGTTACGCTGGCGTTCATTGAAACTTAGAAAGCAAAACCCGCCATCAAAGGGGAGGGAATATCCAGAGAACAGGAAGGACTAGCTTTGAGATGGATGGTTTCCAGTCAGCAGATGTCCATTCCATTCAGCTGCTCTGAACCTCTCTTCCTTCCAAAATTAATAAAAATACACTGTTATGACCTGAATTACAAATGCAAGGATGGGTTGTTGCCTGCCTAGCAAAACCAAAAAAAAAAAAAAAAAAAAATCAGAGCAGAGCTCTGCTTATCTGAGTCTTGGGCTATACCTAGAGGAAGAGGGAACATCAGAGGGCTGGATTATCCTGCTAGTCCTGTGAGGAGCCTCTGTCTTCCAGCCACTTCAACATCCACTCATTTTATCCTTAGCTTCTGTTTTATAGCTTTTTTTATTTATCCTGGCTGGGCATGATACTCCTAATTGTTTTCATATGCCTAGCTCCAGAATAAAGACCACTAAATCTTCTTCTGCCAAGCCTACAGCACCTCTGAGGATGCCTCCAGCTGGTCACGGCACCATGCCCATCACAGGAAGAGCCTGGAACAGGAATATCTCCAACACTCCATGAGTTCATTAGGAGTACAAAGAAGATGAACCCAACTGGGCCTTCTCCCACTGTTAGGATGATGGTCAGAGATGTGAGGAGATAGGGTGCCAGACAGAGGGAAGTATGGTGGATGAGCTTGGAGAGGTTTCTGAGGAGCAGCCAATTCACAGGCTGGAGCAACAAGGACCAACCATCTAGGCAAGATGATTTAGTGAATGGTCTGACCAGAGATGGGAGAGATGGTTGGTCTGAGCAATGACTTGGATGAGAGCTGGATGTAGAACCAGTGTAAATGGCCCGCTAGCTTCAGTATACCCAGAAAATGTTGAAAGGTTTGAAGGCTTAGGAGACTCCACGGAAAGGAGACAATCCCAGGGTTGGAATAGGCAGGTGATGTTCTTGCCCTGGTCAAGGAGAGCTCCATACTGTGCATGCAACCTTCATTGCCTGGGAGAAGTAGCGCAGAGCAACGTCACAGACATCCAATGCTGTAAGCATGAAAGTTGCCTGAAGGTTTTGATTCACCTTTGCTGATTAGGATTGTCTCATCTTAGTGCTTTTGGGATTATTCACTCTGCATGCTTTACATGCTCACCGGTAAATGTATGTGCCTGGCAGTATGTCTCCACAAGTATGCTCCAGGCTAGCCTTCACCTTGTTAACAGCAGCTGGCTTGCTCATCCTCATTATTTCCCCCCACTCAGTGCGTACAGGCTTCCAAAGCATTTTTGCTTTTGTCAGCATTGACAAGTATTGGGAAGCCGCTTGCAAAGCAATAAAAGCAAAGCGCTCTATAAAAATGTTTCATCAAAGTTGCCAGCTTCATAAATCTTCCAGGAAGGTTGTGGTTCCCTCTCCTGCTGCACTCATAGAGGCAGAGATATGAAATAAAACAGATTCCATCTGCCACCCGCTCCAACTCACTGTGTGCCTCGGGATCGAAGGGAAAGCCTCGAGCTTGTGCAGACCTAAACCTCATCATGTGACTCCCTCAATAAATCAAACCCTTCCCACACGTTCCGAAATTATATTAGCTTCTAGCCACAAGACATTTATGATTCATGCGGGACAGGCTCCTTGTGAAATGATTACACGCAGTCCCATCTGCAGCATAAAACCAAAAGGCTGTGCAGTCAAAGTCAATTAAAAAACAAATACATCAGACCCCCTGGTCCATGTTTCAGCAAGGAAGAATCACTTTTTTTTTCCCTGTCAGAGACTCATCAACACCACTTTGAGTGGTGTTATTTATTGGTTGTTCCTGTATGAAGCAACAACCCAAACGATCAGATTGTCTAAGCTCTGTTAGTTTACTGTTTACAGACAGTTTTGTGGCAAAAACCGTGTCTGTGTACCCCTCGGGTATGTTATATTCCCCATGCTGAAAGGAGCATCTTTTATTTTCTTGGGCCAGATTAACATCTGTATCCATAACCATGTGAAGGACTCTCCTTAAACTCTGCAGAGATTATGCTAAGTGTGTGGAGCTATTACCATACAGAGGATGGTCACTGCCTGGGATTTAATGGGCATTAATAGGGCAGCAACTCCCCAAGTGCCTTGCTGCTGTGTGACAGCACAGCAGGCTTCCTGGGTCACACACGTCCCAGCCTCAGGAGACATCTCCATCAGCTGCAGGGGCGGTTTAATGCCCTCTCCAAGGGCAGGTCGGGCTCACACCTCACCATCAGGACCCACTTTGCTGAGCAGAACACTTCAGCTGATGTGTCTGTATGCGGGTGTCTTCTAGGAGCTGGTGTCTTCACCCTTATGGTGGCCATTGGAGGTCTTGTCCATGCTTGTCCATGAGCACAGCTCAGAGAATTGTCTACATGTAGGTGTTTGCCTTTGGGTGACCCCATCATCTCCTGAGCTCCATGAGATGCACTGACTGCACTCCCACTGACTATAAGAGGAGCTTGGAGGCTGGCTCACAGACACCTTCATGTATCTCAGAAGTTGGTCGACTTGCCTAACGTTGCTGCTAAGTGCCACCTGAGGAGGCCTTGTGCATCTGAAACATCCACACGGGGTGGCAGGGTGAGAAACCAGAGGCCAAGTGGCCTCTAAGGCCAAAGGCACTAGACACCAGTAGGTGAATCACTTGTGTAGGGCTCTTCTGTATCACAAGTGCCCCACTACATTATCATTTTATGTCAAGCCAAGGAAAACCACTTTGTGTCTCTTTAACCTCTCCTCTGCTTATACTCTTCATTTGCAGTTGAAATGCTTTGATTACCCTGAATTAGTCACACAGTTTTCTTCCCTCTGTCATTTCCTAAATGAAGACTTTTATTCATTTTGTTCTGTTACCACAGCTTTGGACAGCGCTGGGGAAAAGAGAGAGAAGGCCCACAGGGTGGTGTCTCATTCTGCTCTGACGACTGAATCAGCACAGAGCAACAAGCAGGAGGCAGCACATGTGCAAAGGGAGGCAGATGTAGGCTGTAACGAGACAGGCTGCCTTCAGCTTCGTCTCACGAGGTAGCCACATAAGGAGAGGGGACGGTGGCAAGGTGGAATAATGGTGAAGTAACGAGGGGATGGACAAATAGGAGCTCGCTGTCATGTTGTATGTAGTACAGGCATGTGTCACGCTGAGATCTCAGACCTAGGAAGGAATTGATACAAGAAAATAGTACTGTCTGGGGTCCACCACCGTCTAAAAAATTACTTATCGGGAATGGAAGATAATATGTGTATTTCTTTACAGAGAGGGTGGTGAAGATTTGAGGGTGTTTTTTGTTGTTGTTTTATTTCTATGCCCCCACTTTTCTAGTATGATTAAAAAAGAATAATGACAATAAAAGCTGTAAAATGGTTACAATTCATACACAGTGCCAAGGAAAATATTTCAAAGTCACAGCGCAGATTTCCATTATGAAACTACTGGCTTTGGCTGGTCTAAGTCTTTCAGGGAGAGCTGAAGAAAAAAACCTCTGTCAAAAACAACTCTGAGCCTTTCGTGACTCAGTATTGGGATGTGTCGGACCCTCTGGCACAGACACATGCCTGATAGGTAAGTTAGAATCATAGATGTACAGAATCATTTAGATTGGAAAAGACCTCTAAGATCATTTGGTCCAACCATCAACATAGCACTGCCAAGCCTACCACTAAACCCTGTCCCTAAGCACTGCATCTACACATCTTTTCAGTACCTCCAGGGATGGTGACTAAGCCACTTCTCTGGGCAGCCTGTTCCAGTCCTTCACAACCCTTTCAGTGAAGAAATTTTTCTTAATATCCAACCTAAACCTCTCCTTGTGTAACTTAAGGACATTTCCTCATCTTATCACTGAATGCTTGGGAGAAGAGGCTGATCCCCACATTGCTCGGCCTCCTTTTGGGCAGTTGTAGAGAACGATAAGGTCTCCCCTGAGCCTCCTTTTCTCTAGGTTAAACAAGAAGGAGAGAAGTGAAGCCAATGGCATCATCTCCAGCAGTCCTAGGGTATGTCCCCAACGAGGGCTCCAGCAAAAGGTATGTAGGACCTGGCTCCCATCTCCTTGTCCTGGGGACACCAGCAGAGCCTGCATGCAACTTCCATCATGGGTGTCAGCAAGGGCGTCATGGACATTTGCTCCTGGGTAACACTATGTACTACATCCCACCATTCTTACTGTGGGAAAGAAGCAGTCTGACAGGTCTCTCTGTGCAATTTACACTCCCAGATATATTCCTCACGATGCTTCCATTTCCCCTACACTCTGTGGTTCCCATTCCCTGCATTTCCCCTGCTACCAGCCTGAAAGCTGCTCTCTGATGTGCAGGACAGTCTCTGCCCTGCTGTCCTTTTTCCTCAGGAGCCGTAATAATATTTTATTATTATCTTCATTACCGTCCCTCTTTCACAGTTCAAAGTGAAGAACAAAGTGAACAGCAAAACATTTCCATTGGAAAGCAACAATCTTCACATCAGACCTCGTCATGTTTATTATCTCCCATTCTCTAAATTAAAATTCCTGGCCATGCTGCACGTACATTGAACATAATAATATAATACTTTATTTATTTTCATAGAGGCTTCACACACACAATATTTTTTCTGTATTAGATCTTCTGGGTTAGTGCTGACTACCTAATTATTGGTACTTGCAGAATACGTACGCAGAATTGTTATGCCCTAGGTCTGAGGGATAGAAACATGACAGGAAAACTATAGCTTTTAGTCAAAAAAAAAGCATTATAAAACCTACAGGTCAGATTATGACACATCCCTGTGAACCACTGTTTTCTATATGTTGGAGAAAACAGCTTTTTGTAATTACAGAGCCCTCTACTCAAGCAAGGTTTCTCGTTAGGTAGACTGGGGGGTGCACCTGAGTGCAATGTGCACTCAGAAGGCCAACGGTATCCGGGGGTGCATTAGGAGTAGTGTTGCCAGCAGGTCAAGGAGGTGATCCTGCCTCTCTTCTCAGCCGTGGTGAGGCCTCACCTGGAGTGCTGTGTCCAGTTCTGGGCTCTCCAGTACAAGAGGGACATGGAGATACTGGAGCGAGTTCAGCAGAGGGCTTCTGAGGTGTTGAGGGGACTGTAGAACCTGTCACATGAGGACAGGCTAAGAGTGCTGGGCCTGGTTGGCCTGGAGAAGAGAAGGCCGAGAGGGGATCTTGTCAATGTGCACAAATATCTGAAGGGAGGCTGTCAAGAGGATGGGGCCAGATACTTTTCAGTGGTGCCTGGCGACATGACAAGAGGCAATGAGCACAAACTGAAGCACAGGAAGCCCCAGCTGAATATGAGGAAACACTTTTTTACTGTGAGGGTGACAGAACACTGAACAGGTTACCCAGAGAGGCTGTAGAGTCTTCTTCTCTGGAGATACTCAGAACCCACCTGGATGTGATCCTGTGTGAGGTGCTGGGCAGGGGGCTAGACTAGGTCACCGTCAGGGGTCCATTCCAACCTCAACCATTTTGTGATTCAGTGAGTTGGTGTGTCTGTAAATGCTTAAAGCCTCGATGCTATATGACAGCTAGTCAGCCTAGGCTCTGGTCTGTATGGTCAGTAGAGTCCAGGCTGCAAAAGTAAAGGACCAACAGGCTCTGCTTGTTTAGAAAAGTTTAAAAGTCAGGTTTCATCTGCAGACAGTTAAGGACCATCTCCTTTCAAAGAGCATGACTGTGCTGGCTAATATTGCATCCCAAGGACTCACTTTCTGGTCTTCTGAAACCAATGAACCATGTACACTTTCCCCCTCGCCAGCTCTCTGTCTCCCTCCCTTATTGTCTCAAACACTGGCCATGACAATCTCCATCTGACCTTGGATTTCAGTGATTTTTTCTGCTTCTTTCATGTACAAGGAGGCAAACAAATCAGGGCTTCACGTTATGCCCAACATAGGATTTGGCTGCAGTCTTCTCTATTGGGCTTATTAGCTAACCCAAACACAGCCTGGATCAAGAGTCATTATGGGCTCATGTTATGCCAGCACAAATTCACTGTAAGTAAAGAATAATTAGCTGGTCCAATTAGTGCTCGGCAGAAAATTGAAAGGGAATTATTCAAGGTTTGATACGAATTAGTAAATGCACAGACAGCAGCATTTGAGAGTCAGACAGGAAAGTTAAAAAACCCTCTTCTTTCTCACATATGCATATTTTTTCCTGTCTGTTGCTGCCAAATATCTGTAGCTCTTTGGAGAAATCACTGAGTTTAACTAACTCTTGGCTGTGCCATCAAGCTGGAGACTGCTTGTCTAATTTCATGCAGTTGGGAGCCTTCAGAGTGTGCCCAAATATCAGATGTGAAAGATCCAATATCCTCTTGTCCCAGTGCTACAGCACTTTCCAGATAGTTTCTTTTTCATTCTCTCCTAATCAGGAATATATTATTGTTTATCTAAACATATACATATTATTTATATGATTGATCCATCACCAGGTTTTGCAAATAATGGCAAGAGAAAGTAAGTGTACGTCTTTAATTGTTTTTGTCTATTCTTTGCTCCAACAAGTCTTTGAGAGCTAAAACTTGTTTTGCTGCAGTGGGCCAGAGCAAGGGGTGGACAGACTCCATTCCTCAGCTGGAATCTGGAAGGATTTACCCAGACATAGAAGTATTTGGATCTTCAAAGTGAAAAGAAGGAAAGGATCCATGAGATTGGACTTAGTAAAGTACAAGTTATGGGTTATTGTTAAGGGAAATTATCACCAAGTGCCAAGCACAGAGTGATGTTTGCTTTGAATCCACTTTTTCTATTTAACTTCATTCTTGACCATGACTATAATAACTAGAATTGAAACTGTCATTAATCTGGCTGATGTCTTTCCCATTTTTAAGTGCTGAAGACTGTGGAGGCCATTAGTTCTTGCAGAAAGTTCATCCCAGAGCATTAAACTAGCTCCCAGCAATGTTTGCTTTTCCAGAAAACTTTACACTTATTGTGGAAAGTTCTGCTGTGCCAAAATGTTAAATACTGGATGAAGTTTCAGATGTTTTCCTCCTTTCCTTGTTCTTGTCACATGTGAGAGATCAGGAGCATGGACACATTGAGGTCCAGATGAAGACCACTGATCTAAGACAGCTTTCTGCAGACCTTTACTCTGTCAGACACCATTTTGTTGTTGAACTAAACCACAGCACAGTGATTGAGAATCAAAATAAAAAAAAAAAAAAAAAAAGATTTTTTTAAAGTGGTATTTGCCACATTGTTTCCAGTTGCTGCAATGACATTGGGTAATGACATTCATAATAATATATAGCGTAATTAATAATAATAATGTTCTTACCGCTATGTTAATTTTCTAGTTTCAACTGATTTGGTCTCATGTCTACTTTGCTGGAGAACTCTGTACCATCAGAGATCTTTCTCTGAATTTTTCTCTAGGTCACAATCAGATCTCCCTTTAGCCTCTTCCTCTGGTTAACATCCTTCCTGTCATTCCTCTGAGCAGCTGCTGTTGTCTGTTACAGGGACAGGTCTCTTTCAGCCTGCTGTATTGGCTCACCCTCCATCCCCCACAGTGGTCACAGACCTCTCTTGTAGGGACACCCACAGCGTAGGCACCTGGGGTTCTCCTATGCTAGACAGGGACAGTCCAGGCCACTGAGCTTGCATAGTGGCCCCATCACATATGCTATTGCAAGTCCATTTGTGCGACACAATAGAGTGTCTCAAATGTTTAAGCAACTGATCCAAGCACTGGGCATTAGTTTGAATTAATGTGAGTATCGTTTGGTCAGACACTCACATTCCTTTAGTCCTGTCTCACCTCTTCCTAAATTTAGCTCAGATGTAGATGGTAGATCTTTATAGTGACTTTGTTTTCTGTAGCTTCTTCAGTTCATTTTGCATAGGAAGCTATTACTGAGATGCATCCCAGGTAACACACTTTTCTGAAGATTTTTCTTACTGGCCTGAAAAGTTGGTATGAGCTTCACCTAGATGCTCACAGTCTTTGTACCTGTGAAGTCCAACCCAGGCTTCTCCATGAGGATCAGAGTAAAATTGGAAGTAAGGATAAGAAAACAATTGTTTAAAGCACTATCAGATGATGTACAGGTGGGTCATAATGTTCAGAGATGGAGCTGATGCTGCTCCGAGCCCTCTCAGATGCAAGAAATGTCCCAGTCCAGACCGTGAATACCCATCTTTCCCCTTTGCCTATACACACCCCTGCCCTTGGAGAAAAGGATGAGGCTGGAATGAAAAAATAAAGGGGAAAAAGACATCAACTGAGAAGTACTTGAAACTTGAATAGAATCTGAGGAGGTTTACCTGGACTGTGCTCTTTAAGAGCTTTTTGAAAACATTTTATTTATTATTTTATTTTATTTTATTTTATTATTTTATTTTATTTTATTTTATTATTTTTTTTATTATTATTATTATTTTATTTTTCCTGTGGCTTCTTTTTGTTGCCTCTTGCTCTTATACATGAAAATCTGACAACCAAGCTGTCAAGTTTCAGTATTGAATATCAGACAGAAGATAAGCTGTAAGCTTATCACACAGCTGTAAGCTGTGTACTGAGCAAATAGTAACTAGGAAATAACTCCTCTAAAAAATATTTACCATTTAGAATCATTAAGTCATGAGCTGTTCCCCTCTTTTTCCTAACCATAGACTTCACTTGCAGCAAAGCAAACCAGTCCAGGACAAACCTAACATTTGGTTTTAGAGAAGGGTGGCAAGGATCATGCTCTTTGTAAACAAGCACAGTTCAACCCTCTCTGAGACTGAAGACCAAAGGGATGCAATTTCCCTTCATACGTCTCTGCATTCTTAAAAAAAAAAAAAAAAAAAAAAAAAAAAAAAAAAAAAAAAAGACACCCTGATCTAAGAGAAGTGTTTAAATGTTTTCCTACTGGGGAGGTGGAGAGTTAGCACTGGCTATTTTTTCTCTAGGGGAACCGTAAACCTTCACCAGGCTGATGCCACCACCATTTGTGCTAGCACAGACAGTAGATTTTTGCTTCCAATCACTTCAGTGTTTTGGAGGGAGGTTGTTGTGTTACTTTTTGTTTGTTGGTTGTTTTAGTTGGCTGGTTGTTTTTCAGTGGAAAGATCTGTTATGGAGTATGTGCCTTTATGTGGGTATCCATGTGGGGAGGAAAGTGTCCATATTTGTATCTCAGCTAAAGCAAAGGCTGCACAGAAAGTTCACCTTTTTTAAACATCACACAAAACACTTTCACAAGGGCTTGGCAGGCAGAAAATGCCTTCTGTTTTCTGAGGATGAGTAGCAAGTTCACAAGAACGGAACAAAGCATGATGGCATCTCTCAGAGCCCAGGAAGGCAGGGAGAAACCTTGAAATAACGCTGCAGATATTACGGTCTTCATGCAAAAAGTCCTAGTGCCCCCAGGGGCAGCCCATATTCTGAACCCACTGGGATCATTTAACTGGTGTATCATTTCATTTTTACATTACTATAGTGCGATGATGAATCATGTCTACCATTTTCCATGGAGCTCCTTTTGATCCTAGAGTGGCAGAAGTGGGAGGAGAAACCTACTGATGATATCATCATCCCTCTTGAGAAAAGCATTCCCTGAATGTCTGTCTCTACAGAAAAACTGAAAGACTGTCACTATAAATTTATTTTGCAAAGTGGAACACTGAAATATTTATTTTATGCTACCAACTCTTTTACTGAAAAAAAAAAAAAAAAAAAAAAACATTTATTTGCACACACAAAAGTACACAGAAAAAAAAAAAATCTATCCTCAAAGTAAAAAGTAGGGGCAAAACAACCTCCAGCTAAAAAAAAGAAAATCCCAGGTACTCAAAGAAACACTACTTACTGTCTCTTATTAATACCCCAGAGCATCAGACATATATTCATGGGCTGACCAACACAACACAGGACATATATGTGGTCACTGAATCATTCTGCTCTAATTTATATCAGTATATACCCAAAACATTACCCAAACACCTATAGGATTATTTCCAAATTGTGCTGCTGTGAATCACAGAGGAATTTCATTGGTGATGTACCAATGAAGTTGGTACGTCAGTACCTTCTTCTGGACTTGGAGAGCCAAAGCCTGTCACAAGTGAGCGCCATAGCAACTCAGGCAGGTTTTCTTCTCAAGAAAGAGGCAACAGTGTGAGGAGTGAAGCCAAATTAAAGAAGAAAAGTGAATCAGAACAAAGAGGTGACCTTGTCTCTCATCTCTGATTAATGCAGGCTATTTATTGTTGAAAAACACCACTAAAGACTATACTTTATGTTTAAGGTACTATTCAGTCTATAAATAGAGGGTACTTCAGGCTGTTTAAAAAATAAATAAATCCAGAAATAAAATCTCCCAGCAGTTCATGTCTTGAACGGATGAATATCAGCTTGACTTCCACTGGAATAGAGGTTATGGACAAGAAAGTACACTGAAATTGAAGGAAGGAAGGAAGGAAGGAAGGAAGGAAGGAAGGAAGGAAGGACAGACGGACAATAATACTGAGATAAGATAGTCCTGAAGGCAAGATTGACCAAATCATGGGATCATATCTTGCAGTCATTTCTACCTCTCTGGCCACATTACCCATGGCAATGATATAGAATTATACTCTTAAGTGTTTATGGAGTCCAGATCACGGCACTTGCTTTGGGTGGAAAAGTCTCTTTTGAGTTAATTACCCTGTCCTCCTTCTGTGGTCAACAGAAAGGTTGTTGAAGGCCAGTTGAAATCATCAGGAGTAGAGAGCGCATGTTATCTCAAAATAGGTATCTGAAATACATTTTTAGGCCTGTACAAGTGTCTGTTTCTCTCTGCTGGCAATAAATGGAGTTGAGGAGGACTGGACCAGCTCTAGATAATTGCAAGGACGTCGGATAAATCATGCTGATCTGGCTTTTTGATGTGGTTGCACACATCCCATATGAGACTTGCTCCCCATGCAGCTGAGGATCCAAGGCACTAATTGAGAGCAAATCTGTAATAACAGCAGCAACCACCACCGCAACACAAGTTATTCTAAAACTGTGTGCTCTAACAAACAAGTAGTGCACACCAGAAAACTGTAAGTAGCAGCAATTTGCTTGTATTTAAATGCTTTGCTGACTTAAGGCTACAATAAAGGGAAAAAAAAAAAATAGTCTTGAAGGCTTTTTTTTTGTCCTTTCAAGGACAAAAATATTGTTAAACATTTACAGTTCAATAGGGCATCAGTGCAGCCACAAAAATTATCCTGAAAACCCATTTTCCCTGGAGCAACAACATACTGTAATCTAAAGAAAGAGAGGAATAGCTATCAGCAAAAATCCCAAACCTTTTTACGTGTAAGAGTATGTGCAATTTAAAATCCATTATCCACTGATGTATAAGCTGTGTTCCTTCCACCACTTTTTCAAATGAAAATGTTGTGTCAAAGGCTGGCAGCTGTCATAATGCTTTGATCAGTTCAAATTGCTGCTCTGAATTTAGTATGAAAATTTTAGCTACGTCAAAGCAACAGAAATCTCCCTAAATCCAGCATTTGACAACCTTCCTGTCTGCTAGCCACCTAGGGATGGAGGAACGGGGGAATTGTCATGCTGGAGTCTGTTCCTGGATCCTTGCTCCTGTGCTACATGGCAGGTACCAGCCAAATCTTTGTGTTTCAGAGGGAAAAGTAAATCCACACTGTAAGCCACCCTCCACCCCATCCTCTGAGACTGTTCCCTGACTCACTCTGCTGAAATAAGAGATAAACAGCTCTGACAGTATAATCCCATTTGACGTAACCGAAGGAGCTGTTTCTCCAGCAGCAGGTGAAGCCCAGAGCTGTCAGGGCTGAAATAAGCTATTTGCCACCAACAGCTAGCAGAGGGAGATCTGCAGGTTAACAGTAACACCTTCTGACACCAGCAGCATCACAGTGGTCGATGTTTGCAGATATTTTCCACATGGAGGAGGAATCAGGAGCCCAGATTTAGCCTTGTCAAAGTATTGTCTAACTGTGACTCAAGGCACCTGCATGTTCACCACTTCTGGGATCAAATAGTCCTATCGTTTGCAGGGTGAGCCCTTGGCTATCCCAATAGCTCTCTGCTTTCAGTAAGGGGCTCTAACTGGAGTTTAACAAAATCAGCAAACCCACCCCCAACTCACAGTGGCCCACCTCTGCCCCTGCTGCAGAGCATTTTTGGAGTACAGTAACATTTGAGTAACTCTCAGTTAGCCCTAACACAGCACAGAAAATCTGCTTGTTCTGACACCTGCCTTAAAAATGCATCACAGAGGTAACTATTGGTTATCTTTCCATGTGAATAGGTGCAGCGTAGAAAACAGAGACCATGGAATGAGATAATGGAGTAACTGTGCTGTCATTTAGCCCTTTGAACAGCCCTGGTTTTGACTCCAGCCATCCCGAATGTGAAGTCACAAGAAGAACATGGATGTTTCCTGGAAGCTGCAAAGCAAAATGGGTGAAGATTCCCCTTACAGGAATATTTATATGTATTTACACTCAGCTTCCTTGGAAATGTCCAGGAACCAAGCCCAAGAACAACACACACAAACCAGGGAAGCAAGGAAGTAGCCCATGAAATCTCAGGAGTGAGTTTTGCTTGATGCTTCATTACCAGGAGACATGGGGGGCTGAGGGGGACAGGCTCCCTGGCTCCTCCATGGTTTGCACAGCCGACAAATTGACACTTCACCCATTTCGATGTCTGGTGCAAGTACTAAAACACCAGAATGGAACATAAATTAATCTGACGAGTCTCTAAAAGGAGGCAAGGTTAAAGGACAAAAATGAATGCATTAAACTCTTAGGCAACAAGTGACAACTGCAAAATGCTAAACGTAAATTGCAGACACGTACAGAAACCAGCCGTTCCTTTGCAAGCTTCTGTCCCATCAGAAATGTCTCGGTGACAGTAGGATGTTCTCTGTAAACATCCTTTTCCCCAGCTTGATTTGCCACTGTCTTGACTCCTTGCCTTCCAGGAGCTATTTAATGCCCCCATGATGGCCTCAGAGCAAAGCGAGACAATCTGGGATTCCAGGGGCAGCCTGGTTTCATCCAGTCTCCTTAAGGATGATCCTCGTTGGTAACACCTCAGGATATTTTTTTAATCTCATGAAGGGTCCAGCACAGCTTTCCACAGCTCCTGGGACATTCCTCCTCTTGGCATACCAAATGGCTTCATGAGCGATCTGCTGCCCTCCTGCGAGAGCATCATCACCCATGCTCCAGGGTTAGGAAACTTGCTGTGATGTTTGCAGACTGCTGCTACTGGTCGTGGGGATGACAGCTGGTCTCTCCCCAGCCCAATGTGCTATCCCTGAACTACTTCCAGCATGTCTGCAACGTCTCTGCTGACTGCCTGTGCTCCAGGACCCCTGAACCCTGGCATCTCCCCCTGCATTTGCAAGCTCTCCTCTTAACCTAACACCCTCTGCAGGTCAAGCTGGCTCCAGCTTTTCCCCTTTGTAGTGAACTATTTCCTTCTTCATGTCCTCTAAGGCCTCCTGAGGAGCTCTCCGAGGAGTTTGCGATGTCAAAACACACTTGTAAATCATTTATCTGCAGCTTTCCCAAGAAAGAGCATGCAGGCGCCACCATGTCCCTCTGGGTAATTTCCCACCCTTCTGTCTGAGAGACACGGAGCTGCTTGGAGGATTCTCAGCCCCCCCAAAATTCCTTCAGCTCTTCATTGTTGCATTACAGAGTACACAAGTAGGTGTATGCAAACAAGCCCAGCCAAACACCGAGCCCCGTGCTCCCCACATCCTGACTCAAAACAGACATCAACAGGGGATGTGACAAGCTGTGCAGTGCGTTAGCTCATCCCCGCAGTAGCTTTCACCCACGTCTTGTCCCATCAGAAGGAAGTTTCCCCACTAAAAAATGTCAAACTGTCTCAGAGAAGGATGCTTAGAAATATCTCCCTGCTTTACAGGATCTAACACTGTTCATAACTCTTTCCAGCGAGTTATTTTGGATTGTTTTAATGTATTGGCAGTCTCCAGGGCCTGATGGCTGTTGGTAGCAAGCTGATACCTCACACCTACACAGCTGAATCCAACTAATAGTCTCCTGCTGGGCTATTATTTTCTCACCCACTGCACTGTTCCAGCAGCAGCACTACCGAGTAACTCCACACCAAAAGAAAGGCTGCTGAGAATGATCTCTGTCCTTCCCTGGGCCTTGAACAGCGTACAGAGTGCCTTGAGCAACGCTGTGGCATTAAGGAGAGGAAGGGAGGCTGATGAAAAGTCCATGCCTGACCTTGCAGTTGCAGTGAGCCTTTTGTACCATGAAAGAAATCCAACAGACACTGGAAAAGATGAGGAGGGAAGGAGGACCACATGTCTCACCTCCATGGATGCCAGCACATTCCTGACTGGTTAGCAAACCTGTTTCTCATCCAAGATGCTCTCTGATGTGACATTTTTGATGTGCACATCCTTGCACTGGCAGTCCATGGCTGAGTGAGTGTGCGATTCCACAGACAGTATTAAAATGTTCTCAAGAGGTGCAACCAAAAAAAGATACGTGGCTTGGAGTTGCTCTGGTAACAGCATAGCCAGTGCTCTCGAGTACAGTTCTCAGAAATCTCAGCAGTGTCTTTATATTCATCCCTCTGTCCTTTAAATGCATCTCAAATTGTAGCACAACACCAGCACAATGGGATGATTAATGCAGAACATGTGTCCATCTGTATTTTCATCCTGGAAAAATACAGACTGAGGCTTGAGACAGGATGTTATGAAATGGCTGCTCTGGCACCCCAGCCCATGGTCTCCTCCAAATGCCAGGTGTCCTAGGGAAAGTGGGAAAACCCACTCACCTGTAAAGGTAAAAGCTCTTCCTTGAGGTATCCTGAGGGAACTCATGGCATTTGGCCATGCAGGAGAGACTCTTAACACTTTCAATGAGATAAGACCACCACAGAATCCTTCTGGTGAGACAGAAGCTGATATATTTGCTGTGGTTTCACCAAAGGATGTCTCCCACGTTGGATGTGCAGCCCAGCCCCAGCCACTTAGGTCAGGAGCTTTGCACTTGAGCTTCACTGCTCAATGTCAGCATCTCTACAGTCACTGCTCCTGCACAGTGTCCATGCTTCTGAGCAGTTTCTTAGCATTCTGACTGTATTGCTGGAAATAGAAATACTGGAGTCTGTAAGAAATGCCAGGATTTTCCCTTTACCTGCTGTGAATTTTGCTGCAGTGAGACTTGCTCTAAAGGAGGCATCTGCACAGGGGCAAGTGGTTCTCCCACCTCCTCCTCCCAAATGCTTGATGTCATTGCCAGGGCACATCTACTGGATTATGTTGACAGAACGAAGGTGATGGATCCCTTGTCAAGGAAGGAATAGCGAGCAGCTGCTGGGACTTCCCATGGTAGTAGTATCCTGCCTTGGCCTGGCCCAGCAAGCCTCACTCAACTGTGTTTTTCCTGAGTGGATAGCCTTTAAATCAAGTTATCCCTAAGAGAACAGAACTCCAGGGAGACACTTCCACTACTTTCTCAGGCATCAGAAAGATGTGGCTTCTTTTTATCCTTTCCCATCCTCACAGCTCAAAACCAAGCTCCATCTGGGGGTTACCTCCTGTAAGGTGCCTCCTGGAGGGAGGAAAACCAGTTCTACCCCACTCACATGAAGTTCTCCCCTGATCAGCAGGGTGAAAACAGATGTCTTTTCCTTATGACAATATTGATGTATGGGGCCAATGTCCCCACTTTCACCCTAGGCCATTCCCAGGCACAAACATAGTTTCCAGGTCTGCTTCACTGACCACATCCCTAGTGCAGGTAATAAGGTTCCCACAAACCCTAGTCTGGCCTTAAGATACTTCGGCCTTAAGATACTTCAAAGGGGTCCCTGAGTCTCTTTTAGCACATGAAGTGCTTCGTAGACAAACACTGTCTGATATTAGCACTGGGAACCACAGAAGGACTGTTACAGATCAAGTTTGTAGACCAGAGAAGGGTTGTAAGTAGAAAAAATACCTTTATTAACCTAATTAGTTCATCTAGAGAAAGTAGACGAGCTGTTGGGACACAGGCTATTTCTTTCTGCTGCAGATCCCTTCAGCCTGCTATTCAACCTTCAAAACAATGTGATTTTGAGCAATCACACAGAACGTAATCAGTTGCTAAATCTGGCAGGAAAGCAGGGTTTCCTTGTTTTCCCAAGTTCATGTGAAATTTAGGACGCTTGCCAGGGAGGGGAGTGCATGTGTACGTAAGTGTGATGTGTTGCAGTGACAGGGAGAAGACAAAATGTTTCGTGTTTATTTTTATCTGGGGTTAGTGGTGACTCACAAGGAAATCAGAAGAAAATTTAGACCAGCAAACAAACAAGACAAATCAGGGTGGCGGGCTGGCTTTGCCTGTGTCGGGAAGCCTTGAGGGAACCTGGCATTCCTGTTGCCCTCATTCATCACACAGAGGTTGTGAGGGCTCAGTGCCCCTGGTTCCTCATCACTGAACCATCATGGAGCTGGGAAACTCAGCTTCTAGTTCCTACGGCTTGGAGTTAAGGCCCTTCCTCACACTAGGGGAAATTCACTGATTGCTGGATGAAGTAGCCCAGTGTTAACAACCCAATGTTTTTAGACTGAACTCTGTTTCACTGGAAAGTCTCCCAGCAGCTTTTAGATTGAACCTTAAAGGATGGTCCATCAGTTTTGAAGACAGAAAGGAGAAGAAAAAAAAAAAAAAGGAGAAGAAGAAGAAGAAGAAGAAAATACACCCTTACTGGGTCTTTAAAGCCCATACAGTTCTGCATGAGGGACCTGAGCTTCTCCTGGGACCTGAGCTTGTTTATTCAGACCTAACTGGTGTCTCTTGACCCTCCCCTGGAGATACGAAATTTCCAGGGCTGTTCTGCCACCTTCCAAATTGCATCAGATTTCCTCTCCGAGGAGACCCCAGAGAAGAAGCAAATTGTGCTTACCTGCCTGTACAAGGCCGGGTGACATCTCCTTGGCAAGCAAGCAGAAGACCAAGGGTAAAATATAATCCCTAATGTAATTCTTCAATTAATCATTTCATCTGCAATTAGGCTAAAGCAGACTTATCAGCTATCTGGGTCAGACCTCCCACTTCCACTTCCCTCTACCAGGCTTCATCTTAATCAGATACAGGGCATGATAAGGGTTAGTCTCCAGTGAAGGGAACTCATTTCGATATGGTAATTAGAGGTATCAGCATTAAAAATGCAGTTGTACTTCCTCTCACAAGCTTATTGCTTCAAGTGACTCAGTCCAAGTGAATCCAATACAACCTAATGTGTTCATTAGCTTCCATGATGATTTTTCAGAGATGTGACTGTGCATGAAGCTCTCCTATCTGCCCATTTATACCATGTTTATCTCTAATGTGAAAGCATGTGAGAACAATGCACGTGGCCGTACACATTGCAGGACTAAAGAGGGTTGCAAAGGATATCGTGGTTTTGTTTACTTATGTTGGACCTTCAGAGGATGCTGGGATCAGACCTGTGTTGTGCTAAGCACCACAGGGACAGCAGAACAAGGAGAGCCCTGAGGCAGCATCTGATAAGGTGCAGCAGGTGGATACATGAGGTGGGATGGGAAAATTATAAAGATGCGGTACTTGAGCATCCAAAACATCTCCAGGGAAAATCTGTTGCAGGAGGGCAGCTATGTAACAGCTGCCTCTCAGATAAGGGTTTTGGGTCTGGGATTAGTGGTTTTTATGAAAGTTTCTAATAGACTACCACAAGAACTGGTCTCTGCATTTCTGGAACTGGTCTGGAGAACTGGAAGGAATTTGCCCGTTATACTGGCAAACTCTAGGGCTTCTGTGGAAGGAAGTTCACCTGGCATCCACTCCTGGTATCCATACCCATTTGGCTTTCTAGGTCTTATATTACTGCTTCTGCATGCAAATAGTCTATTGCAGTTCAGAATATATAACATTATATATTTTAAGCATTTTATATTATACATACACTCGGTATCAGCACAGACAAATAAACCCAAACACAAAAGCCCATGGGTACCACTGACAGAGGTGCCCACCCTGTTTGGCAATAGCAGCTTCCAGCTCTGTGCCAAGTCCAGTACTTCTCTGAGTCATCTAACACTGATGGCATGTCTCTTACACTCTCAAATGCTTTTCATAGTGTGCCCATGCTGAAAGCAGTGATGAAGCTAGCAATGACAATTTTTAGGATAAAAATTTCCATGTTTGATGGGAAGACATGACAGCTCTGGGATTGCTTTCCTGCTGCCACAGTTAAATCTGTGTTGAAAGACATTTTTAAGAAAAAAACAGACTGAAGCAAATTGTTGAGATTGTAATAGTAAAGACTGAATTATTTCAATAGAAATATTCCCTGCAGAAATATTCAAGAATGTTCGGTTAATCTTCAGTCAGCTCTACTAAACCACACACATCTCCTGTGAGTCTTCGTTGAGAAGCAGCACCAGCAGGAATGAAATCAGGTGCAAACACCCTGGAAAACTTTAAGTTCTACCTTTCTGTGAACTTATTTGGAATGGGATAAAGCCATTGGGCAAAAACTTTTTGTTTGGTCCTAAATGTGGAAGAGGGAGTTAGAAATTTCCTCTCCATGGAGTTTTACTCTGATGTAATAGGAGTTGAAACTTTAACATATTCATCCCTTTCTATGGAGATGTGGAAGATCTTTTTCTCAGGAGAGAGTTAAGTTGGAGCTTGATTTTTTTTTTCAATTAAGCTGTATCTTTTAAGCACAAAGCATTTTAATCATAAAATGTTACCTACAGTGATATAGAACAATAGGCCTTTTCTATCAGTCAGAATTTTAAACAATAAGCCTTCCTGTTTGGGAAGGAAAATAATGACCCTCTGTTTTCCCACCCTTAAAAACATCCATTTAGGCTTCCATTGAATTAAATTGATTTAAAAAAAAAAAAAATCTTTCTTAAATATAATCACGCTACTTGATTCGTTTTAACTATTGTTAAAATTAATATTAATGAAGAACATGACTCCTTTTTTTCCCCTTTCTTCCTGTGCGCTTATACTTTTGTCAAGGTCAAAGCAATTAAGCTTTACTCTTCTGACATGACCAGCTGCTTGGAAGCCCAGGGGAGCTAGGAAGACAGAGTGTGATTTCAAAGGTGAAATGCTGGGGGAGAGGAAAAAAAGAAACACTCAGGTGCCGTTTCTTCAGATAAAATGGGATGCTAGGGAACATTCAGCCCTTGTCACTGCAGAAGTGTGTGTGGAATCTGGTGAATTTTGCCTTTATTCCTTAGTGCCTTTATTCCTTTTAGTGACCACAGTTTTGAACAGCAGAGCAATGACTGAAATGAAGACCTCCGTGCCTTCAGGTGCTGTTTGAGACGACACAGAGCTTCCTGCCTGCCAGCTGATCCAGAAGGACACAGGGCTTCCAGGGGCAGAAGCCACCCCTGCCAGCCTCACATGAATGTTTCAAACACCCTTAGCGATCTCCAGCAGCTCCACGCTCCTGCACTAAGGTGACTGAATCGAGCTTTTGGACTCTGGGGAGTACCATGGACACTTGGGCTTATGACACTTATAAGCTTATGAGTGCCTGTCTCCGGGTACATGAAAACTGCATATTCTCCTCCCCTTCCCAGCTATCCTGAATGACTTAGGCAAAGCTTTCTGAGACTTCTTTTCGTAAGAGAAGGGCTAGTTAGTGTTTTGTATCCAGGACTCTATTTCTCATCTCAGAAGACACATAATTCACAAGCCAGGGTTTCCTCCAGCCCATACGGCTTCTCAATGGGCTAGATGTCTCAAAAGTGAGGCAAATGCCAGCACTGAGTCAAGATAATGGAAAAGGGGTCTGGTTCAAAAGGGTGATTTGGAAATGAACTGCACCATCTCAAGCGTTTTGGAGATTACTGAGTCACGCTGAAAGCACATGCAGTCCATGACCAGAGGACAGTTGGAATGTGGAAGTTCCCAGATGTTTATATGGAATTTGTGCTGTGATTTGCTGATGCTAGTGGTACACACACCTGATAAAACTGCAAACAATTTTTACTTTTGAGCATCACCCTCAAGCATTCGAAGGTGACAATTCTGAAGCAGGATTTCACCAAGTCATAGAGTCCTAGAATCATTAAGGCTGGAAAAGCCCTCCAAGATCATCTGGTCGAACCATCCCCCTACCAAAAATGTCACCCGCTAAACCATGTCCCTAAGCACCATGTCCAACTTTTCCTTGAACACCCCTGGGGATGGTGATGCCACCACCTCCTTGGGCAACCCGTCCCGATGCCTGACTGCTCTTTCTGGGAAGAAATGTCTCCAAATTTCCCTATGAGAATTCTGATCCCTTAAGATTGAGCCTGGACAGTCCAGTGGATGGCTAGGAGGAAAGGATAGCTAATAACGTGTTTCTGACTGTTTGGGGCAGAGGCGCTGAAGGTTACGTCTTTCTCCACTTTATTCAACTGCCATGGGCACTTGCAAGGCAGACAGGATGCCTGTAATTTCTAGAATGGATGGGTGCATAACTTCATAAAATGCTGACTGATTAGAAGCACTTCTCAGTTAATGACCATCAATTAATGCTAATCCCCAGTGAGCAGCAAAGAAAATAACAGATTCCTGCTGGCTACACTGTGCTGTCGACACGGATCAGATGACATTCCTCCCTGCACTGCTGAATAAAACAAAGAGTGAAGAGTATCAGAGCATCGTTCAGAGATGAATCTGGAGCATCCTGTTCATGTTTACCATGTAACATTTTGTGAGGACCTTGTCCAACCATGTGCTTACTTTGAAAGCTTACTTTCACCACTGAAAAATATTTTAGTGATACTTTCTTCCTTGCAGCATGGAACATTGAGCTGGCTATGACATTGCCATCTCATGGGGTGGTAAATTTCAGATTTGCCCTTGACCAAAAATACTAGTTTTCTTAGTGAGTGTCAGACTCCAGGGCACTCACAGGGCAATGATATCCAAATATCTTCCAGCCGATGGCTCTGATGCACTACAGCAGCCCTCTACTAGAACAACAACCAAATTTTCACTTGTTCCATGCCCTCTGAAAGACAGGCAAAGCTTCAAGTAAAGAAGAATGCTGTCTGCCCTTGTGGCAGGCCGTGGCAAGGCCCTTCTGAGAAGGGCACCACCGTGCTGTTACCTACTTGGCATCGGTCATGCAGGGTTAGCACTGCAGAGACATCTCAGAGGTGGCTCCAGGGGCTCCTAAAGCTGGAGACTGTCAGGAGACTCCAATATCTGACACCCAATACCCAATGCAAAGGCATAAACTGAAACCTCCAGGAGCTGCCCTCCTGTTTGGTGTTACTATGGGCTAATGTTTTTATAAATGGTCCTTAACTCTCACGCTGTCCAGGCTTTAAGAAGGGAGGCAATCATTTTGACATGTTTCCCTGAAGATCTCCCCTCTCTGCAGAAATGATGTCACTAGCACTTAGAAACGTCTTTGGAGGCTTCCAGGGGAATCTCTGGAGGTTTTTGGCTGTGAGCTCAGGAAGGCTGTAAACAATAACGTCCACGCCATCCGCTCAGACTGCCCAGGATCTGTGCACCAGGGCAGAGCACTGTGCAGCATCGCTCTGCTCCAGCTGGTGGCTCCATGTGGCCCAGCTGTGCACCTTTTCAGGAGATTGATTTCTCCAGGATCAGTTAGCAGCTTCTTAACAACTCAACAACAACAAAAACCAATGTGTTATCCCAGCTAGAATCACGGGAAATGTCAGCTGTGTGTTATCTAACACTAATTAGGAAGTAATTGTTCCTAATGGCAAATTTTATGTTGAGCATGTCAGCTGTAATCATCACATTTTTGGAGCACGGTTCATGAACCCAAAAAGTTTAACAGCCAGCCTTTTCTCATGCAGACTGGCTGACACATGCCATTTGAAATGAGACAGACAGAGATGAATGTGTAAGGGAGGCCAGACCAAATGAAATAATGCAGAGCAGCTAAGATGTCACATACTTGGGAGCATCATAATGTAATATATTTTTTAGTACCATGAGAACGTGGTTTGCAAAGCCCTTTGCTCGTAAGGGCTCCTTGCTGATCACACATCCTCTTGGCAGGCCACAAAGAATGGGGAAAAACTTTACTTTTCTTGGTCATCACCAAACCAATGCAGACAACCAGAATAGCTCCTCTAAAAAGACTAGCATTGCATTCCCCCTGTTTCATCCTACCAATTACCAGTGTTTTTCTCCCTGACAGCTTACAAAAACATTCATTACCGTCGGACACGGCTTTTGTTCCACAGTGTTAGTACGTGAATGCAGTCCAAGACAATGCAGGAAAGGAAGAGCTGGCAAGATCATGCTCTCCTCCCACACTCCTGCAATTACTGAGGATTAAATCAAGAAACAGAAGACAGTTGTTGCAAACATAGTTAAATGAGAATTGAAAATGCAGAAGCAAAGATGTGTGGGGCCTCTGTGCGAAATGTCCAATGCACAAAAGCTGGGGAAGCTGGAGGGAAGAATATTTGGCCAAAAGCAAACATCTGGGAAGTCGTTGTTGCCATCTGAGCTAGTCACCTTCAGATGGGAAGTCAGTAGAGATCTAGTCAATTCTGTCAATGGGACGTGAGGCTTTGGCATGAGCCAAAATAGACCAGATAAATCATGCTGTGAAAGTGACTATTTTCTCCTTTGGCGGCAAAGGAGTCTAGACTGATTAGCGCAGTTGTAGATGTTTATACGATGGACAGTATCTTCTTTGATATTGGCTCTGTTTTTCTGGTGTCTTGATTATTCTCACTATCTTAATCACTTGATTGCTCTGTGTAGTGTGGCTAAATGGTTGTGATGTTCCTAAAAAATTCAGTTGTTTCACTCACCACTACACTACCTGAAGTCACATTAGTATGGGGAATCTCAAGTTACTTTAAAAGAAGAGGAAAAAAAAATAATGGAAAACCTTTTTGTAAATATTTTAGCAGGTTTCACAATTTTAGGAAGAAGAGGTTTGACTTAAGCTTTCATGTGTTCAACAAACATGTCTAAGGAGCAGCTGAGGTGCCTAAGTCTGACTCATTTCACAGGTCCTGTAATCTCTGCTTTGGAAAAAATAAAAATAAAAACATCTCCATCTATCAACATAAATGCACCAAGAAATTCTAAATCCTGACAAGTATCTCCATCCCTGACTGACATTTTTCTTAAAAAGTGGTCAACATCTACAAGTTACCCAATGCATCACCTCGTTGGACTGTTTCCCAAACCAGTGTCCTCACTTGAGTCATTCAACAATTGCCCCAGGAAAACCTTCTCTTCTGTACCCCCATCAGTGAGCAGAGAGGCCTCTTGAGTGCCCCAGGATGTGAAAAGGTATATGTAATGTTTTTCCACTGGAAGAACTCAAGGAATATGCACAACTCAAGGGAAAATACTTGGCTGTGAGGATATTTGGAGCACACAAAAATAGTTGGCCTACATATGGATGTGTACCCCAGAGCATGTCTACGCTTTTACTCATATCAAAGAATATTCAAATTAGGTGTCTAAATGTGGGTGTTTATTGCTATTTGAACGGCCTTGAGGTGTTCCAGATACCCACACAGGGAACAGAGAGATGAAATGGAGCCTTTGGAGAGTTATGCTTCCCTAGAGCAAAAGTTGGAGCTGCTGGGACATGAACATCTCAGAAGACATTAGATACTCATGGTTTATCCATTGAGCAAAGGATACACTATCGTCCTACACCAGCCTCACAGATGTAAATGAGACCCTTTTCAGACGAAGAGTAGGACTTCATCTCACCTCCCTTTGGTGGCCTAGGTGTCTAGCCTAAGCCAAACATCTAGGGCCCCTGTTTGGTCAACAAAGGGAAAAAAGGATGCTGTATGGAATATCTCAGCCCACTCACCTTAAGCAGGTTACCTTGGGATGGATTATCTTTCCTGTGGCAATAGAGGGAGGTTAATGACTATTTAGAGCAAGACTACCTCAGAAGTCTGAGGTTAGCTCGGGTGGTCTGCATCCCAGGGTGTTTCTCAGGGTGAGCAAAGCTATCAGGTCTGCTCTGTAGCAAGATGCAGTGGACCTGGGAGAAGGTGGCAAGGCAACAGGATGGAAAAATGTGGAAGATGAAACAGTCTACAAGCACATGGCTGGGATTGTGCCACCTGTGTGAATTGTTGTTTGACAAACAGCCCCTTTCATTTCAGATACACCATGCTTTCACTTTGCAAGAGCACACTGAAATACGCTTTACCAGATCGACACTACCCAGTGCTCCTCACAAAGAGAACATTCAGGAGCTCATCACCAGGCAAAGACTTTAGCCTCTGGGTGGAAGCCCGTTTGCTTTGTAATTAACTTTCTTTGCCCAACCAGTGACCTACTGCTCTGTACAAAGAGTGCTGCTCAGTGTGATTACACCAGCCACTCACAAATAAAATCATGCACAGTGCAATGCCGTAGAGAAGAGCAAGATCATGAGCGACCACAGAAAAAGGGCTCCACTGCATGGTTAATGACACCAGAGGGTCAGAAAACAGGATTCATTAGGAAAGAAGCCTCTTTCCAATGGCCAGGCTAAGGTTGTGTTAGAAAGACTGGGAATTCTTCCTCCTGGATTTGCTGCCTGGGGAGGCGAGAGTTTCTCTATCACTGCAGGTTTGTAAGCAGGAGTTAGATGACCCAGTATGACGCAAGCAGTCCATTTCATGCAAGAAAGATTTAAAGGTATTCTCATTTTTATGAAGCTATCTTCATGCAAAAACCTGGATGCAAAAGAAATGCAATGGCATTGCAGGAATATTCCAAGGTAACACTAAAAAGAAGGATGCTTCTAGCCAGGAAGATTCACCAATTTCTTTTCAGCCTTTCACAAAGAACTGATCACTAGCAAAAATAGTAAATAATAATAATAATAGTAATAATAATAATAAAAACATTCTTATAGAGAATTAAAGCACTATAGCCTTGGTATCCTGTCCTTCCCCATATATACAATGGGGACAGTGGATGTAAACGTGGTGTTAATTTCCAGCTCCGTATTAATGCTTCATGACGTGGAAAAAAAATTATTTCCCTGCTCTGGGCCTTGGTTTCCCCACTGGTGAAACTGGAGGTACTGGCACCTACCTTCACTTCCTAGTCCCATGTCAGGGAGCAGAGAGAGTGGGGCATCCCTGCAAGGGCTGCAGAAAGGCTTCAGAGGTGACTGAGGGCTGCAGTGGTTTGCAGTACTACGTCTAGTACTGCCTCTTTACCCTGGAAAGCCTCCAGTGTAAATCTGTCACAGTGGCACAGAGAAATGTACTGTCCCCAGAGTGTCTCATTCAGCAGCACGCAGTGGTCTCACGCAGGGAACACTTCCACCAGCTGGCCCTATAACTCATAGATCTCTCCTCGACGTGCAGTTGAACCAGGGAAATTAAAAATGTCTTCTGTGCATAGGCAAATTTCCCTGCTTTCTCTGCTACTCTGAAAGACAACATCTGTACCATGGCAGACAAATTTCGTACAGCTCAGTAACCTGTCCTCAACCACAGCTACTGACCAAAGGCCGAGAAGACGGCAAGGACATGCTTCCCCAGGTGCTGGTGATTTGCAGTGCAGGGACCCCGAGGGCTGCCCAGGGAGGATGCCCCACAGCCCTCTTCAGATTTGGGCACCACGCTGGGTGCAGGGCTCAGCATGGGTGGTGGAGACCCTTTTGAGGCAGACACTTGTGCAAATGGGGGTTACCTGAAAAACCATGCTGACACCCACACACCTTGCCGTGACAGAGGAGCTCTGACCTCAGCAGATCTGAGGAACTGAAAGATCAGAGCCTAAAAGATGGGATCTTCTGCCTAAGTATGTGCTTCAATGCAGAGAGCTCCTCTGCGCTCCTGCTGAAGCCAGTATTAAAGTTCTCATTGACTTCAATAGTGGAACAACAAAGCTCTGGCACTCCAAAGGTTTCTTTTATGGTGCTTATCCTACTAATAAGCACTGTCCATTAACAGGGGAGCCAGCCTCCGATTTGCTGACAGCACTTTGCTCTCCAGGGCCGTAACCCATGTTAATACAACCACAACAGGTCGCCCACGCAGGCAGAGGGGACTAACAGCTTCCCCCTTCCTTCAGAAGCAACAGGGCATTTAGTTACCATCCAAGGCTTTGGGCTTATGTTGGAAGTCCTCGTGTTTTCAGTCCTGTGGCACAAATTGCTAACTCAGCCCAGTCCACGGAGTGCTCAGGGAGTGCTTGCGCTATCACTAACTGAGACTTTTTACCACACAATTAATATCTGTATCAATTAGGGAGATGGAGTAGTCCTCTGTGGAATCTAGGACAGCTTGGAGACACCAGAGCATCAATTCTCACCCTCAGAGATGTCTTTAAAGCTGGGACAATTCTTGTGTGCAATAACATTTATCGTACTTTATTTTATTTTACTTAAAACTGTAGAAATGGGAGATATTTGAAAGCTCTCCGGACATGGTCCTGGTCAGTTGGCTTTGCTCAAGCAAGGGGTTGTACAAGATCACCTCCCAAGGTCCCTTCCCCCCCAACCAGTCTGTCAGTCTGTGAAACACCTTTAAGCACAGGAATGAACTGTCTGTTGAACTGCAGTCAGGACTGGATGCCTTTGTAGGAGACAGGTGATCACTCAGAGCTTCACTTTGAGGAATATTTCCATATCATCACTTCTAATGGTGAAAATTAGATATCGCAGTGGACACCCCAGGGTTTTTTGTGCACACACACAAATTAAATCTACATTTGAACCATGAAAAAGGTTAAAGAAGATGTAGAAAAACAAGTCTTACTCTGAATTCTCATCTCAGCTCAGAGTGATATCAGATGCTTGAGGAAGCAAGACCCAGCCGGACCCCAACTACGTGCTCAGATGCAACACTGCCTTGCAGGGCTCCTTTGCAGTGAGGGGGAAGATATATCTTCGGGTATTTGCTATCCCAGAGAGACAGGAAAAGCTTTTTCCTAATGCCACATCTACCCTTCACAAGCTGCAGTTCGTGGTTATGTCACCTGCTGTGACTGAAAGGATCTTGGAGCCCCACAAGCAGTTGTAGATGTTCAACCACCCTCACTTGACTAGGTAAGTCCAGACTCCTCACCTCCTCTGCAGACTTCCTGAGGTCCCTCTGGACTGCAGTTCTGTCAGGCACTTGATTTTGTATCACCTGCAGATTTCCTGCCATTACCTAGGTCATAGGACCTTGGATCAGAGCACAGTTCATGCTGGAAGGAGCCCTGGAGGTGTACAGCCCAAACTCCTGCTCACAGCAGGCTGGGCTATGAGGGCAGAACAGGTTGCTCAGGGCTTTATCCAGGAAAATCTTGAAAATCTGCAGGAATGGAGACTGCACAGCCTCTCCAGGTAGGCTGTTGCTCCTGTGGACCGAAGACCATGAACATGCAGGAGGACGAGACCCACCAGCAGCCCTCAGGCACTCCCTCATCTCCAGCTGCCAGCCAGACACCAATGTTGGTTCTTTGGCTAATGACATGAGGCCTCACGCTGCAGATTGTTACTAAAACCATTTCTTCTCTTGCTGCTGCTGCTAGATAATGACAGGCTTCTTGCTCTAATACAATGCCAGCAAATGAGCTGATGCTGGGAGCTTCAAATTAATTGCCCGGTCAATGAAATCACACATCCAGAGCAATGCTACTCGGGTTGTTTTCACATCAACTCTGTGCTTGAAAAAGATCAATGTTGAATGTCATTATTTTGTCAATTTTGAGAGACGGTGCTTGCTCAAGGTTTTTCTTCGAATAAAGGATTTGGTTTGCTTCAAAGAAAACAGGGAGAGAGTGAGCGACAGTGTGCTGGTACTTGAGTGCTGTGCAGAGCTGGGGCTGCCTGGCAGCATGTCACAGCCCACGCCGACAGCACAGCTAACAAGGAAACACAGCTCCTTCCCATCTCCAGCCCTGTTTTCTGACCTTTGAAGCATCCTCTCCTTTGAAGGAGCATGTAAAATACAGGAAATCAGATGCCACTTGTCTTCTCCACCTCCAAAAGAGCAGGAAAACAAGACAACAAACTAGAAAATGTCAAAAATCTTTTGTCACAAGTTGGCACCCAACAAATCGTCATGAATGCTGGAAGCTCACACTGCAAGCTCCTGCACTCTGGAAATTTTACCATGACACCTGGGCAGGACGCTAAGTATTTATAAATGATTGTTGAGTCTTCCTTGCTGGGTCTTTGACCATGGCCAACCAGCAGGGAAGTGAAGCCCTGGGAACTCAGAAATCCAAATAATGCCCTGGGTGCCCAAATCACTGGGCATGAGTTACAGGTCCTAAATGTTCTTGACCAGCAGGGGTACCAGACATTTTTCTTTATATATTGGCTTCATTCCGCATGCTGCTGCAGCCCCACGAGACCCCTTTCTTCAACTGTAGGTTTGTTTTTTAAGATTGAGTGTCTTGAATCCAAAAGGTTTTCTGGCTGTGCTGGCCTAGGGCACACCCTAAGCATGAGAGAGGCTAGGCTTTGAAGGACAATGCAAAAGACTTTAATTCCACCAGCCTCTCACATCATTTAAAACAGGCAAATTTGTGAACTACTCTCTAGGCATTTGAGGAAGTCAGAAAAGTTAATGAATGGTCTTGTTTAAATCCTCCCCTTCACCAGCTCATTGGTCTCTGCCCTGTAGATAAAAATACTTTGAACTTGTGGGTATTCCCACCTTCTGAAAATGTCTTCATTACCCTCATTAAGTCTTGCAGACTTTGTATATAGAAATCCCGACTGTTCTTTCTCAAGTGAGGGGGATTGAGTGGGTCTGAGGAGGGGTGGTAGAGGGGTCAGAGAGACAAAACCAAACTGAACTGCTGCTGAAAGAAGAAACAATCACCACATGCCAAAGGGATACCAGCCTCTAAGCATAGATGGGGCTGAACATTTCAGTATAGGGCTGTTATTGTCCTTGCTTCAGGGGAATGGGTGCTGCTCCCCTCCCGGTCTGTGTTCTCACTGCATGTGGAGGATATACCTAGGAAGTAGCACAAGGAGGGAGAAAACATCCTTCGTACTAGAAGACGGGAAGAGAAAGACGGATGCAGCAAGGCAGCCTAGGGGATGTAGTTACACATCTATTAGCAGCTCTCCTGTGGCTGTTCACAGCCGCGTGCAGCAGGGTGTGCTGGGGTTCCCCCGAGCCCTGTATCTCACGACACATGCAGCATTAGAGAAGGGATAACACCTTCATGGCCTCCCCGTGGGTAAATTCACACCTGCCTCTTTCCTTTAACCTCTGCTGATGAATCTCGGAGAGGATCAGGCTTGGCAGGAGTCAGGGGAAGAGGGGAGCCAGTGCAGCAGGGCTTGGTCCTTGGGGCAGGCAGCAGGATCTACAGGGCAACATGGGCACATCTGTGCTGAACCCAGCTGGGGTGGGATTCATCTCAGCCTAAAGCAGATGAATCATCCCCGTGAACTTCCTCCACTGAATACAAGCTCCTCTCACTGCCAGGGAGCCCAGCTCTGCTACAGGTGTGTGAAAGAGGTTTCCTCTTCCCAGCCCCACACAGCCTTCATCCCACAACTGGGTTTGCCCACACTGCCCTTCACATGGGGAAATTGAGGCACCAGCACAAGTCAGGTTGATGCCCAGGCTCTGCTTTGATAATCTGGGCTTGGAAGACACCTGCAAGTCCTGGGGTTAAATGGTTGTCTGCCTCTCAGTGGGATGTGGTGAATGAAGGACATCGGGGGCAGGTAGTACCTGCTACACAGCAGCTTCAAGTTGGTTTCAGGTGATTATGGGCAGGGAGGGCCTAAGGGGTAAATCTCTGGAGGAAGGATGAAGCCAGGAGAGCAAGAGCATTGGATGGTTTGTTAGAAAGGCACAGGGAAAGTGGCTCTGTTAAGCAGGAGGTGTATGGGAAGGTATGCAAGTGGCCAGAGCAGAGCTCATTACAAGCTGCTCCTCAAATCTAGGACTGATGAGTCCCAAAACATAGGGGTGAGTTAGGATGTAGCTGCCTAAGGAGGTGTTTAAATAAGAGCCAAGAAGATTCACTCTAGGGACAAGGAGCTCCTTTTCTGCGTCACTTACAGAATGCCAAATAAGCAGCACTTGTTGCACAGACAGACAAGTTCTCCAGGATACAGGTTGGCTAAAGAGGTGCAAGGTGAAGGATAGGAAATATCTCCCTTGCAGCTCCAATGGCAGACTTCAGCTGACACAAATCGGTGCTAAAGCATCCCTAAAAGCAGGAGTGTTGTGCTGCCTGACACCAGTTTCTGAGATGCGTTGCTGCTCTGCTACTGATTTGCTGTTAGACCTTGGGCATGTCACCTAACCCCAATTCTGTTTTTAAGTTTTCCCAGTGTGGGATTGTCGTTCTAGGTAGGGAAGATGCAACCAGGGTGAAGGGAGTGGGACTCAGGGGATGAAGAGGGGTAGGACTCAAGGTGGCATCCCAGTTCTCTGCTCCCCTTGTAGGAGGTCTGGAGGTGTTGGATCCCTCCCACTGTGCCCACAGAGGAGAAGCCCATCACTTTCATGCTGGTACCACCACGCTGACAGCCATCAGGCAGCCAGATCAAACCACTACCTGTGCCGGTGGCCAGGAACCTCCTTCCAGCCAGCCCTAGCCACGTTTGGACCCGCAGGGCATTCAGGAGGGTCGCTGTTACCTGGACCTGTTTGAAATCAGTGCCAGGATTTTTTGTGCTTAAACCAGTTTTTCATTTCAGACCCTTATCAGCTGAGTGTGGTAGATCTGGAAGCTGACACAGACACCTTAATTATTTTCATGGCTGCAGGATGCGAAGACGTGGCCTTGGGCTGCACAATGAAGCTGTAGGAGGTGGGGGCTGAAAACAAAAAAGCTTTCCTTCCTAATCAGATGCTCAAAAGCAATTGGAGGAAAGCAGGGTTGGGAAAAAAAATGGTACAGAAAACCACTTGTCATTTAGACACTTTATTCTCCTTTATCACGTTTGCCTTACTGTGAGAGTTGTTTCCTAAATTAATAAAGACAACCTACAATGTAACGAGGCAGCACAGGGCCCCCTCAGCCTCAGCTGACACCTATCGTGTTTGCAAATCTTGGGAACAATCAACGGGCTCACCTGAACAAATAACTGTTTGGGCTTCCTGCTCCCTTATCTCTCCTTGCCGCATTGTCCAGCTCTCCTGCACTGTGTGTACCCAGCACAAGCAATCCCGCGCCTCCGAGCCTCCTGATGTGATTAGCTGTGGCATCTTTAATAAAACCTGCAGCAATATTTCCTTTTGTAAAGCAGGGTGAAGATTTCATTTTTCTTCCCCTCCTCCTTTATTTTGCCAAATTCCATTTTTCTTTAATTGTATAATTAATCAGGCACTGAAGCATATGACAGCTAGGCTTAAATTTAGTTCTCACTCCTCCTGTGCAGCCTTGTTGGATACAGCTAGCCGGGCAAACACAGAGTTGTATTTGTCTGAGAAAGCAACACAGAAATTGCCAAAGACCTTTACTCCACCGAGGCCAGCATCTTGTCTCCAACAGCAACCAGCATCAGACATGTCAGAGAGCGAGAGGGGGCACTGGAGGAGAACCTAGCACCAAAGCACATCTTGCCCAAAGGGGAAGATGTTCCTAACCCTGCGGGTCCTCTGCAGTGAGCGTGGCTGTGCCCAGCATGCAAAGGACACACACACAACACACACATCCCTCCTGCAGCCTGGTGCTGAGCTTTGCTTTCACTCTGAGTGCCCGTAGGACAGTCTGGTCTACCTGGACCTTGGCTGACCAAGTGAGGAAGAGGGATGCGTGTGAGTCCTAGAGGCTGCTCAAAGGCTTAAACCTCGCACAAACAGCAGTGGGTGATGTGGGATGGATGATGCTCTGCAACGTGCAGAACTCCAGGCACAAAAAGCTAAAATGTGAGATTGTTTTGGACCTACACTGATCTCTACAGTAGGGAAGTACAGCATAGAGCTTGTTGGTGTACAAGGCTGTGGGCTTTATCTATTTTTTACTCTTTTGCCACGTAGGGTTTCTGTCCTAGTACTACAGTGCCTACCGCTTTCATTCATTTCACCTTCGCACTGAACACCCAACATGTGCAAGTGGGTATCTGCACTACTGCCCTGGCTCACTTCTGCTCCACCATCCCCTTCCCTGCTCCGTGAGGGTCTGTTCCTCCCGGCTGGATGAGCTGGACCTATTTTCTCAGTAGCTGGAAAAGGTGGGCATATATCCCACTTCTTGGTTGCCCGATACGAGATTATGATATGATTATGATATGATATGATATATGATATGATATGATATGATATGATATGATATTAAGGAACATCTCCCAGAGCAGGACTGGGCTTGGAAACCTGTATGTTTCCTGGCTATCCATGGCTCTCCATGTTGGGACATCTGGTCGTGATGGGTTGGAGGACTTGGCAAGTGAAGTGTCTGGGGAGCTGGGGTGTTAGATAGGAAGGAGGATGAGAAAAGGAGCATGGTCTGGGGAGGCACTGGGAAGGAGTTCTTATCTAAAGAATAGCCCCCTAAAAAATTAGTGAATATACATATTTAAGAAACAGAGAGAGAAACAGAGTGAAGGAGAGGGATAAGATACACAAAGCACACACACATACACATATTTATGTGTACCACCCAAATTCCCAGATGCAAGGAGCCCTTATTAGATCAAAAGTGAAGGATTACCTTGTGAAAAATACAATAAAACAAATCAAATTGCCAAAAGTGTGAGGTTTCCTAAGCAGGAGCAGGCTGGGAAGAGCTTTCACTGGCATCTAGTGGTGTGTCACAGAAGCAGAGTCGCTGCAGCTTCACCTCCCAGCTGGGTCTGCCTGGGGCAGCAGAGGCTCTTTCTGATGGGGGGTTCACTGGGAAGCTTAGGAAGGGGCATTTTTGGATCCAGTCTAAACCTGACTTCATCTATGAAGCCCTTTTGGAAAACCACAAGGGTCTCTGAGTCCATTTCTGGCAGCATGAGCCAAACCTTGGGCTCGTACCAAGGTGCATCTGGTTTCTTCTCTGAGAGGTTTTGGACTTTGGGCCTTTGCGTGAGCCCGAGGGGGCAGCAGGTAGGTGGGGTGTGCTTGAAGGAGAGGGCAAGCTGTGGAGGGGCTCACCTGGCTGCATGCAGCTCTCGGTAGAGAGGAAGAGAAGCTTTGAGGGGACAGGTCATCTCCACACCTAGGGACTTCCCTCCGATGGAATAATTTGCACTGTGACAGCAGAAACAGCACCATTCTGGCCTCTTTCTCCAAATCACTCTGGCACCTCTCAACAGAGGAGTCACACAAGTGGTCCCACCTCTTTCTACCCCTCCATGCCCCGTCGCAGCCCTTCTATCCCCATGGGGCCGTACCCAGATGATGGAGCTGCTGAGCGGCACTATTGAAGTGCTGGGTCCCAGGGAGAGGCAGAGGTCATGGGAATGCATTACGGCCATGGAAAGGATGGAAAAAGGAGGTGTGTTGCCTGAGGAGTCCTGCACATGAGGGATCTCACTTCAAACACACCCGTGGCCTTCCACTGTGGTCTCTCTTACCTGTCTAGGACCTGCTGTGGGACAACCTCATGCACTGAAACAGGACCTGAGTAAGGCAAACTTGATATTTGTGCATCTTCTGCCATTTATGTGTGGTATAAAGATGGTTAGTTCTGTATGATTTCCTCCTCCCCTGGACTGGGATACCAGCTGGCATGGAGGGGCATCTCCACTGCTCATACTGCTCCTGCCTCGTGCTAGTGGTTTGGACTGGGGTACAACACATCAGCAGCCTTTAACCAAGGAACATACAGTGTGTAGACAACATCTGAACTCCAGCAGCCCTGCAACCTTGAACTTCCTTGCTTGAGCTGAGTCAGGCACTTCACCATCTCCTGCCTCAGTTTCCCTGAATCAAAGAGCAGGAGAAGAGCATGTTTGCAGCCCTGTGCTGCACTTAGGGCAAGCTTGGAGGTGGTGGTTTGAGAAGAAGCAAGTGTTATTGTCCAGCTTCAGAAACGGGCCGTTCTCTAGTCCCCCTGCCCCTGGGATCCATCCTGCTGAAGCAGTTTTCCTTCTTGCACATGCTCCTAAATCTCTTGGAGAGAAACAGCTGGGGCTGGGGCTCCCTGCAGAGTCCCAGGCAGACCCCAGAAGGTCTGAGCACTTTCTGTGAGGTTCTGCTGAGGCTCAGCCTCTCCCAGGTGCTGCTCACCGCTCTGCTAACTCAGAGAATCATAAAACCATTTAGCTTGGAAAACACCCCTAAGATCATCAGTCTGTAAGACACGAGAAGTAATTGCTAATTCCCAACTGCTGTTGATATCTGTCTGTTTGAAAGATGCAAATCCACGAAGAACATCATTGCTTTTTAATAATTATTGCTATAATTAAAGACAATTTCATGCAGCTTAGTGTTGCATTAAAATATGTCCTGATACCAGATTTGGTATTACTCTATTTTGTTTCATTGCTTTGCTGGGTCACTCCTAAGTTTTAGGAATATTTCAAACAACCAGACCAAATGAAACATCTGTTTGATAGAAAGTTGAGTATTGAATGTTTATTTATTTTTAAAGATGAATAAATGAGTGCCCTGGGGTGCTCAGCTTGTGACATTTCAGTGGTTTCTGTGTCAGACTATGTCACCTCAGTGTCCACCTTGCACAACCTGTGTGTTACCTTCGTGCTTTCAGCCAGCACCACGAGGGCTCCTTTGCTGGTGCGGAGCCTCACTGGCTGCTTCCCTCTGTAGGGACAGAGCAGTGCCCGTTATCCCATATCTTTCCACCCCCAGCACCTCCCTGAGCATCTCCCAGCCACACACAGCCTGGGAGGGATGAAGGATGCGCTCAGCACCACGGCGGCAACCCTGCATCACACCACTGCCAGAAGCAGATGCATCCTGACCTGGCCAAGAACTACAACTCCCAGGAGGCAGCACGGGGACCCCCCTAATCCCCCCCCCACTCCTTCCCATTCCCCTCCCCAGCCCCAGGCTGCCGGGGGGCTGTGGGGATGCCCACTGGGCTGGGCTCTTCTCTCCCCCCAGTGCCACCACCAGCAGCGATGCAGCGGTGGTGTGGGAACCCTCATCCAGCGGCCACCCTCTGCTCCTCCAGCCCCTGCTCCCTGCCTTTGTTCAGCTTCACCCTTCCTCCGGTAGCTCTCGCTGTGCTGGCCGCAGACTTCCTTTAGGTCAGCCCAGCTGCGGCCGCAGAACAGTTCGTGGGCGAGTGGCAAACGCGTCGGTGGCCCTGGTTGCCCCGCGGGAGAGAAATGCCAGCCAGGGGCTGATGGCTCGCCCAGGTAAGATGCTTTTCGGGCCAACTGATGTGTCTGGGTAGCCCGAATGTGATGCGAAGCGACCCTCCCTGCGATCTGATGCTGCCCTTGGTTGCGGAGCTGGAAGAAAAGGCGGTATTTGGATCTGTAGGATCTGGATGCTTAAAAAGAAAAGGGAAGGAAGAAAGCGGGGAGGAATTTCTTCTTTTATGCTAATTGCAATTTGGTGCTTTTTGTCCAAACCTGGAGGCAAGTGAAGTGCTGCTACTGGGTCCTTGGTGGTCGTAGACTGAATCCACTGCCTGCCCAGGGGGTTGGTGACTTTCCTGGGTAAAAATGTGCTTTTGAATTTTTCTGAGCCCTTTTTGCAGCCTGGCCAATGCTGAAGCTTGGTCTGCTAAATTAAAACCAGTTGTAGGGACAGATATCTGCTCCCCGACCCAGGGAGGGGTCTGGCCCCCCGGGAGCCTCCCCTCCGCTGTCAAACTCTAGACCCAGATCCTGCTCCAAGTGTGTGTGTTTTGTCTCTGCTGGCTCAAGAAAGTTTGCAGGTAGTTGGGTTTATACATATATATATACATTTATTTATTTATTTATTTATTTTGTGGTTCTTCTGCCCAGAGTGGTGAGTTCAGCTTGGACAGGGGCACCGTTGTGCTCCAGTGGTGGAGCCATCTCCAGACATCAGTGGGGAGCCAGGTGGGTTGGCAGAAAGGGACAAGAACTGCGCCTAAATCTGAAATAACTTTCCCCATTATAACTGTCCTCTGAAATCAGAAATATCTGTCCCTCCTCATTTAATGCTCGGAGCCTTTGCCTCTGAGGAGCGTACAGCTGCAAACCCTGCACCGCTGTTGCATGTGAATGTCTATACTCCAAATCTGCTTGTCCCCAAACCCACGGCACACCCCACTTCCCAGCCCCTATGCCTCAATGACCGGCTCTCCAGGTTCTCATCTTCCCAGCCCCAGCCTCCCCAGCCACCCCGAGCTCCAGGGACAGATCCCACTGGCAGCCTGTGTCCCTGCTGGCAGCCTGCCCCATATCTGGTAATTTTGGCAGCAACACCTTCAGCCATCATTGCCATCATTATAAGCCTGGCCAGCCACATATACTTTCATTGACAGACACTTCTAGCATCAATATCTTCCTCCCCGCAGTCCTTCTGGCTCCTTTCCCTGCTGGAATTCACAGTCTTAATAGGAGATGTTGCTCACATCTCTGTTGGCCCTCATTTCTTTTTTAATGGCAATACATAGGACGCAGGCCCTGCTGTCGATTGACCCCTCTGTGAAGAGGATAAAGTTGCTTTAGCTGGCTGTGTCTCGCTTCTCCAGCCGCACACCAAGGACATCGCTGACCTGCCTTCCCCGGTGCATGGAGGTCTGCCAGCCCAAAGCAGCACACCCCAGTTTTGCAGCTGGTGCCAAGTTTGGTTTTCTTCTGGGTTTGGGGGATTTTTGTTGCTGGACAGTGACTCCTTAAAAAATGGGAGCAATTACAAAAGTTACTGCGAAGTGCGTTAATTGCTTATTTACTTATAAAACTTCTTGGTAAAGGGCCAAAGAACTATTCTGAGAGTAAAATCATTAGTGCAGCAATAGTAGAGCTGAAACCTCAGTGTCATTGCAGCGATGAGTGCATCTCAAATCCCCAAATTGCCAGGGGAAATTAGCCTGCTCCTGCTGTCTCTGTTGGAGTCCAACAGAGCTAAGACCTCAAAGGTCTCAGCTTCAGGCCCCCATGGAGCAGCCAAGGTGCCACCCGTTGTGTTTACCTAGCGAACAAAGCTGGTGGAGAAGAAATAATGCTTTAATTTTCCCTTTATGTTTTCAGTCCAGCAGTCAGAGTCTCCGGGAATGCCAAGGAAGTGTCTCCAGGAGATCAGAGGAGGCAGAAGATGGAGTTACAAACATTGTGTCTGTAGCTGAGGTGAAAGGAGGCTGAGAAATGAAGAAGACCATGCACTCCTTGTTGGCCTAGAGCTGGCACACAGTGGCAGTGCCCTTTCCCCCGTGAGGAATAAAATGCATCCATTAAAGTACAAAAAGTACACTTTGATGTGCGTGTCCTGATGGTTTTTGTACCCTCCCAGGCAGTCCGTCCCCATCACTCCACGGATTTGTGGTGCTACCACGCTGGGCACAACGCTCTGCCACCATGAGGGACTTGGTGAAGCGTGTGGTGCTGAAGACACACACGTGTCAGGAGTGCGGCAAGTCCTTCAGCAAGAAGGGCAACCTGAAGAGACACCAACGGATCCACACGGCAGAGGAGCTCTTCACCTGCGGGGAGTGTGGGAGGCGTTTCACCACCCGGGGCCACCTCATGACCCACCAGAGCATCCACACGGGAGAGAGGCCTTTCCGCTGCGGGCAGTGCGGGCGCTGCTTCCGCCTGGAGATATGCCTGGCCGCCCACCAGAAGACACACGCCAAGGGTGGTCCCTACCTCTGCACCCGCTGTGGCAAGAGCCTGAGCACAAAGATCTACTTCAACATCCACATGAGGACCCACACGGAGAAGAGGCCATTTGCCTGCACTGAGTGTGGGAAGAGTTTTGTGAAGAAGGGGACGCTCACCGCCCACAAGGAGATCCATAAGCGGGAGAAGCCCTTCAAGTGCCCTGACTGCAGTAGGTGCTTTGGGCAGAGCGCCACGCTGCTGACCCACCAGAAGATACACCTTCGGGGGGGGCCTTTCATATGCACTGTGTGTGGGAAGAGCTTGAGCACCAAGCGGTACTTCAATGTCCACCAGAGGAACCATGCGAAGCAAAAATCATTCGAGGGGCACATCAACAGTGTGTCTCTCCAGGTCATCCAGATTAAAGAGGAGTCTGACTTTGCCTTTAAGTCAGAAGAGAATGTGTTGGAATATATGCTTTATGAAGGAGGTGGAGCCCAGGGGTGTAGTGCACCTAGAAACTCATCTGATCCAAAAAGTCCTCCTTGGAAAACCCAGACAAAGGAGGAACCAGAGCCACCCAGTAATGACACAAAAAACATTACTGCAATAGCCTGCCAGAAACTTTACATCAAGGAAGAGCCAGAAGAAAACATGGACTACAGAAAGCTCTTTGATCCAGAGATCCCAGTGATGGCTTTATCGGAAAGACAGGTTAAGAAGGAAGGAGATGCTGATGGGCAGCGTGACTGGGAAGTTCCTGTAGCAGCTAACAGGGTGCTCCAGGTGAAGGAAGAACCACAGGAAAGCCTCGAGTTTGGGATCCACTGTGGGCAGAGGCCAAAACTCAGTGCCCTCCAGAGGATCCAGATTAAAGAGGAAGCTGGTGTGGAGGCTGACCGCCAGCAGTGCCAGAACCCAAGGAGGAAGCCGAAGAAATGCAATCAGCCCACCAAAGAGGGGACACTGGAGACCCAGAAGAAATCCACATCCAAGAAGGATCTCTCATCAAAAGGAGCTCCCAAAGGTGAACGGATATTCCCCTGTCCCGAGTGCGGGAAGAGTTTCAATCAGAAATCAAACCTCACCAGGCACCGGAAGATCCACACGAGCGAGGGGCCGTACAAGTGCAGTGAGTGCGGGGAGAGCTTCCGCATGAACCGCAAGCTGATCCGGCACCAGCGGCTCCACATGAGCGAGCCGTTCAAATGCGCCGAGTGCGGGAAGAGCTTCACCCAGCGATCGAACCTGGTTCGGCACCAGAGGATCCACACCAAGGAGGAGCCCTACCAGTGCCCTGAGTGCGAGAAGACCTTCAACCAGAAGGCCAATCTCTTCCGGCACCAAACAATCCACGTCCGCATGGGGCCTTGCAAGTGCACCAAGTGCGGGAAGTGCTTCCCCCAGAAGCGCCATCTCATCAAACACCAGCTGCTCCACTCCCGAGGTGGGGCCTACAAGTGCGGGGCCTGCGGGAAGCGCTACCGGCTGAAGAAGTACCTGCGGAGGCACCAGAAGATCCACACGCGGGAAGGAACTGCCCCCCACATGAAGCGTGGGGAGGCCATGAGGACTGGTGGTGGGCCCCACCATATGGAGCAGGGAGCACTGGCCCCCATGAAAAGCAAAGAGGAGAGCTGAGAGGGTCTTGGACCTGCTCCTGGGGGAAAGCCCTTTGGGAAACTGGGGAGACAAAGTCTGCCGGCCATGTGTGTGGTACCACGGGGTGGGGTGGGTAACCTGAGGGGACAGCGAGGCTGAGGGGGAAGAGCCCTGACAGAAACCGATCCCCTTCTGCTGTTTGTTGAGCATGGCCCTTGGGGTATCATTTGCTCACCCTTTGTGGAATGGGGCTGAAGAGCCAACCCTCTTCAGATCACTTAGAATCACAGAATGACAGAATGGTTTGGGTCGGAAGGGACCTCAAGGCCCATCCAGGTCCAACACCTTCCACCAGCCCAGGTTGCCCCCAGCCTCATCCAGCGTGGCCTTGGGCACTGCCAGGGCACCCCTCTGGGCAGCCTGGGCCAAGGCCTCGCCTCCCTCACAGGAAAGAATTTCTTTCTAATATCTAATCTAAATATACTTGGAGATGGAGGGATGAGATCTTGGCATCCTTGTAACTGGGATGCTTGTGCCTCTAAAGCCTGCCAAAATTATGGATGCCAAAATTGTTTTGTGTGGACATTGTGTAGCCAGGAGGACTGGGAGAGCTTTATTTTTATTATATCACTGAGTTTCTGCGAAAGCTGGAGGGATCCTAGTCCATTGAAGCAAGGGCTTAAAGAAGGGGTCCACATTCTTCTTCCCCCTCTCATGGCTCTGATCCACACCTTGATCCCACTGGGCTGATGGACCTGAATTGCTAGTCGATGAGTGGTATGGATTTGGGAGTAATTGCTGCCAGCCAGACATGGGTTTTAAGCCTTGAATGCCCCAAAACAGGTTCCCAGATTGGTTTAAGCCAAGTCCCTGAAAGTAAGTTAAGCAAAATCAAAGACTGTTTTCCAAAGCTGGCCCAGAGGCTGGCAGTTTGAGTTCTGGTTTCTCTCCCACAGCCCCACTGCTTCAATGTAACTGAGAATGACTTTTCTTAGTCTTCAGTGCTTTTATGTCTCTGATGAACCAGGACTGCCTTTGCCACAAATCCCAGAGGCATCAGCGACCACCAGCTTGAGCTGACACTGGTGCTGCTTCTCAGCTGCCTGTTTCTCTGCCTGTCACTGTGAGGCTTGTGGTAGGATATTGACTTTACTAGGCATTATTTAGGGAATTCAAATCAAGCAGCAAGATTAGTTGAACAGGTCTTCAGACTTTATGGATGAGAAAACTGGAAACTATTTCCCTGTTGAGATGCTTTCTCTTCCCCTCCCTGGTGTAAAGAGGACTATGCAGCTACTCAAAAGCATGGACAGTTCTTTATCACTCACTGCTAACAATGGTGTTTGAGTGTTCCCTGGCCAGAGGGAGGATCTTTGTGTCTGGAAAGTCCCTGGTGAAATGGAGATGTGGAGGCAGTCCATGAACCCCAGAGCCACTCCCCAAGATTACTTTGCAGCACTGCTATGTGGTCACCTGGGCACGGTGGATTAAAAACACATATTAGGGTTTGTTGTGTTGCTGTAATATGTAGAGTCCGAGGGGCAAGTGGGAAAGTGCTCCATGGTGAAGTAGTATCTCTACCTCTCTCATTCTGTGCAGGAAAATAAACCCCCTCCCCACCCGTGAGTCACATACCTCCACTTTGCAGGACATGTTGCAGATGGCATCGGACTGGTGGCATTGAAAGTCATGCAGCTACCTGCAATGAAACTTCGGACCCAAACTACTGGTTGACTGCACTGACTGCTTTACAGCAGCTGCCTCTCCAGGCAGGGAAGCTGAGGCATGGAGGTTAAGAAGGGAACAGGACAAATGGTACTTGAGTTTTACCTTTACCACCTAGCTGGACACCATCGTGATGAGGTGTTTTGTTGTGGTGACTCAAGCCCAACACTGCGTACAGCTGCCAAACCCCAAACACACAGTGTAATTTTGGTGTTTGGAGTCTCTCAGACTTCAGCATAGTCATGCCTAGGATGTGATTCCAAGCAACAAGACAAGCTCTGACTCGGATTCTGAAGGAGCCTCCCTCTCCATCCAAGCTTTCAACTGCGAACCATAGTCAAGTTGGTTGATCTGAAAGCTTCCCCTCAAATCCCTCTGGCTTGGTTGAGAATCATTCCTGGGCAGAAAAGGTAGATATACAGGGGTAAACCACAAGTTCAGGATGTTTTAGTGGAGTCCAAGGATCACCCTTGCTAGAAGAATGGGTTGGGAAGTTGTGTTCCTCAAGAAGAACATGGCTAAGCCATCTTGCAAAGCAAAACAGCTCCTGTTAGGGTTGCTGAGGAGCAGAGGTACATCACAGCCCTTCACTGGGGAGAAAGTAACCACCGGATGGATGGCATTTATTTCCTGTTTCTTAGTCTAGTGTAGTGCTGCAAAAGATTTTACCAGCAAGAGGATCTGGTATGGGAGTTTTTCCTGTTGTATTATTGTGCCCTTCCTTTGACCTGGACAAGGCAGTGAGTCAATGTCAGTAGCATTCCTGGCCATCACTGGGTCTTGCACTGTTCACCATGGCCAGTGTGGGTATCCCAGCTTCTGGAGAAAATCCAGGTTAAGAGTTTGTAATATCTTCTCAATAAAGTAAGTATTTAAAGAACAAAATCAAACAAAGTGAGCCTCTTTTCTATTTGTGGGTTTGCTTTCATCAGCTGTCACTGAGAGAACCACACTACTTTCTACCCATAATATGGAAAGAAATGCCAGAGCAAGATGAGTGCCAGTGGTGACCAAATGGACCTGGTTGTGAAGAGCCTTACGGGCTCTGCTGACTGCATCAACCAGCTCTCCAGGAACAGTGCTGTGAGCTCAGACCCCAACGTACAGACGCTGGGGCTCCAGCCAGTGACCCACTGTCACAGTAGGAATTATGCACTTCGCTCAGAAGCAGCAATATATTCATTGATGAAAATAGTGATTTAGCAGGGTTTAATCGTGAATGAGACAGCAATTTAACAAAGATCTAATGGTAAATGCAACGTTAGCAAGGTTCATGATGGCAAGGTCATTTGATTATTTACTGCATAGGAGATAGGGTCAGACTAAAAGCATCAGAGCCCCTTGTGTTGAGTCACAAGGCACAGAATGGAGTCCCTTTTGCCATCCAAGCTTCAAGGAGTATAGATATGACTAAATCCTATCCCAATCCCGGATTTAACAGTTTATGCCTAAAGGATTATATGCAAAATCAATCCTTTACATCACTTAGCTAAGATTACAAAGTTTCAGAGTGCTTAGCAAATCAATTGCAGAGTTTCAACAAGCAAGCTATTAGTTGCTCACTATCTGCCACAGGTAAGGAATCTCTCGACCTCGAGGAGTAACCTTAAGAAGCGTTCCTGCTAAAGGGGAAGACCCTGGCATGCAGCCCCCTGCAGTACAGGAGAGCTCCATGGGCTCTGGGCTGTCCCCTGTTTATGGGGTAAGATGATTGACTCCTTGTCCTATTTGTGCACCAGTCATATCTGGTTAGCCCTTAGATTTATCTCCCCTGAAACTGGAACCCAATTTGGTTCTCGAGGCCAGATGTGTTCATCACAGCCACCACTGATGGTTATTGCCTGAGCAGGGTTATGGGTGAAGGATCAAGTTAGGAGACCAGGGGAATTCACCACCGTACCCACACACAGGTACTGTGTGAAGTGCCATAAGGTATCTGCACAGGGCTGACACATACTGACACGGGCCTTATGGGAGGCCTTGACCTGTCTACATGAGCAACTGGAGGTCAGGAAGACTGTGTGAAACCATCTCAAATGACACCATGGTGTTAGAACCTGAAATGATGCCCTAAATATGGCCATTTTCACGTGTGAGCTAATCTCTACCCTTAGTGTCCCACCTGTGGGAGCGCAGTGCTGGAAGCAGAACCTCCTTGGTACCCCCAGTGTCTGCCCAACAGTGGGACAAGACACTATGGCTTCCTGAAGGACCCCCCATAGAGGAGCCTTGCAGACATTTTGGGCTGCCAGGTCTGGTGTCTGCTGCTGGTGGTCATGTTGGGTGTTGGGATCAGGCCCATGCAATGATCAAAGCTCCTTGAGGGAAAATGGATTTATCTGGGAACTGAACAATGCCAAATCCTCACCCACCCTGGTAGCAAAATAGCCTTCCTCCTTTTCTCCCTAAATTAAAAGGGCTCCTGGACAATAATAAAATGCTTAAAATTCAAATTTTCTTCACTTTCTTCTTCTTTATTCTTCACTGCACAGATTTTAAGCAGAAAACCACATTGTAAGCATTCACTGAGCAGTCTCAGTCACCAAGTGAAAAGGATGCTCCCAGTACATTCAGTGTGGTCAAGCTGAAGCCAGCGGAGTTAAATCACAGCAAACATTGTCAAGTTAAGGGTCAGAGATCCAAGCTCTGATGACTTTTTAAAAGAACTCTTCCAGTGTTGCACAGTGGGACAGGAAGGGCTTGTACTGAGACACTCACCATACTTTTTCTATTCGTGTACATTATATCTGTAGATTTCAGAAGGAATTTGGCTGTGAGACTTTTTTTGAACATTTCATTGACTCCCTGGCTGTGTGTTTCAGCTCAGCATCATTCTGCCTCCAGCATGCAGCATGCCTGGAGGAGAGATGGGGGCAGGCTGTGTTGGGGAGCACTTTCACAAGAGTGTGTATTTTGTGCTTTGACGGGACGCATAGAGCTGCCTGACGTTCAGCACGTTATGGTATGGTGGGAACGAGAGGTTCTGTGGGGCCAGAGCAAACATCTGCTCGGACATAAGTACCCTGGGATGTTTACTTGCCTTTTGAGAACATGACAGTTCCCGTGAGAACGTCCTCAAGAATCCCAGGCTGCAGGGAGCCTGGTGTCCCCACAGATAGGGAGTGAGGAGAGGGAGAAGACGAGGGTGAAAACTGGATGAGCAACAGGACACTCAGCATCACACCCTTCCACACATCCTTTATCTGCTCATGATGAGCAGTCTCCATGGGGAATGACCGTCTACCTCCCACCCCCTTAGCCACCTCTCATGCCATCCATGGTGCAGCTAGGACCACGTTCTCAAGCTGAACTGCCCAGGTTCCTCTGGATCCACTGCCTCCATCTCCTGACCAAAAGCACAACTTCTCCCTTGAAAGAGGTTTCTTGTTCTGGAGCAAGGCAATGTTGAGAAGTCTGCTTCAAAGGAGCAATGACGGACATTATGAGAGGTCCCTGGCTGCAATCTTTCTGAACAAAGTCATCAAAAAATCTGTGATCTCCTTTTCTAGGGTCAGTGTTAGCCTGGAAATAAGAGCAGCCACCAGGATGGGGTGGGTGAGGTGAGCAGTGCTGGCCTTCGGCTCTCTGCTAATTGACCAGGAGGTGATTACAGCATGCTGCTATCCTTTGTAAAAGGACTGCTCTCTCAGACCACCAAAAATTATGTAGCTTCCCCTGCAAGAGGGTTAAACTGGGATTAAAGCACCTGTCCCACTGTTGTGGTCTCCTGTTTCCCTCAGTGTCATTTGGAGACACTTGAATTTAGGTGCCTCGTTGACGCATCTTAACTTTGAGCTGAATCCCAACCAAGGAGCCAAAGACTTGAATTCATCCTGGAGGTCCCTTTGGCCACAAGCTGGCGTGGGACCAAGAAGCATTTTAACATAAAGGGGGAAAGGAAGTTTCTGTTCCTCTGGAATTTTTTTCACTTTGCTACTTCATGCTGACAGAAAAAGGGGGAAATGAGGACACCTAATTGTAAAGCCGGGAAAGCTTTTTAAAGTTTAAAAACCATTTTATTTAAAAAATAAATGAAAGCTTTTCATTTTTGGAGGATGGAGGACTGCTTGTTTCCATCCAGAGTCAATGCTATCCTAAAAGAAAGTGTTTCATTTTGGGGTTAAAGTAATAGATATTAAAAGGATTGTTTAGATTTGCATGCGGTGTTTTCTGTTGTTTAGTTTGTTTTTTCCCCAGGGAAAAAAAAAGGTGGGAAAATATGGGATTTTTCTAGAGTTTATGTGGAACAAGTTCTTGGTTTGACAGCAGATCAGGTACTTCCACACACTCATCCAGGTCTGCTTTAAATAAAGAACTCCTGAGATTTCCTAAGTGCTTAAATTAACATGGATGAATGAATACGGGGGATAAATGCTGCTGATGGAAATAACAGTATGCATGGCCATAAGAGTGCAACAGCGATGTGACCAAGCCTGTTGTATTCCCATGGTTGGCTGCAACCAGAGTAGTGGTCAGGAAAGAAAAAGGGAATAAAACAAACATTCTTCACACAATAAATAAAATAAAATAAAATAAAATAAAATAATAAAATAAAATAAAATTAAATTAAATTAAATTAAATTAAATTAAATTAAAATATATATGCAGATATCTGGCAAAACTTGCAAATGATATGATGCAGAGGCAGGTGCAGAGGGGATAGCTTGATGCCAGAGTTAAGAACTAAACAAGGAGCTAGGGCAATTCAAGCACTTCCTCCAAAAAGCACAGCTCCGGATATGCTTTTTCTCCAGCCTTGGCACTGAGGTGCAGTTCTATTTCATGTCTTGCCCAGCAGGTTACAGTGTGGAGGTTTGAAGAAAACAGAAGCGACATGAAAGGGATGCTAAAAATGGGAAGCAGGCCAAGGACTGAAATGAGGAAGCAGAGTGAGAGCTTCCCCCCTGCCAAAAGAAAACCTCTGTGAAGCTGAATAAAGACAAGAAAAAGCATATGTTGGCTGGAACATGAGTAGCAGCTCTTCCTCCGGCAGCGAAGCCCCTGGCTCTGCAGAGCAGCCCACTCCCCTGAGGACAGCTGGGAACAAGAACAGAGCCATGCAGCATCCAGACCCTCCAGACACCATCACCACCCCCAGTCTGTACACTTCATACAGAAAAAGCAAGGGCAAGGGTGTATGAAGGACACTCCGCCAGCAAAACCAGTGTGGAAACCATGAAGGAGAAGAGAAAAACCCAAGTACAGTGAGGAAGCACTCTGTATCAAGCCCTGCAGATGCACAAGTGTACCAGTGTGATGCATGTGGAAAGAGCCTCTTGAAGAAGAGCAATCCCATGGCCCACCAGAGGAGGGTCCAAGGCAGTCATCTGGGTTGGAGGGAGATGTACCAAGAGGACATAGTACACCCTCAGTCTTCCATCTCTGTCTCTCCTCCCCAGGTAGTGTCTAGACTGTGGGACGAGCTTCACCCACAAGTCTCAACTCATCGTGCACCACCAGATCCACACAGGTGAGGAGCCCTACCACGCAGCAGCTGCCAGAAGAGCTTTATGGACAAGTCACAGCTGGTGGCCCACCACTGGATCCACACAGGTGACCGTCCCTCAAGTGCAGGCTGTGTGGCCATGGCTTCCACCAGAAGATCACATTCATCAAGCACCAGCAGGTCCACAGCACCGGGGGGGCTTGGCAGAATACCACCAGGGACATTGTGGCTGAATCCACACCAGCAGGGGAGAAACTCTTCTGCTGCAGTGCCTGCAGGAAGGTGTTCAAGAAGTCTGTGCTGGTGACCCACCAAAGAATTTACACAGGGGAGGAGACCTACCCCCGCCCCATGTGTGGGCAGCACTTCTGACAGAAGATCCCCCTCACCTGGCACCAGTGGACCCATGAGCAATGCAAGGCCCACATCTGTGGGGCCTGCAGGGACCATTTCAGCAGCAAGGGGGAGATGCTGCAGCACCATCAGAGCCACCACCCCTGTGGTAGCATTGGCCACAAGGGAGCATTGGCCTCTGACAGCCCCAAGCTTCCCTGGACCCTGGGGTGAGGAGTGGTCCTTGACATGCACCATCTGCAGGAGAAGTTTCCACAAGGAAATTGCTCTCATCACCCACTGATGGGACAACAGTAAGAACGAGCCCAACCATTGCAGCAAGCGTGGACAAGTCCTTTCTAACAGGGCCCGGCTCCGGCTCCACCAGCCTTCTCATGTTGGGGACCAGCTGTTCAAATGCACCACGTGTGGGAAGGACTTCAAGAGGAAGGAGATCTTGACTACCCACCATTGACTACCCATCATTGACTACCCACCTACCCACTACAGGAGAGGCTCCCTTCCAGTGCCCCCAGTGTGGCAGAAGCTTCTCACAGAAGGCCAGCCTCATAAAGTGCCACCTCACCAATCATCTGCTCTGAGTGTGGGCAAAGCCACACCACCATCAGCTGCTTCAAGAGGCACCAGAGAAGCCACCTCAAGAAGCAAAGCCCTCCTGGTGAGGGAGAGGAGCCCTCTGAGGACCTGTCAACCAGCCACATGCTGATGGGTGGCCACAATGGCCCCATAATTGTTGTGAAGACTGAGGCCGATGCTGATGACTACAAGGTCCTGAAGGCTGAGGCCTGCGGGTCCTGTGATGGCAGGGATCGAACGCTCAGGGAGGGAAAGGCTGGAGCCTGCCCTCTTGAGGAGGGGGTTGCTCTGTCCCCCACTCAGACCCACAGCCCTCTGGGTGCTGCTGCCCAGGGAACTCGTCGTGGTATGCAGTGGGAGCCAGCAGTGGAAAACATGCAAGGATCTGGACTTCAGTTAGCAGCAAGCCCTGAATCAAGCCTCAGTCAAAACTGGCTTCAAAAATGTGAGATCTGGGACCAGGCTGGGATGTAAATACATATTGTAGCTTCATTTGATTTCTGATATGTGACCATACTTCATGAGGGGTTTTATTTGATAACAGGAGGGCAGATAAGCTCTTTTTTTAATAAAAAAAAAAAAAAAAAGAAAGAAAGGAAATGAAATTTGTGATCTTGGGTAGATGTGATTCCAAGAGACCGAGTTTTTTTTTTTAGAAAAAGGACCAAAAAAATCTCACCAAACGTGACGAGACTTGCCACCACTGACATCCCAGCAGGAGCTGGAGCAGAGCAGCATGGTTCCTGGCCCTCCTGCAGCCAACACCAGCACCGGCTGTCCTGCGGGCACATGCACGCTGCGGGGGCTGGTCCCGTGGGAAACTCGCAGCCAGAAATAAGAGCGGACGTCATGGCCGAAGGGCTAGGGACTGGGAGAAGGGCCACCAAGGTCAGTAACACTCCTTGTGGAGGGCAAACCCCCACCCACGCAGCTCTGTTTGCAGAGCCAGAATAAGAGCCCGGGCTGGGAACCAGTGCAAGGGTTATATCAAAGTGTTGTTGCTAATTTATAGCAACATCACGCAGAGCTTGATGGCGTGGGGTAATCCCTGGGCTCACTTATTATGGAGCTGAGGGTGTTTGTTGCATGTCCTGTGCTGGCATGTGTTTGCAGCCATGAGCACAGTGTGGCACCAGCAAAAAGTGCAATCCATTGCTCCGCCAAGAAGGTGGGCATTAGACTCGTAGAATCACAGAATCATTAAGGTTGAAAGAGACCTCCAAGACCATCTGGTCCAACATCCCCCTACCACCAATGTCACCATTAAACCATGTCCCTAAGCACCACGTCCAACCTCTCTTTGAACACCCCCAGGGACGGTGACGCCACCACCTCCCTGGGCAACCCATCCCAATGCCTGACTGCTCTTTCTGAGAAGAAATGTCTCCTCATTTCCTACCTGAACCTCCCCTGGCGCAACTTGAGGCCATTCCCTCTAGTCCTATTACTAGTTACGTGCGAGAAGAGGCTGAGGCTGCTCCTGGTGTGCCACCCCCCAGCAGTTAGGAGTTAGCAGAGGCTGCTCCCACCATGGCTATGGATGAATGTCCCTGCACCTGGTAGGAGACTCTGGCTGTATGGGATGGAGCTGGCCTGTCCCATAGGATATCCCTGTCCCAGCTCAGTGACTTGGAGGCCGCCTCCAAGGCCACCTTGCCCAGCCAACTTGCTGTTGAGAAAACTTGTTGTTTGGGGGGAAAAGAAGGAAGAGGTTTGCTCAGCAGTCACTTAAAATGTCATTTCAGATGTGCCGGGGTGTTCAGCAGCAACTACATCCTGGGAATTACTATCAGAGCTTGTTTCAGCAACACCAAGAAGATGTTCGCCACCTTCCCCAGAGCCAGGAGCACCCATGGTGAGAGCAGCACCCTCCACTCTCCCACCCGCTCCTTAGCAGCTGGGTTTTGCCTTTGAGATTGCACAAATGTAGCGAGGCACAGTACCATGTCAACACAACGCTGAGTTTGAGTAGTGCATGTGTCTTCGGAGTTCAAGAAAACCCTCTCATCCGCTTAAAATTACCCAGGATGCAGTCTGAAATGTCTGTTTCATAGAATCATTACAATTGGAAAAGACCTCATTTCATTTCATTGAAAAATGTCTTTTTTTTTCTTTTTTTTTTTTCCCCCCAGCAGGTCTGTTTGATTTTGAAGGTTTCCTTCAATGTTTCCGTTCCTTTAATCCTGCATTTCTGTTCCCGCAGTGGTAAATTCATCAGCTCTAAATAAGTGGACCGATAACAGACCATGATAATAGTACACTAAACTACTACAAGAAAAGCAGGGAATTAAATCATTCACTAGAAAACAGACCACAGTGGAAGACTGCTGTTTCCTGAAAGCTTTGTATCCTTTCAAGATTTTCAAAACTGATTTTTTTTTTAATTTTCTTTTCATACAAGATGTTCTTGCTCCAGTAATCTTTGCACAGTTCTGTCCTGCTTCTGCAGGCTGAAACAGGGCTGTGCTCAGCCCTCAGTGCCCATCTGCTTCTCCCTTGTCCTGTATTTGGGGATTTTCTCTCTATAATTAAGTAACAGAGAGAAATAAACTACCCGCCTCCCCTTTTTCTAACTGATCCTGATTTTGTTAACTCACATTATGTCTTGCTAATAATCTCACTGCATATAAACAAATTTGAGACAGGGATGATCTGAAAACAGCTCCGTACATCGCGAGGCAAAACTGCCCTGATTAGGTGAGTCCTCTTCTAGCCAGGGGGATTATAAGCAACGAGTGACAGACCATGTTACCAGAGCATGGAAACAAGAAGAAAAGGCTTTGCCCAAGCATCTTTCAAATAAGATGCAGGAGAACAATTAACAGAACCACAATTAATGAACAATTAATGACCACAGCCTCTTTGGTCTCTCCTTTGGGAAACCGGAGCGGCTCGGTGTTTTTGAGCTCCTGGAGAAGTTTGACTGGTGTAGGGTGAATGCAGATGAATTCTTAATCTCACTTGCATATGTTCCCAACATCAAGTGAGAACATAAAAGAAAATGGGATATATTGACCCTTCACTTTCTCAGTGTTTGTGGGTGCTCTGCAGGTTGCAGGGGCTGGCCTTATATCCCCTGAATTCAGGTGTCTATAGCAGAGATGTAAACATCTGAGCTGGTCACCCCCATTACAATCAAAGGAGAAACAAGGAGAAAGTTATTTTTTTTGCACTACTTAGACATTCACTCTGGGATGAGACTCCAGGACTTCACTGACCCCCCTGGCTTTATCTCCACAGGCTGCAAAGCGAAGCTGGCTCGGAGGGAGACATCCCCATGGGATTTTAGCCCACAGCAGCCAATCTGACTGAGAAAAGAGCAGCAGCTGTACGGACACAGGCTGCCACGGCCGGTGATTAGAAGACATAACTGGGGTCAGCGCTGCGGATGCCTCTGTCACAAAAACATCCCATCCCTAAGCCTTTTGCTCCCTGTGCCTTGCTGACGGCGCTCTGCCTTCCAACGGTGCTGGCTGCATGTGTGCTCCCCTGGGAGCGAGCTGGTGGGGATGGCAGGGCTGTGGAAGGCTGGTATGATTCACATGGAGGGAGGGGATTATTTCCCAGCTGTATTTTTTACAACTCTGTTCTTATTTATTGCTAGGCAGAAGGTAGCCGTGCAGAAGATGGAAGAACTAGCAGGAGTTGTGGACACCCACTGAAATATTAACGTGTGATCCAATGTTATTTATCATTTTTCACTAGGTTCCTTCTTCCAAAGCAAAATATTTACATTTTGCATTTGTCCTTGTTTTTAAAATCACACACCAGCACAAAACTGCTGTATAGGATCCTCCAGCTATGAGAATCATTTCTTTCCCTTTGATTTTTTTTTTTTTTGTATTTCCTCTGATTTGCCAATGATTTGCCTCTATTTTTCTAACCAAAAGCTGAGCTAAATGAAGCCATGGCTCAGTGCTGTTGGATTCAGATCATCCTGAATGAGGTGGAGGTGGGAGGTGAGGGCCTGGGGCAGGAGCACCCCCTGGGGACCAGGACTTGACATCCTCATCTCAACTGAGCCCTTCATCCTGCTGCAGGTCTGACCAGGGGTTGGTGTGAGACTGAGGTTTCACAATATGAAACAGTGAGAAGGAATTTAACCTTCCAAGTCCCTGTGCCAACCCTTGGAATAGCACGTGCAAGGGCCTTACCTCACCTTGGTGTGTATCAGCCTGCAGAACTCAACCAGAACAGAGGGAAAATAAAAGTGAAAACTGGTTGATGAGAAATCTCTCCAAGCATCAGTGCGTCCTGCTTCTCTGCTCCTCAAATCATTGTTCTTTGCTCATAATGCTCTTTGCTCCTTGCAGACAGGAGGCCATCACCAGGGGATGAGCAGCAAAACAGCAAATGATTGTGAGGTCTTTCTTGCTCGTGTCCACATGTTGCACCATGAGCATCCCAAAACCACACCTCTCTGTGCCAGCCCAGCTCTGTATTTCTTGGCACATAAGAAGACCCTTTTTTAAGAAGCAGGAGGTGGACGTGGTGGAAAAGACACAAAATATACTTGTTTAACAAATCACCTGCTGGCACTTTCTGCTGGACCCCAGGCACTTGTGGTCCCCTCAGGTGCTTTGGCACAGACCTGAGTGCAGCTCTGGGATTTGGGATGGCACCTGGGCTACGTGGCTGGGGACATAGGCCTGTGTCATGGGCCATTTGGTGCCACAGCAGGGTGGCTCCATCCATATTAGGGACAATGGAAATGTCCCCAGGCTAATTCCTGAGCAATTCTCTCCAACTGGGTCAATTGCCAGATCATTCGACCGCCACCTCCATCAATCCCCATTTCTGTTTGCACCAAAAAGCTGATCAAGACTTGTTCCTTCCCTCCTACAGAGAGACATTTGTTATTCAGAACAAAATATTATGTTGTCGTGTTATTTAATCATGTCAAAATTCATAGGCAGCATCTGTGCAGAAGATAAAATGTTTCGGGACAGTTTAGTCCTTTTCTTATCTGAGTGATTACGGTTATGTAAAGACTTTTCTTTCAAACACGGAGATGGAGTTTCATAAGCGAGAGACCAAAATAGTGCCAAGTAGCCAACCATCTCCCCTTGAACACACCAGATTAGTACAATTAATCTGTAGGTATTAGTGGCCAGCAGGGTTTTGCCTGGAGGATATAATATATATTTATTATTTCATATTTGATTTCCTACAAGAGGCAGAAAATTCAATCGTGGGCTTTTCTTCTCCCCATTATATTTTTGCAGATGGGGTTGTGGGATTTGGAAAATTACTGCGGGGCTCCTGGTCGGAGGCAGGGGGGACAGGTAGCAAGGGGGGATGAGACTTCTGTTCGTTCTTCTGAGAAAGAAGTCAGCAGGAATCATCTGTCTGGGGAGAGCAGCCAGGCCGGAGGCCTCAGCTAGGCCCAAACACCTGTCCGGTGACTTCGGTATAACCAGCAGCTTTCTGGCAGCCCTGACGACACTTTTCTGACAATATCACTGTTCCCTCCTAACACCACAAATAAATAAAACTCAGAAATATGGAATTATTTACCTGGAAGGGAATCAGAGCTATGTATTCCCTGTCTCCTATTCAGCTGCAGGCACAGTGCCCTGTAAGTTGCCTTTAACTAACGTGAAGCCCTTGAAGAAAGAGCAGAGCTTAGCTTGGCTCCCGAAATTAAAACCAAAAGGGAAAGTGCACAACCAGCATTCCCTGCTGTGGGTGTTTGGAAATAGGTGCTGAGGGTTTCTTAGTGTGCATTCAGTGCCACAGAGCAGCTGTGTTTCTTCCTAATATATTAAGCAAGGACACAGAGGCCTGGTCTGAAGCACCCCCTGCTTAACAGATCACAGATGAGTTGCCTCAAATGCCACTCTGATCACTTAAAAGTGGGCACAGATGGATGTGGCTGGATGAGGGTTGACGGATGTGTGGGTCAAGCTGAAGGGAAGGAGGACGGCAGGATATGGCCCTGGCTCGTCCTGCACCTCCCAGCACCTGGGAGTCCATGCGTGGGCCTTCACAGACCAGACGCAGCCATCAGGGGATGTGAAGGGAAGAGGGGAGGAACAGCACTGACACACTGGGATCCTGCCTCTCAGGACTTACTTTGAAGCTGTCACCTGAAAGTTTTACCAAATATTCACAAGTTCTTGTTTTAGAAGAGAAAATGAACAGCTATTTTCTACTTCCGAAAAGCAGGGAACACCATGTGAAGCCAGAGCTAGGGTCCCGGCGATGCAAGCCGAATCACGGCTTAGAAAGACCAACAGGGTTTTTCAGAGTTTTTCACTTTTCACAGCTTGATGAAATGAATGAGCGATGCTCTCCCATCCCTTCGTAGGGCAGAGAGCTGCAGGTTACAGCAGAAAGCGGAGCGTTACTTGATCAGCTCGGATGGGAACATGGAAATGAGGGTGGCAGCGCGATGCGGAGTTGGATTGAGATTCAGCAGCGCCCGCTTATAAATACTTAACTCTGCCTATCTAGCGCAGGAGGTGAATCACGGGTCACAGCCAAGATAGGAATCAAAAAGGTTTAAGCTGACTTTCCAAAGTACATCTGTTGGCTCCGTCTTCGTTAGGACAAGCCCTGCCCCTTCAGTTTTTTGTATCGGGGGTTTTGGCGAGGCGCACGCCTTCAGCCGTCGGCTGGGCTCCTCTCCCTGGTGTCCCCATCCATCAGCAGAGAAAAACAGGTGGTTTTGTGGTCCCTGCTCACAATTCCTGCCTAAAACTGAGATAAATCGTGCCCCAGACTCTGCTGATCATGGAGGCTGCCCAGGAGGCTACAATTGTCCATGTTGTAAATTAATTGCATTTTATCACAAGGATGCCCCCAACTCCGTGAGCACGTGGGGATGGGGGTCCAAACCTCACTCTTACACCCCAGCTGTGCACTCCTCTAAAGAATATACCTCATTTCTAAAACTTTCTTAGAGTCACTGTCTTACTTGCATTAAAATCTGGGTTTCAGCAGCATTTTCAGCCATTGAATTAATGAGAGTTAGAATCATTAATTGCAGTTAAATGCGGTGCTGGAGGACCAAGGCTGCAACACAACAGAAACCCAAAGTTAAAAATAAACCCTGCAGTTTCAGTGTGCAAATACCTTCCTGGTGCTTGCTATTTTCTGCCTGACAGCACCCTCTTCTGGGAGCCGGTGCTGCTTGCTGAAGGGTGCACCCTGCTCACTGCCCTGCACCTTGCATCGGCTTCTCGGTGCCCGAGCACCCTCCCAGGGGGGATTTTAGCAGGGTGGAACCAAACAGTCTCGTCTGTTCTTTCTGAGCCCCCTTTGAAGCAGTTTGCTGTGAGTTGGGAAGGGGCTGGAGCCCCTTGCCACCTCCGGTACCCCCGTCAGCATGTGGCCAGCAGGGCTGCGGAATCCTCCTCCAAAACCAATCCTCATCCTTTGCCCTCTGAGGTCTCCACTGGAGTGGATTTAGCAGCACAGCCGGCTCCAGGGCTTGCTTGTGGTTTAAATAACAAAGTTTATAAGTACCAGCCATTGGCTTATGTGTGTTCTGGACTTGCGCTCCCCTTCGGAGGCAAAGTGGCAAAATCAAGACACAATTTGTTGCCTAATTAGCTCCTGGTGGTGGCTTCCCACTTGTGGCTGTGAATTTGGGTCTGTTCTTACACGAAGTAAGTGGAACTGCTGCCTGTAGGGGGGGTTAATTACTTACTGACCTTTATCAAGCATGCAGAGCAGCAGGGGCTGGCAAGATGGCCAAAGAGGAATTGACCCACGTTTCCAGCCAGTGGTCGTGGGACATTGGGCAGTGGAAACGGCTGGGAATGGGTCTGACCCCTGCTCTGAGACAGGCAGGTCCCTCAGAGCAGCCCGAAATCCAAGTTACGTCGTGGGCTCTTTCCATCAGCCCCTCTCAAGCACATGACAGACCCATAAAACTGCCACTTTAACTCAAGGAGACAGTTTGGGGAGGAAAAGGAAGATTGAAAGCTGTCACCACCACGATGAATTCATGCAACCAAGCCCAGCAAAACAAAACGAAAGCGGCAACACGGTGATTTTTGGCACGGTGAAATTCCCACCCTCAGTGCCTGTGCCCGCCCCTCCTTTCCCAGTGCCCCCAGTCCATCTGCTGCTGCAAAAGTTTAACTAAACCTAAAGGAAATTGTTCCGAAATGCTCGCTAATTATTGTTTGCCTGCCGATCTGGAGAATGTATCAGCCGCTAGCACAGAAAAAGCAGCTTCCAGTCACAGGAGTCAATTGGTGCTTTCAAGCACCCTCTTCTTCATTCCTTTTTGTAAAGCCCTTCCTTGCTGAGCACCAGACCTGCGTATGCAAGGCTCTGACGAGGCAGCTACAGCCTCTCAGCACAGGTTGATGCACCTGCAGCTGCCACGTGCCAGCAGCAGCAGATGCCTCGAGTACACCAAGGCCAAATTGAGGCATGGATCATTCCTCAGGATTAGCCAACAGAGTGGGAAGGGAAGGCAGGTAAATTGCAACCTGCAGCTCTGCTGCTCACATTCTTCCTACCATCACTTCTCTCAAAGGAACTCAGATCAGACCCTCGAGAGCATTGGATTTATTTATTTTTTCCTACCTAATACAAATTCCTCTGAATCACAGAGTAACTTTTTATTATGTTGGCTCATCATTTGATATCAGTGCACAGCACCATCTCTGGTCGTGTTTTAAAGAAAATCCTTGCAACTGTGCAGAAGACTCGGCTGAATGATTTCCAGCTTGGCTTCCCCTACAGCCAAATCACAACAACAGAACTGAGCCCTGCGAGAGGTGCTTTGGGATTCGGCCTGCAGGCACGTGCCAAGGAGAGGCAATGGCTGAACGCTGACCCTGCTGCCAGGTCTCCCCGAAGCTGCCAGCCCAGGACATCACCTACCTCTGGCCAGCCACATCCAGCATGGTGCTAGAATTCGTGTTTCCCACCTTAACTCTAACTAGCTGTTTTAAACCTCAGCAAAGCTGACATCCTTGCACCATATCCAGATTGTAGAATTCAGATCTTTTTGTAGAAGTCACATCTTGAGAGATTCACTTTGGGATTTTTGGCCAAAGACAGGCAGCTGGGTGGCTTGGAAGCTGTGCCAAGAGTCCCCGCAGGGTGACTGGCTCAGATGCATTAGTGACAGGAGCAGACAGCCAGGCAGTTGAGTGGCATTTGTCCTCTCCAACAGCACCAACCCCAGTCCCAACTACTTTGTTAGGTTGGTTCCTAGCAGGGATGGAAAACCCTACAAGAGGTTTCTAGCCCAGGGATGGAAAACCCCACAACAGCAGTACCAGAGCTCACCCCAAGGGCTAGAGGACATCTGAACAGGCTGAGAAGAAATGATGTGGAAGGTGAGCTGACCTTGCCTCTCCACCTTAGTGGGGTAAGACTGAAACACCAGCAGGTGTTAGGTCTCTCACCTGGTCTGGCTCACACGGGGTTTAGTGCTCCCCAAACACAAGGGTGCCATTCCCCTCTCCAGTGGGTTTAAGGCACACGGCACATAGGTTTGAATTCCTCCAGCACCCCTGGAAGTCAAGGGGTACCTGGGTTCTTTTCTCACCTGCTTAGGGCAGTCTCGGTCCTTGCTGCCAAGAGACAGTTAATGGAAAAGCAGAGATAGAGATCCTGCCCACATTCCTGCTCTCCACACTCCTAGCTGCTTGCTTCCCTCAGCCAAGCGAGCCAACCATGCCAAGCAAGAACAAGAACTGGATTTTCCACCCCCCCCTCTGTTCACCTGCAGGCAAATGCTCCGAATTCTGCAGAATATCATTGAATATCTGCAGCCAAAAGAAAGCGCTGAACTCGTCTCTTACAGGAGCTGCTTGAAGCACTGTAAGAGGACTGACATATTGATCATCCCCTTACGAGTGAGGCCAGGCAGCCTGTACCATCTCGCACGAGCATCCAAGGTGATCAGAATCTATGATAGGTGTCATCCCTAAATTCTTGAGGGGCCATGATAAATGTGTAACGCCCACAGTCATAACCAGCATTTAAAAGAAATCTGGAGAAAGTACAAGGCTGCATGAACACAGAGAAACAGGTATATATAATGGCGTTTTTATTAATAACACCTTTAACTTGGACTGCAGTTATTTCAGCTTTTAAAGTTAAATTCAGGCAGCAGTTGAGGAAAAAAACAAATAGTCCCTGTGTGCACAAACAATGCAGCTTCGAATAATACACGTTAAGTTTATTTCATATTAACATGAACAATAAAAACTGGAGAAGTGATTGGATTTTATTTCAGTTCCTTTTATTTATTCCTCTATTGTGTCCTTTTTGCCAGTCTCTTGTCCCTCAAATTGTGGGTACTTTGCCTCAACGTCAGCCCAAGTTAGATAACCGTTTGCCAGGTCACGGATGACAGCAGGAAGTTCGGAGATCTGTAGACAAAGTCGCAAAGACATATGAAACATGAAGCTACCAGTTTCTATTTGCTGGATACTTGGGGAAAATGGGCAATTTTTACAGCAGCAACAGATCGAGAGCAAGACGGCTATCTTCCTGCGTGATCATTTTTTGGGAGAAAAACCAGTCGCTAATAAAACATCTTAAATCTCAGTCTGTGCCATCTCAGCAAAGATTGCTCAGCTATTCAGGGTGACCCACGAGAGAGATGCAACTGTCACTGTGGTGGGCCACAGCAAGATTCATCCCTGGCAATGTTAAGTTACAGTTTTGGAAGGGAAAGAAAACAATGCACACATCCAAAAGATGCTGTATGCCGAGACTTAGCCAGGCCCTATTTACTGTAAGCCCAGAACAACAGGAGCTGTCAGTTGCCTTTTCTTTGCTCCTCACAGTACGCTGTCACAGCGGGAAGGATCAGCTAGAGAAAGTAGCAAATCTGCAGAAAATGGGGGATGACAAATCTCATCTCTGCTACAAGGCAGTGAGAGGTTGTCCAGGTGATACGGAGACAGATGGGTGCCCCGAGGAGCTGGCCCTGCCTGTTACACCAAACTGAACCCACATCCAGCTCGGTAGCCCCAAGCAGTCCAGGTGCTTTCGTGCTGCACAGAGCTAGAACTGCTCGGCCTGGCAGATCAGCGCTACCTCCTGCTCCTACAGGAGCCAAACTGCGCTCCTGGTGGGAGCCAGGGAGGGAAAGGCACAAAAGAGGCACCGAGACTGCATGTCCACAGCTCTGAGCAGGTTTTGCTCCAAGGTAACGAGGCCGCTATAGAGGGATTCACTATTCCAGTCCGTCCTAGCAGAGCGTGCTTAGGGCAGACACAGCTTTAGGGCAATGCTTCACCAGCTTCACAGGCAACACGGGTAGGAGGCAAGCTTTGAGGAACTGTGCTCCTGTTGTGCTCTGTCAGACAGACTGCAGCAGGCACGATTCTCCTGCTCTGGTGCCTGTAGATTCGGAGAAGCCCTGCCCTCAAAGAGACAAGTAAACACATTTACTCAGCAGCCCCTGCTCAGAAAGAGGCACTCTAAAGAGCAACGCAATCAGCCTGAAGCACGGCTTTCATGTAAGAACACCACCTCCGCATCGCAGGGAAACAAACGCCTCTCCTGACATTATCAGCAGGGCCTGCATCTCCTTTTTGACCAGCATTTCTTCCCTGGGGATTTCTCAGAACAGCTAAAATTGCCCCCAAGAGTTGGAGACAGCTCCCACAGAAATGTTGTGGGATCAGATACAGCAGCTAAAGCTCTCCCCTATCCCACACAAGGAACAGACCTGGCTCAGTCAGCAGCAAACCGAACTGCCTGCCCTTACCTCAGCTCGGATCTGGCGCATCGAGTCCCGGTCTCTCAGGGTGGCCGTGTGGGGCGTCCGGTTAACAGTGTCAAAGTCGATCGTGATCCCGAAGGCCACGCCAACCTCGTCGGTCCTGGCATAGCGCCGGCCGATGGATCCGGAGGAATCATCCACCTTGTGAGAGATGCCGTTCCTGGTGAGTGCTTCAGCTGCAAAAAGCAGAGAAGGGGAAATGACCAGGACTCGTTACATACTCAGCAGGCAACGTGTTCCTGGCAGACGCTTCCCACATCTTCACGGCACTGCCTGGGGCGAGGCACCGTGTGTCGTGGTCTCTAACAGTGTGAGACTCATTTTTATTTTGACAGGAGATTCAATGTTCCAGTCCCCACCAATACTACGAACTCAAACCCACCCCACAAGTACATTGCTACTCACACAGCATCACCCAGCCCTCACCCAAAGGGCAAGACAAACAGAAAAGTCACCGACTTCAGCTTGTCATCACAGTCCCACAGCTCTGCTTTAGCTCAGGAACATGCCAGCCTTACACGTGTGCAGGGGCACACTAGGCACAAGGAGGCCAGGTCCCACACAGAGCCTGATGCAGACAGCAAAAGGCACTGTCTGACAGGCAGCCCGTGTTCCTGTCCTTCAGGGACTCACTTTTAGATGGTACGAGTGGCAATTGCGATAGAATGCTCGTAGGCTTGGCAGATCTGGGATTGATTCAAAAATTAGCTGGCCGACCTGAGCCAAGGAAGTAATTTGGTTCAAAACAAATAATACATGAAGCACTGCTTCTGAAGGCTTCGCCCAGGCAGTGGGGAAAAGTTTCTTTTCGACACAATAACAAAAAAATAAATGATTTATACAGTGTAAACCAACACATGGAAGGGCAGGGAGTTCACTTCTTGAGGCTAGACGGGGAAGTCTAACAGACCCCCAACACTGATTGATCCCAACCATTTTAGTTCAACAACTCTCCCTTTGCACCTGTGAGAGCCACATGATCCCAATGCTATTTTTTCCCCCTGGATCTGAGGAAGAAACCTCTCTTCCCAGTGCACATTACCATTGGACCCCCCAGTGCTGTTTTTCACTTACATAATTCCTTGACAAAAGGCATGAATTCCTGATTCTGGCTTAGAGGAAGAACAGAGCACTTGAACGGTGCTACAACAGCTGGGAAGCTAAAGAACTGAGGAAAAATAGAAAAAACACAAATAAATATGGGTTTAATTGTTAGATCAGATTCTTAGGAGCTAAGAATAAGCTCTGATTGAGGTTGGAGGCAGGATGACGGTTCCAGGGAGTAGCTGTCCTCCTGTAAGCTGTTAGCATTCGGGGTTCCAGCAGCAACACCTCACACACCTGGAGAAAGATTGAGTTCCTCCAGCTGTCAACCACTCCCCCTTCAATCCTTCCCACCAGAAGAGAGGTCTACAAGAGCCCTCCCTGAAGAAAGCGATCCCCATTTGAATTACAGGAAAATGAAGGGTAGGAGGAGTCTTTCGATGATATTTAGTCTTATGTACAGTCTAAGGGGAAGAGCTTTTCCAATCATCTCACTCCCTGTTTAATTCCCACAGGGGCTTAGCATACACAGGGAATACATGTAGCTCAAAGGCGCCCAGAACCCTTCACAGACACCCTCAGAAGCAAGCAAAAAAAGGTGCCAAAAGGGGAAAAGAGTATTTCCTGTCCCTTACTTCTGTACCCTTACAGGTCCTGTGGATTGTAATGTGAACTAGACACAGAGCAGCCCAGGCTCCATAGAAAATAAAGAGGTACTAGAAAGCAGAGAAGGTACAGTCCAATATCCTAGACCTCATGAGCAGTTTCTGATTCAGAGTCAGCTGTGGCCTCACTCCGAGCTCCTGAATCCAGAATTACAGAAGGCTGCGTTTCAGGGAGGACTGAGGAAAGAAATCTGCTGTCCCTCTTGCTGCACAGAAGTACGATTCCAGGAAAAGCAGCAAAGAGAGAGGAAATAAAAACACTGAGGAGGTGCCTTTCTCTAAGTGATGGGAAAGTGCCAACGAAGCATGAATCAAGAAAGAAGAATTCCTCACCCCCCTTGCCAGTAATACAGTGAGAGCCTCACACACACAGCCCCAAAATGCTCTCGGTGCATGTGTATGACACGTACACTGGCAAGAACAGCAATTCAACAGCCCACTTGGGTTTTCCTCATCTCCTCTGTGCATTATGCAGTCTTATTTTAGCCCTTCCCTTGGATGTTACGGGAAGGCAAATGCCTGCAGCTGGTTTTAAGCTGAGGCCCAGCAGCAGGAAAGCTCACCGTTCTCTGCTCGTCTCCTTCCCGAATGCGGAACGTGTGTTCAAACACTGTGTACATGATCCTCCCAATACCAAACGAGGGTTCAATTACATTTGGGATGATTTCTTCCACTGAAATACAAAAGAACGCCCATCATCATGAAAGAATTTACACAAAAGTGTTTACTGCAGCTGCCTTTCTGCTCAGAAGTTCTGATTATACATAGCGGAGCACATGAAAATAAAAGGTTAAGCATTCCTGCTCTAAATACACATACCTGAATGAAAAAATTTGGACTTAATCCACGTACAGAATGTATTTAGGCTGTAAATAACAAGTCAGGGCCCCTTCCCTGGCCCTGCGAGCAAACAGCACAGCTCACATCTACGCAGATAAAAACCTCTTCCACTTCACGACAGCAAGGCCCTCTCCAAACAGTCCTCGCCCAATGCCAGGCCACAAACTATGTCCAGGAGATTGCTCTATGGCATGGACAAAACTGTGCCAGAGGACATGCTAACAATTAAACAGCCTCGATGATGGCAGGGTAAAGCTTAAGCTCTGGTCCACTTCAGTTTACTGTAACAGCGTGTCAAAGGGAGGGAGGGGAGAACAAGGATTTACTGCTTAGTTTGCAAAGATGCGATTGTGCTGTGCTACTTTATTATATACCTGTCATTCTTCCCAGTCCTCGCCACACATCTGTCAGAGAGGCTTTTTCCTCCTTCTCCCTTCTGAGTAGGGAAGGAGCTCAGTGGGCAGCTGCACTGCTCAGAGAGGGCAGCTTTTTAGAAAAAGCTCAGATATAGCAACTGGAGAAGAAACAACAGCTACAGGCACCAGCTGCTTTAGAAAATCAAGGGTGGAAACCAACTCTCCAGCTCTGCACACTCTGTATGTCTACAGAACCGACCCCTCCTCAGTTAAGCACCTAATCCCAAGTGGAACTTCACTTTCCAAAAGGGTGATCTCATTTGATTTGTGCCCTAACTAATCAGTTTCCAAACACTGGTCAGTCAGAAAAAGAAAGTCCGCTGAAAAATGGAGAACAAAGCAGTGAAACAGGTGAGCAGCAGCTCTGTCAGAGCAACAGGCTGACCCCGCATCTGCTGTTTCTCCTGCAAGGTCTGTTCCACCTCACTTTACAGCTCTAAATCAGAGCCACAGATCTCTGCTTGCAAACAGCTAAGAGACAAGGAAAGCATAAGCTTTGCCTCCTGCTGCAGACAGCAGCCGAACTGCCAAAATGTTGAAATTTAAAGTAAAACCAGCCACTGCGGTTCTATGTGCTGGGCCCTAGCAGTACTACAGTCACTAACAGTTACAACTCTTTGAAGTTATGACTAGGGAAAGCTTGGCACAGCACCAGCATTTGCAGACTAAAAGACACCTGGATGTCTCAGTGGCTCAGCAGCTGCAAGAACAAATACAGTCTGTACACGCTACGAGCTGCTGTACTCCTTCCTAGGAGCACACATCGTGCTCCCAGCCGAGGGCAAGACGATCCACTAGTTACGTTATGAGCTGGGGGAAAATCCACCTCAGGCTCCAGCTCTGTCAGAGACTTCTCAAATAACCTTGGGTGAGGTGCTTACAGAGCTGGCTGGGAAGTCTAGACTTCTTTGAGGAACTCCCCAAGCTGGTGTACCCTCCCCAGTTCCTCCATCGCTGCAGCAGCTGGTTCTCAGCATCACCTTACAAATCCCAGAAGACGCAGCAGGAATACAATAAGCAGCCCCAAGCCTATTACACAGGTTACTGAGCAGCCCCACTGCTGTTCAAAAGCTTTCAAACTTTCAAGAAAGTAACATTTGACTTTTTTCCTGTGCCACGGTACAACACTAACAGGGAAATGGAACTAATAAAGCCCACGTTCAAAGCATATCCTGCACTGCCTCTTATCTTGGGTGGCCAAACAACAAAAAATAAAAGCTCACCATGTAATGTTTTCTGAAATCTTTTCACAGTAACCATGTCCTTTGTTAACGTAAAAGTTTTCCCTTCAGTTTCAACAGTGAATTCCCTGCAAAGGAAAAAAAAAAAGGCATTTAAAAGCTATACCAATAAATAAACAGGTTTTATTTCCTTGATTACATCAGTTGGTTGACTTTAGGAGAGGGACGATCCCAGAGACCAAATCCCAGAGATCAAAGAAACGTGGCGTATCCATTAAAAGAAATTTATGTTAATAATAAAATTACTACTTATAAATTAAAAGCAACCATTCTCATAATCACAGTGAACTTAGTTGTGGTTAACAGCCTGAAGCAAACTCAATTAGGAAATGGAAGAATCTCAGAACGAAGCATAAAAACCAAAAGGAAAAAAAGAAAGCACAAGAAACAGGCACTTGCTGCAGACGCATGGACTTCTCATTCAAACTGAGCTGTGTCAGAAGGTACCCTACATCTTCAGACACCAAACAAAGGGGAGGATAAATATGCAAACAGGGTTTTGTGGCGTTTTTTGCATATTTCTAAAGCTTTTGATATTACAGTCCTCTAACTTTTCTCTTGCTCCTTTATTTGACTTGCAACTGGCACACACGACTTGCTGAGGACAATCTAGGCTGTACTGACCTATGCCACCCGCCTCGCTGAAGCATTAGGGTTACTGTACTGAAAATGTGTTTAGGAAAAGCGTGTGCTAATCACTAGTGTTCGGACCCAATGCCAAATGGGCTGGAGTTTATAAAGGCTTCACTCTGAGAGCAGCCACAGTGGGATGCTGAACTTAAACAACTGTCACGACTTGCAGCCCCCTACCCATTCAAACCCACAGCACCGATTAAATCATTTTAAATGATTTTTTAATCGTTCTTAATGATTTAATCATTTTAAATCATTGAATCATTTCAGTGGGACTCTGGACCACCCAGGTTCACTTTTTGGTTCTGCTCTGCGTACAATCACCATATCCTGCAATAGTTTCTCTCCTCATTTTGAGCATTACTGATTTGGGGTTTTATCGTTCGTTTGTGTGTGGTTTTTGTTGTTAGTGGTTGTTTTTTCTTAGATCGGGGAAAGAATGTTAAAAACTGTTTAAAGTTGAAAAAATGCTACCATTCTAGAATACATTCATTGCTCCTACACCTTGCACCTTTTCAAACAGGAAATGAAGTTTATTACTGCATCATTAGCCTTCCCATGACGTACACAGCTGTTGCCCTGCTTCAGCCAAATTTGACAACTGTTGAGATTTCTTACATTTTCAATTTCTGCATGTGTTAGGAATACAGGTAGGCAGGTTGAGGAAAGATATACAAATTGGTGACCCAATGAAAGACCGTAACAAGTGCTAAAGCAGATCACTAAACACTGGAGAACACTCATACCAAAGCTCTGGTTCTCATTTAACTAAATCTTTAGTTACATCACTCAAAACTGTTTGATCAATTTTAAAACTACCTGCTAGCCCCAGTCAATTCTGGAACCGGAGTAGGGAAGGTGGTAAACATCTCCCATTTCTCTGAGGTGCGTCTCTTTTATGGGACAATCCCCCTGAAGCCAGAAGCTCGTTCCCATGCAAACAAACAAATATTTAAATGCCATGGCTACAAGGCTGTGTGCATACTGAGATATGTTGACGGATGACCAGCGATGATTTGGTGGAAGAGACGGCACTAAATCATTTCAGATGATCCACCCAGCCTGTTCTCACAAGGAAGCTGCTTTCAGGCAGCTCAAATTAATCCCACAGCACTTTGGGAACCCACATGGGATGTGTCAGAGAAGGGCACCCCACACACAGCCAGCTCACCCTTTGTCATTCAGCAGCTGCTCCCTCTCGGTGATGTAACACTCATCACACATGGAAAGGAACTCCAGCACCACCTTTGCATCCTTCTTATAAGCTTTGCCAATGGCTCCCTTATTTGCCTCAAACTGAACAACGCTGACTGTTTTGTACAGTGCAGTTAAGGAGTCTGAGATCACAGAAAGCAGGGTCTGGTGCTTCTGCTGTGTCAAAGCTAGCTGCTACACACCACAAAGAGCACACTACTGGATTAAGAAACTTCCCTCCAAGAGACCAAAGGGGGGTAAAAAAGTATCGAAAGGCAGAAGGTCACAGATTTTTAAAGAATACAATTTTTTAAAGTATAGCTAGGAGCAGAACCAAGGAATGACATGGAGTTACCCAGTAGAGTAACTTCAAATTCATAATTAAACCATGCTCCACGGTCAAAACAGAGCCCAGATTAAGCTAGGAAAAAAGCCAAGACACTAAATCGCCTTTGCCTATCAGAGTAAAATCACCCCCACACTCAATTCTCTGCAGTTTACTTCCCTAAGCCATGTTGATCTGTAACTGCTAAATCTGTTCCCTGATAAATTTACAGATCTAAATTTAAAAAGAGCTGCACAGTTCTCCAAGACATCTCACTGTCGAATGACTTTTCTCTTCAAGAGATTCTGGTTTATTCTGAAAGGATATAGGTTCTTTGAGAAGCTTCTCAGCTACAAGAGGAACTTTGGTGGCACGGGCATGGCAGGAGAGGTCATAGCAGGAACGATCAGCACAGCCAACTATCTCAATCCAGCCCTGAAAAAACAAAAGCAGAAGCTTTCACCAACACACTTTTTTGTCCACTTAACCGTCAAAATTATGTTTACTTGTTCTTAAGCCCCCCCTGCTTCCATGACTGTTTTTTCTACATAATTAGCTCTATCACAACAAGCAGCCCTCACTCACCAGTTGCTCCTTCGTTTGAATGACTCCATTTGTTTCCAGAGGAAATGATCAGCTATCTAACCAGAGTCTGTACTCAGGGCCAGGTTTTCCACATGGCTTGGCAGAACACAGCACTGTCCCAACAGCTTGGGGCTGGGGCCAGAGCATACAGGCCTATCGCTCCCATACTACACGAAGACATCATGCCTCCAAGGTTTAACCACTCTGCAAGCATGGAATAGACAGCAAGCAGCCAGCCACATTAGAACGGCCAAAAACTGGTTTATGAGCTACTAAGACACGAATAACATGTAAGGGAAGTACTTCTTTCAACACGTCAGCATGGATGGCAAGCAGAAATCTGAAAACACCATTCATGGGCCCAAAATCGATCAAGTCTCCCAACACATGCAGCAAATACAACCACCAGCTGGGTTCTCGAAATTACAATCTTGTACAAGTAAAGGTGCATCAGCTGCTTTCCATTCACCGGCCCAACAGCATGGACAGACAGGCATCCAGAACCTGTTTTGTGGTTTTCCAGTTTGCAGGGTGTCAGGGAAGGTATGTGAACACCTGTGAATATGCTCAAAAACCCATTCTGTTCCAGAACACCCTGGGGAATTTTTACACAAATAACCAACAAGGTACTACAGGTATTTCTCAGGCAACACAAAACATAATGACTTTATAAGAATGGATTTAAAGCTACCCAGAGGAGTTAACTTACTACTGAGTACTGGAATTCGGTATAAACATTTTTGGTCATGGTTGAGTGACAGAACAAAATCTGCATCTAGCTCACAAGGAGGTTTTGTCCCGTCCTGTTCCTGGGATTGCTGCCCTCACCTCAGGGTTGGGCTGTTAGACATACTGCTCTGCGAGTGCTGTACTGATCCCAGACAAGGCTCGCAAAGTTCACTAACCTCACTTACATGGTGTGGCCCACGTATGTCCAGCCTGTATTAGGCTGGCTCCCAAGCAGCTGGCTGGGAAGAGAAGCTGTGAATACACGGCAGACAGTTATCTATACTCAGAGGAAGCCAATCCTTCACTCGTCCCTATGGGGCTTTTTTATGTGATGACAAACCACTCATCCAAGCTGCTGGATTTTCCTCCTCTTCATCTTAATTTTGGTATAATTTTGATGGCTGCTGTTCCTCTAACTGGCTGTAATGAAATATCACTGGACTGAGAAGCTTGTCTCAGCTCCTCAAAAGAAGGGAAGAGGGGGAAACAACCCACAGACAAAAAAAAAAAAAACACAACACTCATTTCAACCACCAACCTCTTCACCCCTAGGTTGTAGGAGGTTCTTCCTGCCCACAAATAAAGCTGCCTGAACCATGCGATGCCTTGACCCATGCCCTTTGTGGACACCTGTGGGCTGCATGATCCCAGTTTGGCTATCCTGACAGAGACCATGGATGGGGTCTACTCACATCAGAGTCCCTGCAACATCACAGGCTAACCCTATAGACCTCCGCAGAATCCCTTCTATCTTTCAACCCTTTACTGGAATTAGATCACAGAGTTCTCCAGGTATTTTCAGAAATCTGCACATATCCTAAACTCTTTGGAAAGGCTAACTGGGAAGAACACTTATTTCATTTTTTTTTTCCTTAATGTATAATGAAGTATCTTTTTTTTTTTTCCTCATTCAAGTCAGAAAAATAGATTCTGTACTCTTGAAGACAGGAATGACTTCCTCTACTCATAACTGATAGTCTACTTACTATGTTTTCCAAAATACTTCTTTTGAAACTATCATTTCAAGTGATACACTTTGGCTGACAGCTCAGCAAAAGAATCTAAAATGAGTTTAAGTCTGGCCCCTAGCTACTTACTGCTGATTCACCTAAAAAAAAAAAAAGCACTACAGTCCTTCACAATCAAGCCAAGAAGATAAGAGAAAAAGAAAACATACAACAAGGCCTGAACTGAACAGCTCTTGGTGACTCAACTGGAAGATAAATATTCTTAGGAAATTTTTCTCTCAGCACCAGCTGCCTGAGCTGGCAGGACTGAACTCTCACAGCTTGGAAGTGGGAAAGGAAGAGAAAGCTTTCTAGCAGGAGGGAATGTGTCCTGGAATAACGCCTCCACTGAAACAAATCCTTACCCACCACTGTTACTGGGGGTTACAGCTTTTGGAAAATTTGTTTTCCTTTCATGATGAAATTCAACCTGCACAAAGTCCACAGGTGACTTTAGACTCCAGCAAAGGAGTCCAAACAGTTCAGAGACTTTGTGGGGAGCTGACCTCTCCCCTGAAGTCCTCCTTGAATCAGAATAATTCCAACACAGTGCGTACATACCAACACAGGACAGAAACATCAGACTCATCGGCCCTAGCTTTAAAAAAGCAAGCAGCACATCAGAGCCTCCTCCTGCACTAACAGCAGATGTGACAGGGAGTGCTATTTGCCGTTCCACTTTGCCACTTACATAGGATGTTTTGGACTCCGCGTCCCAGCAGTCACAGGCATAATGAGCCATCTCATTCTCCATATGCTGTCGGAAGCGCAGCTTGTCTGGGGAAACACCGACCTTTGTAAGGAAGAGGTAGATTCTGCCGATGAAGTAACCAAGAACGGAGTTATTGATCACACCCTGGAAGGAGAGAAAACAGGAAGAAAAACCACGCAGACATTAATTTGCAGGGAAGGGAAAGCATGATTTATCATACCTCCACAAACAGCTTTTGGCAAATATTAGTACTCCATACTCCTCTCCCATTAGCTGAGTGATACCTACCACTATCCCAACACTACCTGCAGCCTTTTATCTCTGATAACCTATGCCTGGAAGTGGTTAGAGCCAGGCTGGATGGGGTTTGAGCAACCTGATCTAGTGGGAGGTATCCCTGCCCGTGGCAGGATATTGGAACAGGATGGGCTTCACGGTCCCTTCCAACCCAAATCATTCTGTGATAACAAGGGCCACGTTTGGATCACAGTCACAGCGATGTACCCGAAATAACTGAGTCTTAAATCAGGGAGCAAACCCCAGCTGGCACCAACAAAGCAGTTTGTAATTTAGCTTCCAGAAGAGTATTCAAAAGAGCAAGCTCCACATGCTCACATGAGGAACGTTACCTGTTGGACAGCATCTCCCAGCCGCATTATATGGGCGGACTGCCCGCTGACCTGGGCCTTGGAAGAATACAGGAGGATGTTAAGGTCTGCCACATTCTGAAACTTGGGATGACTTTTCTCACTGGGATCCACAAAGTGCTCAATTTCTGCCATGGTGAATTCCCTAATGGAGACATCAACAACCACTTTAATTCAATATTCTGTGCGTCAGCCACAACCCCTCTAATAAACGATTGTGCTTTTGCCTCTCATGAATTAAGTCAGCATTTAAAAACATGAGCAAACCCAGAGCCAAGGCAATGGACAGACTAACACATGAACCAGACTCGACACTGGCTTAATTTTCATCTTCAAATTCTTAACAAAACTCTCCATAAACTCCTTGAGAGACATCCAGGCCATGTTTATCACCACTGTGATTCAAAGCAGAGAATACCACTGTTGAAAATTCTCCCCAAAGATTTTTGTAGTTTTTCCAGGCTATCGTGATATCCACATTAGAAGTGGAGGTTTCCTGTGGGGTCAATGAGGAATAACCCACCGACTAATTCAGCAGTCTTAACTCGCATCAGAGGTGCCTAAAACAGGTGAGAGGATAATTTCTTGAAAATAATTACACTGCCACATTCAGCAATGGTATACGTTCTGTTTGAGGAGCTTGTCTCTAATACATCTATACTCATACATCGATTTAGCCTTCTTGCTTGAAATCAGTTTACATTGAATTATCTTGTTATTGAGAACCTTTAAAAACACCTCTGTGTAATCACTAACTTTAAATCACAGGCATCAGGATGTAATTTGCTATGATAGCATAATAACACAGTCTCCTATAAATGTGCCACAAGCGTGTAATTTATTTTTGACTGGAAATGTATTTCCATAACAAAAGTTGCTCATTTCCAGATGCGTGAGAGAACAGGAGGACTGAGAAATTTCCAAACAGTTCCCTTAGTGCTAATGATGGCACTGCCACTCAGCGACATTTATGGCACTGTATTAATCAGTTACCAAGTTTGCAATACACGCTGCCTGTTTGTACAGCAGAACCACACTGATTGCATGGGACTTCTCGTTCCGAATCAGACAGAGGCATCTGTTCAGAATAATTCAGTTAAGATACAGCGATTACCCTGAAAGAAGTGCAGTAATCACTTTCACCCTGAGATAGAAAGCTTTGAAAATAATTCTCAGTAATAACCCTGAGCTTTCCGGCTTGACTGATGCTGGGACACAAACACACGTCTTGAGTCAGGTTATCTCCTCACTTCCTCTCTGTAATAAGCTGCAGAACCGAAACAAGGAAACACTGCTGCAAGGTCAATCACATTTTGATTCCAGATTTTAGCCTTAAGGTAAACGGTATGATGTAATTAAACAAAGTTGCACACCTTGTAGAGAACACAGCTACCTTTAATGATTTGTTTAGTTCATGGTGGAAGCCAAATTTTGCTAGTAGAACTGAGCTTAATCGAGGTGTTTCTAATAGAACAGCTATTTCACAGATCCTACTTCTCACCAGCCAGGCTTGGAGAGAAATCATTAGTTGAAACCTTAACTAAACGAGTTCTTTGCCCGCGAACCCTGAGACTGACTGGGCACCTTATCAGGAGCACTCTCGGATAAAGCACGGAAGTGAAATAATAAATCTTTGTATCAACACCAGAACAAAAGGGAGGTGCTACCTGTGCCAGGATACCCCCTGCTGAAAGAGGAAATTTGCAGTACCTCACTCTGATAAGGCCGGAGCGGGGCGAGATCTCATTTCTGAAGGAGTTTCCAATCTGGGCTGCAGCAAAAGGGAGTTTGCCTTGGTTAAACTCCAGAAGACGTTTGAAGTTGAGGAATATTCCCTGCGCGGTTTCTGGCCTCAGGTAGCTGAAAGGAGATGGGGCAGAAGGGAGAGAGAAGAAAAAAAATCACCATCAAAAATGGGTGGGGGAAGCAGTGAGAAAAGAAAAACACAGTTACTACAAAACTTGAAGGTACTTTTTTGTCCCAAGTCTTAACTAGAGACACAAAACACTGAAGCAACAGGCTGAGGGGAGACAAACAAACATCAGCTGCAGCCCAAACACAGAACGCCATAGGTACTCCTAAAAGCAAACTGGATGACTTGGCTGCTTTTGAGATGTAAGGATAGAAAGGGTATTTTTATGAAATACAACGTATTAATCAGTTACCAAGTCACAGCATCACAGAGGTCAGAGGGAGTGTTTTCTCCTTGCCTGCCCTATGTGGGTCCGGGCAGTGCCAGGCTGCTTACAAACGTGGATTTTGTAGGCAAACCATGACTGCAGCTCTGCTATGACACAAACCGTGAAGTGGTTTCATTTTAAGGCCCTTACAGCCCCTACAGTGATCTGACAGTACGAAGGCAGTAACACCTACACAAACCATTCCACGTACTGTACTGGGATAGGCGTCGTGTGCTTCCTCGATCTCCTATCGCAAGGCACCAGTATCACATCTCCACTTTTCAAGAGGGGTTTCGGTTTTACTTTTGGAGATCCCAACGGAAGAAAAAAGCCTCTACAGTCCCGCAAAAACTACAAACACCTAGTCAATGAAGTTACCACTGGATCACCCCACTAAGTAACTTCATCCTGAGAAAGGTACGAACAGTTTCTCTACAGGCACCAGGTCACTGATGGTTGTGGACCCAAGGTTAACTGGCTTCCTGGAAAGCACAACGCCAACCAGCAAGGGTACAGCTGTGATCCGCACAGTCTGGCTGCTTCAAGTGTTTTTATGACTGCAACAGCTCCGTGTTCCTAGTGCCAAGGGTAACACGAATGCTAAACTGCTAGAGAAGACAGACTGAAGTGAGCTACTCAAGAGGAAATTGCGTACTTCAGTCCTGTTGAGACCTCGATGTTAATCCTAAGCGATCTAGGAAGAACGGTGAGCAGAATGTGATTGGTACTCACCCAGGCATGTTTCCTCCAGGCCCAATGGAGGTCTTGAACATCAGATTGAAAGAAACAGGAGGGGAAAGGTCATTCCCAGTGATAGGTGACTTCACGTTGTAGTTCACAAAGAGATCTGCAAGCTCTTGCTGGCCGTAGTTGTCCAACTAATATCAAAACAAAGGAGAAATATTTTAATTAGCAGACAAGGTAACAGGAATGAATTATGTCCTCTTCATCTTTTACTGAGCCTGATCCACAGCTCTGAAGCACCTGCCCAAAATATTCATTTTCAGCCTAATTTTTTAAGCAACCTGAAGTTTGAAACAACAACAGAAGTATATCTCAGGAAGCTGCAAACCCATTTTAGTAATGTTGGTCCACAACTCCGCCATTCCATAAAAGTCTATACAGAAACGCAAGCATTAAGGGTAAGAGTGGGTGTAAAGCAGAAGAAAAGTCATTGGGACTACATCAACACCCACTGGTGGCTTCATCTGCAGTTTCAGCTAAAACATGGGGAGCAGTGCGTTGAGAAGAAAAAAATACAGCAGTGACGGAGAAGAAAGCTAAAATCTCTGCAGTGCTTTGTCTGCATTCACTTCTCTTCCTCTTGCTGCACAAAACGCCATATTCAAGCCATGCATTCAACACTCCCTTTTAGAGCTGCTCTGCATTTTAGTCAAATAGAGCAAATCTGTAGCACAGGGCTTCTTGGTAAAAGAATTTTCATTTGCTCTAAAAACAACTTGGTAACAGATTGATGCTTTCACTTGTGAGATAATGTCAGCCCCTTCCAGAACCCTACTTTTCACTGGAGTATGAGAAACAAACAGTAGGAGCACAAGAAAACTTTAATCTAACTGCACAAGAGCAGCAAATTCTAGCACTGTTCTGAGCATATAAGCACTAGCATTTGCACACACACATTTAAATGTAGTTTCTATAAATTTAAGTACCATAAAGGACCTATACTGCACATTATAATCATGATTTAACACTCAAGCTAATAATCAAATGAGCTGTTTCTAGCTTTGTCATGACCATATATCAGAGAAGCCTCAAGATAGGGGATTAAAAAAAATAAAGGATTCCTCTAAAGGATAGTCAAGGTTCAGAGCTGCAGTGTGACAAAGCTAATGGCAGCTGCTCAGTGATGCAATGCATTGGAGAAAAAAAGTTGCTCCTTCTGGAAGGAAACATTCACTCTGTTACACATGGCTCTGGAAGCAGCTATCCCAGAAGTCATGAGAACATGTCATGAGAACAAACATCAAAAACAAAGTTAAAAAAAACAAAACAAATAAAATCTAAAGGCAAATGCTTGTACAGCTGCTCAGAACACCAGCCTGGAGCCCCAGCTATTTTCACAGTAAACAGAAGAAAATTTCTGCAGGGTCTTGGACACAGAGGAACAAATCTCAAGCGCTTCAAAGTCTTGAACCATACCAATTCAGTGCTGAGGTGGTTTAGGAAAACCCTGCCAGAATTTCCCATCTGTCTCTGTTCCTTTGCATCACAATCCCGCATTGAGGCTTCAACAAAGGTAAAAGGGGGATTCAAAAGAAACAGGCTTTTTACAGAGCATAGAGTGCAACACAGCAGACTAGCTCCAAGGACAGAGCTTCAGCCTAACAATTTTGCGTTCAAAAGACTCAACAGCAGTAACTCTCCAGTGCAGGAGAAGAAGGGAGATGTGATTAGCCAGTAAGTTCCTGGTATTTAGGAGCACGTACAGTCCTACACGCATCTCTGAGGTACAGACTTAGAGAGGGAAAGAGGAAACCGCTACTCAGTACTGCATTTCCCCTATGGCACAGGCATCCCTAAAGCAGCCACCTCCTCACGCAGCCACCTACCTGTGTTATAACATTTTCCATTTCTGCCTTTTTCTCTGCTGTGCACTTCTTGTCAGACATAAGCTTTTGCAGATGAGCTGTGAGCAAGAAAAGTACACGTTGAGTTTATATTGCAACCCTAACACCGACCCCAATCTAAAGGTAGACAGTACAGGAGGATCCTCCAGCATGAGCATAAGCGTACGCCCACCAGCTGTCCTGCTGGTGGGCATCAGGTTAATTCCACTCACATCACCAGGGCAATGCTGATCTACAGCACAGGAGCTGCACCACTTTGCTGTACCAACATGCAACAGGGAAAATAACAGGTCCTGCTCTAGTTTATTCCTGATCCCTGTGAACCCAAGCAATGGCTTTGTAACCTCTTTCTCCTGATTTTCCTTCTATGCAGCCTGAAAATTAAAAGTAACGTCTGATCCCAAGCCAGCAAGGCTAATTTTATCCAAATGCACTTGGAGGCACGTACTGACTTGGTACAGTAGGGTTAGGCCACATTCCATGTTAAAGCACAACATCCTCCACGAGATACAAAGGTAAACAGCGAGGGCAAGACTTCCCACTGCCATTTGGGAAAAGCAATTTGCCTTTTTAGTGGCACTAACAGCAGGTGGCTGTTCTCCGACGATGGGAGAAGAGAGCAGGGACACTCTTGTCTGCGAGCCCGTTCAGCATGCGAAGTGGGCAGAGGCTGGATGGGCTTCTTCTGTGTTTGTTCTGTTCCCCCCCAGTAAAAAAGATTCAAACTGAGTACTACAAAAACAGTTTAAGGCCGATATAGATTGTTCTACATACCTAACTTCCAAGATAAAAGGCTAGAAATCTAAGCAGCACAACTCATTTAAACCTACAGCAGAAAAATCCCTCCTTTCGCAACAGAGCTGTACATGAAAATGTTTTAAAAGAAGTTTTTTACTTTTAAGATTCCTTCATATGATTTCTTTTTCTTCTTTAAACAAATTTAAATCAATAACCAGGAGAAAAAGATGTGAGGACTTTGCAAACCTAAGAAATACCTGAAGTCTATTTAGCATTCCCAAAAGCTGGCTGAGTTATAGGGTATACAAAGGTCAGCAGCTGCCCTGTAACGGACCCTTGTATAGGGAAAGCATGCTCTGTCCCCTCATATCTTCATTAAATCATTTCCCAGTTCTGAACAAAAAGCAACTGAAACACAAGAGAAGTCCATAACACGGCAGAGAATAGGAACCTTGTTATATAGGGAATCCTCAGCTTAGACAACACAGTAATGTTTGATGGCCTGAAGGCACAGGATTTTGTAAAAAGGGCCCCAACTATGTTTTTGGTAGAGATCCCATAACTCATTTAAAAACACTAGCACAACATTTTTGTGGGACTGAGAACTTAGGGCATCTCTGATATGGGCAAACAGGTTTTGAATAACAAACTACAAACACAACTGTGAATGACTGGATACACCAACTGGCCTTCCTCAAAAACGATATTCTCTTCCCAGATCACATCACTGCAAGAAATCCCCAAACCCACCTACCCTTGAAATGAAAACCAACCTTTTAAGAGATGATCAGCACGAAAACACTCCCCATTTTTCACATCTTTCACCATGAAGTCAGCAAACTTGTCTACGTGGCCAGAAGTCCTAGAACAGACAACAAACAAAACAGGAATATGAAAGCTGCCACCGGACAACGCTGGGTATGGTGCAAGCCCAGTGCAGGGACCATCACCGAAGAGAAGCCCTTCAAACCATGTGCCCAAGCTGCAGGGTCACTTTTGCTCCAGGTTATAGATCTCCATTAAGCAGTGCCGTCCTACAGATAATTTGATCTGTGACAAAGTACCTATACAACTAAATCTTAAAGAGGGTAAGTGAGATGACACTTAGCTACCTTTAGAAACCACATTGTGATTGAAGCAAGACACAGACACATGTGAGGGGTCCTCAGCAGTTCAGGTAGACAGATTTCACTATTTTACACCAGTGACCCATGAAAGCTCCTGACACTCGTGCTGTGACCCACACAAAGTAATGCTGTTGCCTCAGCTCCGACTCGTTCCAAAAGCTCCTGAGATATTTAGCAAACCTGTTGGTAGTTTTAGCAGAAATGTGGAGGTGAAAGGGTCCAGAGCCTGAATTACACTCTCACCCTTGAAGACAGTCCCTCCACCTGGGCTTTGGACACAGAGGGCTACAGAAGCACCATTTCCATTCAGAAACACACTGCCTATTGTCATTCCCCCCCAAAGAAGGGAAGGATAGTCCAGCAACCGAGCCGCTGTTCTAAGCCACAGCCCAGCTGTCCCAGTTTTAGGACGGGCATGTCATCCTTTTTCTCGTCTTCTTGACCTGCTAGAAAAAAGGATAACAGCAATTTCTTACCTAAGGGGACTGCTAGGAGACATTAAGACATTAGGCTCTCAGGCAGATGGGTCCCACTGCTCTCCCTGGTTTATGGAACAACACCTTCTCTCACTGACCTGTGCACTGATACCTAATTATTCTGCACTACAGCAGGGGATGAAATTGGGTGACCCAGTCTCAAGATCCCCGTAGGCAATTTTACAGAAGACTGTAAAAAGCAGCTATGACCAGAAACGACATGCTGTAGAAATATCCGTATTTACTTCAAAACTGGCTCTGGCGTGAGCATGGTGCAGTCAATCTCCAGGATTTGCTCCTCCTGTATAAAGTGCTGTCTCCATGCCTGGATGATGTTGTTCTTCAAAGCACATCCAACAGGCCCGAAGTCATACAGCCCACTGACACCTGCAAGGAGAAAAAGGAAAAAAGCATGGTAGGTGCAAGATGGCGTGAACCTGTATTGTTTGGAGGGAAAGTCCTCCCTTCTCAGTGTCCCCACCGGTTCATTTGAGTCTGAGGTCATTTTTCTGAGTACGAACTGCTCTGTGCTAAGAAGAGTAAGGACCACGGCTCACTGTGGGGTGCTTTTTACATAAAGACTCATGACAAAGTCTGAAAGTAAACTCTGTGAAGCACCTAAAGAAACAGTACCCTACCCTATCCCTACCCTATTAAGTACAGTTCAGTTGTGGGGTGCACGGGGGTATCAGGTAGTGGCAGAAGGTGAAACAGATACATCGACAGCTATAAAAGCCAAACCCCCTTCGCCAACAGATAATATCTTGCAGACGGTTTTGTTGGGGGCAAACTGAACACGAATGAGGTGGTAACGCATGTTCCAAAACAAGATGTTCTTTCAGCAATAAGATATGCCTGCCAATCACCAGTTTAGGCAAAAACTGAAACAAAGAAAAAGCCAATAAACAACCCCGAGTATTTATTTTACTTAAAATGAAAGAGCAGTAACCCTACAGGCACTGTGCTGACCTTGAGCTGCCTCAAATCAGCTATCTGAAGAGGTTTAACAGCCACATTTGTTCACCTGCCCAATAAAGTTCATTAAGGTAACAGGTTCTAAAGTTCAAGTTAGTTTTAAGCATTATCTTGCCAAAAAAGCTCAGAAAATGGTTATGAGGAAATAAGCTTTTGTTCACCCCCTTAAACACCAAAACACCCCAATCCTCTGCAAAGCAACTGCCTTCTATGGTGTAATGCTCAAAACTTGCAGCCTAACATCCACTGATTTGCACTCAGAAAACAAAAAAAAACTATGAGGCTCCCCTCCAAGACTTTAGGGAGAGGAAACCTTTTGGAAAGGCTAACAGACTCAAGCAGGAGAAAGTTTAAAGGCAAAAAAAGATCTTTCAAGTTGCATTAAGATAACATCCCAAGAGTACAGCATTTCAGATAGCTAGAAAGACCAGAACATTAGCCTGAAGGGATTAAAATTTAAATTTCTTTAAATCTGTACCTCCATAAATAGAGAAGGCTTGATCGTAGAAAAACCTCCTTTTCAGGGTGTCTTCCATTTTAACTCTGTCCACGATGTCATCTTTGGGCTGCAAGGCCAGCTCCTGTAATTGAAGCAAACCAAAAGCAGTTAAAAAGCTCCAGTTTCTGACAGGACAAATCATCTCCATTCACCATCAGGAGTCAAAAGTCTGTAAAGACCATTTTGAAGCAAAAGTATCCTGCCAACACGCTCGTTTTCCAAAGAGAAGTGGACGCTGAGACAAACATGATTACCTGAACACAGCATTTTAGACACTTGAGGTGGGCTCATCTGCCATGACTTTCAGATAACTAAGCCTGAGCTAGCCACCTTCAGCTCTCTTTACAAACAATGGAGAGAAACGGCAATTTCCAAAGCAATTCTTCCAACCTATTTCTCTCTCTTGACTACAAGGAGAGCCTAAAATGACTAGCTTAGACTACAAGCACATAACTTGTGGCGTGGATGAAGCTTTTATTAAAATGTTCCACACACGAAAGAATTTTGACTGCAAAAAGTATAAACAGCATCATTCCCATGCTTTGCCAAAGGTGTGTATTTAGCCATTTGCACAAAGAATATCTATTTGAAAAATGTAGACTTTTGCAAAATAAAAGCAATAAATTTTATTGTTACAGAGTGTCTAAATGCCCCAACTGAATTCTACAAAAATGTTTTACAGCAGATACACTACTTTACCTGAAATCCTACATTAGGCAATTACATATAAACGTCTACTGGCTTATCTCAAGAAGGACAGAGTGTTTTAACACAAAAAACACATTATTTTATTGTTGGTACATCTCTGACAAAAGTAATTAAGACAGAACAACTGTTTATGACCCTAAATTGATAGCTTAGGAACAATTTACCTGACCTGGATTTTTGCAACCAACCCCAACAGAGACGTCAACAGAATTGAATGATTTTCTTCAACGCAGACATTTTGACAATTAGAACAGAATTAAGCCATGAAGTTCACTAAATGAATTTGGATCCTCTAGCACCATCATTTTGAACAGCATTCTGGTTTAAATATATATAGTATGACCAGTATTTTTTTAAAGCACCGGAAGACACATACAAAAAAGCACCATCTGCTGTTAAGACCACCGAAGCGCTGCTGCTCCCGTTAGCAGAAGCCCAAGTGTGATTTTGCAGGAGAGCGAGTGAAAGACAGACAGGGCACACAGGAGAGCAAACACCACAACAGTACCTTTAAAGCATGGCAAGGGAATCCATTGGACACTCTGCTTAAAGAGCAGAACCACATTTCACAATCGCCAGCATTTCTTAACAGAAAGGGTGGCTTTTGCCCAGAGATGGACAGGAGAACAACAGTGACAAGTCCAGTTTTGAACTGGCAGGGAGAAACAGCCAGCAGGGCAGGGATAGTTGTAGCAGGTACAGAACCCAGAGAGAATGGTGAATAAAATGGTGAATAAAATGGTGCCGAAGTCAAAGAAAGTCTCTTCTATCCAACTTCCAACTGTATTCATAAACAGAAGGTAGAAAAGTACCCGTGGTAGCTGTCAAGATCCTGTATGGGAGTGGAATCATCTACTGACTTTATAAAAGATATGGTTTGAGAATATAAAGCCAAGGAACTTAAACACTACTCTGTCCTTTTCAAACCATCAAATTCAGAGTCACTCTGCTCTCCTTAAGCAGGAATCAGAGGGCTGGGCAATTGCACCAGCAGCTGCTAAAGCTAACGAGCATTCACACTGCTGCCTCCTGCAAAAGTTGCAAGGAAACACTGGAAACAAGGAAGCACTGGAAACACTGTCAAGAGAAAACACCTAACTTTGGGTGCTGCACTGGCAAGGGAACATGCTGTGTGTGCAAGGTCATTTGTGCGCTGACAGCGATACAGCCCACAAGTATTGTGTAAGAGGCAAGCACGCTGCTCCACTGCATCCCACAGGCACTCTCCTAAAGGAAAGGTGGGGCTCAAAGGGCTCCCGAGATTCCTGACCCGCCTCCTCGCTGCCCTGTGTCAAGTTTCTGAGGGCTGAGAGGCAGAACCGGGAAGGCATTCCGCAACTCTTCGCTGCAAAAAGGCCTAGCCGTGCATACAGGTCTCACACAATGGTTTCACGGCACGCTTCTGGGCTGAATACCAAGTGGAAACGACATCGCCTTGCTGGGGTTAAATGTACGCAGCCAGCCAGCCACATTGCCAGGCCCAGGGAGCACTAACTGTTCACCCAAGACAAATAGGGTCAGCGGGTTTCAATTCGGATACCCGCACTCTCGCAGTAAGTCAGCCCCAAGCAGTGCTGCATTCGTTTATTCTCTCTTTTAGAAGCAGCACCAAAGCAATGAAATATAATTTAGCAAGACCCGAGCAGCTTTAGGTGAAGCTTCAGACCTGAGAGTTTTCATGCTTCAGGAGTTTGCTGGTGCTAGCTGTAAAAATCACTCTTTTAAACTATTTCAGAAGTGAATTCAAACACTCTATGCTCTACCTATAGATACTGGAAAAAAACTGTTAAGCAGAGATATCAAGGCTTTTCAGGCAAAACTGCAGAGCTCAGGTTTAATTTCCAGACTCACCTTCGCTTCTAGGATCCTCTTCCGAGCTTTGAGCTCTGCTACAGCTTTGTCTATATCCACCTGGGGAGCTTTCTCTTCCTTCAGCTTCCTTACCAGTTCTCCCTAGAAGAAGACAGAACAGAAAATGTGGATTCTTTCTTCAAATACCACCGACAACCACTCTCCTTCTTTCAGCTCCTCTGGCAACCCAAAAGGAGGGGGTTGTGCTGTCTCCCAACTCTTCACGGGTCTCAAGAGGCTTAAGTCAATCAGTTCAAGTAAGAAACACCTTGGGGAGTTAGCAAAACTGGACACCATTAGTGAAAAATTAATGCCATCTCCCCCACCACCCCGAAACATTATTAAATCCCTTATCTGTTATTATATCTCGATGTGCAAATACACACTTCTTTGTTCACCACTTCGCAACAGACTTCCACAAACCCTAATTTTCTGTCTTTAAGGATGTACCAAGTGGATTCCCAGGTGGTTACTACAGGCTTTGTGCTCTCTCTCTCTCTCATTATAAGGCCCCCTTCTTTCTGCCCCCTTCACTCGTCTTCCAAATTTTAACTTTAGACATCCTCTGCCAAATCTAGTCAAAATTGCCCAGTAAGTACTCAAATTTGTAGGTCTCACAGAATACAGACCTTTTTAGCATAACATCTAAGCAGGGAAGACACTGCACTATCTGTCAATACTATTGCTATTAAAACCAGTAGCTTTGGAAAAAAACGGAGTAAAAATAAAATATCCCAAGTATTTCAGAGAAGCAAAACCCAGCAGCGTGTTTGCAGAACAGGACCCTCAGCAGCCATGCCCAGCTTGCTCCCGGAGAGGAATTAATTCACAGCCTTCCTTTCTGTCCACTCTTCTCTGGCCAAAAACCAAGGTGCACCTTGAATTATGAGGACACGAAGAAACAGCCCAGGAGGAGAAGCACAGAGACATCGATGCCTCAAGTGAGATGGTCTAACGATGGGATGCTCCGAGTTGAGCACTGTTCTCGTGCCTTGAAATTCTCCATGAAATGGAAAGAAAAAGGAGGTTGCAACACTTCCACTACACCTGCTTTCTCCTACAGTCGCTGCTTTTCTGACGTGAATGTTACAGGAACCCAAAGAGAAGAGAACCCACAGCAATCAGATCAGAAAGGGTCCTTTCAAGTGCTTCAAAGCCCGGGGAGTTCAAAGGCTGATTTTATTAATAAACGGAAGAAAAGAGTGCATTAAAGCGCGGACACGAGGAAACAAGAGAAACGTAAGAAACCTGCCGGGCTCCCCAGCCCCACGGATCACGACCTGCACGTTTCCTTCCTGTTAACCGGTCCCACCGAAACGTGAGAGTTTCGCTGCGGGCTTCAACTGCTGCTCCTGGGTAACGTGGCAGAGGGAGGGATCTGATTTTCTTTTTTTTTTTTTCCCTCTTTTAAAATAAGAGGTCCCAATCGCCTTTGTTGAGCTAAGGGGGGTCGGCAGTGGAAAAAGCAGCAAGGCGGCAGCAAGGCAGCTGCTGCTGACTCAGAGCCATCACCCTGCTCGCGGCTGAGCATCTAGAGGCAGCGCACAGCAACTCTTTGTCCTGATCCCTAAGCGAAAGAGCACTCAGACGTAGGCAAGAAGAAAGGGAAAAAAAAAAAAACACCACACAACCGAAGCAAGCAATTATGCTTGCTGACAGGACTCAATCTAATTAAAGCTCCGAGCCCAGCCCAGAGGAGGAGTGCACAGCAGCACTCGATGTGGCAAATTTCGCTGCAGCTTTGTCCCACGGACCAGTAAAGCAGAGAGGGATCCACCCCTGGATCACGGCAGCTTATTGCATCAGGCGCTGCTGCAGGAAGAAGACGGGCTGCTCGCCTTCCTCTCCGGAGGTTAAGAGTCCCTCTGGTTTAATTAAAGCCTCTTCTCCGCTTCTCCAGGGGCTGGCAGATGGGGTCCACTGTAGTGTAACGTCTCAGCTTATCGTCCTTCCTCCCTGAGCTCTTGTGCAAACATCTCATTGAGATACTGTTGTGAGCTGTATGTGAAATATCCCCGGCCCCAGCTCGACATGTTCACCCACACACCTTTCCCCGGCACCCCACGCTTCTGCTCCAGTCCCACCAGCACAAAGAAGGGGGGCACCGGTACCAACAGGGCAAACGGCAGCGTCCAAGACGCAGGATTTTACAATAAATACATCAGCTGGTCCTAGGGATCATCATTTTCTCTACAAGGAGCTCCCCTGCCAAGGCATTATGCTGCACAATGATTCATACTAAAACCTCACCGAAGCGCCGGTGTAATTAGAGGGCCGTAAATCCACTCATTTAATGGGGAAACACACACAAATCCACCAGCACATGGGACACACACGTAGCCAGGCATGCAGCCGAGCAGAAGACCACGGATTCGGCCAGCTGAAGGAGCCCGGAGGGGAACCCACACGTGGAGGTACGGGGAAATCCCAGGTACACGCAGCACGGGTACCGAGATCGAGGGTCACTTACGAAACAAAAGGACGAGCAAATCCTTCTCAGGGCAGAAGGAAGCTCAAGATAATAGCTTCACGTGCCAAGGAGATGGAAGGAGAAACGTGTGCAGCCCCAGCTTACAGGGCACAGCCACCTTTAAGATGTTTAAGAATGATCGAACAACCAGCGTGTAAAGAAATTAATATTCCTTACTGTATCAGGCAAATACGCAATTATAAAAAAAGGTAAATCACCCCCCAAAATCCAGCACGAAGTCATTTCTAAAGGGAAGTCATCACATGACCCTGCTGGATGAGGAAACCTCTGCAGGCTGCTTTATGAAGAAAGCACCGAGAGCCAGCCACAGGGCCCTAAAGCATGACGGGGGGCCCTAAAAGCATGGCAGGGGGGGGCCTGGCTCCAGACGCGGGGAGGAAAGCCCACGTAGGCTGACACATGGATCCAGTGGGCGACACATGGGGAACCCCCAGAGACCCCAAACTGGGGGGGTTTCGGGACAGAGCCACCGGGAGCCCTCGCTGTGGGCTCGTGGGGGAGGTGTGCAGGGCACTGCAGTGACCCCAAATCCTGAATCATGGGATGGGGGCGGGCAGGGCCCTGTGGGGCTGTGGGGAAAGGCTTTGGTTGCTGCACAGGGGGACCCCACACCCAGTTGGGGCAGAAGGGACCCAGGGGGCCACTGCTGGGCCATGGAGAGGGGGATGTTGGTCTGTCACACAGCCCCGACCCTAAGCAGGACCCCCTGGGACAGCAGGGATCCCCCCTCAGTAAGGTGAGGGGCATGTCAGGTACCACCTGAAACCAGGACCCCCTCCTCAGCCCCGTGTGTGCCCCCGTACCTCCAAATATATCCCCATATCCACGTGTCCTCCCTGTCCTCCCATATCCCCCCATCCTCTCTCATCCCCATGTCCCCCCCATATCCCCACAGCCCCCCGCCTGTGTCGCCCCCATATCCTCACATCCCCACGTGTGTCCCCAGCCTCCCCTAAATCCCCGTGTCCCTCCCAGCCTCCCCATTCCCCCTCATTCCCCCCCTCCCCGCATCCCCCCACTCTCCCCCATATCCCCATTTCCCCCTATTCCCCTCTAAATCCCCGTATCCCCCTTACACACCCCCCATCCCCATAACCCCCCCAAACCCCCCTTATACCCCCATTTCCCCCCCAAATCCCAATACCCCCCCAGTCCCCCCCCAAATCCCCGTTTCCCCCCCGTATCCCTACGCCTCCCCCACTCCCCCCCATATCCCCGTATCCCCGCCATATCCCCCCACCCCCATTCCCCCCCCATACCCCCATGACCCCCCAATTCCCCCCAGCCCCCCCCCAAACCCCAAATTCCCCCCCCAACCCCCCCGAACCCCCCATTACCTGATGCCGCACCGCCTGCCGCAGCGGCGCCAGCACCCCCTCGGCTGCCGGGCCGTCCATGAGGGCGGCTGCCGGTGCCTTTCCCGGTGTCTGAGCCCGTCCCAGCCCCGATCCCGGTCCCGGTGCCCGGCCCGGTGCCGGTACCGGCGGAGCCCAGCGCGGGACGAGGCGGCGCAGCGCGGGCACGGCGCTCAGGGGCGGCCGCGGCATGGGCGGGAGGGGCGGGGAAGGGGGGGGGGGAACGGGGGGAGCGAGCCCCGCCCCCGCCTGATGAAATCCCGCCCGGGTAAAGGTGGCGCCCGCCCCGCCGCAGCACTTTCGTTTTTTTTTTTTTTTTTAATTTTTTTTATTTTTTTTATTTATTTATTTATTTTTTTCCGGGGCCGGCGCCGCAGATTCGACACGCGGGGAGGGAGCGGGGAGGCGCCGCCTGTGAGAAGGGGAGGGCGGCGCATGCGCGGGGCGCTGAGGGGTGAGGGGTGCTTCGAGGGCTGTGGGGGGCTCCTGCGCCCCTCGTGTAAGGCGCTGGCACCCCAAAGTGGGGTTACTGCACGCCCAAAGCGGGGTTCTTGCACCCCAAAGCGGGGTTCTTGCCCCCCAGAGTGGGGTGCTTGCACCCCAAAACGGGGTTCCTGCACCCCAAAGTGGGGTTACTGTACCCCCAAAATGGGGTTCTTGCACCCCAAAACAGGGTTCCTGCACCCCAAAGCGGGGTTACTGCACCCCCAAGGTGGAGTTCTTGTACCCCTGAAGCAGGGCTCTTGCACCCCAAAAGCAGGGCTCTTCAACCCCTAAAGTGGGGTCCTTGCACCCCCTAAAGCAGGGCTCTTGCACCCCCAAAGAAGGGGTTTTGCACCCCCTAAAGCTGGCATCTTGTGTCCCCAAAGCAGAGCTTTGTCCCCCAGAGCAGGTCTCCTGAACCCCCGAAACGGGGTTCCTGTCTCTGTCCCCTAGAGCAGGTCTCCTGAACCCCCGAAACAGGGTTCCTGGACCCCCAAAGCAGGGCTCTTGCACCCCACAAAGTGGGGTTCCTGCATCCCAAAAGCAGGGCTCTTGCACCCACAAAGCAAGGCTCCTGCACCCCCAAAGCAGGCCCCTAGCACCCCAAAGCAGGGTTCCTGCACCCCCAAAGCGGGGTTCTTGCACTCCCAGCGCCGCGGCAGCACGGGGCAGCCCCTGCCCGGAGTGCTGCGGGCCGCCCCGGGGGGGCTGTGTTGGTTTTCCAGCCTGCTGTGGTATTTTTGCTGCGAAAGCTTTGTAGGTTTTGGACCAGGCCGTGGTTTGCTTTTCCCTGATCCCCAGCCGCCCCTGAACCGTGCAGGGCCCCGGGGCTGGCGGCTCTGCCCCAATGAGAGCAAAAAATAAAAAATAAAAATTAAAAATTAAAATAATAATAATAAAACAACGATCAACCAGGTGCCCCAACCCCGTGCTCGTCCCAGCAGCGATTTTGGGGTGATAAGGGTGTTCTGGCTGCTCCTCGCCCCTGTTTGCAGCCCCGACCTCCTACCAAACATGCCCGGGTATTTATTTATCTGCCGGCGCTGCGTGACGCGTTCCTGTTGCCGGTGTTAATTGGTATTTTTGCCTGGCTGCAAATTGCTGTTTTCGTCTCGCTGCCGCACCTCCTCAGAAGCGGCTCTGGCGCGGGGCTGCCGGCTTGGCATGGGGCTACGGGGAGAGCACCCCGAGGGAACCGGGCGGCGTTTTGTGGGGCAACAGGGCTGCAAATGTATGGGGCTGCAAACGTATGGGACTGCAAACGTATGGGGCTGCAAATGTATGGGGCTAAAAACATGGGGTGCAAACACATGGGGTGCAAGGGTACAGGGCTGCGAATGCATTGGGGTTGCAAACATATGGGGCTGCAAAATCATGGGGCAGCACACGCACAAAGCTCCTCAGCGTGCTACCATGCAGAGCTGCACACAACACCCCTGGGGGGGCGCAGAGAGCAGCCGAGCCCCCCCAGCCCCTGGTTTTGGGGTGCCCTTCCTGGGGGTCCCCATCCCTGGGGACTGCAGAGGGACCGCGACCCCCTGGGAAGCCCTGGAAGCACGGGGCTGGGGAGGTGGAGGGGGCGGGGGTTCCTTTTGGGGCGAAAAACGAGGAAAAAAAAAATAATAACGCCCCAGAGGCAGCGCCGGGCGGGTGCCGCTAGATGGCAGCGGCCCCTCGCGGCCTCCCGCCGCCACCCCCGGCCCCGCCAAGGGGCCCCCGAGCCCCGAAATCCGCCCCCACCCGGCTCCTCGGGGACTTTTCCTCTTTTTCTTTCTTTTTCTTTTTCTTTTTCTTTTTCTTTTTCTTTTTCTTTTTCTTTTTCTTTTTCTTTTTCTTTTTCTCTTTTTTCTTTTTTCTTTTTTCTTTTTCTTTTTCTTTTTCTTTTTCTTTTTCTTTTTCTTTTTCTTTTTCTTTTTCTTTTTTTTCTTTTTCTTTTCCTTTTCCTTTTCCTTTTCCTTTTCCTTTTTCCTTTTCTTTTCCTTTTCCTTTTCCTTTTCCTTTTCCTTTTCCTTTTCCTTTTCCTTTTTCTTTTCCTTTCCCTTTCCCTTTCCCTTTCCCTTTCCCATTTCCTTTCCCTTTCCCTTTTTCATTTTTCATCCTTTTCTCTATTCTTTTTTCTTTTTTTTCATTTTTCATTTCTTTTTTCCTTTTCCATTTTTCCTTTTCTATTTTTCCATTTTTTTTTCATTTTTTTTCTTTTTCCGTTTTTTCCTTTTTTTCCATTTTTCCTTTTTTTCCTTTTTTCATTTTTTTTTTCCTTTCTTTTTCTCCTCACTCAGGAAGTCCCGTTGCTGCCTGCCTTCCCCTAGCTTGTTTCACGGACCCAGGTAGCACAATCAGCCAGATGCATCCCTCCAAACGCAAGCCAAGCTGCAGCAACATACACATGAGGTTCGAGATCATTTCCCGGCACCGGGGAATTTTTAGGCTGGCAGCAAACTGTGCAGGGCCTGAGGCATGCATGTCCATGGCTTCAACTCCATAGAGCTGCATTTTTTCCCCTCCAAAACAGGGTGCCTGCATCCAGCCTCCTTCTGGGCAGGCACACCGGGTACTACTGAAATTCGCCCCCCTCCTGGGACAGGGCTTTTTTTAGACCGAAATAGGAAGCGCAAACCTCACCCTGAGCTTCCTCTAGGGTTTGGTTCTTCCTAGAAGTTTCTCCTTGCCGGAAATTTCTTCTCTGCACCCCTGGCCCTGACCCAACCGAGTGCTCAAGCACACGCTTAGCTTCAAACCCCTGCACTCCCATCAGGGCTTGCTTGCACGGGGATGAGCTCCTGCCTCTCCGTGCTCCTGCGGTGGGTCTCCTCTTGCTGCTGGAAGGCAGGAAAATCAGCGTGCCTTGCTGTGCCACAAAACTGGCCCTATACACATGGGGAGAGAGTTACCAAACCGTGAATGCTGAGAGCAAATCCTGTGCTGAGAGCCAACGCCTGCAGCTCAGCCCATCCTCATCTTCTCTGCCCGAGGATGCTCACCTTGTGGTTAAATCACCGGTTGCACCTGTGAAGATTTGGTAGTGGCCGAGATGCCCAGGCAAAAGGCTGGTTGCCGTCACCAGCCCAAAGGCTCAAAGGCTCAGAGGCTTGCCCCCATGTCCCAGATGTGCTCATTCTCCAGGGAATGAGGCCGGCTGTCCGTATTGGCACAATCCCTTTGGTCGCACCTGCCTGGTAGCTTGGCCGCAGGTCTGGCTGTGCCAGAGCTCAGGTAGTTCTGCCACCCTAGCACAGGAAACTCAAATGCCTATCGATTAAGGGCCTTTTTAGCTTTTTATTAAAAATAAATAAATAAATCCGAACTTGCATTCCAGTATTAATGACTCGTGTCTCCAGCACTTCGCAGTGATTCAGGCTTGACTTTTAATTGAAACGCGTTGGTTAAAGCCTCTTCTGCCTCAGTGCCTGATCCCACACAGCCTTGAAGTTTGGGTCCAAAAGTGTGCCTTGGCTTGAAAACCTCCTCCAGCGAGGACAAGGCGTTTGGGAGAAGAAGCAGCAGGAGGTGGCACCTCAGGGCTGGCCCCCATGGGAGCCAGGCGTCTGTCTTGAGGTTTGGTGTAGAAACACGGGATCTTGTGCGTTATGGGGATTTAATTCAGTGTTATCCTCCTGGTGCCTGAATGGAGCCTTCAAGATGGCATGTGAGGGGTTTTTGTCCTTGTAATCCCTTTGTCCCCAAGGAAAGACAAGCCCACCACAAGCAGAGGGCCCCAGCTGGGTGCTGCAATGTCAGATTTGATGCTCAGCCCGTGGGGGTCAGTGTATACGTGGCAAACTTGAGCCCTGGCAGTCCTCACTCTCACTGCTTGTGAGCAAAGAGACAACTGCATCTGAGAGTCCGTCCCTCCCCTGAGTACTTAAAGGAAATCCATATTTTCCATCCAGCCTCTGGTGGGACAGGCCATCGATCACATCAGGGCCTTCACCCCGTGGCTGGAGGGCGCTCGGAGCCCACTGGGATTTCCAGTTGCCCCCAGGGGCTGCGGTGCCTCTGCTGGGCTGGGGTGTTCTGCTCTCCTCCCCGAGCGGCTTCCCTGTGGGTTTCAGCAATGCCACCAGTGTCACCTGACGCTGGGTCCCTGGGGACCGAGGTGTCCACCCTGAGGTGTGCAAGCACTGGGAGCAGTCGTGGCCACCAGTGCAATAACCACTGCCCTATAGAAGGACTTAAATAGAAAATATTTTCCCAGGTCCTGCATTTTTTTCCCCCGGAGGCATAAATATTCATTTTATTCATTATCTGTTTTCAGCATCTCGGTGACTTCCTCGTTCCACCCACCACCACGAAAGCCCCTCACCTTGCCAACCCCAAAATTGTCAAACCCAAAGAGGGACAGTGTCCTCTTTCCTCCCGGTGGGAAAAGTCCTGCCCCGTACCTGCTTGTGCCACAGCAATGTTTTACAGGGCAGGTGAGCCAGGCTGTGCTCCCAAGACTTTTGGTGGTGGTGATTTTACCTTGTGAGCCACACAGGAATGGGCTTCACTCTGCAGGTCAAACGCTTGGCTGGAAACTGTGGCCTTCGTCTGACAGCGGAGCATTTTCCTAGGTGATGTCCAGGAGTTGCAAACCATGAGCTAAAGCCCCGAAACTTTGTTTTTGCTTGGAGTAAGGAAGTTTTGTTGTTCAATGAGAAAACAAGACTCTGGCCTTTTTATCTTTATTTTATTTTATTTTATTTTATTTTATTTTATTTTATTTTAATTTAATTTTATTTTATCCTATCCTATCCTATCCTATCCTACTCTACTCTACTCTACTCTACTCTATTTATTTGTAAGTGACATTTGGAGTTATTTCTGTGAAGGAACCAAGGATGGTGGTGGTAGCCTTTGCAGAAATGGTGCCCAGGTGCATCTCCCATCTCAGACACAGACACCAGGGTGCTGCTTTCCCTCTCCCTCGGCTGCTGAGCAGCACGGGGCGGTAGGTGGGATGGAAAAGTGCTGCAGGTTGGAGGATGCCATGCCTGGAGCAGCCGTGCAGCCACACATGAGGTTTTCATCCCAGTGATTCTGAGATTTATTTTGATTTTGATTTTAAATCTGGTAAAAGTGTCCTGAGTGGAAATGCAGCTGCCTTGCTCTAACACTAGGTTTCTTCAAAACTCAGAGCTACCTGCAGGTCCGGGTTCTGCTGAAGGATCTCACCTTCCTAAGGACACACGTGAAATACTCGATCCAGCCTCCTCCCCGCTTAGGGCGACTCAGAAGCCAGAAGTGAGTGTTGTAGCTTGAGCTCATCTTTAATTACCCAGAGTTTGTTCACACTAAAATCTAACAATCAGAGTGAAATGTCCTACCAGCATAGGCCATAATTCATTCCTGTGTTGATTTCTCTCCTAGGCTACAATGACATCAGTAAATAATAAAAGACTGGATCCTGACAAAGAAATGAAGGAGGAGATATCAGATGTAGTGGGCAAATGCTCTCCAAGGGACATGATAACTATAGCAGCCTGCCATCGCCCTGCAAGAAAAATAGAGTGAAAGCACATGAGGTTTAATTCCTCAGAAATGTGACTTTAGTGCAGATTTGTGTTTATATATTTTTGCATCTGGAGTTTCCAATGCGTGTGACCACATCCTCCTTAAATTCAGCAAGCCTTTAAAAGTGAACCACAAAGGAAACACAGCACTGATTTATTTAGGGAGAAAGAAAAGCTTTTGTTTTCTGTTATTTTACGGAATGCCATTCTGACACAACCCTGCTTCTTCTGGGCCCCGTGCTACGTGAGCAGATCCTTTCTGTCCCAGAGGACGTATCGCAGCCTCCTGTCTTTAAGACATACCCCAGTCTCCCGTCTTTAAGCTGCAGCAATAATATTTTCCTGACCCACAAGAATAGAGGGGAAAAAATAATAAATGTTTGTGTTATTGTACTGCATCTGAACAGCCTGGTAGAAACAGGGAGCCCTTTCTCATCTGCTCCTTTCTCTTCAAGCTGGTGACAGAGCCCATCAGGGCATCTCCTGTGATCTTCCTCCTCTCAGCCTCCAACAGCACCTGTGAGCAGCCCATCTGTCAGAGAGAGAAACCATTTGGCTCCGCTCAGTGGTTATTAAGGAAAGGGACCACACATGCTTGCATTATTTAGGTCCAGGTCCCACAGGAAACCATCAGGTTTTGATTCTTAACTCACGCTACAGACAGGTACGTCACCGGGACCAAACGTGAGCGCTACCCGGTGGTGCAGAGCTGGTGGGATACCAAGTGTTCCCATGACCCCCTGGCCATGCTTTTTTATTATTTTTTTTTTTCCAAATTTGGAGTATATGCTGCAGTGTCCATTAGTAGATCTTACAGGCCACTGCAGCACAGCAGGACATGTGGGTGCTCTTACATGGTGGAGAAATTTGTGGACGTCATTGGTCTGAGCACCGCCTGATGTTTCTGAGCTACTGCCTTAGCAAAAGCCTCAGAAAATGCAAAGAAATGGGCAGCTCCACTTCCCAAATGCCACCTTCAGCAGTGCCAGACGGGAGCAGTGACCCCAGAAGTGGCCTTTTGCCAGGAGAAGGGGTGATGGAGATAAACCCGGCTGCTTTGATGGCCGTGCCAAACAGCAGATGGTGCAAGAGGAACCAGAGCCGCCAGCATAGGCTAGCATTTTTCCTAGATGATGACGAAGTAAAGCCAACGAGCTGCTGGCTCCTGCCTTGTGTGGTGTCCAGTCCAGGCGAACAGAGAGGCCCAGTGGCAGAGGGCTGGGCCGTGGATATGGGAAGATCTCTGAAGGAGGGAGAGCCTGGAAGGCAGGAAGGCGATGCTTGGGGAGACGTGCTGAACTCACTGCAGGCTGGGTGGGGCAGAAGACCAAAGCATGAATCAGCTGCCGAGGACTGAAATGAGGCTAGTCTTGGTCACTGGAAGTTGGCTGCCACTGACTCGCCTCGCTGGCAGCCAGTTCAATGCAAGCCGGACAGGATATGCCTGGGAAAAAGCCGGCAGAAGTTGATTAAATCACCAAGCTGCTGCTGCCCGAAAGCCTCCCTACGCCCCTTTTCTGCAGTGGCTTGCTCAAGAGTTCACAAAGTGCCCCTGGGCATCTTGCAGGTGTCCTCTGATTCCTCGTGGCCAGCTGTGAGGCAGCAATGGCCACGCACTCAGCTAGCATAAGGAATTATGCATTATGTCCATTGCTGGGGATGTTCTGGGACCGCTTCTGCTTTGCCGTGCAGGACCTAAGAGCAAGGAGGAGTAGAGGGATGAATCTCAGTGGGGGAGAGCCAAAACCACCAGGGGATCCTAGGGCTCCCTCACTGCCCCACGGGAACCAAAGAAATTATGAGGCGTGGAGATCTATGTGCTCGTGGGACTGGGTTACCTGGTGCTCCTGGATGCAGCGATGGTGTAGGAGAGCCCTGGCCGTACTCCGGAGTGATGCATGTCCCAGCCCAGGGCCCTCATATCCTTCAGTGTCCTCAGCCTTCAGATAGATCATCCATGATCAGATGCTCCTCAAAGGTGTAGCCTCAAGTTCCTCACCAACAAGGGGACCAGTGACCTCAGAGGTGGCCAGGAGGGACAGCCAGCTGAATCCAAGCAAGCCAGGTAGCTCTGCCTGGCTCCCCACGGGAACCTGGCAAACATCAAGGAACAAGAGCTCCCTGCAAGCCCTGTCCTATTGCTCCACAGGGGCCTAGGCCTCACAGTCAGGCTTACCTGCTCTACCTCGTTGTTCCTCTTTGTAAATGGGTTGAGTTGCTCAACCATCCCAGCGTGTGGGATGCTCTTCCAGTGAGTTTCATAGGGCAGAGCACAGGCAAGGGCAGTCCCATCGTGAATGTGAGCAGAGAGCAAAATGGTTACAAAAAGTAGGGAAAAAATAGGTTGGGAAAGGTTGGGTGGGCATCCAGCAGAACAGGACAAACCCAAGCGAGCTGTCAGGGGGCGGCAGAGCTGTGTAGGTATTTGATATAGAGAGCAGAATGATAGCTGGGAGCCTGGGGAAATGAGCCTGGGCTGGCTGCGGGGAAGCCCAGCAGGAAGATAACTGAACAACACAGAGAGCTTGTGGCAGAAAATCCTTCCAACAACAGTGATCCAACCGAGTCACTTCACATCAGGTTAAAGAGCTGGTTCTTGTGCCCCTCGTTGTCAGATCTGACCCTAAAACTGAAGTTACTGCACTGCCTGATGCTGATGGACTTCGGTGCTTTGAAAATCCCATTTATATTCTACAGAGTAATTGCTCTAAATTAAGTTTTCCTCATTCTTTTGGTGCTCAAGTTCCAGCACCTGAGTCAGATCTCGTAGGCTTTATAACCTGCCTGTTTACACTGCTTCAAGCAAGGCCGGAGCCAGGCCCCTGGCTGTGGTGGTGTCTTTCACCGCATTCTTCTTGCGGTCGGTTTTCTGCCTTTTCCTCCCTATCCCCGACAGGGGAAGCACTGTTCTTTCCGTGTTCCTCGTATCTCTTTGAAGCAGTCATCAAAAAAGCTACAATTAGGAAATAAAGAACCCACGGTATCTGCTCTGGCAGGGGCAGCACATCTCGCTGCCGAGCCTCTCGCACCAGCAGCCGCCTGCCTGGGTCAGCCAGGGAGGGAGATTGCTGCCCTGGATCCTCGGGTCTGCCCAAGACGTGGATAAAAATCCGGCCGTGAAGTCAAGCAGTACGCATTTCAGGACATTCGTTTGCAATTGGGAAAATAGTGCTGATTAGATAAGCAAATGGCAAGGCCAGATAACTTCTTGTTTGGGAGATGGAGTCCCCATCTGGGGCAGGGGAACAGATACAGGCTCCGGCTTCCCAGGGGTGCTGCTCGCTGCCAAGTGATGCGAGGTTGCTGAGCGGTGTCCGTCTGTTTCCCCCAAGCCGAAGGAGAGTGACAAAAGTAAATGAGTTCTCTGCAGCTGAAGTGAACCAGGTATAAATATATATTATCATTGCTAATGGTGATTTCTGCTCCTCAAAGCATGCCGGGCACCTGAAGATGCGATGACAGCCAAGCTCCTTTCTTCGTGGCATTTATAGTGCAGGAGTTTTCTGGATCAGATGGTTGCAGATGGACCTGCAATCCCTTCTCCAGCCCTTGCATGGCAGTCGTAAGGTGCTGGCTCAGTGTAGGGCTGTTGCTAAAAGCTGCCTCAAACCTCCCTTTTCTCCCCCTACAAACCCCTCCAAAAATTAAACCCAGTCTCAGACCATCCCGTGACTTCTGCTTCCTCCACCCCAAGTGATAAAACAGGAAATCTTACCAAAGCCCAACTTTAGGAAAGGGAAGGCAGACAAAGAGAGAGGGAAGAAAGAAAAGATCACATCCCGAACCGCTACACAAGCCTCATTTCCCCAAGGACCCCACAGACCGATAGCCTACCTCTCCTCACTTCTGTGAGCCAGCACTCAGCCCCGTGCTCTCAGCTCATCACCTTCAGCTTCGGTGGGATCTCCACCCCCTTGCCCAGCAAGTCTGAGGGTCTCTCTGCTGGTTCCTCCTGTCCCTGCTGGTCACCTCGCTCATTCCCTCGGGACACCCTCCAGTGCCTTACACTTCTCCATAGGACCACAAGCACGGAGAGGACCCAAAGACCAGGATTTGCCACAAAAGGAGGAACTTCCCAACGAGATTACTGGGACTCTGAAGGAGTTTGGGAAGGCACATGGAGGTGACATGGCAAACGGGGGCAGCAGACGACAGAGGGACCAGGATAAGAGATGAGGACCAGAATTTGTCCCCTACCATCACTCGCAGGGGCTCAGAAAGGAGCCTGAGGGGCTCAGCAGAAAGCCACTGGCAGCAGAGGGACCATCGGGGCTGGCTGGAGGCTCAACTGCCCCTCGGGGGGACCAGCCAGAAGCGGGGGTGCTGAGCAGGATGGGGCTGGTCCACACTCCTCTGCTGCGGCCAGCTCCTCGCAGTTCATCTCTCCAGATTTCCTAGTATTTGTTCTCTCGTTCTGGGAAGAGGAGAGAGCTGCAAGAGGCCCATCTCACAGGGACGATCAGAGAAAGGAAAGTCCATTGTGCGAAAGAATTTGGTATTTCAGGGTTTGTTTTCCTTCTGACAAAGAACAAAACACCACCATGTCAAAACCCTCCGTAAGGCAAAACAGAACAACAACACAGAAGAAAAACAAAACTAGCAGCGGTGTTCGCTTTGGACGTGATCAGTGGAAGTGTTTCTCCTCACTTTTTGGCTTTCCCATCTCAGAATACCTACCGCCACAACTATGTCAGGAAAAGGGAGAGAAAAAAAGGGAAACGAAATCCAGGTCGGAGCCGAGAAGGGAGCCTTTCCCTGCACCAAGGTCCTGGGGGGCTCTGGGCATGGTCACAGTCCTGCTGCCTACCCTGGTGGGTTCCCAGACCCAACCCACCCCTCTTTCTGCCCTAGCTGGGGAGTGGGGTGTGCGCCCTAAGTGGCAGCAGCCCACCAGGACAGCGGCAGTGCTGCTTGCACCCGCTCCCCTGGAGCAGAAGGACTTGCGCGGGGCAGAGGCAAGACATTTTAGAAAGGTGGGGTGCAAGGCTTGGCTCCCAGCGATGCAACGGGGAGAAGGCACGGATGCGTGTGGTGCTTTGGGTCAGACCCTTCATGGAAGGAGCTCCCAGCCCAGCTTCCCAGCCTCCCTGCCAGCCCGGGTAGCTTCGGGTCTCCCCCAGTGCTTTCAGCCTCTGGGACGATGCCGTTCTGGGGGCACCGGGGCTTGGACGTTGTCCCATTGTCCCCCCGGGGGGTGACCCGCTTGCAGCTCGCCGCCGCCTCTCTCCGCCAGCGTTTTCGGAGAGCTTGGCGCGGCGCCCGGCAGCCTTTCACTGCTGCCTTTTCATCCGCCTCAATTCCCTGCCTTCCCTCTCTTGCTCCTCGCGAGGAACAGAGGCAGAGCTTGTTCCAGCAGCCGGGCCCCATCCGCTCCTCCCGAGGAGCGAGGGCCGGGAAGGAGGGACGGAGGCGAGGGGGTCTCTCCCACCCCTCCGGGGCCCCGCGGGCGCGCTGCTTCCCAGCAAATACGGTAAAAAAAAAAAAAAAAAAAAGCCTTCAGCCTAAAATTGTAAGTCTGATCTCATGACACAGGGTGGCCCTGCATTCCTCACCTCTGACATAACCCGCTGGGAGTGTGCTCGCGGAAAAACACAAACAAGATGTACTGGGCGGCTGGCGGCGGGGCCAGGCGGCTGGCAGATGTGCTGGGTGGGAGAGGAGCCCCCGCAGCCCCACAAACCGCCAGCACAGAGTGTTCCCTGGCGATGCACGGGGGCACGACCCGGCATCCCCCCCAGTCCGGACCCCAAGCTTTGGGGCCGCAAAGGGCTGGAGGCGGTGGGACGGTGCCTGGGCTGGGAACCATCCAGGAGGGTTGGCTGGTGAACGGCTGAGAGGCGTTTTTAGGGACCTGCGGTGCTTTTGCAGTGGGGTGGCGGTTGTTATTTTTTTGGCTTGGGTTTGGGTCTTTTTGTGTCTTAATCTCTGGGGGACCGTGGCAGGGAAGAGACAGAGGGGAGGCTGGAGGTGGCCTGGATGGGATCCCCAGCAGGTTCCTGAGGGGAACAGGCAGGGATGGCAACAGCACATCCCACCCCACACAGGTGGGTCTATCCCACACCTATGGTGGGTCCATCCCACCCATGGACCCGCAGGATCTGGCCTTCCAGCCTCCCGCCCTCCCCAGCAAACAGCCCCAGCGCCATCCTCCTGTCCCTGTTAGCCTCCTGCTCCCACCAGCAGCGATGTCAGCTCCTGCTTCGGCTGCCCGGGTGCAAGCCCTGCCCCAAACAGCACCCTTGGGTGTCACGGGGCGGCGATTCCTCCTTCTGTCCAGATGGGGCACTGGGATCCACTGGTTTGCCAGGGATCACAGAGAGAATCAGGGCAGAGTCGCACCGCCCCAGGCATGAGGCTGACTTCCCTCCCAGGAAACCCTCCGGCACGCATGGCCTTGCACCAAGCCCAGGGCCAGATCCTGCCCAGCACCGCGCCGAGCCGACCTCCCATCTCACCCGCTTGTTTACTTTCTTTTGCGAATGCCCTAAACCTTGACAACGACCTATTTTGCCTTCTGTTGCGTAAAGCTCCTTTCCTAGAAAGAGGCTTTGTAACGCTCGCTCCAACCAGCCCAGCTCTCCTCGGTGTGAGCACGTAAAAGCAAACTTTAAATGACTGGCAGCCTCAGCCTGGCTCCGAAACAACCCAAAGCCACAGGCAGATGAGCCGGGAGACTCGCTCAAACGTTACCTGGAGCTGCCAGCCCCGTGTGCCGAGGGAGCAGAGAGGCAGTAACCAGCCCCCAAGCCCCCTCCTCAAACTCCCCTTTTCTTATTTCTTCTTCGTCTGTCTGCTCCGGTGCCAATGTTCAACAAAGCTAGGGGAAAGCTTTTCTTCCCTCCAGGCGTTTCTACCCTGTTTCTGCCCTCACATTTCCTGAGCAGTGAAAACATCTGATTATGGTTTTAATTTCACATTTTTTAAAGAAAGGGGATTGGTTTTTAAATAATTCTCCCCCTTCCTCCGCAATGCTTCCAAGCTTTCAGGACGGCTGCTCCTCCGGGAGAGGATGGCTCTCCAGAAAAAAGAGACAAGAGAAACAATGGTGACAAGAAACAATGGCAACAAGAGCAGTAATGGTTCGGATTTGCTCCTTCCATGATTCCTTTCCTTTCCCATCTCTAACTTAGCACCCTGTTTTTTAAGTCAACTTGAACTCAGCGCTGGTTTATTTTAAGGTGCCAGGCTGCAACCTGAAGCCAGAGACACAAAATGAGCTTAACAAGCCCCTGTTGGCCGGCCGGGAGCACAGGGCAGGGATTAATCCACCAGCAGCAGTGATCGGGGCCGAGGATCGCTGCTTGCTCCTTCCTGCAGCCTGCTGTTTTGCACAGCCCCGCTGATGGCTGAGCTGCTCCGCGTAGAGGCAAAACCCCCAGCCTGAAGCCTGATGTACCAGGGACGGGGTCTGGTAGTGAAGCAGCCCATTTGTCCTCCAAAACCTACACGTGTGCCCTCGTGCCTGGTCCTACAGCTGATCACTGCACTTTAGATCACCGCCAGGGCTCACAGCATCATGGTTTTATGTCCACGCAGGAGCATGGCTGCTGTTTGCATCCAGGCTGAAGGGATGCTGGTGTGGACCCAGGTGGACCCAAATACCACAGAATGGCCCATCTATGGTGCATCAGCACCTAGAAACCCACTTAGGTCAGAAAATACCTTCCTGGAGTGGAGACAGCACGGAGCAGGTCCCTCCTGTGAAGTGGGGAGAGATGGAAATTGATGTGGACACCTACTGGGGCCCGAAGAAAACCTGAGGTGATACAGAGAACAAGACACTGGGGTCAGTAACAGGTCCCCTTGCTCCTTGGGAAGCCACAGGACTGGTGTTTAGAGGGACAAGTGCTTCTCCTAGTGACCGGACCTTCCCTAGATACATGGCTTCAGGTTGAGCCCCTGGATGGGTTCCCATGTGCCAATAAATGATAAATCCCCCTTTCTTTCCCTTCCCCCTCTACCCTCATGCCTCTTTCTACAAACCTTGTAGGCTGCAGGTCTCCAGCACTGCAGAAGGCGAGGTGGGGAGGCAGGCAGAATCCGATCACATCTGCCCCGCACCCTGACCGAGATGCCAGGGACTTCTGGGCTGGATGATAAAAAGCCAGCACCCTCCTGCAGTGGTGATGAAGGCTTTGGGTATGTTAGCTGTGATAATCTATGGCAAACCCTAATTTTCACTAAGACATTTCGCTAGTTGTTCTGACAAACATTGCATGGGACTTTTTTATTTTTTTTTTTGCTACTTAGAAAGGGAAACAGGCAAGTATGGCATTAGTGGGGGACGGAACCCTGTCCATGCCTGTACTGCAGGCCCTGCCCTCCCCACTGTCACATAAGCCCCCCATTTAGAAAATGCAATAGTTCCTGGTATTTTTGCATACGGACCCAGGGGAAAATGCAGCCATTGTGCCTGGGTCCCAGTACCCACAGCTTTTCCTCCCTGAAACTCTCTCCTCAAAAATAACCAGATTCCTATGTTAACCATGTAAGCCCTGCCTGAAAAACCCAAGAAGCCCTCAGCTGGAGCTTTTCTTTGAGCTTCAGTAGCCCTGCAAACAATTTTCCCAGGTTTGCAGCCAAGTTTTGAATGTGGCATTAGGCCGAGGTGATATGAAATGCGTGCAGTCTGCAGGAGAGTGTTATCCAGCCACGGTATTTTTATTAAGCCTGCTTCTAAATGCGCACTGAATGCAAACGGGGATGGAGCCGGCTGATGGGCAGACGCCTGTGCTTGCTTATGCAGGGATTATTGGGCACCTGGGATTTCCAGTGGCACTGCACTGCTGGGGACAGCAGGCACCGAGCACCTCTGGGGAGCTCGCCTGGGAGCAGCATCAGGCCCCTGAGCCCAGATAATTGAGTGTTTCTGTGTCCACACCAGGAGCTAAGTTAAAGCGTCCCTACAGCCAGTGGGCTGGGCAGGAGCAGTGTCTATTTTTCATGGTCAGTTTGCTGCATGTGATACCTTTGCCCCAGATGGTGAACAGGCAGTCCAAGCAGTCCTCCTGGAGCTAAAATTGGGGTGCTGTGAACAGACTGGGACTGTGATGTTGGCGAGTACCTTTCCCACTGAAACAGCACTAACGAATTTCCAGTTTTGACTTTTGTCCATTTTAAAGCTGACACTGTTGTAGCAAGTAGAGGAACACTCATGTTAGAAAGAAAATTTAAAAATGCCTTAATTTGAGCACCCAAAAGGCACAGACAGAAGCCAGAGGGAAATACGCCGTGTCCCAGAGTTATTTTCTTGCTGCAGCTTCATGCACAGCTGGATCATGGTGCTGCAGCCTCACTGTGACCAGGGTCACAGCACAGCCAGCTCGTCAGGATCAGGGACAGACCACAGCCAGCTGGCCAGCCCCTGGAGGAGCAAGGAAAGAGACCTCCGAGCCCCCAACCCCAGCGCTGCCCCTTCCTGCCCCAGCTGCAATGCTGGGTGTTGTTGCTCTGCTCACACTGGGGTCATGCAGGACTTGTGCCATGTCTTCTAGCCGTCTGCCTCAACATCCAAAATCATCTCCCTTAAAGCAGTCATTCTCCAACCCCAATGCCTGGGCTGTGACCCGGTGATATCTGGGATGGTCTAAAAGAGCCCCCAGCTGAAATTCCACCCAGACTAACATAGGCTCTCTCCTAGAAAGACTCAGGGTCTTTTCCAGGCTGCAAATGGCTGTGCCAGGGGCTAGGAGGTGTTCCTCCAACTCCTCTATTTCTGATAGCCATCACTGCACATAAACCTGCAATATTCAGGCATAAACCAAAAACCTGTGCTTGGTCTCCATGCTGAGCTTGATATTTCCTTTCACATTCACTTCCAACTAAAGGATGCAAGAGAAAACATAGCCCTGGCTATGGCTGCTGGATAGAAAAGTGCCATCACCACATCCCCCACCAGACTTGCAGGACCTTCAGCTTCACGATGGAAGGTCATGCATTTCCCTGCTATCTTGTTTTGCACCACACTGCAGCCCGTTGCTTCCCAAGGCTGAGGACCCAGCCCCTCCAGGCTCACTTAGGAGACGTCACAAACTTTCTGCCATTGGCAGATCTCTCCGACGAGCAGAAGTCAGCAGGCAAACTGCTGATCCTTGTACAGCGTGTGCGTTTGGAAATCTCTTCGTCTTTACTAGAGAGCAGGAAACCGGCACAGCACAGCCCAGGACGAAAATAGTGGCACTGAAAAGGTCTGTCATTTTTTTATTTTTCACACTGATTTCCTCTTGATAAAACCAGAAGTGCCGACAGTTGTTTTTTTTTCCTCCCTGGTGTTTTTTTCAGAGCAGTAGGCATGCGGCAGTGCATGCAGCAATCAATGAGGCTTGTGCTGTTAATTGATCCAGGAGAGGACCGATGTGGGTAGCAAGGCAATTTGCAAAATCCGTAAGGAGAGTTGCGTGGCCGGTGTCATTGTGTTCAAAAAGTAATTTGGTTTCTGGCCTCCTTCACAGTGCTACAGTACCCTGGGGTTTATGGCACGGAGGAGGAGACCCGGAGCCAGCAGTCCTGACACCCTCAGCTTGGTTGTGCAGATGTGTCGCTGGAGGTTGGATGGGTCATCGCTTGGACCACGTTCAAGCCACTCCCTGTGGAGTCTGAAAAATAAAACTTTACATATCTGCAGGGCTCAAGGGGACAGATGCAAGCGGCATCATCCAGAACAGCACCGACCCCATGAGCCCTGCAGCCTGTGGAGAGCTTCAGGGCCACGTTCAAACCCGCCTCAAATGGAGCCTTTGCGTCTCCCCACCGGTGGCGTACAGAGCCCGGGGCCTGGAAACACTGAACTAAAGGTGCCTTTTGTGGTAACAATAGGCACCCACATCCAGAATGAGCTCCACAGATGGTGGTTTGAGGAGATCCCCTGGTTTTGTGGCCTTGTATCTTCTGGGCCTTGTATCGTCCTGTCCCGCCCTGGTCACAGACCCAGCAGCTGGAAAAGCCCCCCAGTGCAACATCCCAAGCCATTTGCTACAAAATAAGTTAATTAAGGGCCGGAAACACTTCCAAACAAAGTGCTACAAAGACAGGACGATGTTTGTTTTGCCCGGCTCAAGCCCAGGGCCTATGACCAGCCCTGTCGTGTACCCACACCTGCCAGCACCCAGCCTGTGCCCGTGTTTTCCTCCCACAGGCCGAGCGCTCTCCTGGACCTGCCGAGCACTTTCTTCTCCTGTAATCTGTCGTGGCTGTCAGGATGCCAAGAGACATGCCAGACCCCAGGCCAAAATAGCGACGTAGACATGCCCAGAAAGGAGAGCTGGCACGAGGTGATATATAAAGTGAGATACGTGAAGCCACAGGCGAATAGTTTGGTGAGCACGTGGGTAGGTTAGTCTTGGCAGGGGGCAGAGCCTGTCTGCTCATCAAGAAAGGCAGAGGCAAAACTTTATCAGCCTTGAGAAGTGTTGGAGGCCTTCCTGGTGAGAGCTTCAAGGGATTAAACAAAAATAATTTCCCCAGAAGGACTGAGGTGAAGGACTCAGTGATGTCCCAGTGGGGCCACAAACACCTTTCAAAGGAGGTTTTTGCTGAAAGAGATGATTCCTGTTCCCCAAATACCACACTCCCCGTGATGCTTCCCATTTCACAATAAGGTCCAGGAGTGACTGGAGGAAGGACCATGCACCTTGGGCAGGGGGATCCTCCACATCTCTCCTCACCTCAGCATTGACCTAGAAAGTTAAACCTTAAAGGACAGAAGAGGACAACTCATTCCCCACAGCTGGGGGAACTGTGGCACCGTGAGGCAGCGAGACACACCACAGACACACTGCCCAAAATCATCACAGCTAATTACCTTCGGCAAGATGGACACGTTCCCCAAAAGTGAAAGTCTCTGTGGGTTGTTACCACTGCTCACGGCCATCCAGTCTCTTGCTGAACATTTCTGATCAAAGCCTTTCCAAGCTGATCTATTTTCAGCCCGACCCACTCAATACCTTGATTGCTACACAGCTCTTTTAACTGCTCTTAGGTAAACACGCTGTCGTTCCCTGGCATTTTGCCTTGCCAAGCCCAAAAATACAAGTGGCACAGAAAAATAAGAGAGGCTGTTCTCCTCCGCCTGGAAAGATGATGCTATTTCTGAAATAAACTGTTTTAAATACACCTCACCGGCCATGCACATATACCTGTGTGTATAAATATACTTGACCTGGAGGTCCTGTTGTTGGCATCTCGTATGGCTATACGGAGACAGAACAGAGAGGGTATTATATACATATAAACCAGGGCACACCTTCAGAATGTGGAGTCTTAATGACGAAATATCGGGTTCTGAATCCCACTAAAACAGGCCCACATGTACTGGTCCCAGCTCAAACCAGAGGGTTACGGACTCTTCTGGAGAGCAGAAAGTCCTTGGCTGCCCTTGGGCAGGGTGCCCACCATGCTGCCCATGCCTTGCACCCCCCCCAGTGGAGCAGAGGGTACAGATCGGACATGCTGGGGACCCCTCTGAGCTAAACAGCCCTAACTTCACTGCTGGGGGCCGTGCAAGCCAGCACGGCGTTGTTCCTTCCTGGCTCGCACCCCTGCTTCTCCACGAGCCGAGACCTTATTTTTGAGGAATGACAGTGACATTGGCCAGATCTCGAAGTCACTTTTTCAGATTTCCCTTTAGCAAGTAAACACGCAGAAGTCAACAACAGATGGAGCATCACATGGAGTTACGCAGGTCAGCAAAAGACTTCAGAGACCCTGTGAGCCTGAAGAAAAAAATAAGCTGGCAGGGGGGAGCGGATGAGAGATTGTTCTGAGAGATGGAGAAAGAAAAAAGAATAGTGGGGTGAGCTGCCTCCTCTGTGATGTGTGGCTGAAAGTTCAGGTTCTGTGGGAGAAGACAAAGGTGGGCAGAAAACAACAAAAGCCAATCATTTCTGGGTAGGAAAGTGTTTTTTTTTTTCTTTCTTTCTTTTCCTTTGGCTGCAGACTACAGAATTCCAGCAAAAGGGTGTTAAACTGATAACAAAATGGGCAGGAGTGAAGCAGGCAAGTGCAAAACAAAACCAGATTTTACGTGACAAGAGCAGATTGAATCGATGCGACAAAGGAGGAGAGCTTTTCCGCTAGTGCATGAAGTACGGTGGGGAGTCTACAGTGACAAACGAGGGATTCACGCGAGTGGAGTGCTGCAGCGATGGGCTGCTATGTGTTGAGGAAGGAATAAAGGAGAAAAGGAAACAGAGGACACCTGTCAATAGAAAAAACACATTCCATATAAGATTTATTGATAGCTCGGAGCAGAAAGTCTTTCATGCCTTCACATTTCTGAGCTAACATTACCCAAGAGTGGGTAATGGCAGAGATCTGTTATGAGCCGTTGAATTCAAGTGGAGGGGACTCCAGTCGTTAATATGCAGAAATGAAAAGACTTTGGTTAACAGAGATTTCAGTCTGAGAAACCTGCCCTGTAATAGTAGAACAGCATTAGTGCTCCTAAAACCAGAGCTAGCATAATAATAACACAAAATATCCTGCATTGAAAATGAAATCGCTCAGTTTAGGAGCTCAGTATGGTGAATATGGATGAATCCAACGCTGGACGAAAAATTAATGATTGCCTTGGGACCACTGTTTACTAGCCAGTGACGTTCAAAGAAAGGAGAGTCCCATCTGGTCATGGGGAGAGCTGTGATGATGAAAAAAAAATAGCGAGTACAAACAGCAGACCGTGAATTCACCCAAAAGAAGTGTTTTGTCTTGGAGGTGGAGGGCTCAGTCGATGAGAGGGATGCAGAGGTAGGGCTGCTTCCACACCAGGTGCTAATGACAAAATTGCAGGTAAAACAGTACTGGAAAGTTGGGGATGGGGAGTCGCAAAGATAACCTGAGAGCTGGGGCTAATTCATCACAGGGAGAGGTTTAATGAATGCAAATTAAAACTGGGAGTGGACTTGATTACAGTGTGGGATTGCCTGCAAGGGGAGAGGATGAAGGACTGCCTGTTCTAGGGAAGAAAAATGTGGCAATAGAAGCAGGTTGGAAAGCTGATGTCTAGGTGAATTTGCATTAGAAAAGAGGCACTTTTTAAGCAGGGATGGTGACAAATGATTAGGACACACTCGGAGGGCAGCAGCATATGTTCCCCCGTACCAAACCTTGTGTGCAACAAGCAGACACCTCGGCAGGACACAGAGGCACCTTGGAGGCACCGTAACTCATCTGCTCCACTTGGGATTTCTGCTGGAGAATGGGAGAAGTACATCCCAGCCTCCATCAAGTGCTCCATCAGGATTTCAGCTGGTTTAGGTAGATAAATCCTGCATCTCGTACTTACAAATCAAGGCTGTCCACACAGCAAGTTGAATTTTAAACCAGGAGATGAGCTTGCCGGAGGAGTAGCTGGTATTTTTAATAACCTGTGATAGGTCAGGGGAGCTTGGGATTTTCCTGGGTCCAACGCCTCTGCCCACGCTGTGTGAGAGGTGCTGCTGGAGGTGCCAGACAATTTACCTATCAACAGCTCTTGATGCTGGGCAAATATTTGCCTTATCGTGGGTTTAACATGCCTTCTCGGTGATAGCTAAAGGTCAACTGCAAAATAAGGCCCGGGAAAGACCCTGCTCAGCACCACGTGCTGCTGGTGAAACTGGAGGCTTTCCTGTCTGTGGGGTGCAAAGTCCAACAGAGACGGTGCCATAAGGGCATGCAAGTACATGAAGAAACCTTTCCAAAGGAATGGCAGAGGCTGGTGTTCAAGGGGGATTGGGGGCATTTTGGGCTGCTGTTGCAGCACATGGAGTATCGGCGTTGGATATGCTGCTCCATAAGGGGATGGGTGAGAGCAAGACCCCCAGATCTGCTCCCCCATCTCTTGCTCCTGGTGGCTCTGCTCTTTCTGGCACCAATTTGCTCCCTGGAGCTGAGTTGCTTGCCAAGTCCTCCCCATCTGGAGTGGGCTGTGGGGGAGCCAAGGCTCCGTGTGCTGCAGTGACATTTGGAGAGACCGGGAGGTCACAGCCAGAAGAAAACACAGGCAGTGACCATCCTGGAGTACAGAGCCAGAAAGCTGCTTCTGCAAAGAGGAAAACACAACCAGCACATTTTTGTCTTGCCATTCGCTTCACTACACTTTCATACTTTAAATATATTTAAAAAATCACTGGCATTCTTCTCCCTCCCCTCCTCTCCTCTCCTCTCCTCTCCTCTCCTCTCCTCTCCTCTCCTCTCCTCTCCTCTGCTCTCCTCTCCCAGGTGAACAAGGAGAGCACTATAAGGACTACGAGGACTATGAAGACTACCAGGACTCTGCCTCCATAGACCTGGGGCTGGGCCATGGATGGAGGAGCTGGGCAGCAGCCAGTTATTCTGTACCCGCTATTTCAGCCCAAGGCGGCTGTGTCTAGAGCTGTACAGATGATCTCTGGCCCTGACACCTTGCAATCTGCGGCACAAATCCTGCACACTCGGGTGCCTTCTGGACAGGAACATATCAAGCCCCATTCCTGCACGTGAACAGTGGAACCGCTGCTGCTCAAGCTGAACATATAACCTTTTGACCACAGGTAAAGGAGACTCAAAACCCACTGTGAATGTCTCAGCTGAGAATTACAGGGAAACAGAGCCCCTTACTGCGCGACCATGGCGTGAAGTCAGATTTTAAGAGCGCGGGCATCAGCTCCATGGCCCAGGGGTCTCTGGCCATGAGTGATTTGCCGTGTCTCACACCAGTGGGCTCATGGCGGTGCCTTTCCAACCTCGCTGCCTCCACCCCAGCCTCTTTTCACCCTGCCCTGAGGCTCCCCCTCCCAGCTGACGGTCCTGGTCACTGCCTGGGCTCCTGACTGCACGCCTTCCTCCTGAAGCCCCAGGCTACTCTCCTCAGCTTCTGTTTTGGTTTAAAAATGCTTTCAAAATATGTCCAAGTATATACAATGTGTTTGCAACATCCTTCGAGTCAGGATATTATTTGTTGTTGCAACTTCTGTCCACGTTATCTTCTTCTTGCTTTGCCTCCTCCTCTGCTCTCTCCCCATGACATACTTTCCCTTGGAAGGGGCTCCTCTTTGCAGCTAACCAAAATAAGGAGGGGGAAAAAAAAAAAGCTTTGATAGGTTTTACTGTTTTTTTTGTGTGTGTATTTTTTTTTCTCCAAAGTATTTGGAAAGTTTTGTAGTGGTTGTTGCCTTCTAAAACTTGAAGGACAAATTTCAACAGTGAAGCTTTCCATTCTGGCAATGGGGTTTTTGCCAGACGGAAAAAAAAAAAAAAAATGGAAGGGAAGCCTGAAGGAACAGTGAAATTTTGTTTTCCAGCTTTATTGCATAAAGAAACCCTGACTGCTTTTACCACTACTCTCACTCACAGAAAGAAAAGTTATCAGTTTGTGGGGGCTGCTTTCACTTTAGATGAAGAAGAAAGGCAAAGTCTCTGCTGCAGCATGGCGTGCGTATCACTCCCACTACGGGCAGTGCTTAGCCATGGAGAAAGGTATTACTTTAGCACCAACAGCACTCTGAATTCAGGTCCGTGCTCCACATCTTCCTTTGATAAATTGAACAAAAAGTGCAGGCTGCAAGGGAGGAAGCAGGCAACACAACCATAAGAAGCGAAAACAGAGCCCAGGACTTCCCAGCTCCAAACTCCGCAACCCAGCACCAGCCTCCTGTTTGCTTGGCTCGTCTGAGGGTGCTCTCCCCAGCGTCTGATCCATCCCATAGAAAGGTTTCAACCGCTTCCAGCAGACTCTGTGCTCTCTCCATAGCACGCCACAAGAAGCATCCAGAGGTTGTGTGCTGCATCTGGCCCTGAACCCCTGCCAGGAGCTGCCATATGATTGTAGCCATTGCCTTGAGGGACATGAAGGTCACCATGGCTTCAGCTTTTGAAATCTTCACTGTGCTCTCCCTGGGAGGTTTGGGATTTCTGTGGTTTCACAGAAATCCCATGTAACCACAAAAAATAGGGTACCTAAAGCGTTACCAGGTATCTGGGACAAATGGATGGAAAATCACCCCTAGCCAGGGGGACTGTGCCAGGCAGCACCTGGTTATCAGGGGCTGTGAAGGAATTTCCCGACCCGTCGCTCTTGTAGAGGGAATCTGGACAAGATAACAGACACTGGCAGCAACCCAGTAGCTCCTGTCCAGAGGGAGACAGGAAATCTGGAGGTGGCATAGGAGGACCCGGGAGGAAAGCCCAACCATGAAAAACAGGCAGGGGCACCCCCAATAAATAGGGGGCAGCTGGAGAAGCAGCACCCTTGGATATCTTGTTGCAGATATGTGTGGAAGAGCATTGCTTCCAAAACAACCTGGATGGGGTGCAATCAGGGAGAAGGGCAAGAACCGTTGTGCAACCATCTGCCTAGCATTTTTCTGGGAGAAAATAAATGCCAAACAGTGCTTGTTCCCTCCCCTGTCCCCATCCCCTCCTTCAGGAACATTTTCCAAAGGGAAAACCGGATGGTTTGGGGTGGGTTGGATTCTGATGTTTCTCAGCAGTGAGACCAAAGGGGAGCAGAGGCACAAGAAGCAGGCTGACCTATTCGCAGCCAAATTAGTCCTGTAAATAAAATGAACGCATGCAGGACAAACAGTGAGCCTGACAACCGAGCAGGTCGTGCTGGAGCGCTGAGCAGCACCAGCAAATATTTTATTGGGAAATTAAGTTGTAAATGCCATTCTCTGTGCACGGATGGGGGCTGTGTGGCTTTTCATCAGCGAGCCTTGCACCGCTGCCCGCTCCTGCATGTTGATTCATGGCTGAACAGGAACCTTCGATTCCCTTTGGTGGCATTGGAGAGTGTGATTGACCCCGTGGAGGATGGAGTCTGACTTCCACTGGTGCCCAGACGAAGGAGAGCAGAGATCCACAAGGACATCACCGACAGCCCTGCAGTGCTGCCCATGGGGGAGTCTCCTCCTCGCCAGGCTGCCAGAGCCCTGGTGCTTCCCCCCCCTCCATCACGCTCTCTTCTCTCCACTTATGCCATTAGCACGGGCTCAGAGGGGACAAACACTTTCCAGATGTGTTTTTCCCAGCTCCATCCTGTTATCCTCCCCTTCTTGGCCGCAATGAAGCTGAATTCCCATCTTCTTCCCATCAGATTGGTTTGTCTCGCGAAGGGCTCAGCCCCTCTCACCCTTTTTGAGGACCCGGGGGGCCAGCCCCACTCGGCTCCAGCCTCCTGAAACCCCGACGTAGACCAGGTGGGTGTAAGAGAGGCTCTGCTGACACCTCCAACCCCAGCAGACATTTAGCATTTATACCAGGGCTAATTACATCCTAACATTTTCCCTCTGTATTTTGGTATTTATTTTGGAAAAGCTCCTCCCCGGAGTCATTTTCTTCCTCAGCTTTAGAACAACAACAATAACACCAGCGGGCTGGCTTTTCCCTTGGCTCTTTCCCTCATTATTACAGCTCTGCCATGCCGCTCCTGTACAGTCAGCAGAGGAGTTCAATCAGGCTGATGAGTAAAAGAGCATAATTTTATGGCTGCATATCAACTGCCTGTTATTAAACTAATCAATCAGCATCAGCGCAGCTACCGGTACAGCACGGGAGAAGGCAAGGTGAAGGAATCGCTATGCTGTTATTTTTGCAAAAGGACCAGAAATAAAAAATAAAAAAATCATATCTGGCCAGGCAAATTCTTCAGCTTGCCCTTGTTTGTGGGAAGAAATGGCTCGAATGAGTTACGGAGGAGGTGACATGGAGTGCCACCGAAGTCACCGAGTGTCCAAAGCCGAGGACAGGCACCAGGTACTTCTCTTGTCACATCCACTGGTCCCAGCACCAGGGCCACCTCCTGGCTGCCTGGACAGTCTGTTCTCCGTGTCCCAGAGGGTTGGACTTGAAGATTTTAGAGGTTTTTTTCCAACCTAAATTATTATGTGAGTCTAAGCAAGGGGTTCCATCCCATCAGGGAAACCTGGCTACTCATCGGGCACAGCTTCCTGCTAGAGAGGGGTGAGCGTTCACAAGGACACACTGCCACAACATCTGTCAGGGCTGGTTCTGGTGAGGTTCTGCTCAAAGCTACAGGTGGGCATGGTGGCCTTGGAGGTCCCTTGTGATGGCAGCTCTGAGTCTGTGGGAAAGAGCAACTCATCCTTGCCTCCCAAGAGGAGGAGAAGGTGTAAAAGCGCTTTGAACCTCAGAGTCAAACAGTGGGATCTTCTGTGTTAGTGAATGTGAGCAGTGGGATGGATGGATGGATGGATGGAAGGAAGGAAGGAAGGAAGGAAGGAAGGAAGGAAGGCAGGCAGGCCGGCCGGCCAAGGACAGAGAGACCACTTGCCACTTGGTCCTTCTCCCCCTGCACCTTGCACACCTTGTGCTTCTCTCAGCATCATTCCCTTCATCTCCTTTAGATAAATTAAAAAAGTCGAACGGAGCCAAACGGAGCCAGCGAGGCTCTCCGTGCTGTGCCCTCTGAGTGCTGCCAGGCTTCAGCCTGGGCGTGCATCCTCAGACCCACCGAGGAACAAAAAGCCATCCTCAGCCAGCGCGAGCATCCTTCCCCAGCTAGCTGCACTCACTTACACAGATTAAATTGCACCAGCTTCTCCTTGGCTGATTATTTATCGCTTGTTTTACTGTCGCATCCACAGGTGCAGACCGCTCTGTGCTGGACGCTGTGCGAGCAGACAAATAAATACGTGCTGCACCAGCAGCCCGAGAGCATCTCAGTAAGGATCTGGCCCTGAGGGCTCCTTTTGGGCAGGGAAGGCAGCGCTGTGAGCCCCCAGATCCCAGCTTTGGCAGCGGGGGCTGCGGGCTGACAGCTGCCGGCCTCCCCAGCCCATTTCCTCCGGCCGCTGCCAAGCCGTTCGCTGCGGAGCTCTTCTCGAAATGAATTTTCTGGAAAACAAATTAAAGGAGGGGTTACATCACGCAGAAGCCAGCCCAAGCGGCGCTGCGCTGCGCTGACAAACCCTGCCTGTATTTTGGGCTCTGCACCACATTGCTCGCAGCTGCTGCCGCCGCTGCGCTGGAATTTGCAGCTCGCCATCTAAATATACTGTAACAATAAACTGATCAAAGCAGCTAAATATTATTGTCTGCTCTCCGATGGGCGGCGCGGAGGACAGCCTCCCAGAAAACCTCCGGTTACTTCGTTTTTCCCCTGTGCAAAACCACAGACAAACAAAATCAGGAGGGGGCGGGGGGGGGTGGAAAAAAGCAGAGAAGGAGACTTTCAGTGGGTGTGAAGGCCTCGGAAGTCAGGAAATTCCAGTCCCCGCAGCCTGCTGGTCGGAGCACAAGGGAGAGGGACAGGACAGGCTGCCTGCTGGGGACAGTCCTGCTTTATGGTGGGACCGACATGATCCAGGATCCCCACCGAGCGCTGCCACATACTGCTTGGGCATGTGCCTTCAGGTCATTTGGGGATTACTGTCACCACCTCTCAAGTGTGTACAGCCATCAGCATCCAGGCTGAGCTTTAGGAAGCCTAGAGCCCCCCGAGTCCTTCCCCTTCAGAGACAGTAATAAATAAACCAAACCAGGCTGAATTCACTGTGCCAACCGATGTGGTACAGCTCCCATCACGTGCAGGCATGGCAGGGGCGCCACAATGGGGACGGGGCCACAGATCTAGCAGGGTGCAGCTGGACCGTGCTGGCACGCAGCTTCACTCATGCAGAGCCTTCAGCCCTCGGTGCTCCCCGTAAATCTTCATTCAGGTGAGCTCATCAGCGCTGCCACGGAGAGCAAGCGCTGCTGCAAATGAGTAGTCATGAATAATCATGCTGGCTATTTTGAAAAGCTTTTTATCCTTCGCATAACAGACGCAAAGAAAGGCTGGTTTTAAAGAGAGGAATGCTGCTTTTCAGGGCTCGGTTCGGTCTCCAGGCAGGAGATGCTGTGCGGTTTCTCAGCCCGGTGGCAGCCAGGTCCCAGCCACGTGCTGCCACGGGGACAGTCGGGGAAGAGGCAGGATGGTGCCAGTACCAGCTCCTGATCATGCATCCCCCTGCCCTCAGCTGACTGTGGGGTGTTGGGCGAGTCGCCTGATCTGCTCTAACTTCTGCAAAATGGGAAAAGGAGAGATTGGCACCGGTATTATGATTTTATGTCCATTAGAAGATGATGATCTTCCCATGCAACTCGGGGAAGAAGCTCTGTACATGGCTGAAACTGAGGAATACAAATAACTTTCGCATGAATAAAACCCTAAACCCCAACTTCTACTTGTGTGTTTAACAAGGCTCCGGTGAGTGATTTCATGTTGCCCGTTTACGCTTCGCTGGGTTAGAAACTGGCTGGATAGCCGGGCCCAGAGAGTTGTGGTGAATGGAGTCAAATCTGGTTGGAGGCTGGTCACAAGTGGTGTCCCCCAGGGCTCGGTACTGGGGCCGGTCCTCTTTAATATCTTTATCGATGATCTGGATGAGGGCGTCCAGTGCACCCTCAGTAAGTTTGCAGATGACACCAAGCTAAGTGCGTGTGTCGATCTGCTCGAGGGCAGGAAGGCTCTGCAGGAGGATCTGGATAGGCTGGAGCGATGGGCTGAGGTCAACTGTATGAAGTTCAACAAGGCCAAGTGCCGGGTCCTGCACCTGGGGCGCAACAACCCCAAGCAGAGCTACAGGCTGGGAGATGAGTGGCTGGAAAGCTGCCTGGCCGAGAAGGACCTGGGAGTATTGGTTGATAGTCGGCTGAATATGAGCCAGCAGTGTGCTCAGGTGGCCAAGAAGGCCAACAGCATCCTGGCCTGTATAAGAAGCAGTGTGGCCAGCAGGTCTAGGGAGGTGATTGTCCCCCTGTACTCGGCTCTGGTGAGGCCACACCTCGAGTACTGTGTTCAGTTTTGGGCCCCTCGCTACAGGAAGGACATGGACGTGCTCGAGCGAGTCCAGAGAAGGGCGACCAAGCTGGTGAGGGGTCTGGAGAACAAGTCTTACGAGGAGCGGCTGAGGGAGCTGGGCTTGTTCAGCCTGGAAAAGAGGAGGCTCAGGGGCGACCTTATCGCTCTCTACAGTTACCTTAAAGGAAGCTGTAGTGAGGTGGGGGTTGGTCTGTTCTCCCACGTGCCTGGTGACAGGACGAGGGGGAATGGGCGAAAGTTGCGACAGGGGAGTTTTAGGTTGGATGTTAGGAAGTACTTCTTTACCGAAAGGGTTATTAAGCATTGGAACGGGCTGCCCAGGGAGGTGGTGGAGTCGCCATCCCTGGAGGTCTTTAAAAGACGTTTAGATGTACAGCTTAGTGATATGGTTTAGTGGAGTACTTAGTGTTAGGTCGGAGGTTGGACTCGATGATCTTGAGGTCTCTTCCAACCTAGAAATCTGTGTCTGTGTCTGTGTCTGTTTCCATCCAAGATGGGTACACCCTGCCTATTATTTACATAGACAATTTCTTATGCTTTTTTCCTCATTTCTCCTTTTCACATTCCATCCAGGAATTAAAGATACAAATGCAAAACCTCCCCTTGTCCTTTAATTTCCTCCAGCTCTCCAGATTGCCTTCAGGTCCAGCCTGGGAAAAAACAACAAAGGGTCTGCAAAATGGGAAAAAGGAGTAAAACGAAAAAGCAAATGGAGAAAGAGCTTTCCATGTTATAGTCAAACCTGTAGCTCAATATTTCCTTTGCTACCTATATATTGGTATTCTGGTACACCAGGGAAAAGGTTATAAAAACAGCTACTGGACCATGGGAAAATTTCTTTTTGCTGAGAATATGGGATTTTTGCAGAGCCGCCAATGGCAGCTTTATGCACTTCTCTTGCTTTGAGGAATATTTTCATATTCTCATTTTCAGTGCAGGACAGTTGCTGCATTGGACCATGCAATGCATTTTTGGTCTATGCAGGACAAAGAGGTACAGCACATGTTCTGAGTGTCATCTTCCTTCATTTCACCTGCCCTCGAACACAAACCTCTGCCTTTGTGCCCAGTAACATGAGCTAAGCAAGTCACCTTTAGAAAACAGAAGACCCAACTGGTGCTAGCGAAAGGAGCAGACGCATGGGTGGTGAAATGTAAGCTGAGAGAAAGTGGGAGGAAGAAAAATGTGAAGAGCAAATAGCTGGAGAATGATCCAATAACCACAACGCAGCAGCCCCTTATTTGCAAATGGCAGGAAAGCGAAGAGCTGGTAAAATTTGCAGACGGGATGAAAACGAGACTGATGCGAAGTGGCAATGGATGCTGGCTGATTGTGCAGGCAGGTGCTGCTGGCAAAAGGGGGAACATCTGCAGAGCTTAATTCAATGCGGCCCCAGGAAAAGTCAGATGTTTTGGAACAAGGGCTGTGGGTCACACCTAGGAGGTGGGGGGATACATCTCAGAAAGCAGTGACTCAGAGCAGAACTGAACGCTCCTGGTAGACAATCACTTGAGTATGAATTCCCAGCAATGCCTCAGCCAAGAAGGTTGGAGTAATCCTTGGCTGTGCTGCTGGCAAATATGAAGTGGGAGTGCTGAAGTGATATTATCTCTGTAAACAGTATTAGTGAGACCGTTTCTGAAAAGTTGTGTCTAGTTCTGATGTTTGCATGTCCAAAAAAAAGATGTTAAGAAAACAGGAGAGACTTGCAGAAGTCCTGCCAGAATGATTTCAGGCACTGAAAACCTGCTTTAGAGTAAAAAATAAACATACCCAAGGAAAAATGAAGTGACTTTGCTCCAGGTTACCAACAACTGCCCAGGTATAAATGCTGGAGACTACATCAAGAAAAGGTGTAACAAGATGCAGCCTGAGAAATTCAGATTAAATCCAGGTGAGAGACCTGCACCAGTGAGAATATTTAATCACTGGAACAAATTTATTGAGGGAGAGGGTAGCTTCTCTGATCAGCTGCAGCCTTTAAAACAAGACTGGACATCTTTTTAACTCCAGCAGAAGTTACAAACCTCAAGCAGTGGTTACCAGATGGTAACAGAGGTTCTCAGGACTCATATAAATGATCATAATAATCACTTCTAGTCGCTCTCACAAGGGTAGTTCTTGGAGCAAACTGGACCAAATTCTAATTCACAAGAAAACATTTGCATTTCACTCAGAGGTTGTTAAACTCCCTGTTTCCAGTCCTCAGCCACCATTACGTGCTTTACACCCATCCAAAGGCCCTTCAGAGGAGTGAGGAAGGACCTGTGCTCCATATCTTGGCACACCCAGAGCTGGTTGTGCCAAGGTCAGGTTTCCCCCATCAAGCCCAGATGACCATCCATCACCCAACACGACTAAAGCTTAGCAGGCTTTTGGTGCCAACTGCTCATCACAGTGACTAAGATCACATCCAATTGCCTTTGACTCAGTAGTTCACTGACTCCACGTTCAGAAGAGTAAATAGGACTGGCTTTTGGGTCAAAAGCTTGGGACTGTGCTATTGGCATCATCCAGAGATGTGCATGGATCTGCTGCTAACGCTGTAGGGCATTGTTCTTGGGAGTTGTACGGGGACTGAGCGAATTGTGACACACTCAAAGTCACTTTGTGCATTGAACAGAAGGCTGTCTGAGGGCTTCTTTTCTTAAATAACTCAGCCAAAAAGGTAACAACCAAGGTAATTGGGCACGAAAACTTTTTTTTTTTTTTTTTTTTTTGTTAACTGTTAAAAAACATAGAGTAAAACAGATGGATCAAAAGCTTGCTGACATTGATGCGGATCTTTCCAGGTGATTTCAGGCGGGGTTGGCTCAGGTACATATGCTCTGGGATATCAGTAGACTGATCTCAACAGCAAATAAAATGGCCCCTGGATGTCACTGCTGTGCTACAGTAGAGCAGCAGAAGAGCCTTATTCTATGGGATGTAAAGAAGATGGAGTTCAGATCCAGAGAGAAGGCCTAGATAACTTGAAGGATTGGCTCAGACCTTTGGTCTGCCTCCAGCACAGATTGCAAATGACTGCAAGTTATCATCTGACAGATGCTCCGTAATGGCTCCAGTCCATTTCCTACTGCACAAGTGTATACATCACAACCCATGCTGCCGTCAAGCCTGCATGGTCAAACTGGCCATGGCTGCTGATTTTTGTCCAGTTTCTCCACCTTCCTTTCTCAACCCCAAAGTAAAAAATAAAAATAAAATGCTAAAGATAAAAAAATCCACTATCGGCCATAAATTTACCTGATCTCAGTATAAACTCTGAGCCTCATGGTTGCACAGAAGATGTAGGAAAACAATTCACTGATGTCTCCTTTAGCGTGTAAGTTTTAGTGTGAACAGTGCTGCTAATCTTAGGTTGATAACAATGAAAGCTAATGATGACATTTAAACGTATTACTTCTATCAACACTTTGCCTGGGGTTTAGCTTGGTGGCATTTAAGCATATCATTTTTATCAACAATTTGCCCAGGGTTCAATTTGATGGAAAATGTTCAGATGAGTTGCTTGCTCCTGGGGAGGCATAGGTCTTGATTATTTGGGGTGGAGAAGAGATAAGGACCCAAATTCCTCACATTACTCCCGCAATAATTCTCATGAAGGAAATCTGTGTAGTCAGCACAAGAACTTGTAGGATGTGCATGTTGTCAGGGTGGGATACAATAGTTTAAAATCTCAGAATAAGCAAGACGAGGGAGAGTCAGCTGATTGCATCACTCGTTTTCCTGTTGGCTGCACTAAAAACCTTTAATTTAGCTCTGAAATTTCTGCTGAATTCTTGTCCGCTGCTCTAAAGTAAAATAGCCCTGCCTCAAAATTGACTTCAACTTTGCAAACAAGTCTGCAGAAATTTCTCCTCAACTGACCACTGTCATTTATTTGAGCAGCTTAGTGCAGAATTAAGTAGCCCTGGAGCCTGGAACAGCCTTTTATCTTGAAAAGTGACATTTCCAGGTAAGAAACAAAGCGGTGGAGATGTGGGATTTCTCTCACCTGACTTCATGTATCCACAATGCAGACATTTCCAGCAGAGCCAGTCACCCCAGGCTCCCTTTGTAGTCAGCAGAAATAGGAACTTTTAGGGTATGATTCATCTGTCCTATTTTCAACCTCTGTGCTGGGATGTGATGAATTACACCCAGGACTCCAGAGCCTGCACAACTAAAGGTCTTATCCAACTGTACCAAATATACCATGTTTGGAGGTGTCCAGAGGCCCCCCATCTTCCAGTTTCTGCTCCTGATCCACCAAAATCCACTATCATCCCTGCTCGGGGGGATGTCTTCAGTTCCCCAGGTGGTCTGAGAGGCAATGAGATGCCTGCAAGCCTGCATGGCTTCTCCTTTGGGCCTTACTGAAGCTGTGACCCCATAAATCTCTGAGCTTTACCACCTTATATTGGTCATGATTTCTCCAAGGTGATCAAGGTTCAGCTCAGGTTTTACAGAGGGGAGTACTTGGCTGCCTGTCCCCACTGGGTCTGAACCCTCCTTAGGCCAAATAGAGACTGTTGCTTACATGTTTTGGTGCTTTATTCTGTATCTGGAAAAGTTCAGGAGTATCCTCACTGCTTCCAGGTTAACACCCAAACCAGATCATGTGGCAGAAGGAGGGAAAGACGTATCGCTTTGTGGAAGAAGAAGAAGCATCTCTAATGTGATTGCTTGGCTCTAAATGGGCCATGGAACCAAAATCAGCCATGTGAAGTTCTGGGGGAATTAATCCAGTCAGCACACACCCACTCTGTGCTGTTCTAGGGGTTTTGCTAGCCCATCAGGTACCATCTTTTCTCAGGCTCAAGTATCTACCCCCTAATGAATCTGGAGCATGCTCTGGCCCATCTCTCATGGGTTTTTAGTCCCCCCTTCATGTATACTCCTGCCTTTGGTTCTTGGGCTTTCCAAAAACACTGGAACTTAGACCAAAAAAAAAAAGAAACCCCACACAACCAGGCACAGTTTCTGAGTCTTTCTGCTCCAAATGCAGAGCGACTGCCTCACAGCACTCCCTGGACTGTCAGGACTGCTGACAGGAATACCTTTGCATGAGGTCCGTCCTACCTTCATTTACTCTTTTTTCAGATCGAATGCAACTAAATGTATTAACTTAAAGCTAGTCTTTCTCGGAAATAAAAATACTGGTGCTTCAAAAGGCAGACTATTTTTCCCCTTACAAAATCAAGCACTAACAGAGCTGGCCTGCTGCACTCACTGGCCTTCAGCCCCGCCTGCTAACAAAGCACGAATGCAGCACTTCATCTGAGGATGGGGCCAAGCAGTGGTCAATGATCCACAGCAGTTGGCGAATGGACAATGGAAGGTTGGCTTCCCCTGGGGCAGCATTCACTGCAGAAAGTGCTTCTCCAGGGGGGGCAGGGCCATCCATCACCGTGGGGCCTGGGCCTGCGTCTGCTGTGTGCACTGATAGCAACGCCCCTGCCCTGGGGGAAGACAGAGGAGCTAAATAATTAACTTCTGCACTGAGCTGGCTACTGGACAACAAAGATCCTCTTTTAGCCTTTTAACCTTCATCTTTATGCTCTGGGAGAACTTCAGGTTTGTCTTCATGTAAGGAGGTGTCACCCAAGCATCCGCAGCAACCTTCATAGGCCGCACAGGGCTGACAATTGGTCACCTTGTGTCCTGCACGTCCTCCTCCAGCAGTGCTTTAACCACAGCTATTATTTTTGTGGCACAGACACAGAGTGAGCTGGCACCAACCTACAACCCAGAGCTGAGCAAGCTCCAGAGCCATCAACAACCTCTGGAACCGTGCAGCCTCACTGCTGGCTGCCTGTCACGATTCCTTAAATCGTCAGCTAACAAGATGATGTGGACAACATCAGCTTAATGATGTTCTCATTGTTAGCAAGACCCAATTAACAGGGAAGCCTAAAGAATCCTCAAATGTAAGCTTGCTAATTTAAATACAGATAATTCAGGGCACCAGTTGAGTGCTTAAACAAAGATTTCAAAGGCCTTTGTCTGCATCGACAGTATGGACACCAGCCTGATCGATCCTCGTGAACTGCAATGGACTGGACTCTGGGATGTTTGTGAGAAATTTAACATAAATTTGTATGCAGCAGCAAAACCTTCAATAAAGCTGTTAAGAAACAGCCAAACTTTCACAGCCATTTAGCATATAACCATGCGACAAGCAGGGAAAAAAAATGAGAGAGAGACAAAGAGAGAGAGACCTAAGCACAGCTTTAAAATTTATTGTCTTTCTTACCCTGAAATAGTATTCCTTTTTCCTCTTAGGCATGTGACTAGGTTATTTTACCAACCAATTCCAGCATCTCGAGAGCGCTCAGTGTCACAAGGCAACGGGTCTTGGAGTCCAGGCTGTCAGCTGAACTCTGGAAGTTAATGGGCTTGCGTTGGCGGGAAACATTCCCAGAGAAAACATCTCGATAAAGGAAAAAACATCCAAAGAGTGACAAATGGCCATATGAAGCCAAAGGAAGAGGGAGAGAGGGAGCAAGAACAAGACAGAGGAAAGGAAATAGCACTGGGAGGAAAAGAAAGGCACATAAAATATATATGTATTTTATATATACATATATATGTCTAATAGAAAGCACGCAATAAAAACAGTCACCCAGGCATGAGGGATGCAGAAGCAGCTGTTGTTTTAGACAGATTTATCGCAGAGTGGAGCTGGGCAGCATGAAACTTGCAGGAGAAAAAAGAGAGAAGAAGAAGTTGATTTGATGAAATAATTATGAGCAGGAGAATGTGATGGAGAAGGGAAGGGAAGGCTTTACAGCTGGCAGACAAATGAAAAGGCTGAGCAGATCCTCTTGAAACTGGTGGAGATTTTAGCTTCTGTTTTTTCAGCTCTTCATATGTCTCTCATGGCCTGAGTGCTGCAAGTGGTTTTGCCCCCATGTCTCTTTGGTTCAGATTGGCAGGCTTGTTCCACCAAAGTGCTCTGAGCCTTGGGAGCACAGCAGCTGTATCAGACAGTGCACATTATAGATCCAATGGCTATTTTGGGTAAGTCGAAGCTCTTTTGTCTCTGTGCTTAACTCCATCTGCTTTCCAGAGCTGCCCTTGATGCCATGCACTCCCTCCCCTCTCGAGTGGCTCCGCTGCTGCCCCAAAGTTGCAGGATCCTACCTCACCTTGCCCCAGAGCTGAACCAAACAAGCTCTGTCTTTAGGAATTTTGGTAATCAAGAAAACGCCTTCTTTTCTTTCTTCCAGAGAAAGTCTCCCTCATTTAGTTTTTATTGACTTCATTGCTACTTTGCTGGTCCCGCTGGCAGCTCAGGCTGAGGGATCTCTGGGTTGGATTTGTTCTGTGCAGTCACACAGGTCTGTAAAAAGTGGTGTCAGACTTCTGGGGGATCAACTGAGCTCTCCCCCAAAGTCAAGCTGTCTCATTTTCTGTAGAGATATGTGGATTCTTGGCCATTTGGAAAGCTTTTTATTGTTCAGAGGAGCAGTAAATAAGGTTTTACTGACAACAACCAGCCCTGTGAGCAATGATGTATTACCTCCATGACAGCACAACTTATCAGTGAAATAAGCTACTATTTTGTAAAGAAATACTTCAAAGAGTGTCCATTGGCAGCTGATCACCAGCCATGGTTAAAGGTTGTCATGGAAAAGGTTGGTTAAATAACAGAGCTGAACAGCATATTAATTGTCATTATTCTTATATGTACCTAATTTTTAAAATGTTCGCTATTCCTATTAAAATGTAACTTTCTGCTCTTGAATAGTCATACGGTCTTGTTGCTCTGCAATCTGAATGCTAACGCTGGAATTTAGTATCCTGGCATGTGATTTATTGTTAGAGGTGGTCAAATATGGAAACCAGGACTTTGATCTTTTCATGAGAAATAGTTTTCCCATCTGTAATGCAGGGGTATTTCTATCAGCTACTTTATAACTATGTAATAGCTGTAAAATATGAAATGAGTCCGAAAAACTATTAAGGAGGTGGGATTTTCCTCTAATCAATTAACTTTTGAAAGCCCTCATCTTCCAGCAGCTCTTTTAGTCCACAAATGGGATTGCTCTGAAAAAAAAAAAAAAAGAAAAAAAAAAAAGAACATGCGCTTTTTTTCCAAAAGCCTTGATGTCATGATGGATCTTCCTTTTCAATTAATTTGAAAAAAACATTTATTTATGTGTATGTGTTCAACATCACCCAGACTAAGGATATTCCATCATTTTTTTTCCTCTCATGTGCTATGTTTTATAATGTCAAATAAATCTGCTCTTAGGGCAAATTGCTTGATGCAAGTGCAACCAATGCCTTTGATCCATGAACCTTCTACCCCCCAAGAGTGGCATCCCCCAGCTTGCTTAGTCTACCAAGATGGTAACTGAGATGGGATGCAGCTGCTGTCTCCACATTCATCTCAGGGGTAAAAATGAAAGATCAAGCAGAGCCAAATTAAGGGCAAATGAACTGAAAGTGTCAATGAAACCGAGCGGTTCCAAGAAGGCTGCTGACTATCAGATCAGGGATGTTATGAGACAACCTCTTGGGAAAGGAGAAGGAGCCAGAACACCTTTACTGACTTAACACAGAGCCTGGATGGAAGAGGGAGGAAAACTTGGAGGAATCAAAGAGATTAGAAAGGACAGCACAAATCATCGAGAGCCTCAACATCCCCAGAGGGGCTCTGCATGGTGCTGGGATGGATGGATGGATGGATGGATGGATGGATGGATGGATGAGGCAGGGATGGCTGTCAGAGCACTGCAGGACAGGGAAGCACCTCCTCTGGAGCAGCACCCCAAAATACCAGGAAAGTCTCCCACTGGCACCCCACATTTCTTCCCACCCAAAAGCCTCAGAAATTCTTCCCCAGTCCTACGTTGCCCCTCCGTTCAGAGAAGCCCCTCACATCAACAGCTTTGCCTTGAAGCTGAATGTGCCTGTGAAAGCAATCTGAGATGCTCTTTGAAGAGTGGGCAGGATTTTTCATTGCAGATTCCCAGCTGCATTTTCCTGCTAGCCTTGCATTCCTGAGGATGCAAAGTGAGACGGGAACGTATGTACGGAGAACGTGTTACCCATCGCACCGGCTACTCCCACAGCCAGGAAAATATTTCCTGTTGAGTTTCCTCCCTTGCAAAAGCCAAAAATCAGACCAGTTTTTCCCCCTGAATTTTCCAAACACTCTGGATTGTTCCTGACTGTGTAGAAAGCTCACATTTCATCCCACAGCTCACAGAGAGTCTGGCAGGGAAATATATTGTGATAACATTGCCATCATCATCTCCACTGTAATTACCACTACTTAATTCTTATTTGTGTTATTGCAATTCTCATAGACCTTAACTTAGCCAGAAGCTGTTGTCATTAGCAGACATACAGACTAAATATAAAAGGCAGGTAACAACCAACAAGTTGTTAGTCCCTGGCAGAACTCGTCACTCCTTTATTTGGGGGAAGAAACCAGTATCTTTTTCTAGGTTCTTGCAGTACCCAACACAAGGTGCGTAGGAAGGCATAATGGTGGTTTTCCAGCTTTTGTTTCAATTTTCTCTAACCTCTACCCAGAGGAGCGCAGGAGAAAATGTTTGTGTGGGCATGGCAGGAGTGGGGGAAAAGGGAGCCAGCCCCTGGCGGTGTAACAGGAAAAAATCTCAGCCCCCAAAGATAAACCCACTGTTGTTCTGTCCTGCTCCTAAGCTACGTTAGCATCTTTTCCCAACACACACTGCCCAAATCAGCGGTTCATGGTCCTTGATATCTGCTGGTGACACCAAGGCGAGGAAGGCAAAGAGGCTGGATGTACTGTTGGGAAGGTTTTGCTGGGGGCTGACATCCCCACCTTGGGGACAGCCAGGACACCACCAGCTCTCACAACCATCCCCAGGGCACGTTTGTAATCACAGTGGTGTCAGCACAGCTGCTACCTCCCAGAAAGCAGTCCATTGTTAATTATTGTTCATTAGCAACAATATTATCATGACTATTATTGTACGAACATATATGATTAATTCTTCATTTTCTTAATTAAATACTTGATATTAATGAATTAAATTGGAGCACTGATTCGCAAGCACTTATGTATAACGCTCCCAGCACTGAAAGCAGTCCTCATCCCCACCAAGGCCTGTCCATTTGCTCCTGGCCTCATCCTGCCCCTTGCCTTGTGCCTTTACGTAGCCACATCAGGAACAGAATCAGAGAAATGGCCGTGGTGGTTTCATCCAGCTGGACAGCTGAGCTCCACCACACCACTCACTTACTTCCCTTCCTCAGAGAAAAAGGGGGAGAAAATATGATGAAAAAGAGCTCAAGGGTTGAGATAAGGACAGGGAGAACACCCACCAATTACCATCACGGGCAAAACAGAGTCAAAGTAGGTAGATTAATGTAATTTATTGCCTATTATTAACAGGCTAGAGCAGTGAGAACTAAAGGCAAACCAAAAGTGCCTGCCTTCCTGAGCTGTTCAGTATTGATTTTGTAGTGCTTGATTTCTGCGTGGTGGTGTACAAAATGCCATGGCAAGCCCTGGTGGCCCATGGGGCAGACATGACTTAAAACAGTAGGGTTTTTAAAGACAGTGGTGTGAAAGGGAGTGACCCGCTGGCCACCCTTTACTGACAGATTTAACTCTCCAACCTATACCATCAGGCAGCTGTTGACAACTGGCCTGAACATACGGCTGAGGTTCGCACATCTGCACGTGCAATAAAAGCCCTTAATATCTTTACGTCTGCAGCTTGCTCTGCCTCTGTCGGATGTCACTGCTTTTCTATCATGCAAAGAATGCAAGAAGTTAACATGACTTGGAAATAATGCTCAGCTATTTTATGGGAGAGAAATTCCTGAAGGGCTATTAAGTGCAGAAATAGCACTTTTGGCAATCTGAGAGGCAAAATGAGACTAGGAACTGGTACTCAAGGTAATATCACTGTTTGCCCTCCTCTTACACTCTTCTCCAGACTCTTGATCCCTTGATCTTAATCCCTTGACTCTTGATCCCTTGCTGGAGGCAGGACCTGATCTAGAAGGGCCCTGAGACCGATGTGTGGATGTTCTTCACTCTCCACCGACTTCAGGAGGTGTCATTTTGTGAACTGTTTCAGCTTGCACCAAGCCAGCTAACTCCTTTGAAGTCGGTGTGACTTCAGGGTGCAAGAAGCCACCTCGGGGCATGGCTGATCTCCTCTTTCATGTATCCCGGGCTGCACAAACTGCAGTGCGGTGGAGACTGGGAAGTGCACCAAGACAGAAAGCACCACTGTGCATGGGTTGGTGTCAATTAACTCTTGGAACATTCTGAATAAATTAAATTATGTTGCAATCTGAAGCCAAACTGATCCTTAATTAAAAGATAAGATATTTTTTTTAATCCTCAGATGATTTAAAGAAAAGAATAATGAAGTATGGGAAACACAGTCACCCTCCTCTAGGGCTGAACAGTTTCACAGCCCTGAGCAATGTGGTGTGACTTCAAAGCTGTCCCCTGCTACAGCCCTGCTTTGAGAAGGGGTTGGAGAAGGTGACCTCCAGAGATGTCTTCCAACCCAAATGACTGCATGAGTTTATGGTTCAGTTACACTGTTCCTTGTACTGTGAACCTGGCTTTTGGATGCTGAAAGATTAGGATTTGGATTTGGAGACTTTGGTGGTGAACAAGTGCATTAAAAAAAAAAAAAAATCCTTTTTTATTAAGATTCACCCTGGAGAACAGTAGGCAGCATCCTCTAATACCTGGAGATTGACCCCCATGAACAGAGGAGTCCTGGGACTTCTGCTCCTGTTTCCAGCTGAGCACAAGGAGTTGGGAACCTGCATCCTACCAGTCCCAAGGAAATGCCAGGAAACACAGAGAAAACCCATAATCCAGTCACTATAGACCAAAATAGAATTCTATTTCTTTCGAGTTCCTGACTTTTCTCATTGTTGACCAGGGGATACACCCTGCCTGGAGATCATATAGCACAAAGGGATAACTTATGGTTAAATAACACACTGCAAGTAAGCATAAATCACTACAAAAAGCCAGGAAGGAAAGTCTTACATAGGCACAATCTAGCCCATGGGAAGCAGTGGTTTTTGAGGCTGGGAGGAATGAAATATCAGGCCTGATACTTTCTTACAATGATTTAGTACCACTATAACCTCATTCACTTCACCTGAGCAACTCCCCCTTTATGTCAGTTGTAAGAGAGAAGAATAAGGCTGAACAGAATCATTTTCCCTTGACAGCCCCAATACAGCCTTTTTGTTGACTCAAACTCAGATCTTTTTTTTTCCTTTTTTTTTTTTTTTCGCGTTATTAAAATGATTCTTTTCAGTCAGGGCCTTTTATAGGATGTTCTGCTGCAGTACAATAAAGCACGTATTTTAAAACATTCCCACAAAGCCTAAAGCACTGCCACGGTCTGCAGCTGGGTCTGATCCTTTGCTTCTGAGCACAGAGCAGAGGATGCCGCCGCATCCTGGATACCAGCAGAGCTGCTCCTGATTTACACCGGTGCAAGCATGTAGAGAAGCAGATCCACCCATTTACTGCTCATCGGCTGGAGCACCCGCAGGTTTTGTGGCTCCAGCTTGAGAATTTAGGCTTCTGCAGGACGTTAACTTCAATTCTTGCCTCTGCTAAGGTCCTAAAAAAGACTGCCTCCATAAATACACCAGAACAAACTGCCCCATCGTGCTCCACATCTCCTTTTTGCATCGACTGCATGGCTGTATTTCACAGGGCTGAGTTACCCACCCCTGCTTTGGCTGAAAACCTGGGGATAGTCATCGAAAGACAATTTCACTTCTAAACAGCAAATTTTTATGTATTTTATAATGGCTGCCCTATTGTATTCTAAAAGCATAATTATCTTTTTAAATTTATTGCTGTCAGGTCTGAAATCTGTTGCAATAAACAAAGTTCAGCGATTAAAGGGGTTGTATTCTTGCCTTCACTAAGAATATTTTTTTTGAATTTTTATTTAAAGACCTATTTTTCCCCAGTTGTAAGGCTTTTACGAGCACACTCATAGAAAGAATCAGGATAGATATTCAAAGTTAAAGCTTTATCAACCTACATGGAAGCTTTTATTTTTGAGCTTCTACTCTGGATATCAAAAGTCATACCATCCTCTTACAGATATGGTTAAAAATTTTCCTTTCCTTCAGTGTCTCAGAAATTCCAGAAGGAAAGTTACAAAGCCAGCCCAAAAAGTCATAAGGAACATATTTTATATAGAGCTCTCTTCCTGAGAATGCTGTAGATTTAGGGTGATTACTTGTTCTTGCAATTTTGTGGGTAAAAACAAAACAAAACAAAACAAAGGAAAACAAACCATTGCAGGAGTTTGTTTGCCTTATGGCCCAATGTTAGGGTCTGCACGCATTTGATATTAAGTGGAGTTCAGCCTGAGGAAAGGCTAAGGATTAAGATTTTAACATCACTTAATCTCTTCAAATTATTTTAACAGGAGGCTGCAGTTCGCAGACGTGCTTTTGCTTTCGTGGTTGAAGCCTGGGGCTGGGAGCTGGAGCTGGGAGCCCAAGCCCTGATCCTGTATCACCACTTCTTTCCTGGGTGGTCTTGGAGAAAACCATCTTGAATTTCTTGCCTCGGTGATTGGGTAAGGGTGCTCCCTTCTCCTCACAGCCCTTCCTGCCCCGCGAGGCACGGGTGGGAGCAGACGGGCTCGGCAGGAGCAGGAGCAGCTTAGGTACTCAGGGCTTGGGCTCTGGCAGCCTGGCTGGAGCTCGAATCGCTGTGAAATGACCACGCTGCAAGGTAGGGGGTAATGTGATGGGCAGAGCATTCACCTCCAGCTCAGGAGGAGCTCACTACCAGCCAACGAGGAATTGGAGGTAAAGGCACCCACCAAAGAGACAGCAGGGTGGCTTTGTCATGGGTGTCTTGGAGAGCCAGACCACCAAGTGGGCTCGAGGTATGGCAGGTAGGAGCCTTATAACACACCTCAGATGTCTAAGACTTCAGGATGATCACTAATAAAGACTTCACGATGATCACTAATCAGCACTAACGGCAAGATTCATTTCACCTAATTTTAGTTGTCTAAAAACATCCTGGCAGGTCATTTAGGACACATCTGTATGAGTACCACATAAGCCTAGGGCTATTTTCTGTGTTTTTTCTTTAGGATTTTTTTTTTTGATCCTGTGGCCAAAAATAATGGCACAACTCCTGTCCTTACACCCAGTCCACTGGGTACTCACAGTTCCTCCTGCTGGGGACATTCCCGGTCCCTGATGGCCCCTGAGCCACACCAGGGCCGAGATTAACACTAGAGTTCTTAGGATCTAACTATCTAACTACTACGAGCATTTCCTGGCACTATTTAATGATGAGCATGCCCCCCCTCTACAGCACCCTTCTCTGATTAGTGGAGGATGACTGATCTTAGAAGAGGCATCTCAGAGACCATGTGCATGATGAGGTTTTCCTCCTGCCCAGAAGAGCTGGCCAAGACCCCAATTAGGCACACACCGAGAGCTGGAGTCAAGCTTGGTGCACCCCAATTCGCTGCACCCAAGGATGACCTTGCAGGTGGTTTGCGGCCACATTACGGAGCATATTGACTCCTGCAACGCCAACTCCATGCCTGGGAACACCGGGATTGGCAGTGTGGGAGCCAGGAGCCAGGGCAGGCTGGAAGAGCCTTGCAAGCCGATCATGATGCCTTTCCTCACCTCCCCAGGCAACTCACATCCCTCAAGTCCTTCCTCCTTAAAGATAATTAAGGGCACAGGAGAAATTAAACCATTTCTGTTGGGGCTGTGGTGTCTCTCTTGCCATCAGTTCTTACTCCCCTGCTTGCTACACATGTCTAATTAAAGCAGGTTTGTCTGCTATGGGATGAAGCACCTTGCTCTTCAGGACCAGTTTCGGTTGCTCAGCCAGAGCTCACCGTGCCTCACACTTACCACAGGAAATTGCCCCAAAGAGGGGCAGCCACACCACTGGGTGATGGGGGGACCACGTCTGGGTGAACACTTGCTGAAGGTCTTAGAATTGGAAACTCCTGAAGCAGCCCTGCCATCCAGAAGGGCATCGAGCACTGATTTACACCCTGCGAGTGATGGCAATCCATCCACGAGCTGTGATTACCTGTTCCACACCTTCCTGCCTTTCAGGACTCTGCTTCCCCGTTGGATTTGTGGGGCTCCAAACAAGCAATGCTTTATCATACTTGGCACTCTCCCTTCCATTTTACCCTCCCGTCTCACGTTCAAGGGTACAAGTGTCAGAACACAAAGAGTTACTGAGGGCTGGCAGAGACGTGGTTGATATTTTTTTATGCTGCGTGTTGCTCACAAATGTAAGGTAATATATTCAATTATTTTTGTCATTACAGCTACTGTTGCCCATGCTTAATGCCTCTAAAGTCCATGACTGAGCATGAAGACCAAGGTTAAGGGGCATATGAAAGGCAACCTCTGCACCTAATATGTGCAGTCACAAGTCTGTAGAAATAGCAGTTGCAATGATGACATTGAAATGTCATCAATCCCAAAGCTATGCTAAAGCCAGGGTCACTGAAGTGCACCATAAGTCAGCAATTTGGAAAAAAAAATATATTATCCATTCTCCTAAGTGGGTTTTTATTACTTGAAAGTTCAGGTTCAGCTGCAGCATGTGCATCTCCCAAAGATACTGCATCAGGTTGGGCCAGGGCTGAATTTGTTCCTGCAGTTGGCTTTTGTGACCACACTCTGATAAATATGAGATGAGCAGCAGTTGCAGGGAATGCTGTGGTTGCCTCTGCCAGCAACTTGGGGTTTTACTACAAGGTGGTTATTGATCCCAGTAGATAACAACCTTCTGAATATCCTTTAGAAACCAATAGTGTCTCCCACAGTCAGTTAGGCTGTAAATTAATGGTGATTATTTCCATAACTTTGGAGTTGGTTCTATTTTATTGTCTTTTTTGTTTTAAAGAGAGATATAATCAAGGCTTATTTTCATAAGAATATGTTTAAGACCTATTGATGGGAGTGGATTTCAGGGCTCATTTAAAGGAAACAAAACCTCAAGGTCTTTGCTGAATCAAAGCTTAGAGCCCTCACAGCATGTCTTTTTTTTTTTCTTTTTTTTTTTTTTTCTTTTTCCCATTCACCGTTTAGTTACAAAACCTTCAGGGCAGAGATTGTGTGATAGGAGTTTCGGCTGTGAGGCTGGGGGTGTGTGATGCCAACAGGATATAGCCTGGCGATAAGGCACAGTTCTGCATGATGCAATGTGTGCTACCAGCGTTTGGTGCATTTGATCCCGAACCATGCAAAACAAGAAGAACATTGCATTCCTTTACCTTCTATTCACATATTTCACCACAAGGGCTGTTATGTGACCACTTGGCAGTGGGTGTGAAAGATTAGCATCTACGATAGCAGAGCCAAACCCTGACGGGAGGTAATTATGCAGGAGGTATCTCATCCTCCCTGGGGGTCACTCTTCTACCAGGTACTTTTACTCGGCCTGCCAGTTCTGGGGGGAGATAAACTTGCTTGAACATGCCCCCAGAGTTGCAGAACTGTTAATACTGAATAGAGCTGGCTGTTCATTTTGTCTTCTACCTACTATCTTTTGTGCTTTTGGCAATGAGCAGACATACATGCTTCGAAAACTGGAGTGAAGATGTTCCCACTGACTCATAACCTGAAAGCTTCGGGAGAAGCTCAGCCATTAAAGCCTGGTTTGGAGAGTGATATGCCAAATCAAGGCTCTGCTGTCTCCAGTATTTCTTGGTTGAGTAGGAGATGGAGACAGTAGTGATTATGCCTAATGGAATGCTTTTTGGTCTTTATACAGTCCATAAAGAGAGTTAAAGGATGTATTCAGATCTCTGCAAGAAAGGGGCGAGATTCATCCCACCTAATTTTTCACAGTAAATGTCCACAGCTACACCCCAGGCTCCTTTTAAAGCCAGAGGTGAGAAAATGGCAGCGTCCAAGGGGGATTCTTCTGACCTAAATTAAACATCAGTTTTAGCTTGAAGTGAATCATGTTCCAACAGTTCCTGCTGCTCTCTCCACTCTTATAAGCAGAGATGTGAAGAGCATCCCAGTGGCAGGAGTCCACCACCAGTGCCTGCTTTGGTTCTTGTGGTCCCCTCTCTTGGTGAGACATAGGTTGCATTCACATGTAGGCTTTTGGCATCGGAGGTATGGGATTCAGCTGGGTGAAGGTAAGGATGTTTTCCTTTTCCCTGAGTTACTAAAGACAAGGAAAAATATCTCCCAGCTAACACTGCCTGTTTCTTTGAGGTTTTGGGGTCTTCTTTTCTGTTTTGTTTATGAATTTATCAAATAGAACAGCAGAGAGGTGTTGGGTTGGGTGGCTCTCCTATCCCAGCTGGCGAGATGGCATAGTCAGTGGACATACACAGAGCAGAAATCAGGTCCCTCTCCTGCAAAGGACCCCCTAAGGCGGCCTAAAGTCACATGAATCAACTGTTTAGTATTAAAATGATTGGGGACAGCTTGTTCTGCTGCTTCTTTTATGGTCAAGAGTAACCTTCCTCCAGGGTCTAGGCTGGAAAACATCTGCATTTTCTAGAACTGGGCATAAAAAATAAAAATAAAAATAAAAATAAAGAGTACAGATGTAGAAAACCAACCATTCTTTTTTTTTTTTTTTTTTTTTTTTTTTTAACAGCAGATGTAAGACATATCATACAACATTCAGGGAACTCACCTAAACCTTGACACACTCCAGTCACCAGAGGTGCAAATGGAATTGTAGAAACTGTGGTGTGAAAGTGTAGGACCCTGTTTGTTCTGCAGTCCCTGTCTGAAAAGTGTCTTGGCGTACATCTGAAGTGCCGACTTGGCACAGCATCCTAGGAAAGCACATTTCAGCTACTGCATTTCACTCATTTTTATGCCTTTCTAATGCAGATGCAGATGAACTATACCATTGATTCGTGTACACACCTCTTTTCCATATAGATGATGACTGCATCAAAGAAGCCAGCACTCCGAAACAGCACACAGTGAAATACCACAGCACTTCTCATTTGAAGTCTGTAGTGGGAGAGCAATTTCCAAAAATGAAGGGCAAAGTTCCTAATCCATAGCAGCTTTTTGCCAGAGAGATGTGGGAGAGAAGAAACAGGATGTATCCTGCATGAATCATCACTGTAACCACCCTGGATTTATTAACTGAAATTATGAGGAACACCAAAAATGATTAAAACCTCAAAATGTCTGGTGGAAGGCGTCACCTCAAGGACTGGCTCTTGTGAGGTATTGCCTGGCCTTCCCGTTGATTTTAAAGGATTGAGGACAAAAAGGACCAAGCTTTCTAGACCAAATAATTTATATTAAATAAATCATTGGACAGCAGTCATCAGCACCTGTCACAGAAAGAGATAAAGACATCTCCAGGCCTGGAAACCTACCTCGTTCCCCAAAACAGGGTGGCTGCAATCGTTTCTTATCCTTTGCAATCACCCAGCTCATCCATATTTGCACAATCCTATTTAGAGACCCCAAATCCACCCCTCATTTCTATCACTGATCCCTGTGGATTTACCCTGAACTGCGTCCCTTCTACAACATGGAGAATGTCCAGGTTTGGGGCCCTGGTTTTGGTAGCAGCTGGGACAAGATCTCCTTGGGGTCCTTCCTCCATGCGTTGCTTGATGACCCCACCACAGTCTGTCTGATGTAGGGTGGGGGGCACAAGCCACCCCCATGCTGGGGGGCATCACACAGAGCCCTGTCCGGCACAAAAAGATTCAGCCTTTCTGTCCCTGGCCCAGCTGGTGCCTTTGGCCTTCCCCAAAAACAGTCCCTGAGATCCTGGTAGATCCTGAGATCCTGGACTCTCTGCAGGCTGGAAGGATGTGAAGGACCCATGGTTTCGTGGGGTGATTTGGGAGGAAGGAGCAGGACTTTTCTTCCCCCTTAAGCCATATCATACCCAGTGTCCTTGCTCCATATTTTACAAGCTTATTTTTAAGGATGGGCCAGTAAATTATCTTGAAATTCAGCTCAGTTGTGCCCTGGCTACCATGGACCCCAAATAAAAATATTTGCTTTACCCAAAGGCCTGTTCTGGCTCTTGCAAGGCTCCTGCAGGGAAGCCACCACCCAGCATGCTACTTTTTTTTTTTTTTTCTGATTATCTGTGAATAATATGGGAAAATAGGGGAAAATTGAAATAGAGATCTCCTGCAGATCCCTGCCCTTGGACATCTTCATTCTCCACGGACCCAAGTGCTCCTCCTGCAGTGGCTCAGCCCATGAGCTCCCTTTGGGGTCACAGCTCATAGTCGTCGTGTTGTCGTGACCTGGCCTGGGATTTGTCCCTGCTCAGTCATGTCCATAACTTCTGAGAGAGAGAGATTTGAGCTCAGTGTCTCAATGGAGCAAGAGTCACCGTGGTACCCCTGTGGAGCTGAGCGCCCAGAGCATCTCTCCAGTGCAGAGAAGTCCCCTGGAAGAATATGGAGGAAAACCTTCATTTGGTATCACTTCACCAACCCAACATGAACAGGCGTATAGCCCTCACCTCTGCCTGTGCTCACTTAACAGCTAAGTCATCACCTATGACAGTTTTTGCCAGTACCCCTCACTGATGGAGAAGTAAGGAGAGAAGCAGAGATGAAAATGTTCCTCCCATAGGGGTCTGTGTTCCTTTGGGGACAGCCACTGGTGTCTGGGGATAACGATGTGTTTCCTCCACATTTTAGAGAGGCCGAGAAAGGCTCAGGCAAGGAAGCTCAAAACTACATTTCCAGCCACTTCAGGCTGTCAGAGCTCAAGGAGAGGGAGGAGAAGGGATATTTGTCGGATTTTCCTTCCCAGCTCAACTGGCACACGGACACTGCAGCACCCTGGACAACATGGCAAGAGCAGGTCTCTCCATCAAGGACCAAAACTGCCTAAATTGTAGCACTCCTTTAAAGGCAAATGCTTCCTCTCAACAGTTTCTGCAGAAATGATCCAGGGGTTGCAAACTCTGGAAATGCTGGGCATGAATTTACCAAGGTGAGAAGGTCCTAGACACAACGGAGAGGACATCAGGAGACCAGGTAGTCCCTCTGCCATCTGCGAGGTTTGGCTTTTGGCTCTGCTCTGCTATGGGCTTTCTATATACTCGAGGGTCTTCAGCTGGGGAGGCTGGATACCCACTCCTCGCTATTTTTTAGGATGAATGTTAATATGGTTAATTGCCAGTACTCCAGGAACGGAGCCAGGGCTTAAAAGTATCTACTAAGAAACTGCCAAGAAACACTGTTAAACAGGATCTAGGAAAAAAGCCAGACACACACAAAAAAAAAATTATGATGCTTATCTCTGCAATAATAATTTCACAGTGGTCAACCAAGGAGCAGAATAAAGGTCATCGGTTTCATACCAACTGGAGTTTGTGCAATCCTTTGTTTCCTTTTGTGTGAGCTTGACATGCAGGTTTGACTCAGAAGACCCTACAAATGAATGCAGGAGTCTGGTGGTTCAGACTGACCCATATGCCCCCAATCCTTTGCTCAAGACCAAAGAACTTTCCAGACCAGAAATCTCCCCAGTGCTGGTCAAAACCCAACCCAGATCCTAACCCAGGGAAGAAGCAGGTTTCACCTCACTTCATTAAATGAGTTATCCAGTGAACTTCTGTGTTACTGAAACCCCATGGATTAACGTCTGCAATCCCGAGAGGCTGTCTAAGAACTTTGCTTTTGTGCAAATGCAAGACCTGACCTCTTCTTAGGTTTCCTGTTTTCCAGCAAAAGGAGGGGAGGGCAAACAAGAGACCCATGAAGACCTCTGAAAATAAATGAAAGGAGAAGAGGCTCTTTTTTATTGTTATTTCCTGCTCGCATAGTAGAAACAATTCTAGGCAAAATATACACAGTTTGCCTCTTGACACAGCTGCCAAGATTCCCAACTTTACAGCGAGGATCGGGTTTCAGAATATTTCCAAACCAGCCCCCACAAAATTAATTGACTATCCAAGAATCTTGGCTTCGGATGTTATTTATTTTTAAGGTAAAGTTCTGGTCCGAGTGCTTGCAGAGGAAACTTTGCAAACACGATCTCTGCAAGCCTTAATGAGTCAGAGGGTGGGATCCGGTTGCCTACGTACAGGATTCTGGTGCCACCCGAGATACCCGTGTCCATCTGAGACATCCCACGGTGCTGGCACAGTGACACAGTGCCGAGGGAGGACGAGTGCTCCTCAGAAGCAAGAGCTGGAGTCTGGGGCTGGAGAGCCTATAGCACCTAGCTTGGCTCTAGGAGGCTGTGTTTAGACAGCCAAATCAAGCCCTAACACACACACGTAACATATATATAATCAAATCAATCAGTCACTCCATCAATCACAGGAGATATTTCCAAATCTTCAGATTTCACGTCTGTTCTGGAGGCAATTTAAGCATTATTTTTCAACGCTCAGGACCATGTTAGAAACACGCTGTTCACTTCACTGACACTTGCAAGCATGCTGAAGCGTTCATCTGGCCCCGGCTCCCTGCTCCCCACCCTGTCTGCTAATGTCGTCCTCTCCATCCTCTGTCCCTTCTGGAGCTCCAGCACAGCCATGGGATATGTAGTTCCCTGTCTGATCTCCAGGCTGCAAGAGAAATAGTGTTTTGGGATTTTTTTGGCTGTTTTGGGGGGGTTTGTTTCTTTTTTTCCAAAGGAGAGGTGTGCAAAATGTGGGATTTTCCACCGGGCAAGGGAGAGAGAGCTGTGACGTGGTTTATGGTGCCCTGAGGGGCAATAGAAGGGGCTGGCACACGAACCGTCAGCAGCTCTGGGGCAGCATTACCTCAGAAAGTCAGAGCCTTCACGGAAAAGCAGGATATTTTTAGTTTACCAAGCATATTTAAATCATCTTGGAGTACATTAAAATTATAGTAATTATCCCACCTTCTCATGTGGGATTCTGGGAGGTAATGGATTGGCGGATTGTGCCGGCGGAGTCATCCTCGGCGAGGTCCTTCTGCAAAACAGAATTATTTTGCTTCTACATTTCCCAGCTGTGGCATTCCTGGCCCATTAATACTTGACAGCTGAATACTGGGATCTGTTCACATCACACCCTCCCTCTGCAGCTCACGGCACCCCAGCGCAGAGACAGCCACTGCGATACTCCTCCAAAACAAGAACACAGCTACATGCGCCTGGAGTCATGAGCTCACACACACTGCCGAGGCTGATGCTTTCTTTGCAGCAGCGTTTAACTTCTGAATCATTTCTGCTTGCTCCTGTACGGCGCTACAAGGATGCCCGACATCTCCCAGCCCTTCCCTCAGCTCCTTGCCCCACCGGGCAGGCACGAGGAGTGGTTTTCGCTGCAGAAACAGGGAAAAAGATTTGCTCAAAAATGCTACTTTTTACACACACACACACACACACACACACACAAAAAAAGGCGTGTTCTTTTTCAGATTAGAAAATGCGTGTTTCTGATTGCAAAGAAAGAAAAATCATGAAACAGGGGGTTGAATTCATCAGTCTTTTTTCTTGGTGAGGAAGTCATTTCCCTTACAAATGGTCGTTACCAAATTCTGGGTTATCTACGATTCTAACCTCACTTTAGAAAGCTGGTGCTTCTGATCTCACAGTAGAGTCTCTGCCCCTCTCCCCGTTTCTTTTTGTCAAATGAAGATTTTTATCAACATTGGAAAAAAGGTTCCTGGCTCTGGTTTATGGACCAAAGTCAGGGATAAGCCCCCAGGTACACTCCTGGTGGTGTAACCAGTATCTGCCAAGCCTTGAACTGTCCCCGAGCCTGGGGTCACTTCGGAGGTCCCAAAAAGCAATGACAAAAAGGTTTTTAGAGCCCCTTTGGGTGGGATTCCTCCACAGAGAGCCCACACAAGCTGGACACGTGCAAGGAGAAATGAACAGGGATCCTTTGGTGGAGGCAAGAAATTCCCATCCTGACTGCTCACACCTGGAGCATCACAAGTTGCTAGGAGGGGATGTGGCTATCACCTTGTCCCAAGACATGATCCCTGTGTACACAGGCTGCAAACCACCACCCCCTCCTCTCCTCCGGCTCAGACTAAGAAGTCCCGCTCACTCTCCCCTGCACATGGGAAACCTTGCCAGCAACTGGCCAGTCCCCTGCATCACACCCATGTTCTCTGGCCCCTTCCCAGCTCTTCCAGCAGCGTGTTCCTGATTATTTACTCTCTGTAAATGCTGCAGGAAAATGCTGCTTTCCCTGAATACTAACTAAGGAAGAAAAAGAAAAACACACAAAACCAACAAAAACAAAATCATATTCCCTTCCAAGACTGTGTTTTTTCTGCAGTTTGAAGTTTGCTGCTACCTCTGAAAAGTTTGGTGACCCTTGGAGATACTTGATCCCAGTGACCTCTGGAGTTTGGGATACCGATAAGATCCCACTCTGAGTTTATTCTTGCACAGAGCTTATATATCTATCTGTCCTGCTATCCATCCCTACATAACTACCTTCCTCTTTATCTCTCTCATTCCAGTGCTATCTGATCAGTTCTTGGCTTTCCTTACACTTCTTTCATCAAATTAATATCTTTCCCCTGAGGACGTTTTCTCCTTCTCCCGGATTTTCTCTTTTTACACCCTGTCATTTTCCTCTCCACCTTCCCTTCTCCAGACCCATTCCCCTTCTCTCCATGCTGCCAATTTACGGTTGCGTTATGTATTCAGCATAACATATATATATTTAAATGGGATGATTTCCACTAACGTAAACAGTCTGGCCCATTAATTTCAATAGTGGAGCTGACAGCTCGGGCCTGGGGTTTCATTGCCTAGTGACACATGAGTACAGCTGCTTGAACTTGACGGGGAACTGTTTCCAGCGCCGAGCTGCACATCTGCAAGAGGAAGGAAATACTTTCTGTAACTCTGGAAAAAAAATAAAGCCGCCTAGATTTCCCTCCTCCCTCCCCCCAGATGATGATATTCATCATTCAAACATTTCAGCTGAGTGGGTGTTTAATTCAAAGCTCCAAGGGGGACATTTATGGTGTGTTACTAGCTCTGCTGTCAATCCTTTGTTCCGACCGCTGCGGCATTGACCGTACCAAGGGCTCCTCCTAAACCCCCAGAGCACTGCTTCATACCCAGCAACTCTGGGTAGCCCTGATATCCTCGGGACCAGTTGCTTAATTAAGAGATTGATTTCTCCTCAAGGATGCTGATATATTGACAGATTATAGCAAAGGAGAACAAGCAGCAGGATTTCTCTGAGATGGGCCTGGCACACCACGCCACCACAAGCACGCCGACTACAAGTAGGTCACAAGGAGACACCAGCTCTGCTGATGAGATCCAGAAGACAAAGCCAGCAAAGCTGCACAATTGACTGAGACTTTTCAGGGTTTCCATTCCAGCTGCTCTAGGAAAACGTGCAATTAACACCATGGGCCCCTCCAGCCTTTTTGCCTCAGAGGAACTCAGATACGGTTACCCACCACATCATTAGCTACCTGGAAAGGCACCTGTAGGGATTTTTTTGTGCTGCGGTCTGCTGGCAGGCTGTGCTCCCATGTGTCACCCCGTGTGTGATCCTCTCTTGGCAGCCGGACAGTGGGAGGAAATGGGCCTGAGTGCCACTGGTCCCAGTAATATCCGTGAGCCGATAATCACGGCCTCAAACCGGAGTGGGTGTGGAAGAAGGGGAAGTGCCTCAGAAATGGGGCTGTCACTTAACACCAGGACATGAATGGCAAGAGAGTCTGGAGAACCATGTGCCACTGTCCTCCCAGGTATAAGCAGCAATTTTCAATCTCCAATGTTTTTGTTTGTTTGTTTGTTTGTTTTTTTGTCTTTTTTTTTTTTTTCTGAGCAAAATTCAGGTGCTGAGGATACCAACCTACCAGTAAAACAGTTCCTGCTGCAGCATGCACCAGCTGTGTCTGGAAATGGAGAATGACCACAGGCCTAAACATGTCCTAACAAAGTGTCTGTTGGCAGAAAGTGTCCTCCTGCCTCCGTGACAATCTCCCAGCAGCCCTGTCCTTTGAGTGCTTGCATATGAAAGCATATTTAAAAACTTTTTAATTATCTTCTCTTAATGCACTGGGCAGTTTGTTCTTCTTCTGTGTATTAGTTCCTAGCAACTTTAGAGGTGATGTATTGAGAGATTTGAGCTGGTTCTTGTTAACATGGTGAAAAAGGGAATCACTCCCTCTGAAGTCAAAGTCACGGGCTTGGGCATCAGATGATATCGAGGTGACCTGTGAGGAAATCTACAGGGAGAAGTCACTGCAGGTCCTGAGCTGCATGCCAGGTCTTGGAATGCAGCAATTTTGTGCAGGTCCCACAAAACAAGAGCAGAGTCATTCGCAGGCCTTATTTCTGCATAAAGACTTCTGCAAGAAGTGTAAAGATCTGAGCAACAGCCCTGTTCTGAGCAGGGCTGGACTGGATTATCTCCAGAGGTTCCTTCCAACATAATTTTTTACATGATTCTGCAGTCTTCTGGTATCGTTTGCTCTGCCTAGGTGGGATCTGAATTCTGGAGCTGTTACAAGGCAGGAGGCTGCAGAGTTTTGACTTTTAGGTCAGAGATCTTGTGAGCTGCTCCATTAGTCCACTATCCTAACAGGCTGTGGTCTCCTCTCCTCAAAGGACCTGATGAAGGTGAGGATCCATACAAAATAGGTCTGGCAGTGCCATGTGCCATGGACAGTATGTGCTTTTCCTAAGGAAAAAAAAAAAAAAAAAAAGACAGGAAAAAAAAAATCTTTCTGAAGTCTGTTGCAAAGGCAATGGCAAGCAACATTGTCCTGTAACTGATTAACCAAACATTCAGCTGATCCAGAGTACATATTTGCATTCAATAATATGGCCATTTAGTGCACCTTGTGACCTACTGAAACATGAATGAGGCTTTTCCCTTCCCTATATTTCACTGAAGTTTTCCCTTCCCTATATTTCACTGAGGTTTCCTTTCAGCACAGTAGTTGTTGTCTCTGGGCCCAGAAGTTTGTTCCTGATGAGCTTGGATTTCCTAGAAGAAACTCATACCTGCTTTGTGGCTTTCATTTTGTGTCCTTTCTAGAGCAGAAAATTTTCCAGTCCAGGTGGTAATCCAGGGGTGGGAGGGAAGGGACTTCGTTTTCCTTTGTAAAGGTATGAAAAGTTTCACTTTCATGAATATTGATGGTCCCGGACTGCTGAGATGTCCTGTGGAGGTGACTGACAATGTTACACCAACATCAAGGCTGAGCCAAACTCCTCATTAACAGCTTTATGGACCCATGTCCAGCTTCCTTCTTGAGTTGGTTCAGGGTGGGAAATCAGCTGGTTCTTGTGTAGGATCATGTCTCACAGCTGGTTTGGAGCTGAAATGATGCAAGGCCAGCTTGTAATGGTGATAAGCTGCTGACTGTAATGGGATCCCAAACTAACTTAGATGGAGACCACAGCATTTAACTGACTGAATCCCACATTTAGTCCCATGAGGAGGCAACAACATGTGCACAGCCATGTGTTTTCAGGTTGTGTACCCATTCCCACCAGCTTTCAAAGTTCTTGCTTTTTCTGCTTGGCTTTTTGCACCAAATAAGCACTACCTAGGTGTGCTGAAGCTTGCTACCCTTCGATTTGCAGTTCCCAGGGGCCCAATTCTGTTATTCTCGAGCCATCTGGTAGGAACCAGAAGCTCAGCCTCTCATCTGAGCCTCTAGGTCTGAACCCACAAGTCTGAATGGGCTGCCAGCACATCTCCCTGCTGCAGCGCTCCTCCCAGTTAGACTCACTGTCTAAAGCAGTTCAGACAGGATCAAATGACTCTGCTGTAGAAATAACCCATCTTCCCCATAAAGGGAGCCTGCCGTGATCAGTCCCTTTGGAGAACCATGCTTTGGGCATTTAAAGGCTGTTGAAATGAAACCTAGGCTGAGAAACACAGACAGACTGTAGGACCTAAGTGATGAGAATGGCTACATTCTTCCCCTCAAACTTATTTGAGTTTGTTTGTTCATTGTAGAGCAATAAAAGAAATGCATATCTGCTCCCTTGCCTGTCTCTGACTTTGAATAAGACTCTGAAAGACACAGTGGGAAAGAACTTGGGCTTAAAGCATGGACCACATAGAAAATGATTTATTTGCCTGTTTATATCCTGTAATAAAAAATACACAGACAAAACCTTCCTTCTTCCCTTCCTAAATCTCTCAATTTATGTGCATAGCTGGTTTATATAATCCCCAGCTCAGTCTGTTTAGAGCATACACGGTGTCTGAGCAATTTGCAAGCACTTGGAGGGCTTCGGTGGCCCAGACGAGCACTGGCAGCCCTCTTACTGCAGGCAGGGAGCTGAGGCATGCACAGCCCCAGCTACTCGCCAAGGTCACAGTCAGAGCAGGATTTCAGCTTGGGAGGAGCAACCCTGGGAAGATCCTTGGCATATCTGAACTTTGGAGAACCAAAGTCCAGGGGTACAAAGGACAAGGGTCTTGCCTATACCCTCCTTTTGTCCAGACAGACGGTTCCTTGAGTCAGGGGAACTCTCTTCCTACAAATTCATACCCAGCAGAGGATAACACTTCTTGAGTAACAGTCATCTTTACAACTCCCTGAATTCTATTTTAAGGGGAAGAAAAAGTAGCCAAGGTTTCCTGTACTTTGACACTGCCTGTGAACTGACACCCCTGGGATGCACCCTGTGTAGGATGTGTCGGGTGAGCTAAACTCTGCCAGGTCGGAGAGGGTATTGCAAATGGCAACTGTCCATTCGTGTCCCGGGGCAGAACTTCTCCCAGAAGCAATATAGCTTGCAGACAAGCACCTTGATGTCAAAAAGCAGGCTGGAAATTTTACTAGCCATCCTGGTCCTGCTGGCCAGCTAGCAGATGTATCCGCGTATCAGATGGGTTTGTGCCACAGAGAAATATTGCAGCATGACTTCTCTCTTAACCACTAATAGGAGCTGTCAGGGTATCCAGCTGAGACTGAGAGCTGAGCTTCATGGGAGGGAGGGCTGGAATCAGCTTTCCAAGCTGAAGGGAGGATAAAGCAATGTCTTAGTGAGAAACCACACAAAAACAGAGGTTGAAGAGGGTGGGCAGCCTGTTGGTAGTCAACCTACTGAGTTAATCTCTGAGCCTGAAAGTACGTGAAGTGTTTGCCCTCACATCTCTCTACGAGGGTGGGGAGAGGCTGTCCCAGACATGTAGACCCGTGGATTGTCTCTTTGTTGCTCAGGGCTGCCCTCACTTATTTTTGCCCAGCTCACACCTGGCCTTTTCTTCCCCTTAAGTCAGACATCTCTGTAGTGCTGCTGAATGGTGGGGGCCAGGTCATCGATTTGGGCGGTGGTGGACCAGAATAACCAATTCCACCATGTAAAATGATTATTTAAATCCCACCAACCTCCATGAAAGCTGGGTGTTTGCATTGATAAACTGGATGCTTCTAAGTCCCTTTTCTTCATTATCTTTCTTTCCCCTTTTCTTCATTATCATAAGAGCTTGAAACATATTTAAAAAGAAAAAGGGAAACCAAAAGGATCTGGTAATTGCCTGACTCCAGAGAAATAGAAGAACAGCAGCGAACCTCGTGGCTCTACCAGTGACAGCTGGGAGGTATGGTTTCCTTTCTCTCTGGTCAATGGTACCAAAAATACCACATCCACTAGAGACATGCAATTCCTTGTGGAATTTGAAGGAAAGCTGACCCTAAGGTTGAATGTGCTGACCTTTACGTATTCTGCTTGACTGCATTTTCTTCCTGAGTTAAAAGAACTTTCCAAGTATTTTCAGTGATGCATTTTGTCTGCTTCTCATTTTGTTCTCATATTCAAACTATTGCGCTCTGACTTCAGTCACTGTAGATACAAGAAAAGATTGCCTTGATATATCCCTACTGATGCTTTACCACACAGTGATTCCAAGTAAGTCTCCAGAGAGACTGGGAAGGATTCCTCCAGCTTGTTGTAAAACCGATTGACTGGGAACAAAGCAGTCCAGTCTTCCACCAAGACCATCCCTGGAGTAAGCAACATATTCCATTGAACACCTGTGAAGTTCAATCTCAATTTTAGGAGCCACCACAAGGAAGATCCAAGCTTAATGTTCTTTCCAGTTATTTGAGCTGTTTGTGTCCTTGCTCTGCACTGATGTCCAGAGCAATTGGGTTCCTCTCTTAGGCACTATGTCTTTAAAACTATGTTAGCACTAAAAATCAAGGGAGTGATAATGTCTTCCACTAATCTTTGCTAAGCTGCAAAAACCAGCATAACAACTAATTCAGGTCTGACACGATAGTCTGAAATTTTCCTTAAGGCGACCACATCCCTGCCAGACATTGCAGCTTCTCTGTTTTTTCCTTGCCGTTCATTCAACATGTCACCCCAGAGGGAGATGCTAGTGGACACAGTAACAGTAAAGCACAAATAACCATCGGGCTGAGAGGAGCAGCCATACACCTAGCAGGCACCAGATCCAGGTGGCATCAGGCTTACAGGAGACCTCCGTGTCTCTAGAGCTGTAGCAAGAGGCCAACTGGGGCATCTTATGGCATCAAAAATGCCATAGTCTTTATGATAAGCAACTGAGTTGCACTTTATTAGCTGGTCATCTGCATCACGCCTAACCACCAAGAACTATCAAGTCATCCCCACCTGGCTCATGTGGAGATACCCCCATGCACAGACCTAAATACAGGAGTTTAATTTGCTCACTGCATTGCAGCCATGGGGTGGTTATTTCTCAAACTGTAGAGGAGATGACTGTACCCAGGAGAGTGTGGGGATTGCTATTAGTATTGTTCACGGGAATCTCTACTGAGAAGAGTTAAAGCCTCTGGTCCAAAATAGGGCTTGCTAGTCTCCAGTTATAGGAAACTCTCCACATGCCTGTGTTAGGAAGCATCTCATTTGGTTCATCTCCCTTGTAGTTGCCCACCTCTAAGCTTGTCAGCCTGGTCTTCCTTTTTCTCTTAATAATTCATATCTACGTAAACAAATCTAGGTAATAGAGACCCACACACCATTCATCCTGGGGCTGGCATCCAAAATAAAGCAGATAAATCATGTCTTAAAAGCGCCTGCTTCTGTCCATTGACTGAAAAGGGTGAGACAAGTGCAGAGAGAGACCCTTGCCCTGCAGCCATCAAAGGGGAGGTGAGCTGGATGCCACCGCTGGTTCCTGACCCATCCCCACCCTTGGGTGCACAAAGGAGCAAGGAGGAGCTGCATGCACAGCTCGGGAGGGGTCTTCTCTGCCTTCATGCTGCCCTAGGGGGGAGCGAGCCCATCTGACAGCTTGCTGCCACCTGGGAGCCAGGCTGGGAACGAGAACCAGACGGTGGGATGTGAGACCCTGATTCACAACAGTATCGATACCTACGCTGCACAGAGGGCTTCCCATCAGCAGGTCTCAGTGTGCCTCATGAACAAGGTGGCCAGCGGTGTCTGAGAAGTTACCCGCGGTCGCTTCAAAGCCAAACAATTCTCTGGGGTCTAAACCCCGAACTGGTCCCACAGGTGCCTCCTGAGCAGCCCAGATCCTGACCACTCCTCATATGTGTTGTTTTGGGTCAGATCTGGCAGCTGTCTGGATGCAAGCACAAATTCAGGACAGGACTTGGAGAGATGATGTTTCTTCTTGGCGAGGAGGCTAACCCTGGGTTGGTCTGCCTCTTCTGAGCTTCTTCATCCTCCCAGCATGACAGACATAAAATCCTAACCCATAAGAAAAAAAAAGAAAAGAAAAGACCCATTTAAACCCATTCTGACCGAGGGCCTCCACATATTCCAAAGCAGCTGTAGCCCAGCCTGCCCTGCCACACGTGCCATTCCCATAGCCCTGAGCTGCAGCCACATTTCCAACCAGCAAACAACCGTGCACCAGCAGGTTTTTAAGCACGTGGTGCAATTGCTGCTGCTGCCATGGCCAGTGTGCGTGCAAAAGTCCTGTTGCACACCCAGTGTGTAGCTCTGGAAGGTGCTCAGCAGCTTGGTCATGCAGCCAAGCAAGATGTACGAGCCCAAGCCAAAAACCTGGCACAGCCGATGCTCTACGGCAAAATGCTTTTCTTCATCTGCTCCCTCGTGCTTATCGATTGGAGTATTAATAAAAAATGTGTTCAAAGCTCCCTCGGCTTCCGAGATTACTTGGGAATAGTCCAACGCTCCAGCCCCAGCCACGCTTGTATTGTGGGGACTGGGGGATCAAAAGCATTTTAAAATGGCCTTGCTAATCAATCATCAACAATTGGGTAAATTAAGCCCTGCAGTCTTTCCTTTTGTGAGCGAGGGATCTGCCGGACGTGTCTTTAATGAGCAGATTCCTATCCCTTTAATATTCCTTAATACCTTTCAAGAGGAAATGAACCACGGGGAGACTTTGTTGGTGGAATGAGAGGAATGCAGATAACTGCTGCCGCTGCTTTCTTACACCTCGGGCTGCACGGCCGGTGTGCTGGCCCCAAACCCTGCCCAGACAAGGGGCACGGGCTCCATGGCAGGGCAGTTTCCTTCCCAAGACCCCGATAATACCAGCTCTGCTCTGGCCAGTGTCACGGCCAAAAGCAGGAGGTTTTTGCCTCCTTGTTGCAAAGCTCAGCCCGTGCTCAACTCCCACGTCCGTCTGTGGGTAAGGTTTGTTTTCCAAAGCCCGTCAGGAAGATGCACACATCTCCTGAGATACTGGCTGCAGAAGGAGATTCCTGTTAATTATTAACATGCCAGAGGCAATGCAAATATCACAGGAAAGCAAAGAGGCTTGGTCCATCCTGGACCATCTGGGGACTGCTGGCCTTTGTTACCTTTTCCTATAGCATGAGGCATGGCTCGCTTTCTAGGTCTGTCTTGGGGACATTTAATGAAGCCCCTATGACAGCAGGGACTTGGGATATGGAAGATGTCCTCTGTGTCTCTTTCTGTGGCACACTGTGTGATTGTGGACTTTTATTATAGGTCTTAAGTGTGTGGAATGGCGTTAGGAAGAATTTTGTGGTCCATAATAAGTCTTGGCTATGAGATAAGAGGGTCTGCAGACCTTGCTCTACCCAAATACTTCTGTCACATCAGTGGCACACCAGTGTCACACCACTAAAAGCCAAGACACTAGCATTTCCCAGCCAGCTCCAGGACATGAGGAACTTCTAGGCATGAAGATTGTGCCAACCCACAAATGGTGCCAGCCTACAAAGAGACGGGGCACACAAGGAGACACTGCTGGATACTGGTGGCTGCAGAAGTGAAGGATTTGGATGCTTTAGACCCTCTCTAGAAAATCTCCAACATACGAAGGAAAACAATATTTAGGAATATATGAAGGAAAACACATTAGGATTACAGTGGTATATAGGATTACACGGTGAGAAGAGCCTCGGACCCAGTGACACGTTATGGAAATGTTGTCCAGCCTGACGTTGTGCATGGTTTAGGCAGGGGATTTAATTTCTCCAAAGGGAGCCCAGCTTGACAGCATTTTACCTCCTGAGTGCAGTGGCACAGCAATTAGCACATCGAGCGTTTAGCGCCCGGCTTTCCCCGGGGAGCAGGGGCGGGAGGGAGCAGCAGAGCCAGGTTAACACGAGGAGTCCGCGCTCTCCAACCACGCTGCTCCCCGTCCTCGAAGCCCCCCTGGCACACGCTCCTCTTGCACAGACACCTAGAATAAAAGTGAATTTATGAGACTTTGTCCACAAGCGGCAAAAGCCACTATCGATTACTGCACAGCTCTTAAATGAGAGTAATTCACAACCCTCTTCAGTTTTGAAGGCAAGCTCTAATTTAATATCATTATGTCTTCATGCCCCCACACATTCCACTGTCTCATTCACTAAGCTTTTATTGGGCTCTGGGTAATTTATGGCTGGATATGCTGCCTTTTATCTGACCTATTTTTAGCTATTTTTGCTTTTTACATATTTCTTTCCCTGCCATCACAACGGGCAATTAAAGTAAAAAGGTTTAAAAAAAAAAAAAAACTACACGATAAAGTTCCACCCTGCTTTAACCTTTATTTCTTCTCCTTTATGTGCTAGGGAATGCATTTGTTATTGCTACAGCATTTTGAGGACAAGAGCTTTCAATAAAAGCACCTTCCCAGATTTTATTTCTTCCATTTTTTCTTCATTTCTCCGAAGCCCAATGTGCATGACTTTGCCCCAAAATCTTCACTGATGACCCTGCTTGGATTTCACAGCTGCTGAGTACTCCCAGCTTGCTTCAGTTTCTCTCTCTAAATGAGGTCCAGAGACCTTCTGGGGCCTTTTCCCATGGGATTCAGGTGTCCTCAGACCTCTGCAGCCTCAGAAAATGTTGTTGCTGGGCCTTGCTCAGGTTTGGACCCCAACGTCTTCAAAGCTCTTTGGTGCCAAGTGAAAAACAGTGCTGCCATTAACCTGTGGGCAATATTTTTCTTTTTCCTTTTTTTTTTTAATAAAGCATTTTGTTGTTTTATAATGCATTTAATTATGTAATAATAGAATGTATTACCATACATCATTATATTTTAAATTGAAGTTTTATTATTTCAGTTTTGAATTTTTAAATATTTCAAATATTTGCATTACTCAGATGGGACAACAGGAAAAATTAAAGAAAGGTATCAGACCTGGAAACCTGAAGACGTCCTTGTGCCCCTGATACTTTATTCACTTTTTCCAGCAATAGCAGGTGATCTACATACGAAAAATAGAAAATAGAAACCTAGGTAGTAATCTTTCATGATGTCTGGGTTGGAAGTAAGGCCATGTAATGGTGTATATTGGTCCCACTGACCTCCAAGCTACTTCCCAAATTTTTCTACCTCTCTTGTCCATGAAGTCTTTCCCTGGGGAAGTCCTTTGTTCCTGGGCTCGGGCACTGCAATTCCATGAGTTCGCTGCTCTGCAGGGACCAAGCCAGGGCTTTCACGGATTTCCAGGTTTGGCTGTCCCCAAAGTTTTGGTCATTGATGGCTTGGGTCTACCAGAGATGTCTGCCCTGATCTGTGGCTTGGTCCACCTGGATGTACAAACCCTTCTGCTTCAGGTATCATGGGATAACAGAGTTATTAGGGCTGGAAGGCCCATCTAATTCCATGCCCTGCCATGGGCAGAGACCCCTCCCACCAGCCCAGGCTGCCCCCAGCCTCATCCAGCCTGGCCTTGGGCACTGCCAGGGATGGGGAAGCCACAGCTCCTGGGGGCAGCCTGGGACAGGGCCTCACCACCCTCACTGTGAAAAATCCTGTGGGGAAAGGCGATGCCGCATGAAGGCTTTGTACGAGAGCCGCAGAATCGGTCATTCAGCTAATTTGTCATCTGGCCATTTGGGTGCCTGCATCCCACCTGCAGCTGAGCCAGGGACCTTGGTGTTTCCAGCCTCACAGCACAGCTTATTTTCCCTGCCAGACTCAAGCCTGGTAAAAACACTCAAAATAACAGCTTTATCTGGAGGGATTTCCAAGCTCTCCGAGGCAGCACCTCAGGAGAGGGAGGGAAATGAGCTACGCAGCTTCACCAGCCGCATTCCCACACGTAACAACCATGACAGCACTGCTAACGAGAACCAAAAATCACGAGGCAGATTTCCCTGCTCCTCAGCCAACATGAAAAATCATAAGACTGGATTTGGAAAATCCACAGGGTTTTAAAACCTTGTATGTTAGCTGTTTTCACAGATGAGTTTCGTTCGAGCAGCTCTCTCTTGTCACGAGGAAGAGAAACCTTGTTGGTTTTTTTGTTTTTTTTTTGTTTTTTTTTTAAGAAAGGAAGAGAAAAAGTTCTTAAATTGCTGGATAATCACTGGGCTCCAGGAGCTGGGGCTTTGGAGGAGACACCACAAGAGGGTATGGGCAGAAGGTGAGTTACCTAGGGCATGCTGTGTGATGGAGCAACACTGTGGGTCTCTGATCACGCTACAAACAGAAGATAATAACCAAAAAATTCCGCCCTGAATGCTCTTATCCCACAGCAGTAAAATACGAAGAGGAAAATATGTGGCAAGAGTTTGCTCTTGTGCCTGCCTGCTCATTGTGTCTGCCTGGCAGCAAGGCACACCACGCAGGCTATTGTGCAGAACCCGCGCCTGCTCAACCCTCCGGCAAAATCTCACCTTGTTGGAATACACAGCGAAAACACCATAAATAAATAATGTGCTTTGAAAAAAAAATACAACCTTAAACCATGTGATACCATCTGATTAGACCAGCCAAACGCTGTATTTAAGGGAAAAGAAAAAAGAAAATAAATAAAAGTGCTGGAGGCAAGGGGGAGCTGCTCAGGAAATCTCGTTAGGAGAGAGCAGCTCCCCAGCAGCAGCGGCGATGGCTCCAGCCCGCGCTCTTCAGAGCACCCACAGATATGTAAGAGGGAGTAAAGTGGTGTCAGGCACCTCAGATCATCAGAGGAGCTCTTTTATACTGTATGTTTCTTACCCACTAGGTTATATGGTTTCTTGTAGGCTGTATGGTGCTTGCTCACTAGGTTATACAGTGGTTTTTAAGGTATGTGAAGCCTGACTACTAGGTCATACAGGCTCCTGTAGGCTATATGGTGCTTTCCCATTAGACTATATGTTTTTTTTAGGTTAGACGGTGCTTGCCCACTAGGCTATACAGATTCTTGTAGGATATATGGTGCAGAAGGTGCAGGAGCGAGCAGAGATGTTGCACTTAGCATCACTTGGAGGTGTTGGTACCCAGGTCGGTAAAATTACAATCATGGGTGGTACAACAGGTCCAGATCTCCTACGTGCCCCAAGAGCACATTTTGGGGTGTTCCAGTGCACGGGCCAGGCTGGCAGCAGGTGATGGGGTGGCAAAAATGGAGCAGTTTGGGTTCATGCTGCATGGGAGAGGCAAACACAGCTGGGCCGGAGACCCGTGAGCAGCCCCCCTTGCACCCCTGCCAGGCTACAAGGGAGGGCCTTGCTTCTACCTGCAAATTAACTGGATATCTTATCACTTTTTAATTAAAAACATGCTTGTATATAATGTACTTGGACACCTACGAAACAGCATAAATAATAAATGCAAACAGTAGCAATTTATCGGTACAGCAGCGTTTAGCTGGATCAGTATTGATTCCTCTTTATGACTACATATTCTTACAGGGGAAAGATAATATATTTCTTACTCACACAGTGGTTAATTACTGCTTAAAATAAATCAATACTAACTGGCTAAGAAATATAACCCATTAGTTGTGCTTAAAATAAATTAGTTGATGCGATTTTCTCAGAACTGAATTTGGGGGGTTATTTACATTTTTAGGTGTTAGTAATTTGCGTCAAAGAAATCTTTGGCACTGATAACAAGCACTCATTAGCTAATTAAGCTTATAAAGCAGCTCAGTGACTTGCTTAGTTCACTGAAAGTTCAGAATTAAGCTGACCAGAAATGCCATTATTTTAAAATTTGAAGTGAATCAATCAATTAAACAGGAAAAACCTTGCTGAAGAAAGCATTTATTTCAGCTGGGAAGAAAGCAATTTTTTTTTATTTTTTATTTTTTTTACTTTGAGAGATTTCAAACACTTGTAAAGGATAAAATTGAAGCAACCTTAAAAGCAAGAAAGGGTTTGTAAGTTAATTATTTTTTCTTGGTTTTCTAATCCCAAGCTGAAAAACTCAGATTTTTTTGAATGTAATTCTTACAGGCTTGCTCTTTTTTTTTTTTTTTTTTTTTTTTGGCAATTCAACAAAAGCTGACACAAATCTGCAGGGCATTTCTGGATAGCTGAATTTCTTTATTAAAAAACAACAACAAAAAAAGTTTGGCTAAAAAAACCCTATCACTGTGATTTAGACCTCTTTGAATGAGAGAAGAGAACCTCATGTTCCTTGCTCCTAAAGTCTCCCTGTGCTTTGTGCTGAGGACATTATTAGGACAATGTTGTCCTACAGGAATAATCTGAAACCCATCTCAGAGCCTTACTGAGCCACTTTGCTCTCTACAAAGCACCTGAAAAGCACAGAAAAGGGGTGGAATTGAGCAGGAGGAGAGGATGAGGCCCATCCTGCCGCAGGCCAGAGCCAAGTGCTGCTGACGTGTAGGGTGCCGTTTATCTAACATTAGATATCCACCGTAGGCTTCTATTCTCCCCTGGATCCCTTTATGATCAGTGCATAGAAGAGAAATAGGCACTTTTAGGACGAGATTTGCCTGCCCTAATTTGGGTGATGGATTTAGGAGAAGAAACTCACCCTGGGCCTGTTGGCTGAGGAGGCCGCCTGGGGTGGCCATTACTGGTGGAGACACCAACACTTGGCTGGGTGACCCCTACTCATAACGCCAATACCTTGGGCCCTATCCAAGTCCAAACCTGAGTAGAAACACTCATGCTCAGCTTTACCTGCTCACCACCAGGGTGACCTATGGTGCACACCAACCTCAGTGCCGCCACTTCCGCAGGGCACGTGGTACAGGCAGGTAGAGCTCTGCTTAACTTCGTCAAGTTTCCTGGAAATTTCCACTTTGGCAGTGTAAGAGCCCATTTCTGCTGTCCCTTGAGGTGTGAGGAACAGGTCTGTCAATTAAAGATAAACCAGGCCCAGCTTGTTCACAAATATTTGGTCATTTCACCCCAGGTGGCACACAGAGCTCCAGGCAGGGGAGGAGGACTGCAATGGCTGTTCAGCTCCTCCTGTCAGCACCAGGAAGAGTTTGGGGATGGAAGAGGATCCCAAATCCAAGCAGAATTACATGAAGCTCAAAGGAGGTGAAATGCAAGGATGAATATGGAGGTTTGGCCAAGACTTTGGATCAGCAATACTTTTTTGACAGACGGCCGTGTCATGGCCATGTGCCTGAACATCCAAGCATCTGGGGGGCATGGTGAGGTTGGGAAGCCATCAGGTTGTAAAGTAAGCTCATAACCTCTGGATGATTTACACTAAGTCAATTAGAAAAATATCCAGATGTGATTTAAAGGCTTCGTGCATGGGTCATAAGGAAGTGCTTCCACTGGTTAATCATATGATCTGTTAAAATTGTGTCTTGTTTCTCCTCCTGATTTTTCTGGCATTAATTCTCACCCTCTGGTCACTGCCCCAGCAAGGCTGCAGAGCTACCTGCTCTCACAAATCTGTTCCTTACGTGGATATTGGCAGACCTGAAATATTAAGATATTAAATGCCTTATCATTTTCTGCTGGATAAGCCAAGTCAACCAAACAACTGAATTCTTCACTTTTATTATGGAGCAGATGGCTGCTCACAAACAACCTCAGAGGCTGGGTTTTGGTCCCATCCCATGGGCTAGGAGACTCTTGCAGGCTGCCAAATGGCTGAAGCCCTTGGATTTTCTGTGTCGATGAAAATGTTGAACCCTCAAGTAAGATGAGGAACATATCCCTTTGTTTTCAGGGCTAATCAGAAACCTGAGGTTCCTCATTTGTGAGATTAGCAAAAGCATCACCAGATCACAGGCTAGGAGCCATTTTCCAGCTTGTCCATCTTACCTGGAAGAAGCCAGGTACAGCACACTTTGAGAACCACTGTATTTTGTGTCCTTTTTCAGCTTTCACCATGCAACGCCAGGATTAGACTGTCCAGAAACATCTTTTGTAACATCTGGACAAGCTGCTGTTCCAGTGCTGCCTTGGTGGTGTGTCTTAGAAGCCCCCAAAATGTGAGACAGCCCTTTCCCATGGGGTCGTGGAGTGGAAATACAAGATGGGTTGTTTGCAGTCACAAACAGAACTTGTGATGTGATGTTAAAGCAAGAACTGGCTTGTAAAAGGAGGCGTGGAGTGAAAGAGCTCAAAAAGCCTGGCTTATCCTAACTCACCATGGAGGCAGCCCTGTTTCTGCGCTGCACTGCACTGAACTCTGTGGCAGATGGTTGAGACGGTATTGTCTGGCTGCCCTTGGTTCAAGCAACCTCCCAAAGTGCTTTTTGCTGTAATTCCCTGTATAGCTGCACAATCAGCACTGCTCTGACAGGTGGTGGACTTGTAAACAGAGCACTTGGACATTGCCTAGCAATGCCCCGACGCACAATCCAGAGTCCTGCTCTTTGTACAAGTACCTTATTTTGCTCAAGTTTCTAAAGAGAAGAGAAATAACACAGCTTCTGTTTCGTAACAGAGACTGAAGGAATACTCAGATCCTGGTCTGGGTCTGTTGTTGCTCCTCCAGGTTTTGTGCCCCTGCGTAGTCCCTGGTAGCATCTAGGCAAGAAACTGCAGTAGTCTTTTAAATTAATTCTTGAGGTATGTGAGGTTACAAGTATCTTTGTGGGTATGAAGCCAGACATCCCTCAAACCTTGGTTGAGAACTTGAGGATTGTGTTGTCTGGGGAAGGTTAAGCCATAGGAAAAAATGCAAGTGCCTGTGACTTCACGTGCACTGCACTAGCTGGAAACTAAACCATGCTGTCCTCCAGGAGCACCCAGGGCTGATGTGGGAACCCAGGGAGGAGGGAATCTGCTCTCTGCACTGGAGACTGGAAACTGGAGGGGCCAAAGAAAGGGACAGCACCAAAGCAGGGTGGAGGATCCACCTGAGCATCCTCTCCTGTGAGATCCAGGGGTCATCTATGAGATGAGCCCAGATGCTGGAGCAAATCAGCCTGGCTGCAATACAGAAGCAGCATCTCCGACCTGGCCAAAAAGGAAAAAACAAATGAATAAATTACTAGCCCAATCTGCATAGTCCTGGGACAGGTTCACATCCAAAGCTCGTCTCTCCCCAGACCGGGGTGCGGACTGAGATACAGGGTTCTGGTTTGAGCTGCTCTCAAGCAGAGATGTCAGGGATGCTGGCTAAAGGCTTTCATTTTTCACTGCAACATCGTCGCCTGCCAAATCGGCTGAGCTGGGAAAACAATCTATAATTGACTACAGAGGCATGAGGTTATAATGATTTACCCTTTTTCTGAAGCATGCACATAACCTCTGCCAATTAGCCAAAAGTTAGGCAGACTTTTTAATGACAATACTTCCAGCGGAAGGAGGCGCTTGCTGGGGGGGCTGTGGCTGCAAATTGCCATAGCCCAAGTCACAAGTCAGAGGAGCTTGAGGTCTGCTAACGCAAAGAGGAGAAGGCACAGCGAAGAGCTTTGCTCGCAGATGAGCATGGGGCACCTGGCTTCCCAGCTGGGAATGGGAGGCAGGCTGGCACAGATGGGAGCTGGTAAGCGGGGTTTTGCTGCTGGGTTGTAGGGATGGAGCTGGGCCACTCCTTCCTCATCATCACACAGCACCTACGCAGGACTCTGATTCATGAGGAGCAGAGGAAGAGACAGTAGTGGAAGTCTGTCCTCTCCTATGGGAAGACCTGGGGTTATGGCCAAAGTTTGTCCCAGTGTGAATGACAAGTGAATAACTTCTCCACCTGATGCACACAACCCAAAGAGGTGGAGTAGCCTGCAGCGAGTATTCCCATACTGAACACAGACCCTGTCCCAAGGAAATGGCCTCCAAGTGCTAACCCACACGTAGCTTCCTGGGACCCAGGGAGGAGAGTCACTGCCCCATGAAGGTCCTGCTCCTCCTTCCAGGTGCTCACAAAACCCCACACAGATCCGCTGCTGGCACAATTTCCAGGCAGGGAGGAATGGAGACATGTCAGGCTTGATGCCCTGGGACAGCAATGGAGGTGCTGCAGGGAGAGGCATGCGGGAGGGCTGCCCACAAGATTTCCTTGCGTGACCCAACACTGTAATGTATTTCTGTTGCCTCTGGCAGCACTGTACAATGGGTCCCACCACATGTTCGTGTCCCGTGACACTCCTGTCTGAAAATACACCCCTTCCAGGTGTACGCCGTGGGTTCAGCTTATCGGAGTCTGGTTCATACTTCTTCCACGGGTGCTATTCCTAAAGAAGGCTTTAGGAAGGCTTTGCTCCCAAAGGCAAGCAATCAGGGACCTTTCAATATACAAATCTGAGCAAAGTCATTTCATGTCATAAGCATGAGAGGGAACCTGTCTACGCCAATGCCCCCCCAGATGTCACAGCACTGACCAGCAGCTTACATCAATGGCATTTCTGGGTATTGAATTGGCTCAGGGAGTGTGAATGTCAACCTGACCCTCCCGAACTCTGACGCATGAGCCACAGCTTCAGAGGAGTAGATCGTGGGCTCAGGGGCTGGCTTTGGCAGGCTTTTTTGGCCTCTGCTTTTCACATCCAGCTGTGCTGGAAACACAAATCACAGTTTTGCATTTTAGATTACATTTTTATATATGCAATAAATTAAATATATAACAAATTTTACAATAGATTCAGACTGGACTGCATAAAAAGTCCAGCTTCTGGCCCTTCCTGACCAGCATACTAAAAAGCCGCAGAAGAGGGATAGATTAAGTGCAAGAACAGGTTCCTGACAGCCTGCAAAATTTTGCAAGGAGCTTGGGGTGTTTGCTGAATGCCCCGCACTCCCCATTTGGTTGAGGCAGTCATCGCTGCCTCTGGCAGAGCCACTGCAGACTTACGGAGCGGATGATACACAGCGTGGACAAGGAAGAGGAAAACTTCTAATTCCCTGCTTTGCTCCTGAAGTCAGTCCAAGCTCAAAAAGAAGAAACCAAGCCAATTTCTGTGCTCAGATAGGGAGCCCCCTCTATCATTTCTCCTGGCACTGCATGTTTCTTACTCCACCTCTCGTGTTTACTATCATGTTGGGCACAAACATTTTTGTTGCTAGGAGTGTCCCAGGCAAGATTTGCTATCTCAAGAGCCACAGCAGAGCAGGCTTGATGCGGAGACTGCTTCAACTAGAAAGTTAGGGCTGACAGGAGTGAGGATTCGGCTCCAGGTCCACATGGAGGGGACAGGTTCTGAGCCAAAATTGCAGTGATGGTGAAGTTGGGGAAGACATCAAAACCTGCAGCCCATGTTCCTGCAGTCTCCATGTAACTCACAGCAAGACTCAGTCCCATGATACTGAGCCTGCAGACATTAGGCAGGCAGAAAGGAGCCTTCGATGGTAGGCACAACAGCCCTGGGGAACTTCCCAAAGGCCCAGACATGGACAGAAATATCTAGTCTGTGTTGAACAACCTTGCTCTGCAGATGGCATCAGCAGCAGAGGAAGCAGACTGCCTTGCCACAGCTGGTATCCCTCGGGTCCCCGCACACCGAGCTAATTTCTCCCTGCTGGTGCTGCCCTCCGGGCTTGCTCAGGGGTCTGTGCGTGGCGCAATGCAGTCGGCCCCGCCATGTGTCAGGCACATCTGGCTGCTCAGGCAGCCTGCCAGGGAATTAGGGCTGCGCAGCAGGAGCTTACACATGAGCACACAGGGCTTTGAATGCCCTGTTTCGCACAAGCCTAGACATGGCCTCTTTGACCACCAGGCAGATGCTCTAGGGGAGATGTTCCATGCTGCTGATGGCCAAAGCCCATCCCTGATGATGTGGGAAGGATTTAGGACTCAGCTGGGAGGAAATAATTCCCTTGACAGTAGGTTCATGGAGAAAGAACAATGAAGGGACAGTAGGTAGCGTATTGCCTCTTTGTTATCTCATGAAAGGAAATTTCTATCACACCCCAGGGGGCTAAAGACTTTCAGGAATGTGTTTCCACAAGTCTATGAGCTTCTTCTGCAGTGCAAAACTCGGGGTTCATGGAGAGCCCCTTCTGCTCTCTCACAGCACCTTGGTGGCAGTGCTTATGAGTGCCCCGTTGTCCAGTGTCAGATGGTCCTCACCTGGTATCATACTCCCCAGCTGCAAAAACCTCATCCAGATTTCAAAGGCTACACAAATTCCAATCTCTGTTCCAACCCGTGTTTGTTTTCCTTGGGTCCCTCTCCTCAGCTAATTAGCTGTTGTGTTTATTGGAAATAGGAGACACATTCCTGACGAAAGTGGAAGTGCTGTGTTTAATGGAGCCCAGCGAAGAGGGGAACATTTCTTGAACAAACAAGTCTCACGCTGCACTGTAGTCTTCAAACTGAGATGAACCCCTGGCTGCTGGTAGTGGTGGGGATCATGACGTGCAATTTGCAAAAGACCTTCACTAAATATTCCTTTGGAGGCCAATGAATATAAAAGAGGCTTGGCTCTCATCGGGTTTGGTCTCAGAAGTGCAGGCAGGGAAAAAATGTTCAGCATCTACGTGAGCAAAACTCTTTGTCTTCTTCAGTTCGATTGCTACTTTCGTTTGTCTTTAATAATATGGTATTTGCTCACTCTCAGACAGCCGTTTGCAAGAGTGTTCGGATCCAAGGCTAATTTGCTCAGACACTTGGCTCTCCCAAAGAGATCACTAAAACTCCTGGTACACGGAGTACTTTTCTTGAATGTTAAAGCATTTAAAGCCTTATTCTTCCTTGTCCTACCTTGCCTAAGTATTTATACCTAGTCAGAGACAGCATAAAAACAAGTTAATATTTCGACTGGGGAATGTTTTACACCTCGTTACGCAGGTGGAAACAGCACAAGGGTAGAGAAGGGCCAGGCCATTTCCAGTAGCTCATTTTCTTGTTCCGGTCAGCTCCTAATTTAGGCCAGCCCTGCCCCGTGGTGGTATGTACAACCACGCCGCTGTTCCTTGCCTATTTCTGGGCGTTGATTCTGAGTTTGCATCACGCAAAGCCTACGGTTATTTTCAATCCCATTTTGGCCTCAGAGTAAAGGGAAGGGCTTTCCACACAAGGCCTCTGAGGGGGAAATGAGGGCACCAGCTTTGGAGTCCCATCAAAGAAACATTTTGCAGGTGGGTCAACGGCCCATCTGGCCTGGGATCGCCCATGGTACAACCAAGGCTCGCCTAGCTTTTGCTGTCTCTCCATGCATAAAGAAGAAAACCAGCCGGTGGGTGGCATCCCTGTCCATGGCAGGGGATGGAATTAGGTGATCTCTGAGGTCCCTTACAACCCAAACGGTTCTGTGATTCTGTGATTCAGCATCACATCCCACTGGATTTGACTCCCTGGGCATCAGTGCTGCAAACATCAGGGGATGGTCCACAGCTGCAAATTAGACCTTGCATTTTCTTACCAGAGGATATGAATGTGTCCTATGGGGCTGCTCTGCACAGGTACATCTATATTTCAGGTAGTGGCTCACCCCAACAGCGGGTCTCTTTCTTCCTACCTTGCTGTAGGAAACGATGAGAAAGCCTCAAGCCAGAAGAGATCATTGCGTTGTCTCAAGGCCCAGGATACAGCAGACCACATCTGCTTGAGGTCCAGCACCCAGGGACTGATGGCGGTGCCAGAAAATGATCTTCCAGGATCCATGGAGAGGGAGCATGGTCCTGTCCCTGGAGCAGCGAATTGCCTCACTGCGAGGGAGAAAACACAAAGCCTTTTTCCTGGCTGGAGCTTGGCTGGCTTTGCCTTCCAGCACCACTTCTTGTTATGCTTTGCTGTGATAGATTAAAGACCTCTTTAATACCTCCTTTTTTTTTTTTTTTTTCCTCAGGAGAAGGTACTTATGTGCTGTAACGTTCCCCCAATCTTCCTTCCGATAAGCTAAACAGAGTGAGCTCTGTAAGTCTCTTGCAAGCTATTTCTTCCGGCCCTTGTATCATTTTTGTGGCTGTTTTTGGCACCTTCCTCAATTTTTCAACTTCCTTCTGAAAACATGGGCATCAGTGCAGCACTCGGTGTTCCAGCGCAGGCACTGTTTAATCAGCAGGAGGAGGCAGAGGGGGCGGGAGGAGGAAGCCCTGGCAGCACGCTGCGCTTCACCGGACGCCCTCTGCCTTGGGATTTGCTCTCTCTTCCCATCTACAGAGAGCCAGAGCTGTTGTCCGAGCTGCCCCTCAGGAATGCCAGAAGGCTTTGTCTTGACCCGCTGTGCTTCAGCTGGTTTTATGTTTGCTTCTGCGTCACTCAAGCACGCACAGAGAAGGCTTGGAAAAGAGGAGGCTGTGGGGAGGCCTCATGGCGGCCTACAGCTTCCTCATGAGGGCGAGTGGAGGGGCAGGCACCAATATAGTCTCTTTAGTGACCAGTGATAAGACACGAAGGAATGAGGTCAAGCTGCGACAGGGGAGGTTCAGGCTGGACATCAGGAAGAGAGAGGTTCTTCACCGAGAGGGTTGTCATACACTGGAACAGGCTCCCCGGGGACGTAGTTGCGGCACCAAACCTGTCAGAGGTTAGGAAGTGTTTGGACTGTGCTCTTAGTCATATGGTCTGAATTTTTGGGTAGACCTGTGTGGTGCCAGGAGTTGGACTCAATGATCTTTGTGGGTCCCTTCCAACTCAGGGTATTCTATGATTCTATGAAGGCCTGATGGCCGCATTGCACAAGCCTTAAAAATCAACTGCCTGGCCTAGTCCAAGTCTCCTCTCCCTCCTGGCTCTGTACGAGGCAAGCCTGAAGAACTGTGAGTCTCAAAGTCAGCCTGAAACATGTTTCTGCAGCCCGTCAGCAGTTCAATGACAGCACAAGTTATGGATGCAATTTGCATGTCCTCAGCAGCTCTTACTTTCGAGGATGGTATCACCACTACACCAGTAACAAGCCAGGTCTGAGCTCTACACTGTGGTGTGATCCGGGCAGCACCGGGACGGATGGACAAAATCCCTGGACCTAAGACTTTTGTGCCCCCATGTACAAAAGCAGACTCTCCACAGTGCTCCATATTTAATCAGTGAAGAGACAACCCATCCAGAAAGACAACCAGAGAGGTCCTCCTGGCACCATGCTAGTGGCTGCAAGCACTGGCAGGACTGCTGGGCTTTGCAAGGCAATAGATCACACCAGAAAAGCAGTGAAGTAATGTCTTATTATAACAGGCAGACTTTTCCAGTGCTTTTCTAGAATGGAAACCGCTTTGAAATTTAGTTTCATGAGCACCACCCTCTTCATTATGAATTTCATGGACCAACTTCTCCTGCCCACCATCAGACCGCCACTTTTCCATAAAATCTTTTTTTTTTTTTTTTTTAATTCACATTTGGTCATATTCTTTCAATGTAGAAAGAAGGCCTAGAATAGCAGGTTTCTGAATAAATTGAATAAATTCTCTTCCCACTTACGAGAGTGTAAACCTGAAGTTTCTCCCCCTTGGCATCTTTTCTATTTAGTCTGCGTTTCCAATGGAGTAACCAAACCAAGTGGGGGTTCTCGGCCCCAGGCCTGCACGAAACGAAAGCTGTTGCTGAGACCTGTCAGGAGAGTCACACACTTCACTGGATGATAATCATGGAACAAATGAGTGAATAGTTAATATCCAGCCAGCGACTAGCGTGGTCACCAAAGGAAACATTGAAGAAATAGGCCAAAAGTGGAAAATCTTTGGAAACGAATCCAGATTTTAGAGCAGGTTTGATATAGACCATTGTGAGTGAAGGCTCTACCCGCTGGAGCAATATGAGATGTTTTTTCTCCTCCCGTTTCCTCCAGCTTTATGGAGCTGAGAAAAGTGTCCCCAAGGCTCTGTACCCACAGGTGCTCTTGGAACAATAGCAGCCTGGGCTGAATTCAAGATATGCCCAGAAAAACATTACTCATGGTTGTTAGACATTTTTATGGACCTCCTGAAAGTATCCCTTGAGTATCCTGCAAATATTAACATACGAATCCTCACGCTTCCTTCCTCTAAAAGGCTGTTATTGCCCAGACTTTAAAAGCAAGGAAGCTAAGGCCGAGAGGTGAATAGACAGGCCAAGATCTCGTAGGAAACCTGTGGTCTGTGTGCTCTGGATGCTCCTGACCAGCAGAACCTCCACCTGGCTTCTTGCCTGCTGCCGACAAGGAGGTGGAAAGGTTTGAGACGTGGTTTAAAGGGGAGTTTTCAAGGAGGAGCAGCTCTAGGGCAGCGTGGGGCTGGTGTGTCACCTACCTGCAGGGAACAATAGGACGGGGACTTATGGGTGCACAGCAGCATGAGACGTCTCCCCACACACAGGTCCATATGCCACATACCAAAGCAATTACCTTAGGAGCCTGGTGGAGACTTCTGCACTTTTCTTTTTGTTAGGGCTATTAAAAAGTCAGGTGCTGTTGTCCCTTCCTATCCAGCTGGACAAAATTCAAACCTAATAAAACCCCCCTGCGTACTCCACGATGTCTTTGCTTCCTTTAAAGTTAGTGCTGGCATAAAGTTCACTATCTCAGACTCTGCTCCGGCTTCTTCCCCAAGATGACAGTGAAAATGGCAGTGCGAGCGCCTGGAGGAGCTGCTGGCTGGAGTCCAGCCTTGGGCTGTATGATTTTCATTAGCGCTAACGAGCATCGAGCAGCTGACGTCCTGCTTTGGAAAATGACTGTATCTCGAAGTATTCATCCCAAATCGATGCGCGAGTGGAGCAACAGGATCTGCAACCCTGGCTTTCTCAGCTCCGCAAAGGGACTTAACTGTCCCGGGGTTTTCCTGCTTTTGGTCTGTTTTGGTGATGGTGACATTTGATAACAACCTTGTGTATGATTCAGAGCCTGCTTTCCCAGCTTCCCCAGTCACAGCAGAAATCAATTTCTTTCTTTTATTTAAATAAGCCCGTGGCTCTTGGAGCTCTAAAGTGTACGCGAAGTCTCCCTTTGTTTTTTAAAATGATTTTATGAGCCTCTCATCGCCACAAGGACCAGCCCCGAAAAGTGAGCAGCACTGCAAGGTCCAGTCCCTCACAGTGAAGCCAGCCAGGAAAAATACCCCACGTAAGTTGGTTTAAAAACAAACAAACAGAAAACAGACATGTTTTTCCCTGGTTAATCTCAAAATGCTGAGGGGCCTCCATTAGAATTTTTGGGGCTGTTCCTTCTTGTCCCACAGCTGACCTGGGGATGCTCTGCTGCCCCCGGAGCTTCTCAGCCACTTGCTGTCCTTCTCCTCCACCACAAAGCCTGTCCCTGCCCCGGCTGGCAGCCATTGGGATGCCCCACAGAGCCAAGTCCTCGGCGCAGTCACTGCCTGAAGCTGGGCAAACGTTTCCCTCGTTGAAGCTGGAAGTGCCATGGAAATCCCTGGGGCAAGAGGGCAGAAACGGAGGGGGTTCTTTTCCCTCATGGCCCTGCTCTGATCACCGCGTTGTCCTTGAGGTCCCTGCACGCCCTGCTGCACACATCCAAGGCTCCCAGGAAATTCTTAATCGAGCTGAATCGAGGGGATTTATTGCTGCGCATCACTGGAAATGAAGGAACTGCTTAACAGACAGCGGCGTGAGCTTTGTGGTCGGCAGCAACAGCAGAAATTCCCTACAGTGCAGCTGCCCACCCGGCCATCGCTGCCAGCCATGTCTCACCCTCGGGCTGATTCAAGGCTTTCACCGTGCTCCATCACCTCCAGGCCTGCAGCAAAAACCCGCTGATCTCTGTGGGTCTGGCAGCCTTCATGTCCCTGCTCACAATCATTTCCACTGCTCAGAGCGGGGACGGTTCTGCTCCCTCCGTAGTCAGCGAGCGAGAGGCAATAAATAACATGGCCATCCAGGGGGAAGGCAGCCCTCATACGTAACCGGTGGCAAGTAGAAAGACTGGCGCTGAGGAGGGACTGGGGAGATGAATAATAACATATATATCTTAGCTAAACGGCAGCTGTGAGAGGCAGAGCTCGGATCCATACGTTTTTTCAGGAGTGTATCTGAAGACAAAGAATATTTAGTGTCAGGCCAAGGGGACAACAGACAAGAAACTGATGGTTTTTCAATCTGTCTTAGTGAGAAAAGTAAAGTCCATGTAGATATACTGGAAGTGATAAATGCCAAGTAAGGAAATGCCTGAAGAGTCTGAATGCAGACAGAGCAGCCGGGATGGAAACAGTAAGTTTGCCTTTGCGGTGAGTGTCAGGGATGGCTTATCACAGTGCTTTCATCATTTGTGCTAAAGCAGGACCAAACAGCACAGCTCCTTCGCTCCCCCTTCGTGCTGTCCTCCACCCACGACCTGCTTCACCGCAGGGGCTGGGAAAGGGCTTAGCACAAGGATGTACTCTCTCCCCATCAGCGAGCACAATGCTGAATGCCACAACCAGCCCAGCTCCTAACCTGCTTTCCCCCAAATCTCCCTCACCAGGGTTTTCTCTTGGCCCCCTGTTCCCTTGGAGATGTCCGTGAGCAGAGGTAAATCAATCCCGTGTGGATTTGCTGGTGACACAGCCAAGGCAGAACATCCTCGGGGTGTCAAAGTCCCAGACGGGTGCTGACCTGGCTCAGGAGCAGGTCGTGTCACCCTCTGGGAGAGGGCACGTCCTGCTGGGCAGCTTCCAGGACCATCCTCTGACTCTGCCACCAGCTCTCCCCCATGGCCACGGGCTCAATTTTCTGAACAATGTGCTCATTTGACAAAACTCAGGTCAGCACTGTCATTTTGGTGGGTGCAGTAAGGCAATAGTCATATCCTTAGATAAATACCTGCATCAGTGTATCTAGTAAAAGTTCAGCTTGTACTTAGAGGGCACAGACCAAGGAACCGGGGTGAAAGGATCCCAATTTCCAGCTGTGCTGCCAACCTACTGCATGTTCTTGTCCCATTCCAAATTCTCCATCCCATTTTCCATATGTGTAATGGGAGGTAAGGATGCTGCCTCCTCTGAAGCTCTGCAGAAGTGGAGCTGTGCTGCAAAACATGTGAGGTATGGGCCAGTGCAAGCAGAAATCCTTCTGTCTTCCACATATGCTGTGGGTTCACCTGAAGAAGGCAAAATCAGGAAGAAGCAAGTATGGAAAAGAGAGACATTATTTTCAGACAAGTATTTGACTTGTAGAAGCCAGCAGAAAATATCTAACTATAGACTGACCATGTCCTCATTCCCATGCTGATTGAAAAAAAAATGAAAAAAGCAGTAATCAAGCACTCGTGAGCACTTTTTTCCTACTGTATAAATGTAATTTAATTAAAAATGGAGAGTGGCCACTGCCTCGCTGAGCATTTGAGGGCATGTATCAGCTCCCGGGTACTTCCCCACCACGTCTAAGGGCTGTGATGTTGGGGATGGAGTTAGGCACATGTTTAACACGAGGCATGTGCCAAGCATCTTGCTGATTCAGGGCTTTTCTGAGAAGGTGCTGCTGTCATTGTTTCTCCTTGGAGCCTTTCCCTCTGCACATGTGATCAGACACATCACAAATGTCTGGAAGAGCAGATCATTTTGCAATGCTCTTCCAGACAGTAAATTCAAGACAAAAATTTATTTGATTTGAATATTTTGGCACTTGTGAATGTAAAATTCTTCTGCTTCTGTTTTCCTCTGCTTTCCACTTAGAACAATATCAACATCAAACTGCTCGTGGACTCAGCTCTTGAGTCTTTGAGTAAAATAAGCCTGTAAGTGGGCAAAGACATTTGCAGTGGCTCAGGGCAGAGCTGTACCCAATCCATATTAATTAATCTGTAGCTGAGCTGCTTCTGGAGCCTGGATGGGTCCGGAACAGCTTGGCTATCCAAACCGTGCCCAGGAATCCCAGCCCTGGGCTGCTGGCAAGTCTTGTGCTCCTTCCACTGCTGGAGTATCTCTTCCCGGATCTTCAGAGATTCATCCCTGTTAGAGAAGACACCCAACAGTCAAGGATACAAATGGGGTTCATAGCTTGGACACAAACCCATGAGCAAAGGACCATGCCGGAGAACACCCTGGGACCTACAGCAGGACCAACAACCCATGGGGTAGAAGGCAAGAGCTGCCAGCAGCCCAAAGAGGTTGCTCCCCTGGAAGATGCTGTCAGTGCCTAGAAGGATGCTCCGGTCCTCTCTCCAGTCTAGCCTGTGTCTGGATGCAGAAGATGTGTTTAAATCCCAGCTGAAGGTTCTGGAATATCATATTCCCAATGGTTCTGGGGCCTGGCAGGGGAAAACCAGCCTGCATTTAATGGGTCTGCCACCAGGAAATCAGACTGACTCTCCCATACCTTCTGCTCACCCACCTGATGGTGCTCCCCTCATGACCTGTGCTGCTGCTTCCCAAGGCTCAGACCCAAACCCACAACCACTGCGCGTTCCTAGAGGGACGCTGGCATGACCTTCCTGATGGGGAATGTCATAATTAATGCTGCCTGTACACCGCTGAAATGTTAACGCTTCTATTAGCACACTTTATTGACTTGCTTTTAACACCACAGGTGGCTTTTCAAGAGCTCAGGCTTGATTTAAATCACATCCCCTTCCTATTGCTTTAATTATGGAAATGGCCAGAGCAAGGGAGGGAGTTCCTGGAGCCCAGCTCCCATGACAAGTAGGAGGGAGGCAAGGCTGCCTGGTTTTGTTTCAGAGCGGGTATGTGGAAATCAGGAGCACAAATTGTGTGGATGCCTCTCAGTGGCCTGGCTCAGACCTTCCCCAAAGACCCCACCATCCCAGCATGAAATGGGATGGGACAGGATGGGACAGGATGGGATGGGATGGGATGGGATCCCACCTCCCCAGCCGATGCCTTTGGGGCTGCATCCAGCCCTTGGTTTCCATCCCACAGCCTCCAGCATCACTCTTTCTATCTGTCTCCCTCCACCTGCTCCAGGCTCATTTCACAGCTTGTCCTGGGCCTCTCCCAGCACGTTCCCCTGGGCTCTTCCACCATTGCTGGCCTTTGAGTGAAAGCCTCTCTCCCCTGGCTTTATCTGCATACCATTCATCGCGCTAAGCCCTTGTGCTGTCACACAAAACCGTGATGAATGAACCCAGTGGAGAAGCAGCCAAAGCCAGAGGAGGCACAACCCTCCCGGTTACGTTTTGGAGCCATCAATTACATCCTCCAGCAATGGGTTAAGTAGGTCATTAAAAAGTGAAAATGCTGGAAAAAAAAAATTAAAAGTCCAAAAAACAGCACCCCTTCCTCTCCCTCTTCCCTCTCTGCAAGGATCCTAACTCACAACCCCTTACCTGTGTGCGAGATGCTGTTATTTATGCCAGGTGTTTTTGGTGCTGTTCCTACTGTGGGTGTAAATTTTTATTGCCCTGGCTGTGCTGACACCCTGCCTGAAGGGTTTGCAGTGGGATAAATTGAGTTAGCCCACTGTGGAGCTATGGGGTTGGTGGTGGCATGCGGGAGGTGATGGTAGGGACTGCACATGTTCTGTTATCTTGGGACGGAAGGCATCTGTGTAGCCAGGGGTTCGTTTCCAAGGTTGCTGTCAAGCTAAGGGGCTGCTTGGCTCAAGAAAATATCATCCCGTGAGCACAAACATGGGAGGAAGAGGTGATGAGCAGGTCCTCAGAGCTACCACAGGTAAGGACCAGACAAGACCAGTCCACGGGTACAGCCTGGTACTTTCCAGTAAGTCAGGGCTTATAAATCATTTTGACAAAGTAATTAAAGCACATGTGTGCTACGATTTATAATACTGCATCTCACTTATAATACCCTAGACCATAGCGCCTCTGGATAAAATGATGTGTAAAAATAAGGGAAAACCAGTCTGAAATATGGCTGAAAACTTGTGTTCTTGCCCTTGCAGTGCTAAGGCCTGCGTCCAGAAGGACTCCAGACCGAAGGCACTACTCTGAATCTGCACTGCAGCACCTTGGGTGGCTGCTACAGCTCAGGTCACTGCGACCAGTCTCCACCACGTGAGTCAACGAGTGGGACTTTTAGTTTTCTGACTGCATCCCCCATGCTACCTGACCAGGAGCCGTGGGGAAGGCAGGGCACAAACTGAAGGCACCAACAGCCACCTTCCTAAACACATACTCATGGGAAATCCTGTTGCAGAGATGATTACATGAGTGCACATACGGATGGAGAGCTTAGACTGACCTACAGCTTTCAGTGCTGTCATTACTGAAGTCCACCAGACCAATCCCCATGCTTTGGAGGCCAGTTGAAACCATCAGGAAGATGTTTGCTACATGGCATTGCTTGCCATGAAAGGGAAAAATAAAGTAACTTAGCATCGGGCTCATCACATGGGTGGAAGAAGAGCTTTTGTCCTGGAGGCTGAACAAGGAGGTGATGTGGAGAGTTTGGACTGAAGGGACCGGCCCCTTGTTAACGTGCACTGATGAGCCATGAAGTCTTCGTGAGGTTTTATTTCTCACCCAAGCATCGTGGTCCCCTCTGAGGGCTAGTCCAAAAAACAGGTGACAACCACTGCATGCCGGCTCAGCAGCAGCAATGCAGGGAGAACGGCTCAATCAACGGAGAGCTAGCTAGGAAGGAAGATGAGACAATTTGGCCCTAAATTATTAGGTGGACACAAATAATAGCAGAAAGACTAGGTTGGGGGGTTGCTTTTAAAAGTTTCCTTTTTTTTTTTTTTGTCTAGACGTGATCAGGTCTGTAATATGCGCATTCATTTCCCTCTCCCCCTCCAAATCATCTGCCAGTGAGTGACATTTCGGTGGTGTGGCATCCTACTGGTATATAAATGAACCTTTTATGCATTTTTGGAAGAGGTAGTCGTCTTTTCAGATTCTTGGAATTCAAGTCAAAGATGCAAAAAAAATTTTTTTTAAACCTGCAAAACTTTTTTTTTCCCCCGACAGATGCTCTATGCAAATGTTGAAATAAGTGTATTAATATTGAGCTCAGCCATCTGTTTGAGTAATTTCTCAGGGGGAAAAAAATATTGCAGCAAGAGTAGCATGAAAAAAATAAAGCTGGATGGCAGGTTTCCACGGGGCACGTCCCGTCACGTCGCAGGGACTGATGAACGAGGCGGTTCCTGCACAGCAGAACCGGAGGTTTTCCAGCGGCAGCCCCATTTGCTGCACCTCTCAATGCCGTCAAGATCTTCTATTATCTTATTTTAATTCCTCCAAGGCTACTCAGTTTTCTGGAGTTTGAAGGGCCTGATCCAGCACCCAAAGGCAATGCGCTCAACTCTCCATCCCAGGAGCGCGCTGAGGCTGATGGAGAGATGTGGGCAGTTTTAGGGCATGAACCACCTGCCTTGCTTGAGTTTTGGGGTGAGCTGAATCGTGCCCTGGGCTCTGGGGGCAGGTGTGCAGGAAGGCTGTAGGGCAAAGCAGGGCTCTCCCAGTGCCCTGACCTGTGTGCTGGGCAGGAGGAGGAGACAGAGTGGGGTTGTCCAAGCAATCAAGCCTTCTCCAAGACCAAGAGTGGAGAGCATTCTGCCTTCCTCCTCCTTGGTGTCCTGCATCCCCACGGGGGTCTCGTACACTCCAACCTGGAGCAAGGCACTGCCCTGATCTCTCCATCACCTGCATGTTTGCTCACTGGACACACTGTGCCCCCACCACCACCTCTCCAAGAGGTGGGGAGCACACGGAGCCAGCGAACCTGCCTTATAGGAGGGGGCCAGGTGATCCGCACGAAGCAAACCTCCAGCAAGGCGAAGGCTCATTAAAAATAGTCAGCATCCCTTTCAAGCTCCAGGAAGCAGCACTGTTGAACGGAGCCAGGCTGAATGGGCGCAGATGAGGGGAGCAGCTGTGCACAGTCAGCAAGGGCTGGGCATCCCTGGGGCTGCACCCCGCTGAGGACCCAGGTCCCTGCTCCTCACTGGCTGCACCCTGACCTCCAGAGGAGGTTGCAAGCCATGAGCACCAGCTGGCAGTTCCTGCATGCCCTGAGAACCCCTTTCCTGCTCCAGGTGTGCCTCCTCCATGTCCCAAGGTGTAGTGCCAGCCCCAAGCCCTTATCTCAACCCTTTCTTCATGGCACTGGAGTGAGGGTGGGGAAAAATAAATCAGCTGAGGCAAGGCAGGGGCTTGAACTGGCTTCCATAATCCTCTCTCTCCAAACACAGGTGGAAGAAACAAACGAACAAGAAGTTTTTTTTCCTGTGTTTTTTTTTTTTTCCTATCCTCTTCAAAACTCATGTCTTACAGAAGATTTTGGGGTCCCAGTGATGGCCATCAGCAGCAGATGGGCTGCAAGGCCTCACCCAGCAGGAGACCACGGGATGGGATGGTGGGATGCGCCATCACCCAGTCATCACCCACATCGCCCCCCCTGCCCTCACTGTGGGCACGCAGCAGGTCATGAATCCCACAGGGACATCTCCCCCACCTTCCCCGTGCTTCCTGCCCCCCCGAACCCTTGCCCAAGGTGCCTTGGTCAAGGGACCGCCATGCTCTGCTCCTCACTTCCAGCTAACTGCATCAACCCAACCTGGACCTAATCAGCTTATTCCAGTTCTTGTTTGGGCTTTTACGGCTGCCAAAATAAAACCTCATTCACAAGATGCATGAGTGGAGTTCAGCAGCATGAGCCCAGCATGGGAGAAAAAGCAAAAAACAGATTAAAGGCAAGGGGAAATGCTGAGGACACAGCCTCAGAAGACAGAGGGATATCTCCAAAGGACGCTCAACGCTGGCAGCTCAATTAATGCAGCTTAATTCATTGGGCAAATTGTTCAACCTTCTGGTTTTTTACAGCATCCTTCCCTTTTTTACAGCAACACTGGTGCACGTCCCTCACCCAGACACGTAAAAGGGCATTGCTGTGGAATTAGGATGTGGGTGGTGGACTTAGGACGTGGGCAGAGCCGGGGCTGCCAGGGCTGTGCCAGGAGCTTGGTGGACGGGAAACCTCTGCTTGGTTTTGGGCAGATCACTTCAGGCATTCAGGAGGCTAACGAGGCATTGAGGAACTCTGCTGGGCTTGGCTCCTGGGTTGTTTTTCTAGCTTATTTTCACCTTGGCTCGGCGTTCCCAAAACATCCACCTACCCTCACAGCCCAGGCAGGTCCGTGGGGGAGCAGTGCCCTTGGCTCATTTTGGGAAGGTGTTACTTTCCCACCTGGAGGTGATCCTGCATCCTACACCCATACTTGCAAATGTCACAGCTCAGCACCCACACAGAAAGAGACTAAAGCCCATATAAAAGCCAGCTTGAAAAGTCCTTTTCAGTGATTTCCTGTGTATTATCACTGGCACCTCACTTCGGGACCTCCAGGCTTTACAAGCTCTTGCGTTAGCCAGAGCAGTGAGCTGGGGCATCATCCTCACCAAAATCCACCAGCAGCTGGAGCCCAGTCCCTGCCCCATGCTTCCCAGTGCCAAGTGGCACAGAGGAGAGACCCGTGGACCTTCTCAAGGTTAGAGGTGGACTTGGACTTGCTCAGTCTGACTTCCAAGTAGCTGCCCTATGGGAACTGCCATCTGGTGCTCAGGGCTTGCAGCCTCCTCTAGGATAACCCACCTGAACCAAAAGACAGGGAAAGCTGTCCAGTTTTTATGTTATTTCCCCATAAATGTACAGCAAGGCTAAAGCTGGAAGGCGCTAAAGAGGCATTTAGGGGAAGATAAGCTGTCGTGTATTGGTAGATAAACACTTTAGTTTTCTTTTCATGAACTGTCATTAATCGACATGGTAAGTTCTTCCTTTAGAAAGCTGAAACATCTGCTTCGGTTTTTTGAACCACTTGCCCCATAGCACTGACCTCAGAAAAGCCTTTCCAAGGGTGTCAGTAATGATTAAACGACCTTTGGTTTGGGGAAAGCAGCATTAGTGGGATCCCACATCACATCCAGAGCGATACATCAGGAGAAATCAGGCTTTAAGCTGAGGAATTCAGCTGACAGTGCAGCCCCTGTGCCATTTCCCCCCATGCAGCAGAAAACAGCTCCAACATCTAGCATGAGACCAGGGATGAGAAACACCGGAGATCAGAGCCGAGAGAGAGGCAGCAGGGAGCTGCTCCTATTTACTGCAAGAACAGGGAATGAGGACAAAATGAAGCTCCCCTTCCCAAGGAGTTTTTTGGTTTGTTTGTAAGATGCAGGACTGATGACTGCAGAATTCCCCACCCTGCTTGCGCAGGAGACGAGCAGCAATATTCCAACTTCACAGCAAATCTCCATGCAGGCAATCACAATTGCCATTCAAAACCATCCCTGTGGCCTCCCCTGCAACCTTTCCTCACCCCATACTTCTTCCCATTTACCCCAGCACAGATGAGAGTGATTGCTCAGGGGGCAATGGCACGACCTGGGAGGCTCAGCCCATCTGCAAACACATGTGAGGAGTTTCCCCTGTGCACCCCGCAGTCACGCTGGGCTGAGCCGTACCCAGCTCCCATCAAATATTTAAGTGAGCGAAGATCGTTCTCTGCTCTCCCATTTGGGTCTTTCTTGATTTCTGGCTAAGCAAGTCTCTTCTTCCTCTGCCATCAAGATGGGGAAAAGGATGCTTAAACCCAGTGCAAACCAGGCTCCTTCTGGCTGAGATGCTCCCAGGAGCCCAGGGACAGAGGGCACTTTCTATGTTTTCCAAACCTATGTCTCAAGAGGCTCAAAAAGCCAGGAACCATGGGTAGAGGGAGTCCAAATAACTCCTCTGATACCAACAGCAAATGAAAGATTTTCAGTTGCTGCATTGTTGATCCTTTCCCATCCCTCTTTTGCCAGTGTTGTGTTGATTTTTTTTTAATACTAAAAACTAGAAAAATAATTTTGTGGCTTTTCGTTTTTTAATAATATTTTTTAAAAATTGAAAGGCATGTTTTCCACGACCCGCACAAACAAAAATAGCAAAGGCAGCCCTGCACAGAAGCCGCATTATGCTTGGAGCAGCTTCCCCTGGCCAGGCGGGACGCGGCGCTTCTTTCCAAGTCTCAGAGTGCTTTAGTGAGCATCCATCCTTCCCGCGGATGCTGAGGATGGCCAGGGCCAGCAACCCAGCAGCTCTGCTCGTGGCCAAGCACGATTCTGAGCAAACCACCAGCCCTGCTTGCTTTTGCAGGCTCGGGATCCAGGGGGGATGAAGCTATTTTTGCGCCTCGCTTTGCATAAGGGTGAGCTCTCTGCAAAACGCTGGGGCAGGTGAGCCAGCCCGGGATGAAAAGGGCACCTATGCCACCTGGCACAGCGGTGTTTTGAGGTCTGGGACTGTCCGGGGTCAGGACCCCGTGGAGGGAGATGCCTGCAGAGAGCTAGATTTGAAGTTGAGCTGCCTGAGCCAGCTGGCAGCTGGGCTGCCATGCAGCCTCTGCTTGCACCTCTCGAGAAAAATCCCTCCGACCCAGGCTTCCAAAGCCTTTGGAAATGAAAACAGGTGGATGCCAGTAAGCGCTAGATAACAGCAGGCATGTTTGGTTTCAGCCCCACAATGGAAGTGTCGATGGAGCAGTGTAAGCCATTTAGAGCCTCGGACTCGCAGTGCCTAAAGCCCATGGCCCGGGGCTGTGACAAGCTGCCCAATATAACCATGGGCACCTACCCTTGAGCCATTGCACTGGGGTCTCAGTGGAAAAAGGCAGGACCTTGTGGAGGTGTGAACCATCGGACCCAACCCCCCGCCCTCCCTGCACTCACTGGACCTGCAAAGGGAGATGACACAACGAAATCCAGCACTGGTGCCCACCCTGGGCATCCCTGGGGGAAGCAAATGGAGGTGGTAGCACGGGGTGTGGAGACACAGCCACCATCCAGGGAGCTTGTCCCATCCCCACGTGGCAGACCAGACCTGCACAGAGCCCAGTGCAGGGGGAAAGGAGACCCAGGCAGCAAAATAGCCCAGCAGAGCTCCGGATCTCCGAGCAGATGAAACATTAGGATGTTCCCTAGCATCGGGGTGCATAAATATTGCATAAGCTGCAGCGAGGAGGAGGGCGATGCCTGGATCCCAGCAGAGCTGCGTGCTAGGCACACAGCGACCTGCAGGCTCCGGCAGCAGTACCAAGCATCCCCCGTGGGCTTCAGCTTCCACATGGCAGATCTTCCACAGAGGCTGGCCCTGAGGTTTCACGCTTGTTGTCCGGACCGAGACGCACAGCGAATCCCGTGCAGCTAATTACACCCCAGCTCAATGCCTCGCAGCCTCTGGGGCTGTTTCTCAGGCTAATGAGCAGCACCCAGCAGGGCAGTGTGCGTCCCCGCCATCCCTTGCTCTTCCTCAGCACGGGCGAGAGATGAATGCCGCTGGTGGGAGCTCTTCTCTGCGTCAGGAGATGATGGCACACTCCACCACGCAGCCCAGTTTGCTGCAGTTGGTTTTGGTTTTGTGGTATTAGAAGCTTTTGGGGGGCAAGGCACAAAATGTGCCTCATCAGGACCTTGCACACAGCAGGATCATGCACAGGATGGGTTAGGGTGTGAGCAACCGGTTACAGAAAGAAGAGATGTTGCTTCTCTTAGGGCTTTATCTTTTGGCTACATTCCCTGGGACACTGCCATTTTGCTGTCCTTACCTGGGCTGAGCAGCTCCTTTTGGGATCTGTCCGTGCATTAATGCCATCTAGATCAATCTTCTGGTCCTGGAGGGGCTCGTTCAGCTGGCAGCAGCTGAAGCCCCTTGATGGCACACGACATCCAAGCAGCATTGGTGCAGGCACAGGTGGGAGACAAGCAGGGTTTGCTGCCAACCACTGCAGCTTGCCTTGGGAGGATGAGAGTGGAGGAAGACGATCTCCAGCCAGCATGATCCCAGCAGCTCCCTGGCACTGAGCATGCAGCCGGTGCCATGGGGCATGGGGAGTGCTGGTGTTTGTCCTCAGCCCTAAAACGGGGGTGTCTGAAACCTTGATGGGCTGAGGACCTGGCGGGGCATGCAGGGGTCCCAGGGGCTCCACACTCACCCACAGGGATGAACAAAGGGAGCTGGACACTCTTTGTGGGGCACCTGCAGCCAAAAAAAATCCTTCCCTCAGCCAGGGGATGAGCAGAGGATGGATCATCCCAGACCTTGCCTCTCCTGGTCAGCAGGAGGAGAGCATCCCCACCTCAGCACCACCACTTCAGAACCACATCCCCCTGGGGAGCCCTGCAGCCAAGGGGAGGCAGGGGGCTCCAAACCTCTCCTCCCATCAGAGTCTGCAAGGAGCTGGCCATTTACACCAGCTAAAACCCAGCCAAGCATCCCCGGGGTCCTGCAGGATGAAATTCCCCCAGATCCAGCCCACAGCTACCTAAATCCCACCAATATCCGTGGAGCACGGGGAGATGCAGGGACAGACACTCATCCCATAAAGGTGCTCCTCACTATCCAGCTCAGGGAGCCGTGCTTTTCACCTCTCTCCAGCCCACCCCAACGCATTTTTCTTTTCTCCTCGGATGGAGCAGACCCCGCAGCATTCCCAGCGTGACTAATCCCGTAATGATGGCAATCTCCCCAGCCTCCCGTGCAGCCCAGAGGGGTGCCAAGCACCATTAGCAGGCTGATATGTGTTGCTGTTGCATAATCAGCTGGATCTTCCCAGGGGAAAACGAGCTGAATTAGACCGTCTCCTGCACTGGAATAGCAGGGACCAACGGGGATTTCCACAAGAAAGATTGTTGTAAAAGGAAAATCCATATGACGCCACCAGGAACAGCCTTGAAAAAGTGCTGTCATCTGGAAAACGCTCTGGTGTGCCAAAAAGGAGCCTGCTTATCTTTCTAGCACACGTTTATGTGGTTGTGAAAGTGAAGGGGCTCTGTCCTTCCGTCCTTCCGTGCTTCTTACACCGTGATGCACACACTGCAAGGTTTTGTTCACCTCTTCACTTCAGGACTGAACAGGCACCAAAGGGTGCAGGAGGGTTTATCCAGCACCATAGCTGTTGTATGTTTGTATGTCCTCTTACTCCAGAGGGATTTTAAAGAAGTAACTAGATTAAAATTAAATAAATAAATAAATTAATTGTTCAGTTTTAGAGGTGGAGGTGGAATTTGTCGGGCCGCACAATTCTGTTGGCATGACCAAGGAAAGGTCCCGCTCACCATGGGGCACATCCGACCCCAGGAAAACGAGGAGGCTGCTCTGGCAAGGTCCTCAAGCAGACTTCTGGCTGGAGCAAGGTCTGCAGCCAAGGAAGATGACATTCATAAATATGCATTGCCACCAAGACGTGTGTCTGGAGGGAGGGAAGCTCACCTGCAAGACCTCTAACGTGATTCCTTTCCTTGTGCCTGAAATCACACGCCAGTGACTGGAAACTCAGCCAAGAAAGGTTCCAACTTCCAGCCATTAAGTGTTGAAAAGTGACACAGCTAGTGACTGATAGCACCACACAGGACATCTCTTCCACTTCACTGCAGCTGCCTGTGATAACAGCCTCCGTGGGCTCTGATTTCTGAGCTCTGCTGGCCCAGGGGCACATGGCTGCCCACCCATCCCCTCCTGAAATTCACGGGGTACAGCTACACGCCGACATCCCCATGTACCCCTGCAGTGTCTCTTTGCTCTTCAGCTAAATTTCCCTAACTTGGGAGCACCAGCCTGTACGTAGGATGTATGAATGTCCCAGACAGCTCTGTCTATTGTTAATAAGTTTCTACATGTGTGTGAAAGTCCCTGCAGCCCCCTGCAAAATGGACCTCCAGATGCAGATTTTGTGATGCTTGCCTTGGATGCTTTTCCCTCTCTGTTAATGGAAACGGGTTCCAGCAACACGTAGAGGCTGACAAGAGAAGAGGGACCATATCAGCCTTTGGCATCCTCCTTTGCCAGTGACCAGAGGTGCTTCCTAAGTGACGGCTGATCAGTTAATTTGAAGTGTGACACGAGTGGTTTCTTGCCCACCATGACTGTCGTGCTGTAGCCTGAAGAATGACGTCTGCTCCCATCGTGTTGGTTTGTGAGATGGATGTTTGTCAGGACATCGTCCAAGTAAACCCAACACTCGTGCTCATTAAGAGCATTCAGTGCTTGTCAAATTCTTAATGAAGAACTTTGCAACGTTTTGTATAATTATCCCCATTTCACAGAGGGGAGTTGGGGAAAGGCAGAACCAGCCCAGGGCTGGGATTAGCACTGAAGTCACGGCTGCCAGCACAGCCTTTCCCCATGATTCATATGGGAAACAGGAGGGCAAGAAGGTGTTTGGGGGGATCCTTTTCCTGGGGAAACAACAGCCTTCCCGAGGTACCACCGAGAATTTATCCTTTTTTTTTTCTTTTCAGCTCAGCCAGGCTGGATGAACTGTCCTCCAGTGCAAGCAGCAGAGCTGCCTTTGGTGCTCTGCTTTCAGATAGCTTTGATCTTTAGCACAGCAATTGCCCAGGGCCTTCTGCTGGAGCAGCTGAGTGGAGAGCTGTTAGTTTCTCCTCCTGTAAAGAGGTTCCCCCGGGCTTTGGTGCACACACATCCAGAAAGCCATCACCAAATGGATGTGAGCACACTGATGTTCCTGATGTCCACTTGCACAGCTCCCATGCTGGACACATGAAGTCCCTGCTGGGTGTTGAAGGGCCCCGGGCATGCTTTACACTTGTACCTGTTAAAAGAAGAGGGGATATTTTCTAATGCACAGGTTGCCTGGACAATCTGCCCAGTGATTTACACACACACGCCCCTCTTTCTCACCAAGGGCCCATTAAAGGATATCGGATCGACCTCCACTTTATTTATCATCGTCATCACTTGCTCTGCCTTGCCAGAGATTGATGGCTGTTCCCACTATTTGCCACCCCAGACCTCAGTTAAAAAATATCCTAGGGCCTTGCTGTCTTTTGAGGGACATGCAATCACAGAGCTGCAGGCAAACAGCCAGGCTAATTCCTGCTTACGGAAGGGAATATATGGCCAGCGATTTCTCAAATCCCACAATCAGCTGGTTTAGGCAGCTGTAAAATATAATCCTGCTCATATGAAGACTGAGCTTCGTTTAAAACACCAGGAAGATTTAGTCCTCTCTCCTAGGCTGCATATTTCCTTGGGTTGAAACCCCCTTCCCTGAACCCCAGGGACCTGCGTGCGGCTTTCGGGATGAAATCATCCAAGGTCTCCATAACCACTGCCCTGACTCTGAAATCCGGGGTAGCTCCAGGTTTTCCTGGATCCTTTTTCTGTTGCCTGTTGCTGACTTTGTCACAGACACGCTTAGGTGAGGAATTAATTGGTCGGTGCAGAATTCCCTGGGAAAAGTCAAGCAAGAAATCCCTTTTGTATAATGTTTAGATGAAGAATATTGAGCTCAGTATTTGAAATCGTGGGAGAAGAGCTGTCATTACATGTATGGATGGTGAACCAAAGGAAAAAATAAAAAAGAGGCAAGGGCGCGTTGGGTGTGTGGGGGTGAGGGAGCGGCTTGGTGGGCAGCTCCCAATGGGGGTGCCCCCAGCCAGCCACCAGCTCCAGAGGTCTGCAAACATCCCAAAAAATTATGTGTGGCTTTATGGAAGCAACAGAGCACCGCGTGGCCCTTTATTTTGGACATCTCCCTGGCTGGAGTCCTTTCCCATCCCTTTATTCCTGTATGTGGCGGAGCGAAGCTGCTCTGCACGCTCGGGTTATTTTTGGACGGCCGCACAGCCAGAGACACCCTTTCAGTAGCCAAAGTAAGAGGACACCAAATGGTCCTGACCTTTCTCTCCACAGTCCCATGTTGGGCCCGTGCGTTCAGCGGAGCAGAGGGTGGAAGGAGGGAAGGAAGGGATTCGCGTGTATTCATTTGGCTGCATGCCCTTGCCTGGGGCTCAGGTTTATATAAAGAAGGTGAGGACACCGCACGGGGATGAAGCTTTCTTGGCCATCGCAGGGCTCAGAAGCTCAGCTGACAAGGTCACAGCCTTGAAGACGCTTTCAGAAACCTCCCCAAGAGGTCTTCTGGAAATAGTTCGCCCAGGTGCCAACCTGAGCATGCCCCACAGCGCTACCTAGAGACCCCCACATTTTTTTCCAGTGTCCTTATGACACCCCAGGGCCCCAGCAGTGACGCGGCTCTGCATGCATGCAGCCACCATTTTAAAACACAAAATAGCAAGGGGTTGGCCTCTGTTTGCACACAGGGCTCCTGAAAGACAGGTGAAGGGAGTCCCAAGTTTGTTCTGCCTTGTGCAGAGCTTCCGCTGCCCTTTTTCTTCTCCTAACCAACCCCATCATCTTGAGGCATGGTGTTTATTTCCTCAATATTTGATGTCAGTGCAAAGCAAAGCTCCTGCAGCGGGGTGTTGTCGTGACCCTCTCCAGCTGCATAACGTCTTGTCTGCTCCTTGCAGGGTGGCATTCAGCAGCTGACAGCTCTGCCTTGTTCTTCCCTTCCCTTCCCTTCCCTTCCCTTCCCTTCCCTTCCCTATATATCCCTCTTCCCCTCCATTCCCCATGGGTGACCCACTGAATGCAGCAGACCCAGCCTCGAGCCACCTGGTTTGGGCCCAGACCTTTCCAACAGATCAGGGAAACAAATCGCTACCTCCTTTGAATTCACTGCCTCAAAATGGCACTGCCTCACCAAAGCAATGCACGCTTCCCAGGCATGGAGCAGGGCCCTGCAGCTGCCCGAACCTAGGAAGGGAAGAAAACCCTGGCTCCAACAAGGGCAATTTTAGGGCAGAATGCAATCCACCACTGCAGACCAGGATAACAAACACACACTGTACCTTTTTTCCAGGATTCACAACCTCCTTTTCCCCCAATGTGTATCAGCGAGCACAACAGGCCATGGGCTCAGCACAGGCTGGAAGCTCATCCCAATAATTAACACCACCGGGCTCCCCATCAGCCCCACCCCTCGCCAGGATGCGAGAGGCACGTTAGGAGAGCGATCCCCGTGCCTGGAGCTGCTCCAGACAAGGAGGAGGCCGGATCCCTGCCGCCACAGCAGTGGGAGGAGAGGAGGAGGAGGCGCCGCCACCCGCCAGCCCTCCCGAGCATAAGGACGCCTTTGTTTGCTTTGCCTTCAGCCGCCCCATTACCCAGAGGGGGAGAGCCAGGAGACGGCAGAAACCTGGGATTTTCAACCTGTTTCTGAGTCAGACACAGCGGGGAGGAAAGATCTCCCATGCCCAGCGAGGCTGAAATAAACAGCCTCGAGCTGAGGGCACAAATCTCACCTGAGGAACCCACGTGCCATGCAAACACCCAGGATTTTGGGGTCCACCTGGGTGTCTCCCCCTAAAAACCCAGCTCCAGCCTGTGTAGAGCATCGTATGGCATTGGAGAGGTTTTGGCTATCACTGGGGGCTGCAGCCTTTCCAGCAGGAACATGCAAACTGACTGACTGCCCATCATCCACCCCTCTCTGGGGATTACAAGCCCCAGGGGGCCCCCCTCATTGATTTGGGGGTTTTATTTATTTATTTCGTTATTTTCCCCCATTAATTTGGACAGACGTTTTAAATTACACCTCCTCCTTCCCTCCTTTTCCTCCTGTGGGACTGGAATTACCTGAAGGTTGAGATTTCATCCGAATGTCAGGAGGAAGGAGGCAGAAAGGCCGTTAATTATCTCCAGGTTTTAATTGCTTCTGTTAGTCAGGTATAAAGGGGCAACTGGAAGCTACGCAGATGTGTGGGCAAATATGTTCGAAGGGGCTGCTGTCATTTAATAGGTGGAGAAATAAGGAGTTTTAACATGAGGTTGAATTTAGGGCAATGCTGGTGTAATTTAGGGCAATGCAGGGAAGCTTCAGGCCCCTTTTTCCAGACCAGAAACAAAAGATGAGGACAGCAGCCCTTAATTTGGCCACACTGAGCCCAGAAATTGGCCATTCTTAACTTGCAGCCAGCTCGAAGGCAGCAAATGCTGCTCCAAACCTGAAGGAAGGGATCGCGTGCATCTTGCCTGCTTTTTTCCAACTGTATCATCCAGTCTAATAAAAGGCAATAACTCCTCCTCCAAACCTTGCCTTGCTCACAGCCTGAAAACACCAGAGTTTCAACAATGCTACTATAACAAAGGGAATGAGTCATTCGTCAGAGCGAGCATTTGTGCTTGAGACCTTCAGGGAAAAGAAAAAATAAAAAATCTGCATATTCATTTATTCTTGTATTTGGCTAAAAATGATCTGTTTTACCTGTACCAAGTGGTAGAAAAAAAATTGTGACTCCTTGAAATCTAAAATCTGGGTGCAAGTGGCTGAAAGAAGTATCTGGGCTTGAATAACAATTTTTCAGCCTTAAGCAGAACGGGGGGAGCAAAGGGCTTGCTGCAGGATTACAGCCGGAGCAAGCCCCAGGGAAATCATTTCAACAGCGAGGTGGACGGGAGGACACCCGAGTGTCAGGAAGCGGCACCCCGAAAGTGGCAGCCTCCAGATTTCCTGAGCACGCCGGGAAATGAGGAAGCCGCTGTCATTTCACACCACAAATACTGATCATCTGCATATAAAAAGGGAAAGGCACGGGGCTCGTGGTGTTCTCCTGAGAGGCAGAGGCGTGGTGAGCACAAGGTGGGCACGTTTTCAGTGGCAGGAAATTAACAGCACCCCAAAAGCCCCTTTCTTTAAAAAATAATGGGTGAATACACATGGCCTCTACTCAACACAAGCAGGTGCTGTGGTTTCAAAGGCATTTCCATGGATCTTCGTAAAGCTTTTTAGGGTGGGATCCATGCTGGTTTGCATCTCTTCTCTCCAGGGCATGCTCCCAGGACCAGAATAAGAGGAATCGCACCAGCTCTTCTCTGAGCAAGGTGTCTTTGCCCCAGCACCTGAACAAGTAGCACTTTGAGGTAGCTTCTGCAAATCTTAATTGCATCCATCCCAAAGCAGTGACCTCAGCTCTGCCAACCATAAAACACTGCTCGCTCCGGGGGCTTAATGGTGTGTGGCCTGCCAAGGAATCCTTTTTTTCTCCCTCTCAGAGACAATCTGTGGAAATTTATTGGCTTTTTAAAGCTGTCTGATCTTTCGGTGAAGGAAACTAATGGAATATCAATGACACCAGGTATTTGTCACGAGTATCATTTGTGCAGGAAATATGGGTCTGGCTGGGGAGAGCTCCTCCTGCGCATGGTTCACCGGCTCCACACGCGGGTCCGGGCGGCAGCCGGAGTCAGACCCCTGCTCCTCTGTGGCTCTGGCCTTATCAGTCCCTGCCAAACACGTAAAAGCAAAAAGCATTCCTAATTCAGTTAACTAATTCAATTTAAAGCCCCGGTGAGGACAAGGCAGCTGAGTTTTCGTGTGAGGTTGAATTTAGGATGACACCTTCACAGCTGGGAGGAAGGATCTTTGGCTGATTTTGAGCACCTTTTCAAACCAACAGGTCAAAAAATTCATTTAAAAAGTACTAAGACATTCACATTCTGATTTTTTTTATTGCAGTCTCAGGTTTTTAACTCTAATTTTTCATTGAATTATACTGATTTTGGTGAAACATCTGATATTTCTTCACCTCTTTTTCTAACAATTTCAGAATTCAAGAATTATCCAAAATCAAGTGTCACCTAAAAAGTGCCATTACAGATGTTAGTGTTCAGCTTTTAATAGATCAATGTTTTGCAACCACACTACATGCACAGCGGTTCACCTATCCCATATGGGGTCATCTATGCCATACACAGAACCTGAGCCCACTAACCTGAGTCCCACTCCATGGGGCATCACCAGAGGGATTGCCCTAATGCTGAGATGTACAAACTTCCAACACCAAACCTCTGGATTTGGGGGCACAGATCTGGTTTCAGCTTTTCCCACCAGCGTTAAATCCAGCTTGGGTTTTCAAGGGCTTCCTAAGGGCCATGCCCAGCAGTGAGCCTTCCTGAAGATGGTGGAAAAAGTGCTCCTAAAAACATGAAATGTGCCAGAAAGAAACAAACAACATTGCTCATTCCTCACATTTTTTGGAGCGGTGGTTGAGTAACAGAGAGGATGGAGGCAAAGGAAAATAAGGCCACTTTTGTGCTGAAAAACTGCAGAAATGTTTAAGTACCTGAAGCTTCATGTTAAATTAGAGCAAACCGTGCTGATCTGCTGCAGGGTTTGGATTTCAGCTACTGCAAACCTCAGCAGAGAGGTGAGACGGAAAGTGCAGGTCCTCGTTTGGACCTGAGTCTGGAAGCAGAGCACAAGGATCAGCCCGGGATGCTCGGACCCCAGGAGAAGCCTCCATGGGATGGTGGTGGGAATTTCTGCAGAGCCCCACAGCACAATTAGCAGTGGGGCAGGGAGGGAAAGTGGGAGAGAAGGCAGCCGGGGAGCATTTATGTTTGCTCACGTGCCTCTGAGCTGCAAAACCTTTGGGGTTTGGATTTGCTTAGGCTTAAGCCATAGCAGCCTGTCCCCTGCCTTCAGCCCCCGTTTTGGTGCACTGCTGCCACTGCCAGCATCCCTGCCCCAGCCCACGGGGCACTGATTTTGTCCTGAGCTCTGAGCTCAGCTGGGTTGTACAGGGAAATACTGCTGTGCTGGGAGCAGGGATGGCTCAGCATCACCACTGCCATTAATCCCGGTGTTCCTTCCCAGAGCCCAAATTATGGGGAAAGAGGGTTCAAAAAATGATGTTGTTCTTGTCTCAAATGGCCTGGTTGTGTGTTTTGTGGGGTTTATGGCCTGACCCTTAAATCAGGGCATGGCAGTGCTCCAGGTTCACCTCTGAGCTGTCCCTAGGTGCATCTGCAGTGAACACTGGCAGTTCCTACAACAGGGAGAAGGAGAGGGAGGCAGAGGGAAGGAGAGAGACTTGCTACAGACACTTGTACATGAGAACATCACATGAACGTTTAGTATTTTTCCAATATTATCAGGGGAAAATATCATCCAGGAGGCATAATTATATCTTAGGTTCCCTTTTTTTTTTTTTTTTTTTTTTAAAAGGGGGTTTTTAAGCCGTTGTTTTGTTTCATTCTTCTCCTTTTTCTATTTTTGAATTACAGCGTTTGCAGAAACAGGAGGAGGATGACAGTTAACACGAGAAAAGTCGTGGGTGCTTGAAAGAGAGAGCGATGCTGCTGTTCCTCACCGTTTGGGCAGAAACCAGCACAGTTCCAGCCATGGTGCCCCAAATGCTTTTCACCTCTCTCCAGACCCTCTAGATCGAGCCACAGCTCCAAGAGCTGCGATGTGAGCACCCTGTTTCGGGTGCCCACCATCCGGACACTGCTGGGGCAATCCTTTCTCCTTTCCCCAGGAAGGTCCGCAGTGAGATGGTTACAACAACTTGGTTGAATCCGATATTTTCCAAACCTCCTCCAGCTGTCGGCAGGGGAACTGCACACAGATTCAAGTCTCTCTTTGGGGCTGCCATTGAAGTAACAGGGGGCCTCCCAAAAATAATCAGCGATACGACGACGAGTAGCTTGCTTCTCATCTTGTAATTAGCAGCTTCTCAGTGTTTTGGCTGAAGACTGGTAGGCACCAGCAGGCATTAATAGTGGACGCTTCAGAGGGAATTTTTACATAACGCAGCTCGTCATCGGTCACCTATGGTCATCTGCAGACTGCGGCGGACAGATCCCTTCCCCACGCCAGGATGCTTTCTGGCCTGAAGCACGAGATCTGATTAGAGCGCAGAACCATGAAAGCTATTACAGCCCATAAAGTCACCGAGGTGTAAAAACCTTTATTTACTGTTTGCAATCCCAGCTCCTGCCATTGCCTCCTGTGGCACACAGGCACCCTCTGAGGAGGAATTTCCCACTGTTCACTCTCAAGGCACGGAGTGGGGGATGTTTTCAGCAACATTTTTAGTCCTCGTTCCTCTGACGGGCTCCAGCAGTGTTAACCTCTTCAGTGAGGACGTGCGGTCATCTACCAAGCTTAGACAGATGTCACTGGCCAAAATTAACTTTGCACTTTCGTATATGTCAAACTGTGATTTTCCTAAATGCTTTACTGTTTGCAAAGTGACAGGCCCGATGAAGCTCGTGGCATGACCTGCTGGCCTCAGAGCACTGCGGGCAGACCCCTCAGTCCCTTCTTCTCCTCAGGATTTGCGTCTACTGAGATACATGTCACGATGATTTGCAGTTTGCTTTATCTATTTAATTATTTATTTTTAACAGGATGCTTCTGTTTCATGATTTCTGGTTTCTGAGAATTTCAGAGCTGTGCCCAATCATACTTTCAAAATTTCTTCCACATTTACAAGGTCTGGGAAACTTTTTTTTTTTTGTCTATAACTGTACTTCGTGAAGCTTCAGATGCAGCACTGAGATTGGTGTTTGTACTGTGAGATTCAGGTCTCACAATAAGTTCAGGTGGGACAGCAAGGAGAGGGAGAACTCTCAAGTTCTCTCAAGAGGACTTCTCATGCCACTTTGAACCGGAGAAAAGAGCCCAATGGGTGGAGTTGTTTGGAGCTCAGACCAAAATAGAGTGAGAGATGAAAAGGCAGGAGGCCAGCTGGTCCACAAAAGATGTAGTGCCATCAGGTCTCCTGGTCCTTCCCGTACAGACAAGCAGGTGCCCTCACACAAGATGATGCTCAGAGGAACCAACAGAAAAAACTCCCATTCATCACCGATTCCCAGGTGCATCGCCCTATCTGTAAAGCCATGTGTTAACACTAGGTACTCTGAGTTGGTGGAAAATACCAGCCCAGAAGCCCAGGAAAGAAATGTGGTTTTCTTGCATGATGTCAGCTGTTCCAGAAGTGGCACTATTGGCACATGGCACCGCTGAAAGCACACCTGGTTGATGAGCATTTGAGATGAACTGAACTCCCACTGCCCTCCTGTTTTCTCTACAAATACCCCATTAGAATCCAAGCAACAGTCAGAGTCAAGAATGCAAAGACAATTAAGCACTGGAATTTAAACAAACCATTAATTACCAAGATACTTTGGCAGATGATGGCTCCAACAATGCCTATTACAAGAACCTTCATCAAGTTATCTGCTTTTTTCATGTAAGCAGGGGTAACGATCTTAATTGAGATGAGAAAAATAATTAGAAACCATACAACAAGATGTTTTATTAATGACATGCACGTCTCTGTCGCTCTAAGAAAATTGGGCAATCTGTTCCTATGCCACAACTCTCTGGCAAGGGTTTATATTTACCATCACTTTAATAATGACTTGTAACAGTGCTAGCTAATTCTTTTGGTTTGGCTTGAAGAAGGAGGGGAAAAAGGAATTATTAATTTCTTAAAGGCACCCACTGAGGAGCAGTCCTGTGGCACAAAGTGGGGTAAGAGAACAGAAAGCAAACATGGGAAAGAGGATCTTTGCTTAGCACGAAGGTCTAGTTTTAAAGAAGTCCCTCAGCAATGCAATAGCAAAACACAAATCACTTGAAAAAAATATCTGTACGAAAAAGATATTTTCCCCGCCCCCCCCAAAAAAAAATCAGATTCTCTTTACAAACCCAGTTCTGTTCTCAGTGGGGCTCATGTCAAAGGTCTTCACTGGGAGCAGGAGCAGACCTGCTGGGGAATTTGGGGGAATTTCATGAACTTGAATTCAGAGATGGGACCACAGGGCTGAGCGTAGCCCTGGGATGGGGAACTTATTTCATTGCCCTTCATAGAAAGCATGAGGCTGAGATGTCTGACAATCAAGGTCCTCTCTTGATCACTGACCAAGCCCCCAAGGAGACAAGCTTTTCTGGTCTGCTCCATCAGCTGCCCTCAGTCCTGCCCCCGGGAGCATCTGCTCTTCCATCCGCTGGCACTGATGGTGGAGCCACCGAGGAGGTGACTCACTGAGGCGCTGAGCACCTTCACCGCTCCCACTGAGCACTAATTTACTTAATCACCACAGATTAAAGCACGTCTAATTAAGGACAGGGGTTAGATCTGATGGGGACACGGTTCTTGTTCTGTTCACACGCTGTCTGGCTGGGCAAGTAGCTCCAATGTCCCTTACTTAGTTACAGGCTTTCAAAATAAAATGTTTTCTTCCTCTTCCATTAGGATTTCAACGCATACATTTCATTTAAAAGATGAGGGTATATAAGAACCCAGTTTCCAGACCCTAAAAATATTTTATTTGACTCTTCCTGGGTATTTACATGAATGTGCTGAATCTCAGCAGGGATTCAATAGCTATGTGTGTCAGTGGGCTGAAGAAGCAACAAAATATTGCCATGGGTAGTGCAGAAGGAAGCCCACTTACCACAGGCTCACTGCCCAGCATGACCTGCACGGTGACCAGGAGAAACTGGGACCCATCTCTGTAAGAACTGCTTTGCTCTGCTAACCTGATCTGCCCTGAAGGCACAGCTTCAAGCAGTGTGACACTGAACTCAGTCCCACCTCTTCCACATATTGCTGCATTGCCTTGAGAGAGTCACTTAACCCCCCCAGGATGCACATGGTACAGCGAGGGAGGTACGGGTACCCCCTTTCTGCCACTGTGTGATTGATGGGATTGTAAGGTCTCTGTGATGGCGTCCTACTAGGTGTGTGGATACACTTCTGACATTGGAATAAATAATGTTAGAATATTCCGTTTCTGTAAGGCACTTTTCACAAGCAGGTCTTCAAATGTATTCCAGAAGGTGTAAAAATTCTTTATTCTTTTCTGGTCTCTTAACTAAGGTCCAGTCTCTATGGCCGACAAAGTTGAATCACCTAGAGATAAACTAGGCAAGAATTCAGTAATGAAGGACAAATAAGGCATTCAAGGCATTTCCTGTGTAAAAAATTTGTCAGCTTCAGTTGATACAACATGGATTTATGAATACAAATCTAAGAGGCAAAGAACAAAACCCAAGAGTTTACCCATCATCTTTCCAGCAGCACAGAAGTTTCAGGCCAGGCCCTCAGAAGGTGATGGTGGAAGCTCTAACGTAACACACCCACACTTCGTGATTCAAAGGCAAACTTAGTGTAAGTGCGAGAGGGCAAAATTCCACCAAAACCAAAGCGTTCAAGCAAAAACGGTGTCATTTTGCCACTTTTTAGAGTCTGGATTAAATTAATCCTTGGTGTAACTTTCTGTCTAATACAGAAACAGGTGAACTGCATGCATATTCTCCTGCTTCTCCGCCCTAGCCCCAGCAGGAACATATAGAAACTACCACAGTAAGAGTCCAGTGCCTCTCATCCACCGTTGTCCTTGAAATAGAGTAAAAAAAACAAATTGCCTCATAAGATCAGCCAGGGCTGACGGCCATCGGTGGTTCACGACTCTCATTCATCAGAGCCCTTTCACTGCCACATCCCCCTGACCGCCAGCAGAGCCAAAGGTCCGCTTAGTTTACAAACAAGCTTCGGAGGGCGTTTGCTGGGCTGGCACACTGGAGAAGCTCAAGTTTCGCTTCCCAAAGCGATGAAGCACATGTTCAGCGCTCGTTTGGCTGGATGGCGCTGAGAAGTTATTTAATCCTGGTAGAGTTTCATTAGGAGAAAAGATAGAACAGTTGAGGTGTAGCATGACTGTTTCGGGGGGGGGGTTAAGTGTAAATAATTCCCCCAAGGGAAGCACGTGCCTGGTGCGGAGATCGATTGGGGTGTGTGTAGGCCTGAAGCACAGCACTGCGTGGCCAACACAGCCTTGACAACCCCTGAAGGGTCTCCAGGAACATATCACAGCACAGATGTGGTAAAGGCTTCTCAAGGGCCTTGCAGCTCCCTTCCAGCATGGGTTGGGTTTGTAGAACAACCACCAGTGTCAGCTTCCTAGCTGGAGAAAATGAGACCGCCACAAGGTCAGGCTGGGAAAGCTGGGTGCTGTGAGCACCATCTGTCTCTCAAACACTGAGGGAGAGCAAAGCGGTCTATCGGCTGCGAAGAATGCAAGCCCAAGGCCAAAAGCAGGGATATCTGCCCAGGAAGAAGCAAGAAAACTCTCCCCCAGCAGGCCCCACGGGCTCCCAGCCTCTGTCAGCCAGCAATCTGGGGCCATACACAGGCAGCCACGCATGGAGGTGGCCACCAAGGCAGCGGGGACATCTGTATGTCCCCAGACCCCAAAACGTGCCCATGCCACGGTGAGGCCTCAGCTCTGCAGGCACCTCATTGGGATGCCAGGCACCACTGAAAACGCGTCCTTTCAAAGCTGAGAAGAAAACAGCAGGGAGCACACGTCTGCATGTGACCTGGGTGACACGAGCCTGCAGGCACAAATTACATACTTTACAAGTGACATTTGCTGTCATGGGGGGAGGTTCGAGTGAGGCTGTTTAAAATTCAGCTAAACTCTGCCTGGAAAGAGGGCGGCATGTGGTCTTCTTTTCTTTTCCACTCCCTGGGGTAACGCTGTGATGTTTCTAGCAAGGAAATCCCTCTCCTGCTCCCAGGTTTGGCAGGGAATTTTGCCCCAGGGACGGGGATTCGCATGTTACATCTTGGTGTAATTACGATTCTCTGGCTGCTTTGCAAACTCCAGGCTGACCTCCCTGTCAGTTAGCAGCATGGGAACTGATTTACACCAGCAGAGGGGCTGAGTTCGACCAGAAGTGCTACACAGCTCAGAAAATACTCAGTAGATTTATCCTACTAGCTCCCCTTTGCCGACAGAGAAACTGAGGTGCACACAGCCACAACAAGAGGTGAAAACACAGCCCTGCTCACCTTGTTCATGTCAGCTGGAGCAGCATCCACCTCCTCTTCTACACCACCTCTAGTAAGAGTGACAAAAAAGATAGCCATGCACAGAGGCTCCAGCTGGGATCAGAAGCACTTCATGTAGTGAGTTATGGCGCCTTAGATCTCTTTTCTGCATTGCCATCCTAGCCTTCCCTTGCTTGATTTGCAATACCTGGTTTCAAGGGGCTTCTCTCTCACTCAGCCCTGTACCCTACTGATTTTGGGTATCCTCCAGGCTTATTTTCTTAGTGTCTCTCATATGGGATGTGAAGCCACGATCACGACCAGTGAAGTTGGTCAGGGTGTTGGGACCCATTCTGAAGGAGACAAGCCCGCTCGCTAGCTGCACAGTTACATTCAGCCTCCCTTCCTCTGAACTTTCCTCATTCCCTCTTCTAAGTTGTGGTACAGCTTCTAAGGGAAGACAGAGAAGACCCCATGTCCTGTTCCAAAATCTGGGACAAAGGAAATTATTCTGAAGAAAGTGTTCAGAACCCTGAAAGGCAGGTGTCTGTTCTGGGTTATGTTGAAGTAGCTGTCAACATTCAGGGTTGCTTCTGGAAGGAGAAATTACAATAGGATCAAGATACCCACAGGGATGTCTTGTTCATTGAAAAAAATCCTTTTTTTTTTTTCTTGAGAAATCGTGGAAATCCATTTTCCAGATAACTCAAGACATGAAAGTCAAATGTATTGTTGCTGTCCTCTCCATTTTCTCAGCAAATGCTGACAGTGTTCCTGTGACTACATCCACTGGATATGCTTTTCCCAGTTTTCTGGTCTTTCTGACTCTTGTGGAAATGCATACTTCAATATGCAGCTAAACTCTTCCACCCATGTGTGGCTTGTACATAGCTTTGCTTTGACGTGTCATAGGTTGCTGTATCGTGACGATGTTACTGTCATTATCTCGTAACAGAGAATTACTTATTAATTTGTTCCATTTGTTCTCACTGACAGAAACAATGTGTTCAACCATGTGTTATCTCAGTTTCTAAGAATTTTCAGCAATCTTGCAAGGCCTTGAGCAGCCCCAGCTGTTTATTTTGTCAATGGGACGATCAGCATACATGACTCACTGCACTGCTAAAGGAACCTTCAGTCTGCTGAGGAGAAAAAGGACACAAGCCCAATCCAGAAGTTCAAACCAGACAAATCCAGATGAGAAAATTACCAGTCACAAGTAAAATCTACCCAGGGAATTGGTGCAGTGTCTATCTCCTGAAGATGCAATTTTTCTCATCAAATGACTCTATTTACTGATGAAGATGACACCAAGCTGTGTGGTGTGTTCAACACACTGGAGGTAAGGGATGCCACACAGAGGGACCTCGGCAGGCCTGAGAGGTGGGCCTGGGCAAACCTCAGGAGGTTCAATCAGGCCAAGTGCAAGGTCCTGCATCTGGGCTGGGGCAATCCCAGGCAAAAACACAGGCTGGGTGGGGAATGGATTGGGAGCAGCCCTGAGGAGAAGTACCTGGGGGTGCTGGTGGATGGGAAGCTCAACATGAGCCGGCAATTTGCGCCAGCAGCCCAGAAAGCCAACCGTGTCCTGGGCTGCACCAACAGCAGCGTGGGCAGCAGGGCAAGGGAGGGGATTGTCCCCCTCTGCTCTGCTCTTGTGAGACCCCACCTGGAGCCTGCGCTCAGCTCTGGGCCCCAGCACCAGAAGGACAGGGACCTGTTGGAGTGAGTCCAGAGGAGGCCACGAGGATGCTCAGAGGCTGGAGCCCCTCTGCTGTGGAGTCAGGCTGAGGGAGTTGGGGTTGTTCAGCCTGGAGAGGAGAAGGCCCCGGGGAGACCTCACAGCGGCCTGCCAGGGCCTAAAAGGGGCTGCAGGAGAGCTGGGGAGGGACTCTTGGTCAGGGGGTGTGGTGGTAGGACACAGGGAAACAGCTTTAAACTAGAAGAGGGTGGATTTTGATTAGATTTAATGAAGAAATTCTTCACTCAGAGGGTGGTGAGGCCCTGGCCCAGGCTGCCCAGAGGAGCTGTGGCTGCCCCATCCCTGGCAGTGCCCAAGGCCAGGCTGGATGGGGCTGGGGGCAGCCTGGGCTGGTGGGAGGGGTCCCTGCCCATGGCAGGGGGTGGGATTAGGTGGGCTTTGAGGTCCCTTCCAACCCAAACTGTTCTGTGATTCTATGATTCTTGTCTTCCTAAAGGAGACATCTAAATTAGAGTAGAGAAATGCCCTGGAGTGCTCATTTTCTAGCACTTAGAGTCAAGGGAGCTGAGAGTGGCCACATTAGTGGTCACATAATATATCTGTATTACAATGGAATGGAATGGAATGGAATGGAATGGAATGGAATGGAATGGAATGGGATAGGATGGGATAGGATAGGATAGGATAGCATAGCATAGCATAGGATAGCATAGCATAGCATAGGATAGCATAGCATAGCATAGCATAGCATAGAATAGAATAGAATAGAATAGAATTGTAAATACTCTTGTAAAAGCACTCTGCAGACACTTATATTTAGTTGTCTGTCTATGAGCTGAGCCTCACCCTTCATATCAATGCATGCATCAGTTGACCGCACAGATATCTCACACTTCTTGAGGGTCATAGGGGTGTCCTGCTCCACTTCCAGAAGCTGCTCCATAAGGTAGGGAGCCTGTAGGCCTGCATCATTTCCTCCTAGACCTGTCTGGATGTGTCACATTCCCAAAGAATCTCAAAAAATCGCATACACCTCCATTTAGGCAAATGAACAGTGCCCTGTATGTTTTCCAGGAACAGACACATTACTCAAGAATGCATTACTGGACACAATGCAGAAATATGTGGGTGAATTTTTGTGGCTTGTGTACACAAGTGCTCAGACTCAAAGATCAGATGTTTTTGCTGTCCATAAAGTTTCAAATGCACCTTACCTATCTTACAGGATGTTTGTTTTGCTCTGTTCATTAGTGTAGGCCAGACACTTTCACCGTGCTTTATCACAGGATCTCGAAGTGTAATTGATTTATATGAATAATGATGTTTATTCTATCAATGGGAACATCCAATGGAGTTAAAATACAGCCTAACAAGATGCACGAGAACAGAACCACATGCTGCATTTCATGCATGTCCATAAACAAGCTAAGCTTATCACAAAAACAGGTCAGAAAATAAGAAAAAACAAATGTGTAAGGGGGCCAAAGCAGGCTCTCAATCACTCAGCTCAGTCTGTAGCCAATGTGATTGCTAGACTGTTTTCAGATGAGAAAGTTGTAATCCATGTCGGCATGTGTGAAACACGGAATTGATGGCACTTATTGAAACAAAGAAAATAGAAAAAAAAAACTTGAAAAAAAAGTGGTTTGACAAGTGTTTCCAGTGTCAGCTCATTGGAAACCAATGGCAAAACTCAGAGACTGCAGGGTAAGCAGAAGAGGACTTCGGCATTTTCACCCTTCCTGTTTCAAGCTCTTACCAATGCAGACTGGGAGCAAACCCTGGCCCCTCTCTCCAGCATTGTTTTCCCTACAAAAATAGAAGGAGTTTCCCATAGAATGAGTTTCCCTAATTGTTCCTGGCAGCTGTTTCACAGGCAGCCTCTCCATGGGCAAACCAGTGACCAGTCCCTCCACTAAAACCACAGCAAACGAGGTCTGGGGAACCAAACTCAAGACGACAGGGATGGCTTTAAATAAAAAGGAAAGAATTAAAAAAAAAAAAACAGTAGGCACATAATCAAATGAACCAAAACTCTTGTCCCTCCTACCACCCTACAGGTGACAAATCTGCCCAGCGATGGTGCAAGAGGCAGAGGAAGGCAAGCCATCGTGGGGCTGAAATTCAGCTAAGATGAGTTGCTGTGGCCAGGATTGAATTTGGGGTGGCCTGGAGCAAAGAGAATAACCTGCTGACGCCTGCTTTTGCTGGGGAAAAGCCTGTAGCCCGCCTGGTCCAGCACTAGAGGGTAACAGTGAGTCAGGCTCCTGGAGCCCCATGGCTGGGCCAGGTCTTGCTGGAGGAGATGGAGCATTTGCGAGTGGTGAACCCAGAGAGGTAAGAGCAAATTAAGGGGCAGGTCGTGGTCCTCTCACCGCCCTTGTGTGGGGCACTTGGGTGGCTGGGCAGTGCCCGGGAGGGAGCAGCAGCTATGCTGGGAGGGTGTTCCCACATGCTGGTGGGAGAAGAAACGCGATGGCAGCAGAAGTGGGTCACGGAGCTGTGCCTAGGGCTGGAGCCCAGGGCAGGGGGTGAGGAACCCAGCAGGAGGTGCTTTGTGCCCTGCACAGGATGGTTTGGGGAAAGGAGCCAACTCACTGCTCTGCTTGCGCACGCAGAGCAGCAGATGCATCCGCTACACTCCACGTGTCACCCCAAAGCCCAGGTTGCTTATGTTTAACAGCTAAATTAACATGCTTTCCAACACTAACGCAGGCATAAACTCACAGCTTGCTGCTTTTCCACTCAGAGCCTCGTCTTCTGGTGACCCACGGATGCGCAAAGCCCTGCCAGACACCTGGGTGCCCGGAGCAGCAGGAGCCAAGCTTGCTGCCCATGTCACTTGGCGTCAAGCCTAGGACCCCTCGTGTATTTGGAGCAGACAGCAGGTCAGCTCGTCTTCAGCGGAGCTTGTATTCCCAGGGGGGCTGTGCCTGGTCATGCATCGCCTGGTAAAGTTGGAGAGAACTATTTTTTTCCTTTAAAGCTCCAGTATTTTTTGAATCTTTAATCAAAACTGCAAAGCCTATGAGCGGGTTTTCCAGCAATTGATGTTAGGTATCTGGTGGTTAGAAAAGACCAGCAGTCAGGACTCCTGGGTCCCATTTTCACATCTCCCCCTGACTCTTTGAGTGACCTTGAAGAAGTCAATTAATTTCTGTGTCATTTCCCAGACAGGTAAAAATGAGGAGATAATTCTTCCCCAGCTCGCTAGGGGATAGTGAGACTTAATTGTTCGCAGGGCGCTTTGCTCAGATGAGAGGGAAAGGGCTGCGGCCATACAATAGCCGGTGGGAGGCTGAAGCTCAGCATGGAAAGCCAGGAATACTTCGGGACGGAGCCTGCGGTGCTTAGAGGGCACATCCATCTTTGTTGTTGGCTGCACGGAGGCAGAACCACACGGTTCCTCACCCTGTGCCCTGTATGTATGGACAGCAAGCCACGGGTAGGAGAAGCAGCCGCGCTCCACACCTCGGGGTCTGGCTCTCCCCTGAGCTGCTCCAGGTTTTCACCAGGTCTGGAGGCTGCTGTCATCCTGCAGCCGTGTTCCTGAGCTGTCAGAGAGACAGAGTCAAGGAGAAGGACCCAGCTGCCTCCACCAGGGCCGCTCGCATCCCCCTGGGGCCCCAGCTCTGGCACATTCGCCGATCCTCACCGGTAACGTGCGGATACCTCACCCACGGGGCTGCCTCGCCAGCTGGCAGCCTTTCAGTATCCAGCCGCAGCTATGAAGTCCCATCTGGGCCATCAGCTGCTTTGCGAAGCCTACCACAAAATTCTTGAGGGTCTTAGTTTTGCTGGGAAATCGCATGTTTTCATATAGGGAATGCGGTGATCCTTTTGCCAGGGCAATCCATTGAGGTCAGTGGAGCACTTTCAGGCCACATCAGCCTGCCCTGGGGTGTAAACAACTCCTGTAGGAATGGATCTTTGAGTTTATATATGTGTGTGTTTATTTCTGCCTGGAAGGGGAGCTTGTCACTGCCCGCTCTGCAGAGCTGATCCCTGCACAGGTTTCCCCAGGCAGAAGAGAGGAAGAGGAGCTGCCACCAGGGAACCCCTTTCAAATTAACCTACTTACCAGGCGCTTCTCCTACCCGCACGAGGAGAGTGGTTGTTTGTTTGCTTTAGGCCATTTCCATGCAAGGAGTAACTAGAGCTGAGCAAAATTCAGAATTTCTGCTCCCACGGGAAATTTCAGCATTTCAGAGGTCGGTTTGCATCCCAAATCAGGCCAGTTCAACAAAATGAAATTCTGCTTGAACTCACTTGAAACACTTGGATTCTCCCCAGTGAAAAACTGGAATCTGGGGAAAGAAGGAGGGGGAGCAGAGGGGAACATTTGGCTTTTACTCACAGGAAACTTCCCTTTTAGAGAAATTGTATTTTTCACTCGTTCCAGTCCCAAACTGCTCCAGAACTAATGCCAGGAATTCCATCATCTATTTATTCTCAGTCTTGCTGTCTGGGTCTTATTGTACCTGGTACTTGCTGTGATATACGGCCGGCTTGCAAATAATAACGGGAACATTTACCTTGTGGAAGTGTCGCAGAGGGAAGGTTTCCAAGAGCCCTTTGCTAACCTTCTGTCACCAACCTGCAGGGGCTGCTCCCGGTCCCTCCCATCCTGCCAGCAAGGGCCCAGAGCCTTGCGGTTCTGTGAACGCTGCAGCTGAAACAGCGTGGGTGTATTTTTGGGGCTAAATGCTCTTTCTGGTGAAAAAAGCAGAAACACTGCAAATTTCTGTCAGTTTTGCCACATAAATTCATTTAGAATTGAAACCAAAAAAAAAGTTGCTTGAGAAGGATTTCACTATGAAATGTCTTTCTGTTCAGATATTTCCTTTCACTCGGTTCTTTTTCTTTTTAACTTGAAAAATGCTTAAAAAATGACCTGACGTGTTTTCTCTGGTGTTGAGTGAAACTTTTTACAACATAGAAAAATAGGAACAATATAGATGTCTGCAATTATCTTTCAGAATCGCCAGCAAACCAAAACATCTCTTGCTCACCTCATTGTAACTGAAAGCGTCTTGGGACACCCCGTTAAAGTAGAAACAGTTTGCAATTGGCTCGGATCCAAACAAATAATTCTCAACCGAAACTCTTGTTTTTACGAAAGGAGCCATGAAAACGTTACCGTAATGACTATCTGTCAGAGCTTACGCTGGGGGACAAAACTGCCAAGTGGTGGTTCTGAGTCTAATCTCACTGACACTGCTGTAATTACAAGCACAACCAGATCCGTGGATTGCTTTTTTTTTCTTGGTATGAAACTGATGTCAACATGAGACAGACCAGACCCGGGCTGAGATTCAGCCGACTGGATGCAAATGCCTGCATTTGAGTTAGCAGCTCTACGCTCCCTTTGTAGTCACAGAAATCTAATTGTGACAGTCGGTGGTGTCTAGGGAACAACTCACCTTCTAAAAGAGGTGTCTAAAACAGTCTGGCTAAACCACACCTTGAAAATACTTACGTCTCTACACCATGTACAAAAACAGCCCGGGGTGACCAGCTCAGATGGAGACACTGAAGATGCAGACCTGTAGGAAGGAATGCAGATGCCCAAATATACACCTAATGCCCCTGAAGATGCCCTGGTCTATCTCACCTGGCCTCTAGCTGCCACTCAGGAAGGACCCAGGTCTTGCACAGGTCCCATCTCCCACCTACCAGCCTCAAGCCGACGTCTCTGATACTACGGGGCACCTGAAGCAGCACTCGATGCTTGGTGCATTCCTCCAAAGCCACGTGAGATGAGATCTGGAAACGCACAATTTACAAACTGTTGGGACCACATTTCCAAAGATGGATGGCGTAACAGCAGCCTGTAGGATGCCCGTCCTGCCCAGCTTTTCAGGAGGTCCCCAGCACAGTGAGTCAGCCTCCCGTCCCCTTACATAAGACACGTGTTGAGAGGAGGAATCGCTGTGCAGATTGCCTGGTGCTTTCTTGGGAGGTCCTTGCGTTAGCTTTCAACCTTTTGTCACCCTCGGTAGAATCGCTTCCATGACTTTTTTGCTGACAAGTCACACCTCTTGCGCCGGGGGGCAGCGCCGTGCCAAGCTGCCCTCCTTCTTTGTGACAGCAGCGAGCAAGGAAGAGGGAGATTTACACCAGCCCAATGACATAACCGCCCCCGATAAGAGGAATGCAACTTGTCAGCAGTGTCCATGTCCATATCTCTGCAGGAAAGGCACACGGGAGCATGCAGACCTTTGTAGGGTCGATAGAAAAAATTATCCTTACCCCCAGATTGAGTGGTGTAGAGTGGATAACGATTTGACAACAGCATCAGTGTGGTTTATCTGATATTAGACCACAGCTGGCACTGCTTTAAATCACACGTTTCCCTTTTGCTGTCATTTATAATCAATAGAGATATTTTATGTTTATGTAGCTTCTTTCATCCCGAGGATCCCATGGCGCACGGTAAGGCATGATCCAGGCACGGCCCCCCAGTTCTGCACGTAGGCTGGTTCGTGATGGGCTTTGTCCATCGGGAGCCAGTCTGGGCCTTCTGCCCTTGTGGCTTTCTTCTCATGGCTGTTCTGGTCACTGGTGGCTTCCCAAATAGTAATGGAAAGAAACACAGCCATCCCATTCAGTTTGCCTTGCCACACAACACTTCACACAGAGGATGGTTCAAAAGGGAGGTATGCCCCAAGGCAAGAAGCTCATAAAAGCATGATTTCTGTGAAGGGCCATATGTGCAGATGCTTTAGCAAACAAATTCAAATCATATCTGGGGAGGAGGGCAATTCCATCTCCAGAGATGTCTGGCTGATGTAAAAATAGACTGAGCAGAGGTTTGATTTCATAACCCTGAGATCCAAAGAAAACTCGACTGGAAATCTGAGGCTCACTAACTAAATCTGAATACCTCAGGTGTAGATATCTGTCTGTGAGGTTATTTGCTGACCTCTATTGATGTTCATGAAGACAAATGGGGTCTTTTAGGGCAAAACCCAACAGGGCACATGTTGCCAATGTCTACTTTAGGGAGAGGTAAATTTTTGAAATGTAAAGGGGGTCCAGGATGACTACTCAGAAGTAAAAGTTCACATGGCAGATGTGTAAAGTTACTAGGGATGAAATTTACCCGTCGATGTACCATCTGTAGTAGCACCTGTGATCCCAGCACACAGCAAGGCATCGAAACAGAAAACAACAGGGTTCTGCTTTCATCTTCACCAACACCTTTGTGTTCTCTGTAACACACCTCTCAGAGCCACGGAGGGGATCTGGCAAACAGCACTGGCCTCTTTGTTGCTTTGGGTCCATACGACAAGCCAGTGAAACCAGCCTGGCCAGACAATCCCTCTAAAAGTAGTCAAAAGGTAGCTTAGTTTAATTACCTAGGCCAGGAGTCGGTACAGAAATCAGCAAGTGCAGAATATACCCAGAAATAACGACCTTGATATTTTGACCACTGAAATAAAGAGAGTGGGCTGGAGCTGGGATGGGAAATAGTAATCTTTAAAACACAGCCTGTTGTAATCCTCCTTTGCAGATTATAATGAGAATTGTGAAATTACAGGCTGGATGCAAGTTTCCTATTTAGCAAATTAAAGAGACGTTTCCAGGCTTCCCAGAATGACCCAGCTAGCTTCAAACCAGAGCAGAACAAAACCAAAGATCACCCATCCTAATCGCAGTCCCGGTCAGAAGAACAGGTCGAAGAATATGTTGTGAGCATTTGATTCTCAGAGTTTTGGACAAACGCAGAGCTTTTTCCTCTTAGACGCGGACAATCTCAAAGCCGTGCCTAGAGCAGCTAATAAAGGCGCTCGCTCAGCCCTGTTTGCCTGTCTGCATTCCTGAGCTAATGTACATTCCAGCCCGCACAGAGGACTTCACCTCACCTCCCATGCACAAGGTCACCTCACCTTTGATCCTCTGCGCTGCTGCAAGGCTATCCGAGGAAGGCTGCGTGGTGACTCAGCACCTCGCTGCCTGCTGGGTTTCTCTCTTTAGCTTGATTTTGTGCTCGGCTGAAGCTGTTCTCAGAATGGCTGAGGCTCACGTGCCTGATCTTGAAGCTAGCGAGAGCGCAATTACTCGCCAGGTGTAACGCCAGCTCATGCCAGCACTGTGCAGCTCAGGCATGCGTCAGGCAGCATGATGTGTCAAACAACTGCTGTCATTGCCAGGGGAATAGCAACACAGGAGAACAGCAGCACATAACATCCTGGCAAACAACCTGCTGTGTTAGCACAGCACCTACCTTCACCCTCGTCGTGTCCGCTGCAGAAGGGGAGCATGGTTTTGAGACCATGCATCTGGGATGCATCTGGGAGAGGTTTTCAGATGAACTCAGCGAGTCCCGTCTGTGCTGCCAAACCCCAGCACTGAGTGGTCTTCCCGAGCTCGTGAGACATCTACCAAAATGTTGAGATGGCCAAGAGCTGTACGACAAGTGATAGATGGAAAGACAAACTGAATTAGCACATAGACCATGTAGATAGACCAACTGCTTCTTAACTTCCTACTGTCCCTTGCGAAAAGGGGTCTGACCACCCATTTTAGTCCCATGATGGACTGGTGGTGTCAGTCTGAGCGTCTCTGCCACCTCTACACTTTCCTCAACTGATGCCAGCAAAGCCCAATAGCTCTCCACACAGCCTAGAGCAGCAGGGGAGATGTATACGAGCCACCTGCAACTCAACAGTCCCACACAGGCCACACTAGAGGCTTTAGTAATAAAATTTTCAAATTTTTTTCTTGCATGGTTCTTTCTTCACTCCATATCAGTGGCACAATTATTAGCACATTAAAGTCCCACCGATCACTGGCCAGCATGCCACCACCTCACCCAGCTTTCCTTGAACACCTTTAGAAGGACATGAGTCCGAAGACACCACCTTCATTAGTTCTCCCTTAACTTCAACTATCATTAATCTCTACTAATTAGTACTGTTGGGAACTCTTGAGAAAGGCATTGACAAACACCGAGAAACTACTTTATGACCCCCACAACCTAAAAATATCTTGGCTTTACCAAGTTTATACTGTATTGTAGTATTCAACTTACAGCACAGGACATAAAAATAGCTCCCAACAATATTATCACTTTGTTATAATGGGCTAAATTCAGCCCTGAGGGGCTGTAGCAATTAATGGAGTTTGGCCCAACATGTGGTTAATGAGGATGGTCTATTTCAAGCCCATAAGATACCACACTTCTGCCACTACAGATTGGCTGGGAATAATTCACCTCTTCAGAGACACTGTATTCACTTCCAGCCCTGGCTATGTCTGCTCGAAATAGAGGCAGCAAAAATAGACATCAAAAACAAAAATATTTCTTTCAAACTCCAAATGCCTCTGGCTCTGATTTTCATCTCACATACAGCAGAAGCTCAAGTGCGTGGAGAGGTTTATTTCTCATTTGTGCCAGTACAAATGAGCTGGGCCCATTGCTTTAGAATGCAGAACATATAAACCAGTATCTAAACACTTAGAAAATGTTAACTCCAATTAAACAAGGTTAACCTTTACTTCTTCAGATCTTTACCTACAGATAATCTCTTTGCTTCATTTGATTTCTACAACCACACAGTTTCTAACTTCTTCCCTGCCCATACATCCATAAATCCACCTCCCCAGAAGTTCTTTCTCAGGAACTTCAGAATCAAACCCCTCTGCCATCAGATTTCTAGTTCTGCATGACCCTACTCTAGAAAGCACATAAGCCCATGTTCTCCTATTTGGACTGATATGTAGGTGTTTACTTCCAAGAAGTGGTGTATAAGGATGCTTTCTTGGAGCTTTCACTGTAGCTCACTCCTTTTGCATCTTACTCTTAGACCCCAGTTTGAAGTGCAGGACTTCTTTTTGAACTTTGGACTTGGTGTCTTTGCTGATGCCTGTTTTGAAATAGCCCAGCCACAGAGGCTCAAAATACACCTTCAGTTCTAGTATCCAAATTCTCCATGTGGGAACCTCCAGCTGTTGTACTGAAAACCTCCAGAAAAGCAGAATGCTCCAGAAATTACTAAACAGCAGTTCAAGTAGTGTTGGTTCTTTCAAACAGTCTTGCCATTTTTAAAGTGGTTTACCTTTAATAGAAGATCTTACCTATTCCTTCTTCCTCTTATGATTTATCTCAGCTGTTCTCAGCTCAAGAGGCCATAGAGGAAAGATCTCCCCCAAATGTCTGCATATAGCTTAACCAGTTTCAGCTACACCTCTTCTAGTGGACTTAATTGTGCCACTGAGTATTTTACGGTGCAGAGGCCAACTAGGACAACCTGGCTGTGTCCATACTATCCAAGTCCTTCAGCCTCCAGAAGAATGTGACCTCATCCAAACTGCCTATGGGGGAAGGTCCCTTGTTCGTGTGAACTTCCAAGCTGTGAGTGGAGACTGTTTGGGACAGCTCTAGATGACCTGGGCCAAAAATTGTACCAGGGATCATTCTAACAACTGAACAAAACAGAAGGCAAATCCCAGGGGCCGAACACTGTTTGTTTAACTAGTGTAGATGTATCCTTTAAAACCTTCCCATCATCACTAAGAACAGATGTGGATCGTTTTTTTTTCTGGACTACTTGATTTTAGCTTACGGGTAATTCTCTTTTCCCAGACAGAAAGAAAAATGTTCATTGCCTATAAAAACTCTGCTGAATTGGAGCACATCCACGTCTTTCCTTTGGGTTAAGCTTATAATTTCATTCCTATGACTCATAACCTTAGCTACCCAAATTTGTTGACTTCCAGCTAGATAGCCAAAGGTGGAACTTGGGACTGTAAATACGGATTCCTGTAGACTACAGCCATGCAGCTTAGGACCTTTCCAGGAATCTCTCTTCAAACCCAACAGCCTTACCTGGTCCACACTGATGCAGTCAGTACCTCCCAAGAGTATCCCTCCGTGTTCCAGCAGAGAAGAAGGGAACATCTAAGGTACTACATTTGGTCTTTTACCACTGTCTCCATGCATACTTCATTAATTGCTTGGACTGCAATGAAATAAAGAGTTGATATGAGATTCTCATCTACTTAGTCATTCGTTAACTTCTGATAAAACTGAGCTTTGTCTTCTTATCTCTCTTTGCCAAACAAAGAGGCCAAGGCCAGCAAATGAACCTCATCCTTCACACTCCTCACCTGATTCAATCAGTCACATATTGTAGTTGATCATTACGTATTCTGGATAACTGCTTGTCCTCTATTCTATGATGTAAAATGTTTGGTACAGTAACCATTATTTAATTGGAAGGCAGAGAGGAGACAAAGCTTCACAAATGCCATATCTTTCTTATTGGTTTTATGAGTGTAAATGTAGCAATAACTTAGCAATGTGTCTGGTTCACAATCAGGCGGAATAAATATTCTCTCTAGAATGAAAACAAATCTTTATCCTCAATATACAGCCATTATGACTCATTTTGCATGGACCATTGTAATACATAAGTTTTCCAGTGAACAAGCATCTCCATCCTATTTTTTATCATTATGATTTCTGAATCCTCAAAATATGAACGTGGTCATCCTTCAGAAAGGTTTGACCCCAACCTGCTCAATTACACAATTCAGGTAGAAGGCCTAGCCCTTACTCATGGATGCTCTACATTTCCTGGGACCTGCCTCTCAAACAGATCCATTATCAGCTTTGCTCTTCTGGCTTATGTATCTGCTCACATCCACCAGACCTTTTATTTGGAAGACGATGGCACTTTCTTTGGAACAAGCTTATACCTCTAGCCTACAGTCCTTAAAGCCACTGGAAGAATTCCTAATTACTCACCAAATCTAAGGGGAAATGCAAGCTTTATAAACTCTGAAAATCAACTTTAGAAACTTCACCATCAGTTCTAAAAATCTCAACTTTAGGCTGATGGCTTCATTGTGCAAATAGATCTGTATTCATTTGGTAGTAGCGATAAAATTCGGATCTCAATTGTAACAGCATAATTCTCAAAGCGGGTTTAGTTAGTCCTTACAACTATTTTTTCTGGTAGAGGGCATAACTTTAGATTTACACATATCTAACAGATTATGACCCACCTACTCCAGTGCTTTGGAGCATTTTTGCTTTTTTCCCACCTACTCCAATGTTTTGGCACCACATGTATTTATAACATTATGTATACAGTAAGCAATCACACTGTAAAATAGCAAAGTAACTCCAAAGAGTAAGTCATTGCCAATAGCAAAGAACTGTTTATCCAAAAGAGTGGTTAATGTTCTGAAATACTGAGTGGTTAACAATACTTCAAGTGGCTGTTGAGAGAATGCTTGTATTTACTCAGAGGTCAATTATTCACTCATAAATTTCTCAGTTTAATTTCCTTGTAGTCTATTTCCTCTGCTACATATTCATAATCATCCTCTCATAAGTTCTCCTACAGCTACTAATTATTCTCTGTGTTCACCACATACACTTTTGTGCCATATACACGGTGAATATTAATTTCTGTAGAGCAGAGATTTTTTTAATTAAAGTAATGTTCTTTAGAAATAAATGCAATAACCATCAACTAAACTTAACAAATAAGGAAAAGTCATTAAAAAAGAATGCCAATCAAGATGCTGAGCTGAAATTCAAATGACAGCAACCATGCCTCTGTTGTTCCAAGAGGTTGATTTAACCAATATAAAGTCCACTGGTTTTCAGTAAGGGAACCATTCACACACATTACCTTTTATTTCTCTGGAAGATGCAGTTACCAGCTCTGTACCGGGAGCAATCAAACAGCATCTCTGCATCATCTGGAAAAAGGTGTGCAAAAGGTGTGCTCCATACAATGTACTTCTGAGAAATCAACAGAGAAGACATCTCAGACGTTGCGTGGTGTCTTCACTCCTCCACGTGAATAAGATCGGGTACAGTGAACTGAAGCATTTGAAATACATTACTGAAGATAGAGGCTCATATTCTCTGTGGACTCAATACTATTTACTTCTACAGGAGACAATCAGGAGTTGCTCATTTTCTATTAGTATCTTCAAAATAAATTAATAATAATAATAATAATAATAATAATAATAAAGATACACGAGCCTTTTAAGGCCTGCAAGGGAGGTGTTTTTTTTTTTGCATCAGCACATCCCTACTCTTTTTAATAAAAGTAGGTGAGAAGGAAGGACACAGTTACCAGGATATTAGGATTAGATTAAGAAAAGTAGGCTGGTGGGTCTTACAAAGTCAGTACTTTGGGTCCTGGCTTCAAAGGACAAGGTTAAGAAACTTGCAGCTCTGGAACTGGGTATCCAGCTGTTGACTTCAGAGAGTTACAAGCTACTGAGGACTGAGCAGTTACACAGGGTCATTATACGCTGGAGTTACACTTAACAACAAAAAAACATACTTTAATGTGCATCTTGCCAATTGTTTTAAATACCTATTTGGCCCTTAGCAGGAAAAAAAGAAATAGTAACTTCTGCTGTAGAAAAGTCTCTTGTTCCAGGCGTTGGATTGCGTCCTAGAGCGATCACACAGATCTGATTTCCAGAACTGCAGCTAGACACACAAAACTCCCATTAAAGTAATTGATTGCTCCGTGAGCTTAATGCTTCAATATCCCAGGTTCTATACATTACAATACAATACACTATATTATAATTTATAACAAATACCACTGAAGTCAGTTGGCACTGGCTAAGTAAAGACCAAACAGAGGATAGATATTAGAGGCCAGAAAGAGGCACAAGGGATATGGTAGAAAGCAGTAGCCAGCTGTGCAGAGTTTAACCTGTCTGTGATATTTCTGTGCGGGCTGCAAGCAGAAAATCCCATCCTATTATCTCCAGAGAGGGAAGAAGGAGCGTGAAGAGAGAAGGGTGAATTATTAAAGGATAGGCCAAGTATGACTGAGAGCTTATTAAAAAGGGAGGAGGATGGGTAAGTGCAGAAACAGCTTGCTAGGCTGGTTCTATTAAAATCTAAGGCCAGATCCTCTGTAAATTAGCATAGCTCCATTGACTTGGGTTGACTGGTTGACTTTTCTGGCTTTATGGAAGTTTACCAGCTGACATTTTAGCCTATTAACTTGAAGCATTGCATGTTTTCCTGTGAGCTTCATCTTTGTTTGTTCTGCCCCCCACTCTTTTTTCTGCCAGAACTGACAAAATTCTTCAGCTGAAACATCTGAGGAACGACATCTCATCAAAGATGGACGTTTCCATGGAAATATCTGTTTCAGATGAATCTTTTTGGGTCTTTCACAGATAAAATATAAATAAGTGCTTGGACAAGTTTTCAATAAATCAAAATAGAAACTTTGCTGGAGAAGCTGAAATGTTGTTTGGGTTGCATTTTTCCTCTCCTTTCTCTAATAAACATACAATGCCTGAAGAAAAGAAATGACCAAAATGAAAATCTGCTGAAAACTTGCAAGAGGAGACGACCGTATATCAGCTTGTTCTCTCACAGATGCCCACATTTCTAGGCCTAGGGGCAGGATGAGATGATGAAGAGCTGGTGGCAGCGAATGCAAGGCAGAGGAGGGAGAGAAAGTGAGAGGTAAGCATTCTGGCTTCCCTCTAGATGAGGGCCTTTCTTTTCTCTCTCTCTTTTCCCTGCTCCTCCCTTCCCACTCATTGCGGCTAGTGCCTCAAACCATAATCTGCTGGGGAAAAAAAAAAAATAGCAAGCTGCACCTCCCCTGCACCAGCCGTTACCGATCAAGAAATCCTCTGACACGAATCTAGAGGGTTTTTTCTTCCTCATCTTGAGCTCTGATTTAATCATACAAATAGACTGACATTTAATCATAAGGGGAAGCACATTCCAGGGTAGAAACTACTGTGACCGCTTCTCAAAGCATGATCCCAAGGAAGGACTGGCTAAGGAAGATGATGCACTGAAAATGATCTTACAAATGAATACATGAAATAAAATGCAAAGTTCCGTTTAAACACGTAGTGTAGTCTGACCACAATGGAAGTTGGGTACCTATATCCCTGAGGGTCCCGTTGGGGGTCTCAGCCAAGGCATATTAGAGCAGGAATACATTGAGGACTCTGGAAACATCTTATCACACCCACATTACCCTAAGTAATCCCATGCCCCAAAACAGTTGGGGAACCACTCTTGGAGAAATACCTAATATGCACAGCGCCAAGGCTGGGCTTTACGATACAAAGATAGTACTGGATACAGAAGGCTCAGTTCTCAGAAGAATTTCCAGGGCTTTACCTTAACACCTCTACCCAGAAAGCTCTCTGCAAATGAAATGTGCCAACTGAATCAATCTCTGCTTCTGGAAATGCAGTACCAGCTTCCTTGGCACAATTCAGAATAGCAAAAATGTAAGAAGCCTCCCACGACTGGGGAAGAGAGCTAGAGCTACCAGCTGCTCTGAACATTTGTAGAGGAACACTTGGGGACTGGGCTGCAAATACACGAATATATTCCACTTTCCAGGAGCCTGAAGTATGTTTGGCAATATACAGGAGAGAACTGCTGATGGTGTGAAACCTCAGTGGGGAGGTTGACTAGAACAGTGCATAATCCTACACATGGATGAATACGGTCGTATTTTATTGCTGTGTAGAAGATCCCATAAAGAATGTGTCACTTTGAGTTACTTTTCCCACATAAAGAATAAAAGATACGTTTAAATCAGTGCTTAGCTCTAGGCAGGACTTAGCTGCTGACCAGAGTGGATATCCCATCTGATGGAGCTAAGGAAAAGACATGCAGATTTGTCATCTCTGCCAAGTGGTTTTGTACAGAAAGTGCTACTGCAGAATGAGACGAGCTACTAATTCTGGTGGAGGCAAACTCCAGCTTTTCCTGTGATCTAGTTAGGTGAGGTCAGAACAAAAATAAATAAATAAATAAAAAGAAAAAAAAGAAAAAAGAAAAAAAAAAGCTTGTTAAACTTTAAACGCAATGAAAACTGAAGAGATTGCACTAGGGAAAGGTGTTATTCAGTGTGTGTGTGATGGGATGCCAGAATCTGGCTCTGAATAGTTTTGATTAACAAACCCGAGTTTGAATTGTTAGAGAACTGTTCATTTCGTTAAGCCATTATTCATGGCCTGTGACTGGTCATAAGTAATGTTCTGCATCTTGATGAGAGGATTGAAGCTTACACTGGAATGATGAATGCCTGACAGCAGATAATGAATAGTGTACTTCCCCCACAATTCACAAATGCTCTAGGGTTTCTGAATTGTAAGCTACCAGGCCAACTCACTGAACAAGTACATTGAAATAACATTCCCAAGAGCAGCAGGATTTCAGCCCTTTCTCTATGGGGTAGAGCTTTATTTCTCTAAATCAAAGCAGTATAGGTCAAGCAGGTGTCCTAGAGCTGTTTGTTGGTTTTGTCTCAGGCCCAGGCAGCCTGTAAATACAACAAAACCCCTCAGCCTCCAACTCGGCCTTAGGGAGAGAGCTGGGGAGGTCCCAGGGAGGCCAAAATCCAACTCTCCCAAGTACTGTCACCCCATGACCCAGGCACTTCCACGTGTAGTTGGAGCCACATGAATACTTGCAAATAGTAACCACACACTCACAGAAATAGCAGTCAATGGAAGCCAAGTAATTCATTTATCAATATATTGGCCAACAGACTGTCTTCATTATTTAACTATTCTGCTAAAAGCTAATTCATAAAGAACTTAAATGGTACATGGATCTTGCACAGGGCCTTCGGCCAAGGGGAAATTTCACACAAAATGCCAGGCAGTTCAAAGTCTTCTCTGCATGCAAATAGAGCAGAGTACACTTCTGCTACACAGAGCTGCAGGATGACTAGCCAGGGGCAAAGCATTGCAAATGAGGCTTGGACCAACACATTGCAACACTGTTTTCCACTTTTATCATAGTCTCTAAACACCAGTTTGGCTTGTGCCCAGAAATATATATCTCCCCAACTGAATGTAATGCCAGTATGCAAAGAAAATGTTTCATTTACTGACCAAGGGAAATTGAAATGTGGAATCAAATGAAGCTTGGAGAAAATCACCTGAGAACGTTAAGATGAACATTTGAAAGACAATCACAGGCAGAGCACATTACCCATGACAGACAAGAAAAATTTGTTTGGCTTGAGATATTTGTGCTTCACGGGCTGATCTTTCAACCAAGCTGAAGAGCCAATTAATTGAATTTACATGGCATATCAGTCTCCAAAGCGGTCAACACTCTGCAACTGTGTGAAGGCTGTTGCTGTGGCAGGCCTGCCTACACATCTTCAGCTAATAATGCCACAATCTATTTGCTTCCACTTACAACCATGTCTCTGCTAGCTGTAAATGACAGCAGTGGCACTCATTAAGTTGGTGGCTTGGGACAGGCTTCAAGTTGGGAATGGATTATGTGTGAATCTTAGTTCAGCAGTACCCTGCTGGGGCGGTGGTGGCTACAAAAATAAACAAGCAGAGGCTTCCCACTGACCCACTGACACAGCATCGGTTACATTTTCACACTTGGCACCTTTTGAACAAACGATTGCACTGCGGTTGCATCAGGCAATAGTACACGCTCCATGAGCCCTTTGTGTCTGCTCACAGTGCTGAGCTCTTGCATCCCAGGGGGCCACTCAGTGCTTCTGCTTCTGATGGGTGGGTGATAGGACCAGGAATTACGGACTTTGTCTATCTTCCGGGAGTAGTACATAACTTACCACATTATATTTCTTGTGTCTTTACTGGGTTGATTTTCAAAATCTTACAGGATATTTTCATCTCTGACTGGAGAGGTAGCAGATGGGGTAGCACCAACCCTGACAGAAATTGCCTATGTAATCTCAGCTAAATTACTCTTTCTTTGCTTGTTTTCCACATGAAATTGTATTTTCTTTCTCCTACAATTAATCTAGCTCTTCCACTTAAATTGCAAATCTTTAGGCTGTTGGTCACTTCTGACTACATATTGTACAGAATCCAGTGCGGTGAGACTAATTTTGGCAAGATTATTTAAGTATCTTGAATTCACCATCAAATATTTTTAATAATCTCAATTACATCCAAATTGTCCCACGTAAAGTTTATTCGTAAGGTTTAGACTGTTACATTACTTGTAGATATTTACCACAGAGCTTGTTGTATGGCCCTTTTCATAAAATCATTGAATCATCCAGTTTAGAAAAGACATTTAAGATCAAGTCCAACCATCAACATGACCTACCAAGTCCCATCACTAAAATATGTCCTTTGGTGTCACATCCACACATTTCTTAAATACCTCCAGGGATGGGGACTCCACTACTTCCCTGGGCAGCCCATTCCAATGCTTGTCCACTCTCTCTGTGAAGAAATTCTTCCTAATGTCCAGTCTAAACCTCCCCTGGCACAACTTGAGACTGCTCCTTCATGTCCTATCGCTTGTCACCTGAGAAAAGAGACTGACACTCTTCTTGTTGCAACCTCCTTCCATGTAGCTGTAGAGAGCGATGAGGTCTCTCCTCAGAATCCTTCTCTCCAGACTGAACAACCCCAGTTCCTTCAGCCACTCCTCTTAACTCTTGTTTTCCAGCCCCTTTACCAGCTTTGTTGCTCTTCTCTGGACATGCTTGCGCAACTCAGTATCATTCTTGTAGTGAAGGGCCCAAAACTGAATCATCAATGCTCTGCAGGAACCTCCTGGACTGTTTGTGCCTAGCTGTGTGGTATTCCCAACAGATACCAGGGTGGTTGAAGTCTCCCATGAGAACCAGAGCTTGTGATTGTGAGGCTACTTCCAGCTGTCTAGAAGGCTTCATCTATTTCCTCTTCCCGATCAACAGGCCCGCAGCAAACTCCCACAACAGTATCAGCCACGGTAGCCTGCCCTTTAATCCCTGCCCCTAAACTGCCACTTCAGCTACCCCCAGGCAGAGCTTGACGCATTCCAGTTTCTCTCTCGCATAAAGAGCAACTCCACCGCCTCACCTTCCTGGCCTGTCTTTCCTAAAAAGTACACAGCCCTCCATGACAGCATTCCAGTCATGTGAGCTACCCCACCATGTTTCTGTAATTGCGATGAGATCACAGCCTTGCGACCACACACAGATTTCCAATTCTTCCTGTTTATTCCCCATGCTAGGTGCATTGCTATACAGGCATTTCAGGGAGGTGATCGAGACTGCAGGTTTCCCAGGAGGGGTGCAGGAGGATTCGCCATAGCCATGTCCTGCACTCACTGCCCTGGCTGCATGCACCCACTGGAGGCATCCCGACTTGTTATTTTTTGCTGCCTACCACACCCCCGTAACTCTCCTCTTACCCCATCTTTCCTAGTTTAAAGGAAAGATTTTCTGTCCAGATCCCTCTGCAAAGCCTTCCTGCCCTCAAGCAGATTGACAGTCCCACCTATCTTGGTATTGTCTGTGAACTTTTCTGAACTTTTCACTCGATCCCCTCATCCACATCACTGACAAAAACGTTAAATTGGCCTCAGTACTGAGCCCTGGGGGATGCCACTGGTGACCAGCTGTTGACTGAACTCCATTCACTGGTGTTCTTTGAGCCTGGCCCTCCAGCCAGTACCTCAACCAGCTAACTGTACGCCTGTCCAAGCCATTCCAGCTTTTACTGGAATACCACTTTGACAGTGTAAACAGCATATTACGCCAGACTGTTTGGGGATGGTCAGTGTCTTCTGCTTTGGGAGTCACCAGGAACCAGTCAAGCAGCAATACCTCCACAGCTTTGCACAGTCATGAAAGTAAAGTTAATGTGGAGCTCCTGGTGTCCACTGGGCTCCACCTCATTATGCACACAGCAGACACAAACACTAGAGAAGAGAACGATGCTAGTCCTAAGCAGAGCCACAGATCTCCGTTAAATTATCTCTGCATTTCCAACATCTAAAGCTCTTTTCCCCAACAAATACCACCAAATTTCTTTGCAGATTTCCAGAAACAAAGTACTGAAGTTCACCTCAAATTTCAAATGCCCTGTGAGGAAATGGCCAGAGGAAAGTCACTAGGATTGAAACGTTGAAGGTTGTTAGGAGCTTTTGTTCAAGGACTTCCTATTTCCTACCCTTTCTGTGGCTCATTTTCCTTTCCTCTACCTTACCACATCCTCCATCTAACCCTTCCCCCGTGTGTACAGACCTCACACATGCCTAAGGCTCCCTTTCATAGTATCTGCAGATACTCTTTTTCTCACTCAAGCCTACCCATTTTGACTCCCATTTCTCTACTTCCAGCCATAGGGACCACCCCACCAGATCAGAAACGCTCTTACACATTCTTGACACTCTGATGTTCCACCAGCAGCCGTGTGAACAAAATTTCAACCACACAAACGGTCACAGAATGGCAAGTAAGCATAGATCCATAGACTTCAAAGAGAATTTGTGGTTTTCATGCCAGCATTTTTTGTGGTAGTCATTTACTGCTTGTTAGGTCTAGATCAGCCTTAACCAATCAAGCCGCTTCACTTTCAAAAGCCAGCCCATAATTAAAAGAAGAAGGCCAATAGACTCTCGGTGATGATGCAATGATGTGTTCTCAGGTGCTCTTCTAGGCATGAGGCCAAAAGTTAAGTTACCATTTGTGCAATTTTAAATGAATGGCATAAAATTAAGCTAGAATTTCTCATTGCAATTCCTAATTGTTTTGACTTCATTTTTTTCCAACAGTCAGCAGGATTTTCTTCTGAAATTCCTTTTTTTAAAAAAAAAAAAAAAATTAGCTGCCTACCATAACTCTCAGTTTACTCTGATGACTGCACATCGTACTTACAAGAGCTTTTGCATTCCTCACTCCTCCTTTTCTGTTTCTCAAGAAGGCCAAATTCTACTACCTTTATTTATACTACTGCTTTATTTCATAGCTCCCACTGATGATTTCAGTTCAGTGACTCCTAGAGTAAATTAATACCCCAGTGTGCCAAGATGACCTGGAGTCCTCGCCTAGGGCTGTTTCAGGCCTTTGTCATACCTTTCTTATCCACAGTTTCATCATACCACGAAGCAAGGACTTTCTCACAGCTCATCAGATTGTGCCCTCAGAATAAGTACAGAGACACCTTCCCATGTTTACAAGTGCTTAATGGGAAAGCATAGCCTTGTCACTAATGTGGCATGCCTTTTCTCTTATTACTTTAGCAATCCCGTCATGTATCTATCAGTAAGAATGGTATTTATTGTCCCGTTTCAAGGAGGCAAACTTTGAATGTGCTAATGGTTGTGGTGGTCAATGCCTCACTGAATCACATATTGATATTCCCACATTTGGGGGATAAAATGCACACTTTTAAGAATGGGTACCAGCAACAGAAATGAGAATTCAGAACATGTAAAGCATTTAAAAGTATGCACCTTATAGAAGTATAGAAGCATCAGATACTTATCCTACTTCCCTCCAGCTAATTCCAGACTATTTCCAGTCCAGCCAATTCAGTAGATTGCTTGTAAGTATTGTGAAGATACCCACCTGAGGTAGGGCTTAGTTATGTAGCCTCTTATTGGAAATCAGTTGGGATATTCTCAAGTATCAATCAGAGAGCAAAATCAATTGACTACCAATCGTGTCACAGAAAGAATACCAAGAGCATAAAGTTAAATACCCCAAAGTGAGGGAACGACAGAGTTAAGATGGTCATGACCTAGTCTGGAAAGGACAAGCTGCTACACTTGATGCTACATAGCCTCAGGGGAATGTGCAGTAACTGGTTACCCCAGTGCCCTATAAAATCTAGTCCCAGGCCTTCCACAGTTACTATTAATAGGGGTTATAAACAGCCAGGGAACCATAACATGAGATTAGCTGTTATTATATCTGTTTCACAGATAAACTATCTGACAACCAGTAGAACTAAAATGGAAACCAGGCCTGTACAGGCCTATCAGCAGGAGTGCTACAGCAGGATAGTGAGGAACAGAGTGCTCATAATGGGTATGCAGATAAGGGCAAAGCCAGGTTTTAGCCTGTCCCACCGCTGTGCTCAAATGAAACTAAAGTACAGTCAGAAGTGAATCCTTGCTCCTGTTATCATGTCTCCACTCCAGTCCCTTGATGACACAGAATTCCCACCTCTCACCTCTGACCACCAACAAGAAGTTATAGCATGGCTATGGTCTAAGGCTGCAGACAGATGAGCAATTACACCACGCGAAGTTGCTGTTGCCTCCTAAACGGTGGTTTCTGGGCCTGTGGCAGAGATTATCGCTTCTGTAGCTTGAAAGCTTCAGAGTGAGCCCTAATCTGTTTTAGGCCAAGTTATTTAGGTTAAGGAATTTAAATAGTTGCCTTGAGTCAACTGGTTTGACTGAGTGGGAGTTTCCTTACAAATGTCTCCGCCAGCCGAATGCTGGTGACAGCTCGCCTCCAGCTCTAAGATGTCGATGAGCACCTTCGGGCAGTAGGAGACTGTTTAAACTTGACCAGAAGAAGCCGAAGACAAAACCAGCACACCCAGTGAGTGGGAGACTTTGCCTGAAAAGGCCAGAACATGATTTGGATGCTGGCTAAAAAAAGCAGGCTCTCTTGCAATGGCGTATCATTAGCAACTAGGAAGGACTGGATATGTCACTTGTAGGTCACCAGGTGATGAGCTAGCTATACGGAGCCTTCCACCTGTTGGATGCCAATTGAATTCAACCCTGCATCAAAATCATGGCCAGGCCTTTTAATTACATGTTTGCATCACATTGGCTTGAGTACTTTTCAGGCATTGTTTCTCATGTGGGTGTCTAGTGTCTGGCACAATCAGGCCTCATCTTCATTGGGTTCCTTAATCTAAGTTTCTGGAATAGGAGTCTATGGGGAGTCTGGGTTGAAGGTAAACTGTTAATGCTAGTTTAAAAAAAAAAAATAAAGTTACCTTGTCTTCAGCACTTTTAACCCAAGCTAAGGACCTACATTTTCTGATATCATATGCACAGAGAAAGGCGATTAGAATTAAAAAAAAAAAAAAGAGAGAGAGAGAAACCAAAATTCTCAATGTTATTTTTTCCCAAAAAACACTGTATTGGGGCAACACGGAGGGAGACAATTTATGCTACAGTTTCTAAAGCAGGTTTCATGAATCTTTCTGGGCTTGACGGTACTTCCGATTCCTCCAAAACCACTCAGCCTGAAACAGACAACTCATAATGTTAAAGTTAGGTATAGTTACAGTTGAGTGAGAAGGGCCTTAGAATGGAAATTATTATGCAACTGCTACTTTATGAATTGCTGCCAGATCTGATGATAATATGAAAAGCAGATGCTTTCTTCGGATTGATTTGGTACTCTTTTATCCTTCTGTGGCATGAAAATAGTATCCTCTAAAAGACACTAAAAGTACTAATTTAATAAGTTCTAATTCTTACATGTACCTATATTCCGAAAGGGAGTATGCTATGTTTTACTGTGGTGAAAGCAGAGTCCCAGCACATTTAATGCTCTAATGGTTTCTTATCAATATCTCTTATGCCATATGAAATAGGTCACTGTGTTGAAATCACAGCTACATTTCAAGTAAACTGTGTTAACTTTATGAATGCATCATAAAATGGGAACTCCATAACTTTGTATTGACACTGTTTTACTGTTGCAATTTACCATTGTAATGACACTATTTAGGAAACAATGAATGGGCTGCAATGAGATAATTAAGGAATAATCTCCAGTACTTTGAAGTATACAAAGCAATAAACAGCTGCCAAAACGGATTAATAGCTGAAGTGAAGTTAAGACATTTAGTCAATCTAATAAACCATTTATTGCAAGAATATACCAGCTTACACGAACTATGAAGCATTTATCTTATTGATACAAACTGCAGTATTTTCCTTTCTTTAGGATGTAATATCATGAGACCTTGATTGTTCTTCCATTAAAGTCAAGGATAAAACTCCCATTGTGGGCCCAGGGTCAAGCCTTCACTGAGCTGATACCAACAAAAATAAATGCTTCCTTTTAATGTAGAACAGTTCTGCTAAAAAACAAGTTTTTTCCTCTATTATAAAACATCCCATGGCATTGAAAGGGGGACATGTTCTAGTGGCAAGGACAAATGTCAAGAGTCATGATGAAAATCTGGATCTCCTACTAGTTTACACTGCAATCTCCAGTAAAGTATTGTTTTGTTTGTATCTCCACCTCCAATTTGTAAAATGGAGATGAAACCATGCACCTGTTCTACGGGATTATTTAGGATTTCATTCATGTAACACATAAAGAATCATAGATAGAAGATACTGTACACACTTTGGAGTGTCTGGAAAGTAAAGAAAAGAAACAACATGGATTGCTCTTGATTCTGTTGCATTGGTCTTGTAACTGGTACAAGAATGGGAGGTAGGAGATGGGGGTGAACAATGCTGGTTAGGGGACAGGACCCGTTTCATATGTGACAGCAGTGCAGCCAGCACAAGTACAGCTGAGCTCCCTGAGCTCCCATTCTGCTTCCTACAGCCCCCCAAGAGCATGGACTTTCTACAACACCCAGCAAGCCATTGGCATCCTGCTCTTCTGCTCTCCACACTCAACTGGAGGGAGAAGGAGGCTGGGACAATAGCAAAGGCACAATTGCAGGGAGAGATGTCTCCTCCTGCCATGGTCTCTCACCCTATTTCCACATTAATTGCCTCCATAAACAGCAGCTGCCCCCCGAAGTGAAGTACATATTAAATTCCTTAATAAAGATGAGGAAGCAGGTAGCTGTTTGTCAGGAGTTTTACAATGTAAATTGTGAAAACAATCTTACCAACATTTAAAGCATACATAAAACATTGGCTCAGGGTGAGAATCGTATTTGTCAAGCCTTGCAAAACGTGCTTTTCATCAGACAAGATGTTTGTATCTCCTCATCCCTGCATAGAAAAGAAGCATTAGAGCACATGTTCTCCTACTCTACATTATAATTGCCCTTTCCCTGCACAGAAATGGAATATGTTTTTAGTGCTGGATGACTTTGAAACTTGCTCTGAATCAGCCCCTTTGTCTTAATGCTAGTAGGAAGCTACTTTGGTTTATCCAAATATAAACGTTGATACAGAAACTCATACCAAATAATAACAGAGGTATGAATTTATTGTTTCAGCAAAAGCTCCTATGTAAATTAACCATTGGATAATTAAAAATGCCTCCAGCGTCTGGGCAGGTAAAGATCAAGCACTTGCTGGATTACAACACAGGCAGTCCTGCGATAAAGCTCCTAATGGCTTAGGAGCAGGAGCTCTCAAGCTTTGCAGGTAACAGGACCAATTCCATCGGCCAACATGTACTAGCTCCTGTTCCTGCCGATCTAACCTGTAAGGGACTGTTTGCAATTGCAAGACTCTTGTCTGGAGAAGCCGAAGCTAAACAACAGGTTGAAACTTGCACAATTGGAAGCAATGCAAGCAGTGGCATTGCACTCATTCCCTGTGCAAGTGTTTGTCATAAGACTAGGACGGGCAAACCTAAAATACAAGTCCCAGAAACCTGCAATACTGGTATCTCTGCATGTACTGCTGCCTAGGGAGTGTTAGCTTTGTGAGAGAAAACACAGCTAGATTTTGAACAACCCTTTTCTGCATTAAACAAATGCAGCGATTTGAAGACTCGCAGCGAGATATTTAAACATGTTGACTGTAGGAATATGCTCACTGAGAGCGAAACAAGGCCCCTGAGTTTTAAGTACTTTTCCCCAGAAATTAAATGGGGTACTGCCGTAGATTAAAAATTCCTCAAGGCCAGGCCTGTTGCCTCCCTTTACGGTAGAGCACTGAAATGAGAGCAACTGGATGCTCTTGCTAGAATTAAACACAATGATCATCTCTGCATCCTGGCCGGGCAGTTGAATTGTCTCATTTTTGACCCTATTAATTAAAACTGTTCAGAGCTATCTACATTATATACGTATATATGTGTGTGTAGAACCGCAGGCTGTGGTTTTCTCATCTCAGAGCAAAAGAGATAGTCGTAACCACTGCTGCAAAAACTCACATTGCCTGGGTCTGTGGCTGTTACAAAAGGATTTTCCCCAATTAGTTAATGGAATTTAAAATATCTGTCCTTTTTATTGCAAGGCTGCAATAGAGACTTGTATATACATTGGAAATATGTTTTATTCTTCTGGGAAAGCAACATGGCTGCAATTCCTTACTTACTACCACCAATATTGTTTTCTAAAGGTTTTCTTTATTTTTATTTACTCCGACAGCCCGACGTAAGAGCCAGTTCTGTGGATGGCTTCCCCTGCCCAGCACCGTGCCTCAGCCCCTAGCAGCAGGCACTTAGGAGAGGGGAAGCAGGGTTTGTGCGTGGCATCCCTCACCCTGCTGCACTGAAGCAGGAATTCCTAGACAGGCAGGCTTTCAAGACACCAAAAAATACATATTTTCACTGCGAGAAGCTGCCAGGAGCGCCCTCGATACGAAACAGCCGTGCAGCTGAGGATCACTTCACGGCCACCTGTGGGCACATCTCACAGCGCCCTCTGAGGCGACCCCCGCCCGCCCGGCCGCGCTGAGGCAGGAAATGGCGGCGGGGCCCCGATGGCGGCCGGCCCCTGCCCTAGAGCCTCCCCGGCGCCTCCCAGCCTCGGGGGCCCCTCAGGGCCTCGAGGGCCTCCGACCGCCAGCCTCCGCCCCTCGGCCACGCCCCCACCCTTTAGCCACGCCCCCCCTCCCGCGAAGCCCCTTTGCGCGACACCCGCGGCTAAGCCCCGCCCCTCTCGACCAAGCCCCGCCCCCTTCTCGTAGCCCCGCCCCCTTGTTTACCGCGCAGCGGGGCCCGGGCGCTGCCCGCCGCCCGCCTCCATCTTGGAGCGCCCCGCGGCGCGGGGGCGGGGCGGGGCGGGGCGGGGCTCGTCCCTTCCTTTCCCTTCCCTTCCCTGCCCTGCCTTCCTCCCCTCGGCGCTGCCCTCCTCATCCTCGCTCGGCGAAGCGGCGGCGGCGGCTCCTCGCCCGGCGGGAGGAGGAAGAGGAAGAAGAAGAAGGAGGGGGGGGAGCAGGGAGAGAGAGCCCGCGGGGAGGGGGGAGGAGGAGGAGGAGGAGGAGGAGGAGGAGGAAGAGGAAGGCGGGATGAGATAAGCGGGGCGGGGGCATGTAGGCGGCCCGGGAGCCGGGGAGGGGGGAGCTCAGGTGGATGCGGGGGGCGGTGTGAGGAAGGGCCGGCGGGGGGGGGGGGGCTCGCCGAGGGGCCGGGGCACTTCCCGACGAGGAGGAGGAAGAGGAGCAGGAGGAGGAGGAGGAGGAGGAGAAGGAAGGCGGCTGTGTGTGTGGCTGCGCGGCGGCAGCTCTCGGCGGGAGGCAGGGTTTGGGGTGTTTTGTTTTTTTTGGGGGGGGGGTTGGTCTCACGCCCCCCCCCGGCCTTCCTCCTCCGTGGGGAGTTGGCGCCTGGAGGAGGAGGAGGAAGAGGAGGAGGCAGCAGCAGTAGGGCCGGAGGGGCCCCATACGCGGTGCCCCCCCCCCCCCCCCCCCCCCCGCCTGGCTTCGTTCCTGGAGTGTTTTTTTTCTTTTTTTTCTTTTTTTTTTTTTTAAATCTGCATATTGATTTTTAAACAAACAAACAACCCCCCCTCCCGCACTCCCCCCCCCACCCCCCCCCACCCCTCCCTCGCAACGCCAGCCTCTGCCTCCGGGAGGGAAATAGCCGGGTGAAATCTCCCTCTGTTTCCATGGACAACCCGTCCATTATCACCCAGGTGACTAACCCCAAAGAGGAGGAGATCCTGTCCTGCGCTCAGGATAAAGGTGAGCCACCGAAATCTGCGCCGGGTGACCCCTGAGCTCCCCCACCGACCCCTTTCCCCCCCCCCCGCCCAGAGCTCAGGGCGAGGTATGCCAGCACAGGGCTCTGCCACGGGCTCGGGAATTTGGGGGGGGGGGGGGGGGGGGGGAAACGGGGGGCTAATTAGTGGGTTGATTTCATTAAGCGCTCCCCTTTCGCGAGGGTTGGCGATGCAACTTTGGCTGGCTGTCAGTGCAGCGTGCAGCCCGCTCGGGAAGGAAGGAAGGAAAGATACCTGCGCTGGGCTTGCTGGAAGGCTTTGAAACCTCAGCGCTTCTTTTTCCTCAAAAGAACGGGGAAGAAAAATAAAAAAAAAAAAAAAAAACACCAAAAAAAAAAAGGGGATTTCTGATTCCTATCCTCCTTTCCTTTATTTCTCGCCGCCTCACGTTCAAGAATCTATAGGGTTTTTTTTCCTAAAGCTACTTGCGCGCCGCTGAGAGAAATGTGGGCTGCTGCTGAGAGCTGGCGGTCGGAGCTGCTGGGCAGATAAATAGTTGTTGCTTGCGTAAAGCGTCGCGCTCGGGCTGCCTTTCGCTCCAAAATAAGATGAATCCAGTTTGGCCGAGGGAGCTGCTTCTCCTCCAAAGTCTAGATGTTGACGGGCGCCCTTAACCTCATTTCCTTTTGGAAGCTCGGAGGGGTCTCGGACTGAGCAGCCACGTCCTGGCGGATCGCGCCCTGCGGTGCTGGCGGGATGAAGGTGCCGTGGAAGTGGCGTGGTTGGGGTTGTTGGGGATGGGGTGCTGGGTTTGGGAAGTGTTTTGGGCGTCAGGCTCGTGCTTTGTTGCAGGCAGTGTTGATAAATGGGGGGAAAGGGCAGAAATTGCTCGTGTGCGCAAGCAAAGCGTGTGGCGGTGTTGTCTGGGAGGCATGGTCGTAGACCTCCAAGTGGCCTGCTAGGAATGATAGGTTGGTACGTTTCCCCCTAAAATCTGGACTCTTGATACCCAGAGCGCTTCCATTTCTGTGTGGTTTATCACAGAAGTGGCGAGGGGTGGCTGGAGAAGTTGCTCCCGGTTACTTGCGATGAAAGGCTCGCGTAAAGTCATGGTCCTCTCACCTCGTGCACGGTAACTGCAGGAGGATGAAGACAGATTTATTAGTGTTTTTCAAATTGTGCCATTAGGGACTTGGGAGGGGCGTTCTACCAAAAAAATATAATTTGCTTTGGTACAGGAGAGCTCGCATAGCTCCCTTTTAGACTCCTAGCACTTGAGAAGTGATACTTCCACTCCGAGGCCTTGCGTGTCCGTGGAGACTTACGATGTTTTCTCCTTTCGGTGGTGCTGAGCGTGGGGTACCCGCAGCGGTGCGGGGCTGGTGCTGTGCCTTCGACATCTCCCCAGACCCATTTTGGAGCAGATTGATGTGACACAGTGCTCAGATGGTGCCGTGGTCTTAACGGCCTGTGTTATTGCAAGTGCTGGAGGGGCTTCATTAACAGTGCTGGCAGCTGGTTGGAGGCTGAATGTAAAAAAAGCCAGTTCAGAGAAACCTGGAGGGGGGGAAAATTGACGGCTGAAAATAAGAGTAAGCATCCCAATCAAACAAGTGTCTTCAGAGCCCTCAGTACAGCGAGCTGCGCTGCGTAGCGAAAATATGCATATAACTTGCATAACTATGCAGTAACTTGCATAATACACATTGTGTTCTTGCTGGTGGCTTGTCTGGAGCAGAAAATCACGACGGGCTTAATTGCATAGCAGGGGCCTTGCAGGCTGCGTGCGGGCGAGGGTGGGCTGGGGAGAGAGGGAGAAGGGTGGCTGGACTTTCACAGACCAGAGCCAACTTCAGCACGAGCTCGACACAGGAGGTAGATTATTTTTTGCTGCATTTTTCTTTGTTTTGGATTGATTTTACTGCTTCGCAGCGTGGTAGTACGTGCTATGCGATGGGACTCGGATCGTGCCGGAGCAACTTTTGCAGGAGCGCTGCAAGTCTGCTTCCAGGGCTCGGGAAGGAGCGCTGCTGCCCTTACTTCTTCTGCTACAGGTTGTCCCGCTGCCGAGACACACAGCTTGCAAAAACCCATTGCATTACCTTCCCTGCGCCTGCTTTTCTGCGAGACTGCTGAAGTTTTGGCAGAGCCTCCAGGTCCGGCGAGCTGTGAGTGTCTGAAGCCGAGATGAACGGAGAGGCTCAGAGGCAGTGGTGCCCAGGGGGAGCGTGCGCTGCTAGCTTGGGCTGAGCCCAAATTATGGCACAAAATGGCTAACACACATCGAGGCATAACAAATTAACCTTGGATTTAACTACTGCAAGTATCGCCTGGGCCTGTGTTCGTCTGCAGTTTTGGGAGAGCGTGAATTACCGTAGCACGGTGCTGTGTGAGCAAAGGCTGTCCAGCTTGATGAAAACCCGCTTCTCCCTGCGTTCAGCTTTTGGCTGCAGAAATGTGCTCCGGGATCCCAAGTAGCACGTAGTGGCTTCAGGAGTTGGGTTTTGTAGGGTTTGGGGGAGATTCCGTGGTGTTTCTTGTGACAAGTGGATTTTTTTTTCTTCTCCTTAAGCTGGGGAGAAGCAGTTTTACAATAGCTGGGTAACTGCTAAATAATGTCTGTGTGTACCTGGAAGTGCTTTTTTTCTTTTCAATATTTTTGAAGCTTTTAATCAACCGTGAGTGCAGTGTTTAGCTTGACTCTATTTTTTTTAAATCTGTATTTATGTTTTAAAAGGAGCATTATGTACAGTATATGCTCAATTACTTTCGTGGAAGGGAGAGAACACAGTTGGCAGGAGCTCTTTTCTCATCATGGGGCACTTCTGCTCTCTGCTTTTAAGTAAATATTGTGCTTTACAAATAAAAATGTCCAAATAGTTTTTTACTAATCCAGGTGTATTAAAAATGGGCTTTTGAGATAAGTGAAGCTGTGATAAATTATTAAAGAGAAGCTTATTAATACTAAGGTGGAACTATTTATTTTTAACAAATAGTCAAAATTGTAGAAAGTGGAGAAAAACAGGTCTTGGCACACGAACCATTCCTTAATATATTGCCACATGGTGGTGCACTGTATTTAGTTGTCTGTCAAAATGAAAGCTGAGCACAGAAAGTTGCTACAACCGTATTTTATTATTATTATAATGTTTGCTTTGAAATGCATGTGGTGCTCATGCTCCTAGAGGATTTGGGCCCGTGTTTATGTCATTACGTTAGTTCTGGAAAATGTAAACTTATATTCTCCCATTTGGTGATCAAAAATATTCTCAGCATTAAACTTACGGAAAATATAATCCCCCCCTTAGCTTTTTAAGTACGGAAAACAGTAGTTTTTCACCGCATTATTTTATGTTGTGGTGATTTGGGCAAATTTGCCAACTTGAAGCATTAACTATACTTGTCACTAGAAATTAAAATGTGGACATAAGTATGTGAAAGGATGTGTTGTATCAGCAATTTATGTGAGCAATTAAGAAAACGTAAAGAAAAACTATCAAGAAAATCTAAATCTGACTCAATATAATTAGTTTTGTAGATCAAATCAACTGTTTGTTTATTTTGCATTGAAAATATACAAATATTCTTATTATTCAGTTGAACAGTGACCTCTAATGTACCAGTTAAATCTCTAGAAAGCCAAGCAATGATGACAGGCTTGTGCACTGAGTACAGCAGAGAGAGTGTGATCACAGGTGGGTAACAGGCAAGCAGCCCAAAGGAGTGAATCTCACTTTTTTTTTTTTATCTATGTGCTTTGATTTGTTCCTCGTGGCTGATGCAAATTCTTGGTGTTTCCCTGTGGCTGGTTCAGCAGTAGCAATACCAACCCAGTCCTTGTAGAGGTACCCAGCCCTTCAAGCCATGGTGGTCTGTTTTCTGCCTTCGGGTATGTCCTTCTTGACTTCGCTAGCATCTATCTGTCAGCTGAGCATCTGCTTTCAGTTATTTAGAATACCTGACTGTTTTAGTGTGTCTACAAAAATGTATTTTCTTCTGTCATGAAGCATTTGGAAAAGGTCCACGTTGGAGCCTAAACCATTACCAATTTTTTAATGAACAGTGTAATTCCTGAAGGATGTTTTCACAAACAGGCAAACTTACTGTTTGTTTTTCCAATTTTATTCAAATGAAAAGGCAGTATTAATTATCATTTAAAACAACAAGCACTTAAGATCTAAAGTTAAAAGCCTATTTGAGAATGCAACCAGAACAAGTCTTTAATTATATCTTCTGTAAGATACATTTTGAAAATATCTAAAAATATTTAAAGAATCATTTTTGTTATTGCTTCATCAGGATTTAACGTACTTAAACATTCAAAGATACATTAATGTCCTTGAGACATTGTCTCAACAAATTTTTGTAATATTAACTACAGTATTTTTACTTTAATGTAGCATTAAGAAATGGAAGTGAAAACCTCTTCGGCACCGCATTGGAATGTGAATTGCTCACGGAGGGTAAAATTTTAAATCATTAACTAATGACATAGTTGTTACATGAAACCAGAGTAACCATACAGTAGGTTTTATGTTCCAGGGAGGCTGTAGTAACCTGTAGTAACCCAAGATTTGATTTAAGGTAGCAGTGAACAAGCTGAAGGACGCGGCAGTAACATGAAGGATAATTTGCAGGAATATCTAATATTTAGTGTCAGTAAGCTGCAATGTTATCATTGCTTCATATCATCTCAAATTCATATTTGTTTCAACGCAGTAGTTTAACTTCAGAGTTCAGAAGTTTAATGTGCCTTTAAAAAAAAAACAGTTGACTTACATTTTGTCAATTCAGCATTCAGAAATGCAAATAGCATTTTCAGAGATAATCAGTAAAACGCGGTGTGATCGATGCTGCACTTCATCTTGCAGAATTTAATCTGACCACCACAAATATGCTTCTGGATAGCGTGTGTCCACGTTTGTTTCTTCAAAGCGATACCAAATGAAAATGCTGGGAAAGTGAAAGCTGAGAGAAACGAAACTCACTTGTCCTGGTCAGTGTTGCTGAAAGGTGTCCTTCCCATTGCCTGCTAGATAGGCTTAACTCTTGCAGTCCTGTTTTCCTATTACATAATGCTTAATTTATGGATTTTGCTATCTTGTAAAACTCATAATTCACGTATGAAAATGGCTACAGAGTTGTTCTAGCAAACACATTTTATGTATGTCGAATCTTGAATATTCACCCTGTAAACAAGTAGGCCTTTGTTTTTGCGATAAGTTTTTAGTCAGAAGAAGTTGGCAGTGACCACTGTGGTTGTCGGTTTCCATTGAAAATCCAGTTTCAGGCAGTCCTGGGTATGGAAACGTTAAGTTTGGGGGTGAGGTTACCTATTTCTCAACGCTACCCCATGAGGAGTTTCTTTGAGGTTGCCCAGAGATTCAGGGGGTGAGTGGCAGAGGTGAGGGTAAGAAGAGGGGCCGTGGGTGCTCTCCTAGTAATGTCAGCAGGACTTTCCCCACCTCGGTGGCTGTCTGCGTCCCCTTACTCCATGTTGTTATCCCATGTTATGTGTCCAGAAAGGGGCAAGAGTCTTCCAAGCTGAGTTATGAGAGCTGATCAGCCGGCCTATTTAGGTTTTGAAAGGCCATGTATGGGCTGCTGGTGAGGGTTACGCATTGGGTGTCTCCTGCAGCAGCACAAACCTGACTGAAAAGTCCCACAGAAATCCCCCAAACCCTTCACGTGTCTGTTCTATTGAACAATATTGATAAAAGCTTTATTTTCAGCGCTCATCTTCCAGGCCAGAAATGGATGGGATGCCATGGTGGAGCTGGGGAGGGTTGGGTGTCAGTGGGGTTCGGTGCCTGGCTGCGCTTGGGGAATCAGGGGCGGCTGCGGGCAGGCGCAGGGGAAGGATGCCTTCTGTGCTGTGATGTACCCAGAGATATTTTTAAGACTTCCATATTGGAAATGTTAATCTCCTGTAAATTCTATTTTTGCCCAAGTTTGATGGGAGCTTGCTTTATTTTTACTTGGAGAGGGTTAAGGCATAAAATGGACACAGATACGAGAAATATGGAAAGCAGAAGGAGCATCGAAATAGAACAGTAAAAATCCTGTTCCAGGCACCCTGTCATATAATTTTGGCCTTCTGTATATTCTTAGAGCGTTTGCTACAAGTCCAAAAGAATTTCTAAATCAAAACAAGTCCTATATAGTCTGGTACTTTCAGTACCAGCCACTGCTTTGTGCCATAGCTGGGATTTTTACCACTAATATCTGTAGATAAACCAGCAGGGAAGGTTGCACGCGCGGTGCCTACGTAAAGTTTGTAGGCTTTAATCAGTGTGTTATCAGAGCAATCGCTTACATAAAAGTACACGGCTTATTTTCTTTGTACAAGATGATAAAGTATGATTTATAAAAGAAAACCCCATTATTAGAAGTGATTGGCTGCACTAGAAACTAGAATTCTATTATCTAGGAAATTTATTGCGAGTCAAATCTGAATAAATATATGGTAGACTTATTTTAAAAGCCCAAGGTCCTTGGAATATGAGAGTTTTTTTTCTGTATTTATTTTTGTGGAGAACTATTAATCTCTTCTGAACCTCTACTAGTATTTTCAAAGCCTGATGGACAGGGCCAAATAAGATGCTGCAGGCTGTGTTTTGTGCAGAAGAACAACAACCCCAAATGAAGGATGTCTGATCTGTCAAAAAGTACTGTGTATATAATTTCTTAAGACTTTTTTTTTGGTTTTAAAAAAAAAAAATTAGGGCACTTCAGTAGAAAACACATACTTAATGAATCTCAACCTGAATTTATGGAATATATATTGGTGGTTTTGTTTCAAGCCAAGGCATCTCTCCCGGGTAATGGACCAGTCAGTTCTGCCAGTGTTTTTTTTTTTTTTTTTCCCGGCTACTGTTGCAGGGCCTCCTTACTTTCTTGGTAGAAAGTGATGTATTGATTTTTTTTGTCACCTCCCTGCTCTCCCCCACCCCCAAAGCTCTCTTGCTTCCTGAGCTGGAGCCCAGGATTCCCAGCAGAATTCACAGCAGAACAAATCTTGCCCTTTCCTTGTCTGCTGCAACCAGCAGTGAAACTTTAACCTTTCCTATTTCGTGACTTGCAAGGCTGTCATCTCCCTGGTACAGCACTTCTCTCCTGGCTCTGGCAGTGAGGGGTAGAGACATCTCCAGAGCCAGGAAGGAGCTCCTGGCATCACAAAACATAGCTGTTAGCAAGGATTAGTGCCACAGCGGATGGACATCTGTAGAAGAATCAAGTCATGTAGGTCTGAAGGAAGGTTTGAAGGTGAATTTTTGTGAAGGGGTGAATTTTATACGTAGTTGTTCCAGGCATGCATGTAAGAATTTGCATGCACTGCTGCTTTTTTGTTCACAAAAGCTGATGTGTGCATACACGTCTGAGTATCTGCATCCTCGCAATGGATACCAATGAACGCGTGTATGTGAGGTTATTTGAGATCTAACTATCAGAAAGCTTTGGTAAAGTTAAAAATGGTGGGTGTAGGTCTCAAAGTTGTTTTGCAGTCTCAGGTTTGCTTGAATCGTCAAGTTGGCAAGTTTTCCTTATTGCTAGCTCAGATGAAAGTACTCTGTGAAGGAGTGGTCATTAGTGACACATTCCTAGAAGATATTTAATAATTTATCCATGCTTCTGCCAAGCACGTTGAAAGATCTAATATTTACCACCTGGAGGAGAAAGGCAATTTTAAGATAATAGCAGATCTCAATAAACCCTCATGAAAGCCTTACAAATCTAAAAAACGAGGTTTATAGGGCTTTGTGTAAACTAAAAATAGTTAGATACAAGTTCATAATTTGAGGAATGCAGCGTAAAGCAAAATGTTTCAGGAGAAAAGTTTAAACAAATATTTTATGGGGATTTTTGGAGTGAACCTTTGATTTTTATTTTTAATTATCTCCCTTGCTGTATTTTGCATTCTCTCCTTTTTTATTCTCATCTTAAGTTTCTGGATTACACCAGCTGCCTCTTCATGCTCTAATGATGCTGAGGTTTCAGGGGCTCAGAGACGTTTGGTGCTGCTGGTTGTTTGTGTCAGGGATGGCTCTGCTATGAGAAATGATGGTAGGTGTTTGAGGAGAGAGATGGTGTAGCCATGAGGAACTTCTGAAACGTTTGCATGGCCAGGTTGGCCCTGGCAAATTGGCCAAAACGGTGTAGAAGAGAGATCCTCTGCGTTTCTGAACTATTAAAATCTAGTGAGATAAAGATCTTGGTCTTGTCTGATGCAGGATCACTGCTACAGCATGGCAGCTTTGGCTCTTAAAGCAGAGACGTTTATTTCTTCTGTTTCCTTTTTTTAAAATCATATAAAAACCTCAAGTGAATATTGTGCTGTGTTGAAAGGGAGGAGATGCATGAAAAGTAACGAAAGAGTAAGGATGCTAGGGCTTTTTCCATCATACAGCATGCCTTCAGAAATAAAGGGAGAACATCCAATTTGGCTAAAAGGAGCTGTTTGCTCATGCACCTGTATAATCCTTGGGAAGACTGGTTGCCAGAATAATTTACCTGGGAATTCCTAAACGGGATTAACTGACTGCAGTTTGCATTTACACCAACGAAAGTAGTATTGTAAAGGTACTGATTGCATTCCAGCACATGAATTGTCACCCACCAGTTAGGGAAGGAGGAGAAAATACCTTTATGTAAACACCAAATGAATATGTCAAGTATGTGAAGTCACGTTCCTTGTGAACTTGCGCCCGGGGTTCCTGTGTGATGGGCTGTGCGTGCTGGAAGATGATTCCCTTCGCCAAGCCGCTCATTGGCCGGCGGCCAGTTCTCCTGACTCTTAATGATATGAAGCTGGTCGTGTTGAGAATCAGTAAGTTGCGAGGTTTGGAAAGAGGGTGGGGGTTCTGTGTTCACTGGGGAATCAAAAAAAAAAAAAAAGCAAAAGAGTGCTGAATGCAGTCTTCATTGCAATTCATTTGCTAATTACAAATTGACATCAATTGAAAAGTCCCAGAAGGAGGAGGTTTACAACATAACTGTAAAACAATTTGCATCAGTGTAGAGGTCTGTAAAGTGCTTATCCACAAAGGAATGAGATTTTAAGTGGATTTGTTTAATCGGGTTTATCATGAGCACATAGTTGTTGGACTTTTTTTTCCTCACTTGAAAATTTTTCCGTCTTTCTGGAAGATTCCCTCTTGTGTTGAGATTAAAGATGTCAAGGAAGCAAGTATGGTGAAGTTTAATGGAGAATGAAAGTGAAACAAATAAAAAGAAACTTCCTTAATTGTGTAGTGTACTGAAGACCTAAATGTTTTTGTCTCCAGATTATCACGATAAAACCGACAATGTAAGGCAAACTGTGTCCTAAAATTCAAATAATTTTTATTCTGCCTCAGAAGAAATTTCGAAAGCCTCCAGCAAATTCTTGCTGTCTACTGAAAAGGATGCTAACAACATAGATACACTACCTGACCAACTAGTATTATTACAAAGGGCCCTCACTGTTAACATTCTAATCTTTTTCCCCCCCTCTAAGGCTTGCTGGTGGCCAACACATTGCCCTGCAGTCCTGCAGTTGCTGCCACTCTTTCTTTTTTAAACATGTCATGGCAGGAACAGGGTCGGACAAAACCGGGAATGAAACCTGGCAGTTTTGAAGCAGGAATCTGTTCAGGTTTCATTCCTGTATTTACATGTTGTACTATCACTGCTGCACTTTCCTATAAATCACCTTTTTTAGCATCACTCTGGCAGGCAAATGAGCTCCGAGAGACGAGTTTTTAGAAATGTCACTACCTGTTGTCTTGGTGGTGATGGATTCTGTTCCATGCCCTTAAATCAAACCTTCTTTGTCTTCAAATGTAATAACTAAACACTGTTATGCCTCAAGTTACGGAACTGTAGTTTTATTAAAAGGAAAAAAAGAAGCTGTTTCAGACAAAACCTGTCCCAGATGCAAGAACAACGTTAATGCACTCTGGAGGACCAGCTGCCCCTAGGTTCATCAGTAAGGGACCATGCCCATTAGATGCTGAGAGGCGCTCGGTGACTACTCTGCCACATTTCAAGAAAAGATGAGATCAGAAGGAGGTTTTGCTGTATAATTTCTATTCAAAGTGTCCTTTCAGAAAATGTCCTAAATAAAAAGAATGAAGCTCTGCCACTCCATTTTGCAATGTGTAATATGCTAGAATGAGCCCCGAGGTGCAGAACTGAAGGTTGACCTTGTGCTATTGTGGTGCTGTTCAAACAAAATTTGCACAGGTTTGGAGTTCTTGTGCACCAGATGGTTTCGATGCCTCCCCCACAACCCAAAAGTAATTCTTTCACCCAAGTCTGTTCGCATAACACTGGTAATCTTTACTAATTATATATCCTAAAATACTCACTGGAGCTTTGTGACATAAAACACGATTCCCCTCTGCTCCTAAAAATAAAGCAACAAAACAAACAGTAATAACAGCAGAGATGTAAGACAAAAAAAGGAAACCAGTCATGAAAATCTGAGTGAGAAGGCAATGTTGAGATGATGCCCAGAGGGGCATAGCAGTGTGATTTTTAGTGAGGTAGCCTGGTGCTTGCTCTGCACAAAACTCCCTCCAACCCCTTGAGAAAGAGGGATGCCAGCATACAAGGATATGCATTTGGTTGAGTAGTGTTTGCACTAAAACAGAAGTAAGGTGTGTTTTATTTTTGAGAATGTCTTCAATGGATGCTAAAGAAAGATAAAAACATGCTGCTTTTCCAAAAGAGAAAAATAATATATATATATATTATTGTGGAGATGATTTCCTCAAGTAGCAAAAGGCTCTCTTTATCTTTTGTTCTGCTAATAAGGTCAGCTGAAGATTTCTGGTTTGGATAATAAGGTCTCCGTTTTGAATGGATAATGATTTTGACTGGAAAACAGGGTCACAGTTTTCACCTTTTTAATAGCTGGTTAGGTGATAGTCAGCTAGCTGGCTGTTGGGAGGTATTTTACAGGAGTAAATGGGCATTCTTGCTTTAATTAAGACCATATGTGTACAGCAGCTGTGATTCCCTGGGAATCTGTATCTTACATTTTCAGTTAAATAGCTGATAAAATGTAGTTGTAGAGAGGATGACCAAGTCCAGAAGGCAAATGTCTTTGAAAGTAGTTTGTCTTTTGCTTCCTATCTCTTCGTATAGAGCAGCCAAATATTTCTTCAGGTTGCATAGCCTATTGCTACAAGAGAATAAACACTGGATATTTGTCTGTATCTGATAAGACTGCTGTTTGGACCCAGTATTCAGAAACACTTTCTTTATAAATCTCAAGTTCACTAAGTGGCAAAACACCAATAAATTCTCTTTTCTTTGCGAAGCTTTCATGGATTAACGTCTCTGTAAACAGCTGGCTTGCATGTTAAATAATAATAAAAATGTATTGTGCAAGAGAGTTGAAGATGAACATGGTAAATTCTTGATTTATGGTCTGTTTCAGTGAAAGGGAGCAGGCAGCATTTACTAGAGAGGTCACTTTATAATTCTTCTAGAAAAAAAATTAAAACATGTCAAGTAAATGGAGCAGCATAAGGACTCAGATGCTTAACCTGAAGATACTTCTTTGGTAATGTTTTGGTGAAATCTAATGCTAGCACCCTTCTCTCTGGAAAACATCACTTCTATTCATATCACTTCCCAGAGGCCAAATGTAGTCCTTGGAACGCTAACAGGAAAAAAAATATCATTCTGCTTGTAAACTGTGACCTGCCTTTTGGTTGGAGTGCCCAAATCTGCCACTCCTGTTGTTGCTGTCAGACCACATGCAATTAGCCGTGCCCTGCGCAGAGCCAGGAGGCGGCTCGGGGCCCGTGCACTCACTGCCCGGTGCTGCAAGTGGGCTGCTGATGGCTTTTTTGGGGCTGTTTGTTCCCAAACACCACCTGTGTACTGCTTTCAGGCTTCCCGTGCTTTTTGAGGAGAAGCTGAGCCAGATGTTCTGTTGTGCTTCGGCTGAGGACGCGTGACCAGAAGAGATGCTGTACTGCTCATCTCGGATGCTGTTAATTTTGCAGTATTCTCTCGGAAACATGGCTTTCAGCTGTCACTAGTATTTTAATTACAGTCATTTACCTTGCTTGGAGGAGTCTTAAATAGTGCAGTACTTAAATATCTGGTGGAATATTCTCGGTCAGATGCGCAAACTGTTGCTAGCAGCGCTGGAAGCCTTTTTGTGACTGAAAAATGGAAATGTTGCTGTGCCTTCCAGGTGGTCAGGACCAGGAGAATTTTCCTCGATTTGTTTGATAAATCGGAGGTCAGAGCCTCTTCCAGTTTGTTCAGTATAAAACGAGCACATGGCTTTGTTGTGTGTGCACCCGAACAAGGTGGTTTTGTTTTAATCATCTGTTGTGTAGAGGTCTGCTTTAGGGCGACATGAGCTGAGTCCTGGGGCCTCCATGAAAAGCAAGGGCACATGTGCAGCTTTTCTCTGCCCTCTCTCCTTGGTTGTGAGTAAAGTTAAGTGGAATGGAGTTCAAAATCCCAATTTCACAACTTTGTCCAGGCGCTGTGCAGGCCGCGCGGGTTCCTGGCTGCACTGCAGTGTGGCCGGAGACATGGAGGTGCCCAGCTTATCTTTAGCCTCATCTTCAGAGAAACGATGAAAAGAGGGAAAACTCGGCAAAAATTTTCCACGGGTATTGGTGGCGTTCGGCTTCTCTAAGTTTAGCAGCCTTGGGGGTGGTGGTTATAACGGGCTCTCCAGTGGTGAAGCCGTTCTGAAGAGTGTTGGGTAGTGTGGGCCTGCAGCGGGCTGGGAGTCCATCCGCGCCCCAGCATCCACCATACCCCACTGAATTTAATCAGTAATTTAATAAAATGTGGAAGAGATTTACCAACTTTCCCTCACCGATAAGCTTTGGCCAGCATTTTCAGGTCGCAGTTTCTGGAGGTTGGCGTCACACTGAAGTCACATCGCGATCCTCCACAGAGGCAAACCTGACGCTGGCATCAGCAGGGGCTGTTGTTCTGCCACTGTGGAGAAACTTCTCCTTGTGTCTGTCAGGCAGCCAGGAGAACAATATAGAGGGTTATGGAAAGGCTGCATTATTCTGGGGGCCTTTCTGGCGGTGTCCACTGTTCCTATACGATGCTAACGAACCTGAAAAGCTGCAAGGGAATTTGATGAAATATCACCTCTTCTAATTCCGTCTCCGATGTATTTTGGCAGCTGGCTTCCTGAGTGAGTAGCCCCAACATTTTATATGCTCACCCTTCAGCATTTCTACAGAAGCTTAAAAATCTGTTTTAACTGTCTGGTTCTGAATTAAGTGTACTTGCAAATTCATGATCCTTTGCATAGTTATCTATGAAAAGTCATTGTAACAAGCTTTTAGTTCCCCGCTCTTCTGAAATCTCCAGCATTGAAGGGAAGGTATGAAAAGGGAGGGGGATTCCCGTTAAAGTTGGTTACATGGGAGGAAATAGGGTTGTGTGAAATACAGGAGTATTTGAGGGGATGCAGACTGGCGTCATCCCATACACCTCTTGATAGTCCAGGGCACAGCTCAGGAAGAAGTCTGAAGTCTACATCCCATTAAAAAAGTAAATATCCTTCTCTTTTAAGATGTACATTCAGGAAGCATACATATACTGTGCTCATAGCAAAATGATTTTTTTTCATAGCTCTATAGAGCTAAGACTGTTTCTGTATTTTTCTGAGTTTCATTGGACTTGCACTGCCAATGTCTGGGTCTCAGTTTGCTCTCAGCAGTGGGGCAGGAGCTGGGCAGAGCTTTGGGATCCTGCCTGGAACAGGGGATCTCAGCCCTGCTCTGCTCGCAGCACTCCTACACCTGCTTGCAGCAGGAATACAGGAGAGAATGAGAGGTTTAACAATGTTGTAACTGTTCAGTGGTGATGACTCGGGGTAGATACGATCATCGTTCAGTGTATTAAACGTGCTCTCCTAAAGCAAAATGTTCTTGGGTGACAGATACTCCAATTTCTTCAAAGGTAACTGTAGGGTCTAATAGGAGGTACCCCTGTAAAGCATGGATGTAAAACACCTGTAACTTCACTTGTGTTGACTTTGTTGCTCTAGAAACCATTCTTGTAAGATCAGTGCTTCACAGGTCTTCTTCTAGAACCTCCCTTCACATCCCTATTTCCCACCTTCCTCCTCCTGTGAACTTCAAGCTGTAAAATTTTGGATCCTTGTCTCATCCTGCAGGTATGTGCGGCTTGGCACCTCGACAGGACTTTGTTTGTGAGAGCTTAAGCTCTTAGTTCAAGGGGAGTCATTTTAACACAGGTACTTGCTATGCGTTTTGGGTTGGGGCAGTGAATTTACAGCCAAGGGCCCGATTAAATCAATCTGTAAGCTCAGCTGTCTGCTCAGTGGTATGATTTTAATGGCCCTGTTCTCTGATATTAAGGATGAAACTTAGCTCCCTGCCGAAGCTTGGCACAGTAAGATTCATGATGCAAGTTTGCGATTCAGTAAATATTTACAAGGCATTTAGCCGTTACACTCTTCCCCCTTTTTCTGTGATCAATGATTAACAAGGTGGTATTTTATTTCTGCTGGCACGCTGAGGTATTGCACTACCTCTGCTATTAATGTCCAAGGAAGTAATTTAAGGGAATGAGGATGCCTAAATAGAAAGGATCTGAAAGGAAAAAAAAGAAAGATAGGCTGATATTTCTGGGGTATAAACAGAAAACTGAGAAAAAGGAGAATAAGGCAGCTGGCGTGAAGCTGGAGGAAAGATGACTGAAGGCTTTTAAAAATTCAGTCTGATGTAAATGTCAGTTTAGAAAAAAATCACCTTTCAGGTGTCATACAAGCCCTTTTTAGGTTTTCTTATTTGGCAATATCGTTTTTCAAGATTAAAATACTGAGCTTTAATTTTCTGCTACATGAAAAAAAAGAAAAAAGAAAAGGCTTATTGTTCATTTGAGGCTGGCAGACTAATGTTAGAGAGGGATTTTGTGGCTTTATTTTTCAGTGCTATCTTCTTAACCCTTTAATGTGATTTCAGCAGTTGGAAATATTTGTGTGTGCTTCTTTAGATATCTGTTAGTTGCTGGATATGTGTACGGGACCACAGAGTGTACTACAGAGGTGAATGCCAGTGCTCAGCCCTCTGGCTCCATACAGCAGCTGAGGATGGAAGGGTCACCTGCAGGTCCCTGTGCAAAGGAATAACAAAATGCTTGTTTATCCAGTGTCTCTCTTTTTTTTTCCTTTTGCTCTTCTCTAGAAGAAACAAAATCCCACTCTCAAAGCTGTTGTCTAACAAAGTCGCACTGCGTGTCAAGCTTAAGGCTGTGAGCCACTGATGAGAATGGCAGCTGAGGACCTTGAAAGGGATATTCCTCCTTCCCAGCACCCTTTTGTTAGGGATTTGACATGGTGGTTCTTGAGAGGGTGTGGGCAACTAACATGTATTTCCTAAAAGGCTTAGTAATTTGCTCATGAACTCTTTTTAATTGCCCAGTGACACATTCAGAAAAGTAATTTGGATGAGGGTGAAGACAAAGGCAGAATCTGCTGTGTGTCGGACTGACAAATGCCAGTTTTACATCTTGAGCACGTTAGGGTGGGGGCTGTTGTGCTGTGCGTTAGGATGATAGCTGCAGCATAAAAGGTAGGAAATAGGAAGCAAACTTCTATGGGAATAGCGTTTACATCTGTTCAGCACAGTAAAAGCCTAAGCAGTGTAAAAGCCTGGTCTCTTAGTTAAGCTAGAAACAGGTGAGCTTAAAAGATACTGTTAATAGAAATGTTATGTTGGTTCCTGTTTCAAATAGAGCAACAGTATGTTCTTTCTTAAAAAGCAAACAAAACTCCCCAAAAATGAAGAATAAAATGAACCTTCTTGGCTTTCCTATACCCACTTTGAGGCCGTCCTACAAAATACGCAGGGATGCTTAGCTGCAGTTGTAGACAAACAGTTTTTGTGTATGTATTCATGTGAAGGTCACAGTGCTATCAGCTCGCCTTTTCAAAGATGGAAAGGGAAAGAATGAACTCGTTACAATTATTATTTTTAACTCCTTGACAACTGTGGTCCTAACTATGTAACGGTCTCATTCCTGAGTAGTTTGCTGTTGTCACACAGTGTAATCCTGAAATCACCTTCTGTTTCCCTGGATTTAAAATTCATATGAGTTCTTTGTGCTTTTAAAATTCAACCTTCTTTGTGGTGGAAGTTGACCGTTCATAATAACCCGCAGCAATTTTGCATGGCAGCGTGATACTTTTTCTGTAAAAACACACGGAAGCTGAACGTACAGGATCTCAGTGAGCAGTTATGATAGTGTCTGTATGCGGTATGGTGTGAGCGTGAGGAAGCTTTGGGGCTTTGTCACTGCTCTGCCAAAAAATACACCAAGGACTTTACTGGTACCAGGTAGTCGCAGTCTCCCTCCAGAAATGGCATGACGATCCATAATCAGCTCAGTGTTCTTGAACAAGAAACTTAGATATTGGGTTACTTTTAAATAACTTGCCATCTCACAACGTTTTTCATTTTTCTGTGCATTACTTATTTTTTTTCCAAATGTATAGAGATTTCAATAGATTATAGGATTGTAGCATAAGGTGATGACGTGCAGACTTCATGGGGAGAGAGAAAGTTGGGTTTTAAGAGGACAGCAACAACATCTGAAGACCGTGTTGGTTTGGGGCACCATTTCAACCTTTCATTAGTACTGCCTCTTCTTGTCTGTGCCAGTTCCTTTCCTCATCAGGAGATTTCTGCAGGGCACAGAAGAGACACAAATTTCAGGCTGGAGTTTGTATCCTTCAAAACTTACATCATTACTCCAATAAACAGTTACTTATACTTGCAGTTAGCCTCCTTTCTTTTCAATACTTCTTTGATTTTCCTCAGCTGTAAAAATGAACTGCTGACAGTCATGTCTGCACAAAGGTGTAGGAGGAGCAGGGTTAAAGACTGCAACAGGAGAGAGCTTACCCGTATTTGCAAAATGCTCTTCTGAGGTTACAGGAAACAATTGAGACGAGGTGGGGATTTTTTGGTGGTGCTAATGCAGAGATTTGAGGGGGTTCTTTTTTTTTTTTTTTTTTAACTGCTGTGGGTATGACAATCTTTCTCTGGTGTTTGATTTTGCTTTCCTAAGACTTGTAAGATGAATGCCTTCTAGGTGCTACTTTTTGCCCTAACTTCTTATTTTAGCATAGAACCTGCGGAGGTGAAATAGTTTAATGCTTCATGCAGTCTGTGGTTCACATGGCCTCAGGAAGAATTTATACCATAATTTTTTTAAAAATGGTTATTTTAGCAATTCATCAGAATACCATAAGCATTAATTTTCAGTGCAGAAGCTTCCAAAAAGAATGGGGTAGATACTTCTGTAGAAAATCTGCACTTAAAAAAACAAAACAAAACCTCTGAATCCTGTCTTCAAAGAAAAAAAAATATAAAATTATTTTGCATCTCCCAATAAAATTCTGACATATCCTTTCTTTAGTGTCAGCTTTACATGTGCAGTGCCCTTTGTTTTATTGCCATAGCATCAACAAGTCCATAAGAGCCACTCTCCTTTCTTTAAGCCATGTCTTCATAGCAGGTTGCTTACAGTCTGTTAATTCTGTCAAATGAAATAATTTGATGTTTTAATTACTGCTTTGGTGTCCCACAGTATTCAGGCATACATCTCTATTACAGTCAGTCGTGTGTTTTCTCATATTTTTGTTTGCTTTGGTGACAATATTAGAGTTTCACTCCAGTGTTTTGCTTTAAGATTAACATACCAAGAGGTGTAATAAGATGTGGTCTTAATTGTCATGCAGTGAAATGGCAGGGGAAGGCAGGGCAGGTTTTACAACAGTGTTTCATTGGTTAATTCAACAGAAGCTTTTTTAAAAAAAATCTGTAAGTGGATTAGCCGATTAATGGGCATTCTGTTAGGGGACAGCAAAGCCATAAGTGAAGCATTTACAGTAAAACTCCTGCTCAGGAAGGTGGGTTATTTTTCCATCTTTGCTGAATGTTGCAAAACACGGGCTGCTGGTCATCATTCTTGCTCTGTTTGTGAGGGACAACAATCTGCTTGATCTAGGGGCAAGTCTTTTGCTGTCAGAGGCAGGAATCTGCCCTTTGACAGCTTATTTTTGGCACGTTCCTTAAGATCATGCTGTTTGTTAGCTCTGCCACTATTTGCAGCATTTGTTGTAGTGTGTTCAGCTCTGGGCCCCAGCACCAGAAGGACAGGGACCTGTTGGAGTGAGTCCAGAGGAGGCCACGAGGATGCTTAGAGGCTGGAGCCCCTCTGCTGTGGAGCCAGGCTGAGGGAGTTGGGGTTGTTCAGCCCGGAGAGGAGAAGGCTCCGGGGAGACCTCACAGCGGCCTGCCAGGGCCTAAAGGGGGCTGCAGGAGAGCTGGGGAGGGACTCTTGGTCAGGGGGTGTGGTGGTAGGACACAGGGAAACAGCTTTAAACTAGAAGAGGGTGGATTTTGATTAGATTTAATGAAGAAATTCTTCACTCAGAGGGTGGTGAGGCCCTGGCCCAGGCTGCCCAGAGGAGCTGTGGCTGCCCCATCTCTGGCAGTGCCCAAGGCCAGGCTGGATGGGGCTGGGGGCAGCCTGGGCTGGTGGGAGGGGTCCCTGCCCATGGCAGGGGGTGGGATTAGGTGGGCTTTAAGGTCCCTTCTGATCCAAACCATTCTGTGATCCTGACTCCTTATATTGCTGCCCATGAAAACCGTGTTCTTCATGTGCACCTCCTCTTTGTAAAACAAGATGGTGGCTCTGTTCCTTAATCAGTGATCATCAGGTAGGTACTTCGTTCCTGGAAGTCTGATCTCACGCTGTCATCTTCCCAGCTAAGTTTTGCTTGGATTCATCGGGTTCTCCCCGCTCTTTTGGACTTCGTGAGCTACCTGCAGAGACGAGCGTGCCAGGCAGGTTGTTAATTGTCACGGTTGCTTGTACTGGAGTCTGCACGAAGAAGTCTCGTGATGGAAGGGTGGTTGTACATGTTGAAAACCTGATCAATGAACATGTCACTGTTGACATGAAACATTACAAATGTGCCTGTAGTCATTTCATTCATCACTACAAATGTGATTCTCTTCATTTGCTTGGCATGCATATATATATATGCCGAACGGCTGAACAGATTTAAGCATGCGTGTGTCAAACGATCATCTGGATTTGGTGTGGTGCTAGAAGCATTTCTTCTTACAAGAGATTGTAAGTTCAGGGATCTCTTTTGTAATCTCTGTTGTATAGTTCAGTAACGACGATGGCTATTGCTTGAAACGGGATGGGAACCTACTAGTGTTGGTCTGAGCTGCAGCATTCAGCAGCCTTGAACATCCATTCTGATTTCTTATTTTATTGGGGCTCCTTGAACTCTGCAGTTGGTTTTTTGGTGGTGGTGGTTGAGCTGTTTTTTGATTTTGTTTTTTCGGCGGGGGAGGATTGTTAATGTTTAAGCTTTTTATTACTCTAAACATTTGGACTTATACAAATGCTGATTTTGGAGGTAGTGTGTTTTGAGGGGGGAAAGATATACTCAGGACGGCCACAATGTAATTTTTTTCTGTCCTTGTGAGGATATTTAATACTGATTCAAGTTTTGGAGGTCAGTTCATTTGCTTCCTATACAGAAAATGTTAAGGAAACCCGTAAGTGTTTGACTGCGGAGCCTGCGAAGCTGCATTTTTACCAACACTCATATTGTCTTCAAAGATGATTTAAGAAACAGTAGGAAACTGCACAAAGCATTTTTTTGGTTCTCTCTTTCTCTTTCCCATGAAACAAACAAACAAAAAACCCTTGCAGCTCAGTGCGGTTAGCCTTGCAGTGAAAACATTGATTTCATGACAGCTTCCTTACAGGAGGCAGCTTTGCCACTTGGGCAGAAGAAATGACTGTAGGCAGATCCTTGTTCGATCAAAATGAGAAGCGTGCCCTGTCGAGAGGTGCTTCGGGAGGGATTTGAGCAGAATTAGAGCTCACTCCTGTGTGTTGCTGCCTCTCTGGCACCTCTTAGACTTTGAAAAACAACCTGAAATTGTCTTAGTAAGAAAATAAGATTCATCTCTTAAGAATTAAGGTGCACCTCTCAAAATAACTCCTATTTATTGCACTTAGCCGTGAAGATTTGTTAAAGCAAATATTTTTATAAGAAGATCTGAGGTGAATTACGCATTTGTGAAAACAGATCAGTGTGATGTACGTGTCGTGGCAGACATGGTGAAAGCGGTGGTTGTGAGGGGAAGGGATCTGGAAAGGGAGGAAAGCACAGAGATTGTCACAGGAGGGAATGTTGGTTTGGGCGGATCCCTTCACCTGGGATGGATGATGCCTCTGTAACCAAATATCTTGCCGCGGGGAGATGCTGGAGTCACCTCTGGTGCAGAAAGAGACTGCCTACAGCCCGTGTTCACACAGCACACGTATTTTAGGGTGGACTAAGACGTGCTTTGTACGAACAGGAGCAGTGAAAGTGATACAGAGCTCAGGTGTAACGTCTGTGCAGCACCACTGGCACATCACAGCGATGGGCCTTCATGGCTGGCTTTATCCCGCCGCCCTGCGACAGCACGGCCTGGCAGCTGCACAAGCCTCTGCCAGGCAGCAAACACCCTCCTGGCCCACGAGCTAATTATTTGAACTTCTTTTGTGGAGTTATCCAGAAAGACTGAGGCCAAATGTTACAAATAGTAAAACTTAGAGTATAACGATAGCATCAACGAGCTTCTGTAGTGACCAAGTTTCATGAAAACACGTCTCTAGCTTGTTGGGTTGTAGAAGGGAATGCTACTGATGGTACAATTCACAATTCTTCAGCAAGTGTCTTACATGTTGTATCACTGTTCCAAAGTGATTGAAGCCCCAAAAGACAGCAGGAATGTGATTTTTACAACTAGATGCCAAGGGAAGGAGTACAGCAGGACATGTCTACCCAGCATCTTCTCTGAGCATTCAGAACAGTGTTTCCCTGTAGGAAGGGCAGCAGGGAGAGATGCTTCAAGGTGAGATTCTGAAGCATAGGTGAGAGCACAGAATTGGCAGGTAGCTCAGAAAGGGTAGGTGTGAAATGGTGGCATCCTTTGGGGAAGGGGGAGAGGGAGAGAGAGCGAAAACATAACGAGCAGTGAGCTACGAGGTAGCACACCTCAGTAAACCGGGAACTGGGGGAGACAACTCGGGGAGTTTTTAAAGATGCAAACCTGACAGCAAGAGCTTAGATGAGGTAGCAGTTTGACAACTTTTTCTTATGGAGACCAGCACAAACTGTCCCAGTTCAAATTAAAGATAGAAAATACAGTAACTAACTTGGTAAGTTTCTCCAGCACATGAAAGAAGGAAGGGAGCCTGCAGAGAGCCTGACCTAGTTTTTAGATGGGTTGATTTGAGCAGGGATAACAATAAAAGAATACTTTGGCTTCTCTGACTTTTATTTACTTATTTATTACTACTTCTTATCTTTTCTGTGCTTTGTGCTTGCCAGGACGTGCACCTAGCAGTGGATGCAGGGCTCTGAGGAAGACAAAGAATCCTCAAATATTGTGGTAGTGAAAGGAAGACGAAAGATCTGGGCAGCTGTCAGCAGGAAAAGGAAGCTAGCAACTTGTGATGCTAAAATACTTTATTAAGATGGAGGAGGGGAAGTTTGTATCAGTCTTCGGCTAAGACTTTAATTGAGAGCAGATGGCAAATTAAATCACTGGATGCTTAGTGGCTGGTGTGAAACTACAGAACTTTAGAACCTCGAGTTATCTTCGCTACCTCGAGAAGAGTAAATAAGGTTCTTAAAAAAAAAAAAGAAGAAATGTGGTACTTAGGCTGCTTGATTCATAATTTCTAATTCCCGTTTTCAAGAATGAACATGAAGGCCTAAGAAATCTTGCAAGAAAACAAGGAAACAGATGACATTCAACAGATTTTCCTTTCAAAAATAAATTACGTTAAAGCAACTGAACTTATTTCTGTGGCTTGGTTAGAAGGAAAGGAAAAACTAATACATCATGACAAATTGAAGTGAAGCTTTTAAGATTCAAAACTAGAAAAACGTGGTGCATATAAACTGCTATAAAATGGGTGTGGAAGTGTTCGCATAGTGTGTAGTAGTTCAGGGCCTTTGAAGGGGTGTGGGAAGTGGGACCATGCAGGGTCCGTCAGTCATTAATGGCCTGGATGATGCCGTGGAGAACATACAAAATTTGCAGGTACCAAAATGAAAGCCATACTGGATGACTGGACTGAAAATAGAAAGGGACTGGATGAGCTAAATCTATATCCTGTGTTTTTCATGGTGCTTAATCAGACTGTTTCAAGATTGCATGGAGCAATCCCCTGCAAAAACCGAGAAGAAAGAGCAACTAGTTGTCTTGCTAGTCCGTACAAAATCCTGAGACTTTTGTAATAGTCAGATCGGTCACACAGCAGTAAAAAAGATATATGCCTGTTTACGCATTCCAACATGACAGCTGATTTGTAAGAACAGTGAAGTCGTCCTGCTGTACTCTGCTTTGGAAAGACTTCTTCTGAACTGCTCTGTAAAGCGTTGAGCACTGCATTTGAATTTGAGAGCATTCCAAGGAGCAGGGAGAAAGAAATCATACTAAAAATCTGACCAGTAGTGAAGATTGAACAAATTGAGGACTTTTTTTTTTAATCCTGAAGAAGAAAAAAACAGACTTTTTTTTTTCAATTCTGAAGTAAATGCTGCTGTAAAAAACAATCTGTTCTCTCTATTGTTGTGGGATAGGACAAGAAGTAATAGGCTTTGATCTGCATCTCCTTTGTTGGAGCTTAGTATTAGAAACTTTTTGAAGAATGGAGGTAATGGAGGCCATTTCCCATGGCTGTGGAGATTGTGGAGTCCCGGTCATTAAAAACTTAATGAAAATTAAAAAAAAAAAAAAAAAAAAAAAAAAGCTGGATTAGAGAGATTCTATCAGAAGTAGTTGCTTGGACTTATTTATTGGTAGAGGAGAATGGGTTAGATCTCCATGTGCTTTCTGCTTGTTTTCTCTGCAACTGATGTGACTACAGCATTTCAGTAGTTGGGTTGCCAACAGAAATCAAAATAGGGCTGAAGTTAGCATATGTTTTTTTTAATAAAGCAAAGGTATGTTGGTGTGGTTACTTCTGCAGATGGTTATCTGCATATAGGCGCTTCCTTTCTTCTCTCTTTTTCATGCCATTGCATTATGAGATGTTAGATGTAAATGCTCGGGGGATCTCTGTAGTTGAATGTGAGGTAAAGTGTGAGCATTTAAAAGAATTCAGTTCATTCCTACCACCGGACACACCTTGAATCAGCAGCATCCAGTAACTTAGAAGAGAGAAATCAGTTCAACTATCTCTTAAATCAGTGGCCCTTCTTCATTCCTTTTGGAGTAACCTCTTGGCCATTCCCTCCCTTTGGAGCAACTGCCTCTTCTCTGGCCCATATCAAATGATTTTTGCAGAATACCCTGAGGGATTGTTGTTTGGGCCTGGCCGAATTTAGGGGAAGGGCTCAGATACCGGGTTTTGTGGTGCCCTTCGCGCATCTTGTGGTGTTTCTGGTGAGGTGGCTGCAGTTATTCAGCTGACCACAGGCATTTGGAGATGCATCGGCTTGTTTTGATGAGGCTCTTGATACAGCAGTTGGTGCTGAAGTCGACAGTAACCTGTTGCTGTGCTGTCTGAAATGCTGTAAAATTATTTTGAATAGCCCAGTGAAAACCACGGTGACGTTGGCTGCTAGCCTTGGCCGCTGGAGGAATGGTGAGCCTGGGAAATGGGGCACCCCACCTGTCTTAGAAGTGCCGGGCATGCGGTTCAGGCAATTGTCTTCGTTTAGTGTGTGCATTTAGCTAACAGCAGCCATGGAGAAAATGCCAAAATAATTGAAAAGGATGATGGTTCCTTTTTAACTTATTTTAGGCTGTGAGGTTCAGGGAGGTGGAGCTGAGGAAGCTGTTGAGTAGGTGGGGGGGACACAGCACTACAAAATGCTGTGTAGCAAGATACAGAAATTCAAATTTTACTTGATTTTTTGCTCCTGAGGAACAGACTGAGGCCGTCCTGGTGATGTTGTAATGGCCAGGAGAGAGGAAAAGGTGGTTCACACTCTAGCTGGAAGGAAGGAAGCTGTTGTGAGGATGGAAGGGGCTGATGGCGAGGTTGAGGCTGGCGTGGAGCAGAGAGGCCATAAGTGCCTTCTTAGCGCAGAGAAACTCAACTGACTTCAGACCGCAACAAAAATAAGAGTTGTAGGCTCCTTCTTCCTCCTTTTACCCCCTCAGCCCGTTGCAGTGGGTTCCCCAGCTCCCATAACCAAGGTCTTCTGCTTGCAACCACATCTTCCTCATCTTTCTACCATCTCCCACAAACGCGCTATCGCTGCCGCTTCCCCGAGCCCCCACAGAAGCCACCGAAAGTGCTCGAGCGTGGCTGCGTCGGGCTCACAGAGAGGCCGAAGCGTGGTCGTGTCGAAGCATGTGAAGGAAGATACTGGGACACACTTGGTTATCTGCTCGTAGGGATGTTTGCAACGTTTGTTTGTACCTTCGGATTTGGATCATCTGCGCCCCGTCTTGATAAGCGGCGTGGCGCGTTTGTTCAACCGGAGCAACTCTTTAATCTTTCTCTCCTTCACTTTTCTCCCAGAAAATCAGGAGAAATCATCTCTCCGTGCAGTTTGCAGCAAAGATTCGGTTGCGGGAGCCTTTTTTTTTTTTTGCTGGAAGAATCTGCTCGCAGTAGTAGCTGGAACAGACCCGAACTGAACGCGCAGGCTTAAGCTTGAGGCCCCGGCTTCCTGTATAAGGGGAGGAGAGTGCTGGCGAGCACAAAACGGTCACCGAAAGGAAAAAGGGTAATGGACAAACAGCGGCTGGGCGGCTCTCCGGTGCGTGCCAGCGGCTGCTGGGAGGGCTTCCTGCCGCGGGACGGGGCTGGCGTTTGGGGCAGTTGCTGCAGAGCTGCCCTTTCGCTGTGCCGAGCGCAGGAGGTAGGCGAGGGCAGCCAGAGCTGGCAGCTCGTCGTGTTGTTAACAGCTCGGGAAGCAAGAGGGTTTTTATTGCTGCGAGCGTTGAGGTGAAGAGCTCGTATGAGTTTTACTATTTGAGGCTGAAGCGAATGTTGAGGAGTGGGGAAATGGAAGTTCTTGGAAAAGTAACATGAGGAATTCACAGCCACGGCTCTGTAAGGGGAGGCTCCCAGCCCCTCACTTGAGTGCTGCAGGGCCAAGTGACTTGGCAACCCTGATCCCCACACCTTGCTGGGACCCCAGCTCCTTTTTTTGATAAGTCTGGTTTTGATAGGGTTTACAGCTGCCTTGCACAGTCTCTGCTCTGGGAGCTGGTGATCCAGCAGTGTTTGCGGGGTGGTTGGTTACACACCGGCCGCTAGCGAGTCTGTCTTTCTCGAGTCTTGCACCTCAGATTTGCCTTGTTTTAGGAACATGGAGAGCCACCTGAAAATCCAAGCCCACATGAAATCTGAGTGCCAATAACTTAGCTTGTAATCATTTAAAAAGCGTTTGTAGTAAAAGATGACACTTCTCCCCCTCCGTGGCTGTGCTGATGAGCAGAGGGTTCCAGCTCTCGCAGAACACGGTGCCTTAAAGAAGAGAAAGGAGAAAAAGTCCCTTCAGTGGGTAACAGGGCAAAATGTTGGCTTAGCCCTGTCCTTGCAGCCATGTTGGGCAGGTCCGTAACAAACTTCTTCCAGTCACCTTCACAAGAAGACCCTCTTTTGCCTGTGAAATCCCTCCCCTGCTCTGCTGATCCTTGCAGAGGAGCAACACAGAGGAATGGAGGCGAGGAGGCTTGTTTGTTAGGTTTAGCTTTTATTCTGCAGCTGGTAGTGCGTAAGCTCCTTTCTCAGAGGACACCTTGTCCAGTTCCTCAAGTGTCATGAACTCGCTGGTGGCTTCCTGGAAAAGATCCTTGAAGGCTCCCGGGAATTGACCTCGACTTTGCTGGCTTCTAACGCAGCGCTGCCAGAAGCAAGCACTTAAAAATACACGTACGGTAGCTGTCTGATGGGCCTCTTGCTTTCTGATTTGTGAACCGCCCGGGTTCATGTTCCGCAGTTTGTTTACTTTTACACAGGCGTGAGGAGGAGGAGGAGGAAGCCCTCGCTGCAGAATGGAGGCCGGAGCAGCTGCAGATCGGGGAAGGGCTCTTCTCCTGTCGGGAACCTGCCGGCCCCTTTACCAGATGCTTGTTTTGCTCCGTCGGCTCCGTGAAAGAATTCCTGGTGTCGTAAATGGCTCTGTTTGTGGTATTCGGTTTTATTTGCATCTCGTGGTAGTGATGCGGTGTAGAGGTGCCTGCCTCAAAATCAGTTTTCTCCTGTCTCTGCCTTGTAAACAAGCAGGTTTTGGGTGAGTGGCTGAGGAGATCTGTTCCGCTTCAGATTATAACAAAATGCATTAAACTCCTTATTGTGGATACGGTAAGTGATTATCTTTGTTGATGGCAGTCGTAAAGCTCTATATTACTGTTTTAGAGTCGGTATGATAAATGGTGAAATACTTCATTACAGCTTGATTTTTACAAACAGTAGTTTACGATCTGCCCCTATTCAAATGTCTACAGTAATCCTTTCAAAGTAATAGGGCAAATACAGTACTGTTTCTGGAGGCTCAAAAAGAAGATTTGTTCTCTAATATTAAAATTTGTAATGTATTATTCATGAAGCTGAAAGCTTTTTTTCTTCCCTCGGTAGAAATGAACTTGAAGAATACATTATCTGTATGGGAAAAAAAATGTAAAGGGTCTTTTATAACTCCAGCTCTTGCTAGCACTTGAGTGGTGCCTGCAAGTACTATCGTAATTTCCTGAGGGAAAAGGAACCATTATTTTGCTGAAAATAAGCTGATATGATCATTGAATAATTCGTATAATACTATTGGAATTTAATTCCTCAAAGTCAGGGTAATTCTAGTTGGGATATGCTTTTTGGAATGATTTACTTACTGTTTGTTGGAGTTGCTTTAAACTCCATGACCAAAAAGGATTACCTCTCTGGTTTGGTACAGGGCTGGGCTGCACGTTGTTGTTAGTGCATGTTTTTGTGACTTGTTTCAGGCTAGGTTTTCCAGTTGTGGGCATGCTGTTGGTGCACACTCTTGGTTTATTTAAGTGGGCAGAATGTGTGAGCTCTTCTGTCAGTGCCTTTTAAGTGGACTTTGGAAAAGCATTTCAAGCTATTTGGGATTGTGTAGTAGAGTATATTCTTCCAGTATGGAATATTCATGTATGTAATTACATTTTTTGCTGTACTGTCACTATAAGCAAGAAGTATAAGCCCATGACATCATCTTTAGTGATATTTTTCATTTAATGCACTTTCTTACTCCTAGATTATGCTCAGTTTGGTTGCCTGAAGTGACTCAAGGAAAAAAACACCAAGCTGCATGTTCAGACAAGAGGCTGTCGAGATATGTTTTTCCATTGCCTTACTTACGCAACAATTAGTTTATTAATAAGAAAAAGTATCTGTAATTAGTAGTATACAAACACCAAACACCACAATTATATTTTGTGGAAGCCAGAAGTTAAATTGTTCCTTAAATATTAAAGACCTCAACTAGCAGTACTTCCTACTTACACTTAATGTCATTTCCAGAATACATGGAACAAAATAGTGTGATACCACTACTGGATTTCTTGCTCCCTGTGATAAGGGAATAAATCAGGATGTTACTACTCCAGACCTTACTATCAAATTATGAGCACCTCTCATTTCTTCAATATATAATCAGCCCCAAGCTCCTAGTGGTGCGCTGCACATGTGCATTATCAGTGATTAAAAACAAAGCAGGAAGTCTGCTATGTCTGCTTCTTGTTTTGGTTTTCTTTTGATTTGTTTTTTTTTTCTTTACCCTGGATTTAAAAATGTGTTCTATAGCCCAGGAGCCATGGCACGAAATCTGTGAAGTCACTTGTCCTAAAAGATGTGGGGCGGAAAAGTGAAAAGTGAATCCATTTCTCTTTAACTGGATGTCTTAGTTCGTGGGGTTGACCTTTTCCTCTTTGCCTTGCAGTATGTGTATCCTATTAAGTAGTACAATGCAGCATTGTGTTTTGTCACTTCATGCAAAGTTTTAAGGAAACCTCAGCTCAGTGTCCCCAGTTGTCACTTGAAGCAGTTGATACCTTGCAACATTACTTGGATATTTTATTGTCTTTAATTATAATGGGAGTGTCAAAATCCAATGGTTTCAATGGAAACTTCGTATCTCTAGCTCTTTTTTTCCCCACAAATTGCCTTCCAGCCATGTTCCTAAATGTCACTGGACAAACCACAGGAAACATCCAATACAAACAGTTACTGGTATCATAAGCAAGGGAGCAAGAGGAGTGTCACTGATTCATGGAACTTGCATTTTTTGACGTTAATCATAATGATACAACTGATGTTGGGGTTGAACATAAGTTTTAGGGTGAGGAACTTAAAACCTGTGGCCAGAAAGCAGGCACAAACATTGCCCAGGTGTTGTAATTACCCCACGTTGTTATTGGGTGGTGGTGAAGCATGTCTTAACTTGTGCCTTCTCAAAGGTATTTGGAAACGGTGCTCATCCTTCATTAAAGGAAGGGATGAAGCAGCCTCTTCCACGCTTGGGCTCACCTGTAAAAGTGCACTAGATGATTAAATTGGATTCTTTGAATAATTGAATTTTCTTAACCGAGGAAAAAAAAAAAAAAGAAAAAAGAAACTTAATGGATAATGTGGTTGCTTCAATACTGTATAACTCAGTGTCCAAAGCATCCCCTGTATGGAAAAATGCTCCACTTTCACCTCTTGGCAAAAGGAGGGAGGGAGAGTGAAGGAAAATGCTCTGAAAGTACATCCCGAAAGTCTTCCCTGTTTGTGTAAGCTCTGTCCCTTGTGAATTGTGCTGTGGTCTTTGAGCTGGTGGATTTTCATAATATTTTGGGGAAATAAATCTGCTGTGATATGTCCTTTCCCCAGACCTTCTGTGCCACGGCATATTTCTTGCAACATGCCATGGGGTGCTCAAGAATCCTAAAAACTGGGGTGGCTGCCGGAGGCATTTGGTGCCCCAGTAATCAGGCAGGTGCTGCAGCCCCAGCTGCACTGGGGAGCCCCACGGTTCCCTACTGTTTTGTTTTTTATGGCAGCATCATTTCCATTTGTGTTTGGACTACACAGATCAATAGTTCGGAGTGGTTAGGAAATAGTTGCATTGATATGGGTAGGGGAGCAGAAGGATTGCCGTGGAAACTGCAGAAATGCAATGGAACTGCAGAAGGATTACGAAGGGGTTATTTTGCAGCATTTTTAGCGTAGACGTGCTTGATGGATTGCTTCTGGTCTTGGCCAACCCCAGTGACTTACAGGAAGGCCAGAAGAAGGGATGTGGGGGATGGTGATCTTTCCCCTAACTGCAGTTGTTTGCAGCGTAAACAGCTGAGCTATTCCTCAGAGGCTACCGAGGGGGGGAAATAAACAAAAACAGGCGATTTTAGGGTGAGTTCTAATGTGGACAAATCATATTAATTGTGCCCTGCAAGTGCTTATCAGCTGGGCTTTGTGAATGCTACCTGTGGTTAGCTGGACTGACAGCAGGAGGCTAAGGTGAAGAATATCCATAGGAATTTCTTTGAAGGCAACAATTTATTTTTAATTCTGTCATTATAACCCCAATGTGGAGACCGATTACCATCTAGAAACTTCCCACCGGTAGCTGTCAGGGTCTTGGCCGGAGATTTTTGGCAGCAGGGCCGCTTGAATGCAGCAGGTCTTGCTTTGGTTGTTCTGTGGGGTCGTTCTGTGGGGCTGGGACCACAGGGGGACGCGGGGCTGGCCTGGGCTCTCCTGCCTACGGTCTTGTAAGAAAAAGAACGAAGCAAGCTGCCGCGCAGCTATTTGTCCTCTTTTTTTGGGTTATGTAGGAGTGGGAGAGCTGCCAAACATTTATCTTGTTTTGCAGCAGGCGTGCCATCCCCTACAGTGCGTTCCTGCTTTAGGTCTGTGTAGTTTCGGGAGCTTAATTCGGACACAGAAGTTGGTTTAGGTTTTAGTAACCGAGCGAGCACGCTGGGGCTGGGCAGGGGAACATCGTACTGAGTGGTGGAAATGCCTTCAGGCCGAGGGGGGATTAAACTCCAAGGCCAAACAACGCTGCCCACCTCATGCAGCACTCAGGAAAGCCCTGCTGGCCTCAGCACAGTCTAGGGACAGAAATGGCTGTCGTTGTCCTGCTCTTCCAGCCCAGCCCGAGGCCTGGGCCCAGTTGCAGGACGCGAAGCAGCCAAAATGGCCGGCAGCGGTGTTGGGTGTCCCTGCCGCCGGCTGCTCTGTAAATTCACGGCTTAGTCTTAATTTGAGGGGAGGTGAAGGGGTAAATCCTCAAGGTGGCCTTCTAAGTGCTCGAGTGTAGACATGGTATCAGCTTTGCTGGGTTCTTACGGCAGGGATTTTCCATCTGAGATAAATGCAGAGCAAGTCTTGGATGGGTTATCAGCTGTGGGCCCCTGCATGAGAGCAGCGATACTTCTCTCCCTTCTGCCTGAATGAGGTAGAAAGCTGCTGGTAGGCCCGAAGGGACCCACCTGCAAGAGATTAAGAGTTAAATGCTCTGCAAGAGCCAGCCTTCTTCAGTGCCAGGTACTGCAGGACAAGAAGGTCTGTACGTCAGTGGTGCAAGCCTGGGTCTGCCTCTCCTCCCAGCAGAGAAGAGGATGTAGAAAAGCAGCTATGGTAGTCCTGTGTCAAGCCTAAATAAACTGATCGCCCTCGCCACTGCCTCGGTGATGAAGGCACATCTTTTTTGCCAGATCGGGCAGAGACCAGCTGATCTGGACGTGTTCTGCATAAACAGGTTGGGCAGGAACGTACGCTAAGAGAGACTGGGGCCAGAGGGAGCTGTAAAATTGCTCTAATTTCTGTTGCATCATCTGTTGCCTTTGTTATTCTACGGTTAGCAGAAAGGCACATCCTGAAGAAGTAAGCTAGGAAATGGGTTTAATTTTGTTAATGGGTGTAGGTGCTATTTTTACCTTCATTTATTCTGGTTTTGGTAGGATCAATATAAAGCCTTTGTCTGAGGGTAGAATGTATCCACATAATTATTTACAAATTTAATCATTTTTCTTCAGTTAGGCAACAAAGTCACTGTACTATTTTTTTTTCTGGTAGAATTAAGGAAAGAGATTATTTTTAACCGGACCTGTGGTCCTGAAGACACCAGGTATTTAACACCTTCAGTTACCATACAGCAGTCCCTCACGACTTACATAGCTAAGAGCAAGGGCTGCCTTTGTGCTTTACAGGATTGAGTGGAGGTTACAGCATCGGTATTAAACTGTGTGCTTTCTTTTTCATACAAAGCTTAGGATATTTCACATAGGTCACACGTACGTGGTGTTCTGGTGTTTGGAGAACAACTAAACATGTCTGCAGCTGTTCCAGCCTGCAGCTGAGCCCTCAGCGTGAGAGAGGCATTGAAGGACTCGGTTAAGGCACCCGAATTTTTTTTTAAAAAATTTCCTCTCATTGCACATGTAGTATGTCATGAGAAAAAAAAAATCATTTATTTTCATTGCTGATTATCTGCATTTCTAAACAAGCAGTGAAACGTGGCTTTGTTCTAGAAAGGAATTGCTGGAAGTTGGGCAAGTTTGGCTGTTTTTTGTCAAAACTGGAGTAACTTTATCATACAGAGCTTGCAGTTTCCTGTATCTTTAGTTTGTCTTAATCTAGTTTAGCTTTCTTAATATCCCATTTCCAGGCGGGAATGTGCTGTTTTTAATGGTCCAGGAATGCTGATTGGCTAAAATAATCTTCAAATCAAAGTATATGGACAGAAGAGCTAGGAATTAGTATTTTCCAATTTATTTCTCAGGATCAGCTGAAAAGAAAATAGTCTTAATGTTAAGCCATACCTGCAGTTTGCAGTCCATCCTGTTGCAGGGGTTGCTGGCACTGGTTGAATTACTGTGTGGGCTATAGATAGTTATCATTTCAGGCTTTTAAATTCTTAATGTGAAACATTACTTTTTTTTTTCTCTCGGGGAGGGTGTAAATTACAGACTTGCTGAATGAAGTGAGTAAGCTGAGTGTTTTCTTAAAGGTGGTTTTGATATTTTGTTCTGCTTAGTGTTTGGGTACAGTGTACACACGTAGCCAGTAAGGAAATAAAAATCTCTGTCAGACTCCTAATCATTCATTAAAAATGTCAGATGTATATTGGTTTTGGCTGTTCCTCCCTCTGCAGTCGTCTTTTTTTTTTTTTAACCTGATCTGGATTCAGATAGACATTTAGATGTTTTAAACTTAATGTGAGTACATTACTCTTGTCTTTCAGAAATGACAGCATGTATCCTACTGGCCTTTTTGAATACACCCCAGGGAAGTGGAGTTTGAAAGCTAAGGAGAGAGGTCTCATGCTTCAGCAGTGCAATGCTAGCTGTTTTAGCTAATTATTAATGAGAATTTACCACACTCTTTCATGGTTTTTTGACTTAACTATTTATTCAAAGTATAACAACAGATGCTGCAAGTTTCCCTTGAACTGAAAGCCTGCGGTGGTTGGTGTCATAATTTCTTTAGATTTAATATAGTTACTGAATATTTGTGGCTCTTCTGAAAAACTTCATTCTTTCTTGCTTAAGTGGAGAGGGTAGATGCAACAGCTTGAAGAAAAAAAGAGAAAAAAAAAGACTTTAAACAATACATTTCTCTGTATAATATGCACTTGTATTACATGTCCATAGATAATATAAGTATTCAAAAAAAAGAAGGGTTATCTGAGGTTAGGTGAAATTGACTCCATGGAAGCCAAAAATGGAAGAGAAATGGCTTTGGCAATTCCTCTTAAGTTGTTGGGTTCTGTCCACACGGATGCACAAGAGTCATTAATAAATGACTCTTAATAAATCCCTACAATTAATCATACATCAGATTTTGATTATAAACTTGATTGTTGCTTTAATTTTGTTCCCAGAACCGCAGGATTCGAATAACTTGGTGAAATGATGTTAGCTGAATGCTGGCTGTAACTTGATTTCAGGAGCCGTCTTAGTTGTTGAAAGCAAGTATTACTTCTAGATTGCATTAATAACTGAAGCACCAATAAGACAGTGATTTAGAGAAAGTTCCCTCTTGAATGGAGTTCCTTCCTCTTTTTGCCTTAGGGTGTGGGTTTCACACTATAGAGGAATTTGGGGGAGAAGGGGAAAAGCAGGGAAAAACGTTACTGGGTCCGGATAATGACACCTCTACTGAAGTCAGTGTCTTTTTGAAATTATACGACTCCCTCCCCAAGAAAGATGGTAAATCTTTCATATAGTCGTGCCTGTTTCTTAGTCCGTTGCAGTCAGTCTTTTTCAGGAATTGTGTGATTTCAGTGGCCTAGTTCTATAAAGCACGTTACCAGAACACCGCCGCCCGCATCGGGTGCTTTCTGGCAGAGCGCATGTTTTATGAGGTCTGCACGCAACGTCCACAAAACAGCAGTAAGTAGGGTAATTTGAAACAGGCATCTAAGACAACACAAAAAAGCGTGTTGTAGTTTGTTTTTTACTATTAGAGGTGGATCTTTTTGGGGAATGGGCTTTGGACGAGCGATTCCTCTGGCAGGGAGGAGAACTGCAGCCCATGCCAAAGCATCCCCAGGGAGCGTCTGAAAAATTCATAAAGCGAAATGGAGAAACAAAACTTCCTGCAAGGGGGCACCCCGTAGCAGTGTGTTTGCTATAATTAATTCCTTAGCGAAGAGCTGTTCTTGGGGAAGAGATGAGAAAACTAGCAAATACAGACTAATACTTCAGGTTTGATGTCTCTCTGAAGTATTTGCTGCAAAAAGTGCAGCGGGGAATGTAGCTGTCTCTATGGGAACATCACTGCTATATTTAGCAAAAGGAAATTAAGTTTGTTCCATCAGATGAGCAGGGTTTTGGTAAGGGTTGGAGGTGTTAGGGTTATTTTTGAAGGGAAAGAGACTCGAAGAATTTCTCGACGTTTGGGTTCAGCGAATCACTTGTCTGATATTTTTTTTTAAGTCAGAAAGGGAGCTGAACCCGTAACCTGTGTTTGAGTGGGCCCTTTTGCAGCGTGGCAGAAGGAAACTCGGTTTAATTTCCAGGGCCAAACCTCAGGTTGTGAATTCGGTCGCGGGAGGGGAAAAAAAAACCATCTGTTTGTATTAAACTGAAGCAACTTGATAACGAAACGAGCAGGTCAGAGGTGCAGTGCCCAGCAATATTCATTCCGTGGCCAGTTTTAGGATTGGATGTCACTTGGACTTGAAAAATTAATTGCTTGGATAAAATATGTATGGTAGGCGGCTAGCTGGGGGGTTAAGCACTGTGCGAGTTAGCTTTGGTTCAGTAAATTACGGGTTTCACTCCAGCCTTGCCAGGCGTTGATGCTTGGTGCAGGCTGCCGACGGGTCTGGTTTGGTTCAGGTGCTGGCCCCTTGCTTGCAGGTAGCTGCTGCTGCTGCTGTGTTTTTTGCTGCTCAGCACTCCTCTCTGCCTTTCCCACCGCGTTACACGTAAGCACAGTCCAAAGGCGAGCGGATGGGATGCTGTACATATTTCTGCTCTATAAACACATGCTTGTTTACATTTGTTTCGTTGCCGTTCTGACTCTAATCCTACGCCGATGCCAGAGGGTATCAGCCGTGACTAACAAACCCCGAGATGCTGCCATTTTGACCCGGTGTGCTGCTCGCCTTTCCATTTGTTTGTTTCTCTTTTGCCTTCCCGCTCGAGTATTTAACAAATTATTATTAAATATCTTCCAGGAGTTAAGAGGCCGACCTGGGAGTGATTCAAAGGAGCCGAGATGCACGAGCATATGTTCTGGTTACTAATTCTGTTTGTTACTTCTCAGTTGCAGGCAAACTTCAGTGTTAAGGACTCGTTCTGCAGCGCTGCACGCATTATACGCAGAACGAAAATAAAACACAACCCCTTTCCTTTTATTTTGCAGAAATAAGCCTTTTTATCCCATGCAATTCTCTCCATTTTGATCGACTGCAGCACCTCGGTTGTAAGCTGCTGCTAATGCTTGCAAAACCTCCCTAAAACAAACCCTCCGGCGTGCATGCAGTCGGTGCTGGCTGTCAGCACCTGGAAGAAGCTCACCCTGGCGGCTTTTACATCTCGAAGCTCCCAGGCCACGGCTGATCCAGCTCCACAAAGCCGTGACGTTGCGCTAGCGCTGTGCGCGTGTTGAATTCCTTTTTATCAGGAAAAAAAAAAAAAGACCATTTTTGGATTCGCAGGCCACATCTGCCAGTGAACTTTGTGCAGTCTGCCTGCTTTTTTTTTTTTTTTTCTTTCCCTCCCCTTTTACTAGAAGAAAGGTTTGTTTGTTGGCCGCTGGCTCGGGGCGGGACAGGAATGCGATGCATGCCCAGACCGCGCAGTATTTCCTGTTGCTGCAGCCCTCTGCGCCGGGCACGGCTCCAGCACCAGAGCTCAGCCCTCGGTCGCACAGCGAAGAAAACGAGGCGGCTCCCGAAACGCCTCGAGTTTTATGGCGAGCGGGTTTCTAACAGTGAATCTTTGTGGCGCGCTGGTGAGATGTGTCAGGTCGGAGGGTGTTGCTTCTCCGCTCTTTATAGGTTGCTGTGGCGGAGAGAAAACACAAAAAGCGAAGGCTCCATCGTGTCACTGCAAAAAGCGATGTTTATTTTGTAGCAGAGTACGTCTCCCAAATGCTTCCTGCGTAGTTCACATGGCTTCAGTTTTCCACCCAGTTAAAATGGCAGTAAGCTTTTGCCACTGGGGTTATTTCTGCTTTATTTGCGCTCTGTTTTACTTTGCCCTTACGCTGCCCTGAAGTATCGCTTCTGCACTGCACGAATTTTATGGGAAAAGAGAAATAGCGTGTGGTAGCAAAAGGAAAACAGTTTGAGCTCCGTCAGTTCTGCCAAGGAACACTAAACTTCGCCATGTAGGTAGTGTGGAAGGGAGATGAGGGGGATTTCTTCCTTTTAATATGATTTTGAAGTGGTTTTGGTCCATTGTACATGTGAAGTATATACACAGATTTGTAGACATGAAACTGTTCTATATCCTTGCAGGGCCTTTTTCAGCGTGCTCAGCAGCTGCTTAATCCTGGGTGAAAAGTGAGCGAGCGTGCAGGGTCAGTCCTCAGGTTGGTTCCTTGTTCTTGATCCCATTAGGGTGGTGTGGATGGATGCAGGGACAGGATGGTGCCCAGCCCTGCTCAGGCTCCTCTCTAGCTCAGAGGAGAACTAAGGAAAGGCCGTCTGGCCACATCCAGTCCTATTTCAACACCGTCCAGATGTTTACGTGGGGGGCAGAGGCACAGCAGCTCCCTAGCGTGTTGTGCTGGAGGGATCCTGAAGCCAAACATCTCCTAACTTCTCCTCCAGCCTCTGTTCCTGGCTGCTCCTGTGGCAAGCAATGCACATGCAGAGGAGAAAGCGCTAAGTGTCGGTGAGTTCCTTCCTGGAACACAAGGAGACCAACTTTTTGGTCCTTCTGCGATGCCTATCTGCACGTGCTGCTTCTCCAAATCAGAAGTGGTCTCAGTGCAGCCGTCGCCTTGTCAGGCAGCAGGGTAGTGAAGGAGCCGGCCAAACTCTGCCCTGTGTAATGCCAACTTGGAGGTATTTCGCTGTAGTTCCGCAGGTGAAGTAGGTTTTTAAAACAGCCTTTTGACTTTCTGACTTCATTATTAAACGTGGATGCCCCCAAAGCAGTGGGTCTGTTCCGAAAGCCTTCCAGCAGAATGACTTTGAGGAGCTGGACGGATTTATTTTAATTTAGCATTTCCTGGTAGCAACATCTTTAATTTTTTTTCTTTGAATGCTTGCAACACTGCAAGGCAGCATGGGTGTTTGTCTTTAATTCATGGCTCAGATGAGAAGCTAACGTATATGATATGAAGGATATAACATCATAAATATGTACATCCAGCCAAACTAGTCTACAGACTGTAGTGTACCAACTGTTTGACAGTTTGGGGATTCACTGTGGAAGCTGTCAGCTTTAGGGGCTGTTCTGAGGCTTGTCATGGTTTCTCTTCCCTCCTTGTCAGTTCAGAGTTGTCCAGTTGCTGTATTTAACCTTGAGGAGCTGCACCTGGTGGCACATCGCAGCATTGTGCGGAGAAGACAACACTAAAAGAGTGACTTCTGAATTTCACTACTCTGGACCCTTAGGAAGTGAGATGTTTAATCCACCCACATTTGAGGAATGTAGCTAATAATTATAGTAAGACAAAAGTTGTTTTGTTCCTTTAAGCGGCTGCAACCAAAATGTTTCCAAAGCATTGCTTGGTTAGGTGGAGAGCTGTTGTCTTCAGGCAGCTTTAGCTGTCTTGAATTAACATTCATCCTGATGCTTTTTCTCTTTGTATCCTAGGTAGTATATGAAAGTGTAATTTTACAGGACTTTCAAAGGATGGAAAGCACACTGCTATCCATTAGATAACTCCTCTCTGAATCAGATAAGCGGTTCTTGTGTACCTGTTTGATCTCAGCCTACAGGTGCAACTTCTGAGCTTGCTTTCCAGACCATCATGGAATGGGTTAATGAAGCAGTGCTGTTCATTTATTCTTAAAATTCCTCCTCCCTAAAGTGGGAGGCTTGCTGGGGGGGAGTTAAATGTTTTGTGGAAGAAAAATCTTCTCCGATCTAGCCTGGGATCCCTCCCTTCAAAGCAATACATTTTTGATGGAAAAAACAAAACCTGAAGTTTATTTAATTATGTATGGGGGTGGGGAGAGAGATTGCCAGCTTCAGTTGAAATGAAAATAATTCTGGAGTATATCATACTCGATCTAAACAGAGCAATTTACTTGGGTTTTGCTTGTTTGAAGGTTAAACCGGTTGTGGGTGGTTATTTCAGGTATGTGGCAGTGCTGTTACTGCTATATTTTCAGCAAGCTCGCATGGAAAATTAAATCTTTCAATGATAATCTCTAAATGGCGTTTAAAACTGAAGTAGTCTGGGCATCATGCGTAGGTTTTGTGTCAAGTATTGTAAAGTAACGTGTATCCTGGTCAGCACCTTCCAAAAATGGGAACTGGGGAAGCAGACAAAGCCAAGAGTTTGCTGCTGCTCAACTGTTTCTAGCTTGAGCCCTGCAGGATATTAGAAAAAGGAAATTTTATAATAAATCTGGTTAAGGAGATTGAGAAATCAGGCATCTGTAAATTTAGAAGAAGCTTTCTGTTGAAGGGAGGCTTTGTTTAATACCACTTGATTCTTATTTGCATCCCTCCATTTTGTATGATAAACAGCCTCGTTCGCGGAGGGCTCCTGATACGCAGATGTTCGTTTTATTGCATTTAGCGAGTTCGGCTGTAAACGCCCCGAAAGTCTCTTCATTACCCAGTTGATGTTCTTCAGGAAGACTGGCTATTGCATTCACTTCATTAGGAAAATCGCAGCAGTAATTAGATCCCTCGCAGGCTGCAGGGGGACGGACGGGGCCAGCAGCTCGCCAGGCTGCCTGTGGTGCCTCTCCGGAGCAGGCAGAGCTTTCGTGCACCACGGCTGCCCGGCAATCTGGTTTTCGGTTTAATTGTATTTTGATAGCGACTTTCCAAGCGTAGATCAACTCTATTTCACACAACGCAGCGAAATTTGAGGGGAGAAGCCCTGGACTGAACTTTTTTTTAGAATGGAGTGCGTTTTCCTTACCATGTAACTCCTGTTGCTGTTGGGATTGTGTTTGGAGAGCAAAAGTGTAATGGCTCTGCCTCCAAAGGGCAGCTTGGGTCGTAGGAGATTTGCAGAGATGGCCTGGATTTCTTCTAAAAGCAAGCGTCTGTGTTATTCTCTACAGTACCAGTTGTCTGATGTTTTTCTTCCGATCCTTGTATAGCCACCCAGCATGGTTGCGTATCTTCTGTTTAGGCTTACGTGGTTGGAGGAATTTATTGTAAAACCTGCCTTTAGGTTTCCTTGAACCCCTCCCCATGGTCAGTAAAGCTGTGGGTTCATTGGGACTTGCCAGAAGAGCTCGAGAAGCACAGTTGTTCAGACCATACGTGACTTCTAGCAGTTTGTGGGCAATTCATGAACGAGGTTACCTGCAAGCAGCATGCAGCACCCAGGTTGGGAGCAGGGAGCTGTTTGTGAGAGCGAGGGCAGAGGAGCACCTGGGGATTGCAGGTGAGACATTTCTCAGGTTTGAAAGTGCAGATCTGCACCAGAGGGACTTGGCTTCCAGCAGCGAGAGCCATGCTCCCATTTCTAGCCCTCTGCGAAGTGTGGTATGTGCATGGTCCTGTTCTGCTGATGTCTCTTGGCTGCTCTGACGTCTTTTAAGGGTAGGTACACGTGAATTTTTCTGCATCAGAAATGAGAATTCTTGCCTTGTATTTGCAGCGGTGTCTGCAGCTTCTGTTAATAAAGAGATCTTGGTGTTAATTGGATCTTCTGAAAAACCACACTAGCCCAACTCTCAGTTGTAGACGAACACAGATAAGATGTTAGGAGTTACTAGAGTACTACAAAGCTTTGTCTTGGTGTATAAATTCATGGTGCACTCTCCTTTCATCCGGGGCATTGCATGCGTTTCGAGTCCCAAAATATGAACTGGAACAGGTACAAGGATGGGAAACAAGGAGGGTTAAGAAACAGCGTTCTTGCCACGGGATACTTCTGGCACCAGAAGTTGGTGTAAACTCAAAAGTGATGAGGCAGTGCTATGAAAAGGAATTTGTTGAGGACTGTTAGGTACACCGTTGATGTCTTTTAGGTAGGGAAGTCACAGCGCACCTGGGCTGCTGTGAAGGGAAAGCACTGCTCCAGTCTTGTGGTGTTTTGTTCTCCCACTCTTCGGCAGGGAGCTGCTGGTTCCATTACCTGCTTCTGCCGACAGGGAGCTGGTGCTGCTTCGGCTTGGCCGTTGGAGAATTGAGCACGTGGCTCCTGTCTTCACTTCTTGGGCTTACCTACGGAGTTTCTGAGAGTGCCGGTCACATCTTTTGCCGTTTACCTCTTCTCTTTAAGATTAGCTGGCCTCCAGGGGTTCAGTTTTAATGCTTCTTCACATTCTCAGGGTTATGGATGTTACCCATATGGACTGTCAGCTCTTTGAAGATGCAAATTAGCATTTGGTTTGGTGCAGTGCAACTGGGAAAGGAGGCAGCATTGCACATCACAAAAAGCCGTGTAGTTGCTTGGAATGAGATAGATTGCAAATCTTTTCTGTGTGCACACTGCCTGGATATGTTAATAGTGCATGTCACACTGTTTAAACACTTCCATGCCGTATTGCATCCAAAGTTACGCTTTCTTAAGTCATAGTAGAACCTTTAGACCAGTTGGTTTACATATATATCTTTAAAAATAACATCAAAATTAGTGGAAAGACCTATTGGAGACACCACTTTATTATGAACGGCAAGCAGCATTAAGGAATGTTTTTCCTAAGACAAGTATTTCACTAAGTAAAAGTGAGTGTACAGATCTAAACTGATTTGACCAAGGAAAATAAGTATTCTTAAACAATTGGGACAAATCGGTAGCTTTCGTCTGAGACTTTTGAATATTGTTCCGAGTTTTTCCTCTGCTTATTGCCTCTTACAGTCCTCTGCATAGAAAAGGTAGAAGTACTGCTCCTTGATGCCTCACGCTGTTCCTGTTGACCCGATACTCATCCGAGGCCCTAAGTTAGGAATTTAAGGATGCTGCTGCAGCTCGTCCCCGACCAACAGGCCGGCTGCAGACCCGAAGGATCCCCAGAGGGCACCGGCAGCTCCAGCATCCCCTTGCCACGTGCACGTTGCTGCAGCTGCAGTTGAATGCTGTAGCTGTCACCGGGCAGAATTTCTCTTGAAAAGTTGGGATTTTGCCCTGTAACCTCTTAATACTGCTCTTTGTGCATCCAGACATCCATGGTCTGATCCTTAGCGTATGAGACTCGAGGACTGTAGCGTGGTGTGGTTGAGGTAAATTTAATCCCTGTGTGCTGCTTGTGTTCAGTAACCCCTGAAGACAAAGCTCAGAAGTGTTCTGCAGCGTCCTTAGGCAGGCATTTGGTAACTAGTTTTTCCTGCTGAACACCAACCTCTTCTTAACTTCACAGAGAGGTTTTCTGAAGACCTACTTCAGTCCCAGCTTAGAGTAGCAGCTGGGCTTCATTGTACAGTGCAGGCTTGGCTTCTGATGCATAAATATGGGGATGCATAAGAAGAAACTTTTTTACGCATAGAATTTGTTCGCAGAATGAGATTTAATATTACATTCTTGTACCTTAAGAAGTCCGGGAGAAGAACAAGTGATAAATGCTGCGTAAGAACATTCCTATTCTAAGCATTCAGCTTTGTTTAATTGCTGTCATATTTTTAAGTGAACGGACAGATCAGAGGAAAGCAAGGGAAAGTGGGTGGCTCACGGGTGTGGGATATCAAAATTGTTCCCGTGAAACAGAGCTCAGTGCATCACAGATCTGCATGTATTGATACAGACAGGGCAAGCGTAAACAAAATACAAATTATTTGGGGGCGTCATCGGCACTGGCTGTAGGTAACAAGATGTACAGCATTGTACTCCCTGTCCTAATATCAGCGTGTTTCAGTGGTGGAGGTCAGCGAGGAGTTTCTCCTTGCCTTGATGATATTGCAACGAACTTCTTTATGCCTGCAGGACAGATGTTCTTGAGTGCAGTTTGAAAAAGTGGCTCAGAGCTGCATTGGGTGTCCGCGGGGATTTGTGAACGTGTTCCCGCAGATTTGATGCAGACAGAGCGTGACACTTTAAGAATAAGCCTTTTTCTGTAACGTGTAGGTACATCACAAATGGGTGGAGTTTTGCATATTTTTTTTCTGTTTGAGTACTGAAGAGCAGTGTGTAGATGAACTGAAAAATGGTTTCAATTTACGAGTGTCTTTGCAGCAGTGCAACACTTCCTTAAGCAGGCGCATGCACGAATCTGTGCCCTATGCTAACTTTATTCTGTTATCCAAGATTTTTAAAATGATGAAAGTTTATAAAACCTGTTTAGTGTTTGATATGGGAACAGTTCCAGAAAGTAGCTGAACTAGAGCTCTGCCTTCCTTAAAGGCACAAATACGTCAGCTAATACAGAAATACGCACTACACGGAGAGCAGAACATCACTGTCATCAGGCACCATGTGTCCGAGGTGTTTTTAGAAGACAAATGGTTGATGTCCAGCTTGTGCTGACTTTTCCAAATACTTTTGGAAACACAGACACAAATCTGATGTGGAAGTTCGCTCAAAATCTGCCTGGTGATGCTTCTTCGTCCACGCACCTGCACCCCTCCTGCTTCCAGACCGCCGTGGTTCCTCCAGGCAGGTTTCTCCGCTCTGTACAAAACTCCTGCAGAAATTTTCTTCTTGTATTTAGGCACGTTGCCAGTTGTCTCGATTGCACTTGGTCTCTTTGTAGTATTGGGAAGAAAGTAGGTGTATGTGTTGGTTCCCTCTTAATTCGACAGAGGAGGCAAGGTGGGGAGCTAGGTATGGAAGCATCTTCATAGGGGACTTCCTAAGGGTGTCAGTCCCTCACTTTGGGGTGGGGGGTGTTGTGTTTCTTCCAAGATAAATAAGCTGTATTTTATATTTATATTTATATATTTTTATATTTATTTTTTATATACCTTTTCAAGGTTTCTTCCACGGTCGTGTTTTGGTCGGAGGACTTGGTGAAGATCTAAAACCATAACTGGGTTTTCCTTCCCTGAGCTCACTCTCACGGCGTGATCAGCAGGAGCAAATTAAACACACGTAGTCATCCTCTGGCAAGCTGAAATGTACACGCTCACGTGCTACCCCTGAAGAAGGCTGGGTTGTTTGCTTTCGCAGTCTCTTCATCCAGCTTTAGATGCGTAGCTGGGAATAGAAACAAAAAATAACTTGTTCAGGCTTGCTTGCATGTATTTTAAATGAAATCATTCGTAGACTCTAAAAATGAAGCAATTAATCCCTATAGGCTCAGGTATTTCTCTGCTTAATGGAAAGGGTGAGCTGGTCCCAGCCAGCTCGGGGCAGGTGGTGGGAGCGCCTGTCCCAGGAGGATTTGGGTTTGCGCGGCGTTCTCGGAGCCGGTGCTGGCAAGGCAGGTAGTTTGTAACTACCTAATCCTACCGTCTTACTAACTAGTTTGTACGATGGCCGTGGCGTGGCTGTCTCTCATTGTGTGACCGTGTGGTGCAGCGCGGTGTAGTTGAACATCAAAGAAGGGCCTCGTGGAGGTGCAAGATCAAAGTGGTACCCACACCTGGACGCCGAATCCAGTGGGTATTGCACTGCAACGTGGCAAACGAGAACTTGTGGCTAACAACAGTTCATCAAATATTTGATGATCAAATCGGGTATTACTAAAATGCTCTAAAGCCTTTTCTGAACTCTAATTTATTTTAATGTTTTGTTCGAGGTCTGATTGAATCCTAGGGGAATCACTAGGTGCCTTGTGTGTATTTCTTTTTCTGCAACGTTACCCTTTTCTACGACTTCTGGTCTTAAAAAAGGCTACTCTTGCTTTTATTGAGCTGTGTGTAACTTTTTCTTTTACCTGTTTGTTTTTTTTAAACCCTAGTAGAGCAATAAGCTAGTGAAACAGGAGTCCTGGCCTTTCTTTTCGCTCAGCGACACCCTCCCACCCTGATCCTGCAGCTCCCAGGACTTTTTTTTTGTCAACATGACAAAACCTGTGATTCTGCAGAGATCCAACTTGTTAGTAACACACCGTGTGCAACTTTGATGAGCAAAGAGCGCATTGAAATAGAAGGAGGGGGTCTCAACATGATGGAAAACTTCTGTGGGCTTATCTTAAGGCTCGAGAAGAACTTGGGTAATAACCATGCCTCTTAAATTCAGTTGTTGTATGTATGGAAAAATAGGTCTGTTACATGAATTTATGTCTATTGTATTTTTTCTCCTAGTGTCCCAGTGTAATATCAGCTTGAAGAAGCAAAGGAGTCGAAGTATCTTTAGCACCTTATTCTGCTGCTTTCGTGACTACAATGTCGAACCACCATCTACCAATAGCACCAGTGCTCTTCCTCCTTTGGTGGAGGAGAATGGAGGACTTCAGAAGGTCAGGCTTTTATCTTATTTACCTGTCGTATAAGGTCTTCTGTAACCAAGGTTTAACTGTGAACGTCTAAAAGTTTGTCTCAACAGGTTTCCCTTGTGGGTAACCGTAATGAGTTACTGAGAAGCTGAACGTTTTCACGATGAATTGCTAATAGCATTCATACAGCTGCGATTTAAAACTAACTTGCCATGAAGGGTATTGGCACTATATATTTTACATGCAAATAACACTAAAAACCTGAGTAAGGCATTCTAAAAATGTAGACTTCTCATAATGCTCCAGATGCTGAGTTGTCTCCTAGCTTTGGTTCTCTTTCACAAATAAAGGAAGATGGGAGGATTTCTGAATGGAGTGTAGTGAAGCTGCTTTGAATGTCAATTGAAATAAATCCCAGTGACATAAAAATGATCCAAAAAGGGGGAGAACTGTTAATTGTTTTGACTTTTTTTAACCACTTCACCTGCATTTAATGCATACTGAGTCCAGAGGTATCAGCGTTTGCTCTTTTGGCTAGGTTGTTAATAGTTTTGTTTAGCTAAGAAGTCGATTTAATTTAAACTTTCAGCACTTCAAAGCATTGTGTGTTAAGAGCAGCAGATTACTTTCATTAAGTTCTAGTAATTAAACTGCTTTGACATACCATAAAATCAACACAAATAATTTTCTACGTCCTCTTTCAATCCGATGATACTGAGCAGATTTGCATTAAGTTGCTGATGGATTTCAGTTCAGTGCAAAGGTAGGAGTACCATTGTTTCCATACTGTGGTGTATTTCAGCACTCTCACACTCGAAACTGACAAGTCTTTCCCCTCCAATTTTTGAGGACTTGAAGGGATTGCAAGAATAGATGTATCCATGATGAGGAATAATAACAAAAATAAAGAAGTTTCCATCTTTTCACCCTTCTGCTCTTCATACTAATTTTTCATATTTGATGCAGCTGATTTCTTGCTTACTTGGCCCATATCTTTGGGGTTTTTTTGGAATTCTGGTGTTGATGTTTGAATTCTGTAAAGCTCAGGAGAGAGCACACAGGATCTGTGGAGGAAGAGAGGAAACGAGCAGATTAAGCGTCAGAGACCAGAAATACACTGGCAGGGTAAAAGTGCGCTGAAAATTTCTCTGTCAAGAGGAGGAATTGTATGTGTATTTTAAAACTTTTTTTTCCTAGCCAAGATGAAGTGAGGGAAATCTAGCTTGGAGAGGCTGAAGGGGAAGTTAAGTATTGTGTAGCATGTTCATCTGAAAAAGAAAGCAGATAGGAAACTAGTGAAGTTTCCTTTTGCCCTATGCTGGTGAATGGAAAGAGGTAGAAGTGAGAGTAACAGCACAATTGAAATAAGAGAAAATGAGAGAAAGAAAAATTTGTTTAAAGAAGAATAATAAAAAAAAACTCTTTGGAAAATTTTAATTAAAATGTTCTGGAATCCAAATTTTTCAGAGTACATTTCGTAAAACACGTAATTACTTTCTAAATGTTTCTTACACCTTGAGCAAGTGATTGCGTGTGTTTACACAGGTTTCCATCCTCACGCTGTACCACCTTAGTGAGTGATTTGGAGTTGTGCAATCCTTGTGTGAGTCCAAAACACAAATCACCGAATTGAGAGAATTGCCAAAGTACAACTTAATTGGGCAGAAAAGTCCAATGAATATGATAAAAAGAATTACTCAAGAGTGCAGTTTCTTCAGATACAATGAATACTCCGATATGAACAGTTCTCTGTAGAAAGAAAGCTAAGCTTTTGGGTAGTTTTTAAGTGAATGCAGATAGGTTCTGTAGCATTTTCGTTTTAAATGCAGTTCTGCAGGCTAATAAGCTTTATGTTCCTTTCTATGCTGCTTTTATTTTCAGTGCTAACATGGTTAGTATAAGTGAGAAATTCTTTTAAAGACAGAAAAACAGCACTGGTGGATATGCTTGAATATTCTCACTCATCAGGCCCGCGCTTTCTACCAGGAGAGCTGTGGTCCAGATCTGTGCAGGAGGCTTGGGTCTGATTGAGTTACAGTGAGCATCTTATTTAGATTTGGAGGTGATGTGGAAGTTGGAGGAAAGTACATGCAGCATGGGCATCAGCTTCTATATCAGTGAAATTAAGCATCCGAGAAGGACTAAATGAGCAGCTATAGAAAGGAAGGGAGAGCTTTACAACACACTACTTAAACTCCTCTGCTGTTTGTTTAAAGATCTTGTTGCATTAATCTGCCTGCCAGGTTAGAAGAGTTTAAATTCTGTTGGGCTGCTGTTCAGATGCTGTTCATTACATCTGCTATCACTCTTGTGTTATTGTATTAATTATTGATTCATCACAGGTGACCTCTGACCATGGTGCAATTGGGTCCTGTAACCTTTCCCTTCAAAACTGGGAAAATGAAATTGCACAATGATGTTATATAGTTAGAAACTGGAGTATAAAATTGCTTGGATGTACTTTCCTTCTGCCTTTACTGTTCAGTAGAACCGTTATATGGAAACCAGTGATAAAGACTGGAGGGGAAGGAAAGAAACCAAGAGAACTTTTGCTGGTTCCACAGAAATTCAGCGTTCTGCATTGCTTCTGGCACATTTTTAACTTGGTGTGACAAGCTTACTTCCTTCTAATTAGGAGTCTCCATTCTTTCGATGTTAACCTGTCGTAACGGAAGGGAAGCAGCGAAGAGTTATTTTATAAAGCAATTGAAAACAGAGTTGTGAGATTTTGTTCTGAGTAATTGTGCTGAGATTTTTTTTTTCTTGCTGTGTTAGGAAAAAAAAAAAGAGTTGAAATGAAATCAGTGCTTCATTTAGTGTTTTACCAAATAATGTGACTTGATTATGTATGGCAAGTTAAATGGCATGTCACTTCTTCATAGGATTGGAAGAAACACCAAATTGAGCATGGTTTTGAATACAAGAGTTTTACAGCACTGACTTTGCTCCATTAGAAAAGAATAAAAAGCCCAAAAACTTCTTTAAGTATTGAGTTCACTTTCCAAAACCTCTACTCACAGAGCAGCTGCTTGTCCAAGCGTGACTCTAATACTGGAAGTGAATGGTCCGCTCTGTCTCTAAAGTTTCGATACAACATTTTTCAATAATAACTTGTATTTACTGAAACTGTTGTATGCTTGTTTTCCTTAAAATGCGGCAGCTTTTTAATGCAGCCCAAAGATAAGCTCTAAGATGGAATATCTGTTACAGTGGGTATATCAGCCTGTCTGCAGCTCGGGTGCCGAGTCCGATGTGTCATTGGGAGCACACAATGTTCAGCCTCCTGAAATCCTGGCTAATTTTTTCCTGCCTTCTCAGCAGCAGGCAGCTCGCCAAGACCTTCCAGCCAGCTTTTTTAGGGCAGCAGTGTTGGGAGGGAGGCAGCGGTTTTTGTTTTCTTCTGAGCAATCTCAATTTCTGTTCCGCAGCGAGCAGTCTGACTCAAATATGTAATTGCTGGGCACGCTGCTGGATTAAGTTTTATTCTGGCCAAGTTTGTTACCTGACTTCTGAAGCATCTGCAGGCTTCAAGGAGAGATCTAACCAGGGAAAAGTGGGAAAAGTTCGGTGCAAACGGGCTCTCTTCCCTCCCCTTTCAGTCCTGGTGGCTGAGGAGCTCTGGCGCCTCTCGGCACTCGGCCATTTCTCCCACAGCCCAGTTCCACTGCAGTAATCTCTGCTTTTCTTTCACAGTTGGGTACAGATCGGGCACATGGCTCGTGTTCAGCAAGATGAAGCATGAATGAGGAAAGGGCTTTTTTATACTTGCTGGATTAGGGGAGAAGGTCTTGATCCGCTCTCAGTGGGGAAGAAGACGGAATTAGAAGAAAGTTTATTCTGGGGGCAGCAGCTGCCCCTGCTGCTTTCCCTGTTACAGGGGAGAAGCCAGAAAGGTCAAGTCCTTGAATTTCCACCTCAGCCATCCCAACCACTACAAACGTTAGGTGTCTTTCTCCCCACTGCTTTCTGCTGCAGGGTGCTGCCATCTCCAAGGAGATGCTGGAAAACTGTTTTGATGACCTATTGTCATGTCTCTGACACTTCTGCTTTAGGGATCGCTATTTGTAACACACTTGAAAGTGCAGGGCAAAGGATCTTCTCTGTCCCACGTGAATATGGTTCACCGGAGTGAGAAAAACAGAGCTTGTAGGGAATGTGTTCTTTAGATCTGAAGTAGTATCTGCTTCATCCAGAAGATGTAAAGGAGCAAGATGTGTGTGGACTGTGATGGGGAGACCTATCAGCACGCTTGCTGAACAGATGTGTGAACAGTCTCATTCCCCAGTGTGGAAGAAGATAAGTGAGATAAATAAAAATAACGTTACTTTTTTCTTCTGCTTAACCCTTGCTATCAGAGCTGGAAACTCCTACTGTCTGATTCCACCGGTCGTCATCAGCGTGCAGTATGATGAATCTATTTAGAAAATAAGAAAATCTCCACACAGATACGCTTGGTTTCTCTTTCTCTGCCTCTTCATTCGGACCTTGTCCTCTGCCTTCCAAAAGTCTTCTATATTAAGAGAGAAAGCTCCGTGATCCAAGTCAGTGAAAGATTCAAATAGGTTAAGGGTGGTAATATATTAACTATCAACAGCCTAGCATAAACTTGGGTTGAAGAAATCAATATGATGAATTGTTCATTTGATCAGCTTCTTCTATGAATAGGTTGTTCTTTAAAACAAAACGTCTCCTTGTCTTTGAACGCAGACTGTTCTCAAACAAGCAAAATACTGTGGTTTGTCACTTGACGGTCATCGATCCCCTGTGCTACCTTAGCACTGCATCTCAAACTGAAACTACATGGCTCAGGGAAAGGGTGAGATTTATCACCGCATGTGTCGTGACACGAAAAACACAGATTTCAGTGGCTGGACAAATCAGTTACTGGATATCTTAGTTACACAATGGGGGAATTTTGGCATTTCAAGAGCTTTGTGCTATTACCAGCATCAGAAGCTCATGGAAAGACTTCAGCAAATGCAGTCATCTGTCATCTATTTCAAACGACAGCATTATGACCTACTTCCCTTCCTGTTCCAAGGCATCAGGAAATGAGGCAGGACATTTTTTAAAGTTTCCCACAGCAGTTTTGTTTTTAAAAAGCATTTGTTCATGGCCATTTACACTTTACCGGCAGACTCTTAGATCTATCTCTGTGCTTGTTTTTCCAAGTGTCGTCATAACTATTTTGATTTTTGTATATGTACTTCTAGTGTTCCATCTAGGGAATTCAGTTGTTTTCCTCAAGAACTTTATGATATAACAAATTCTGCAAGAAAAATACAGCAAAGAGTGATTCAAGGGCTTTATCAACTTGATTCTAGATTCTCATGGAAGGCAGGCTTATAGTAACACCGTAGAGTGCAGCTCTTGTTTCACGAGATTGCCAAAACAAAGAGCAAGTTACATCGCCACAAGTGCCTCTGGGAGTTTGTGGGAAAACCTGATGTGATACACGGCTATTTTTGTGCCCACAGTTAAGATAATCTTTTACCGTATGCCTCTACCTCTCGTACTGCTTTATCTGTTGACAGAAGAGAAGCCCCAGTTGTATTTTAGTCTAACAGTGAGTGAAGGAAAAAAAAAACAACAACAAAACAACCCTCAGGTTCGCATACATAACCATATCCTTGATAATGGTCTGATCCCAGGCCAGCTGATCTGACTGGCACCTGCTCACATTCACTCCTTTCTCAAATGGCATGTGAACTCAAGATGGCGTCCTACTCTGTGGATATATGTGCATATGCTGAATTACTTTTTTCTTTTTTTTCTTCTGTAGTTATCTTGAGGAAAGTTCGAATTAACTAATCTTATTGTTTGCCTTTTTTTTTTTTTCGAGTCAGGTGCTTTTTACTAAAGGAAACATTTTGATAGTTCACCTAGTGTCTGTCTGTTCTTCAGCTGCTTCAGCAGCTTGTCTGGGATTTGGTCAAAGGTCAATAAAAATCAGCTATTTTAGCAATAAAAGGTACGTAAAAATAGCATGGAGTTATTTTCATTTGTCATTCATATTTTTGTTTGTCAACACCGTGAGGTTCCAACACAAGCGAGCACAAGACCTTTTCGGCTGGAAGAGGATGTTCAATGTTGAAAGCAGTCCTTTTGATAAATAGTCTTCTGGTAGTCAGTACCATTGCTTTCCAAGTAATTAGAAAAAAAATCATTTCTACATAAGCAACAGTTGGTCAGCTTCTTTTTTTATGTGCAGTGCCCACCAGAAAACAAATCTCTGAGAGAGAGAGAGAGAGAGAGAGAAATGCATGATTAGAAAACACAATTCCTGCTTCCCACATCTCTTTCATATTAAGTCGATGACCTCGCCATCAACCTTTCTGCATTTGGAGGCTGTAAAAGGAAGTGTCTTTTGCCTTAGTATGTCAGGTCCCTGGATGAGAAGAAAGCATCAAGTTGGCCAAGGTCCCGACTGTAATCTTGCTTTTTTCCCAGTGCTTCCAAGCACACTGGAAAAAAAATAAGATTATGAGAAGAGCATTGATACTGCTGCCTCTTTCTGGCTGAAGAAGGTGGGATTCCTCGGTTTTGTCATCATCCATCTGTCCATCTTGGCCTTTTTGCTGTTGTTTAATTGAAAATGATGTTTTTTCTGAGGCCATCATCTCAAGTCAGGTTAACTTCAAGAAGTGGGCTTCTGCCCTGCTACCAAGGTCTGGCTGAGCCTCTTGCTGCTGCTGCTGTGAAACGAGACAGATATACCCATTAGTAGACCTTAAAGCTGAAAAAGTTACAGTAAATACAGGTACTTTCTTATTATCATCTTTTTTAATCATAGCATGGGTTTTACCAGTCCAGTCTCCTACAAATCATGAATAGCGATATACTAACCAATCATTTTAGCAACTAAAATACAAGATCCTGTTTTTATTTTTTTTTACCCTGGTTTCTTGAATACTTTGAACTTTTGGTTTAAAATGTTTGAGTGCTACATTTACTGCTTCAGACCTTTGTTCTACCCTTTAAAAGCCATTACCCTTACAGTGATTTTTTTTCTTTTTCCCCAGGGTGACCAGATGCAGGTCATGCCTATACCAAGTGTATGTATTTTTATCCCTTTTTCTTTTAATAATTTTCATAACTTTTGCTTTGAGTCATCTTATGTTGCAGTCTAACAGGTCTGTTTTGTGTTGCATGTTAACAAAAGGATTTTGTGTTGTCTGCGATGTATACTCAGAGATGAATTGAACTGCACATGTTGTACACGGACTAAAAGAAGAGTTTGGGTTTTATATGGTTTTCATCTTGCACCTCAGTTAAATTTGTTTCTGAAATTTTAGCATTTTAAAAATGCGTGTAGTAGTCTGACAATTGAAGCTGCTTATTTCAATAGTGACAAAAGGTGACTCAGTGGAACATATTTACAAAAAATCCTTCCTCTTATTTTTCCAAATATTCGAGTTGGAAAAGAGGAGGTAGGAGCTCTGTAATTTGTGTCAAAACAAGCCATTTTAGGAAAACAGAGTATGCCGATCTGTACGACCATATCTGTATTACTCTGCTTGTTGGAGATGATGCTCTCATTATCAGCTGTTGGTTTATGGCCCTCAGTATTCCTACTTATCTTTCCTGGATTAACTGTGGAATGCTGTTTGGCATTTGAATTATTTTTCAAACCTAAATAAAAGAACAAGTTCATCAAACGGAACCCTTTAATTTAATGTGGGATAGCCATTTTTGGCCAAAAAGCTGTTCCTTTTCTACTTGTTTTTATGTGGATAAAGACTTAGGCTTTTTGAAAGCTGGAAGTACTTTTTTGAGCTCCTTTGACTTTTTTTAATACTTTATTATTGCAGAGTTTTCCAGGAAGTAGCACACCACTGCTGGTGCGTGGAGTTACTGGCACAACCCTCTTTCTGGAGATACTCGGTAGCCCTAAAGATCTGAGTATTCCCAAGATATCATTTTCCCCGCTTTTCCTTGCTTCTCATGTAGCCCAGCATTACAAGGGCTCTTGGAAGAATCCTGTTAGCGCTGCAGGGCTGCAGTGTCAGGAGGCGGTGAAAACTCTGCAGATCGCTTCCCTCCTTCACCCCTTGTAAGAACAGTTAGGATTTACTTTTTGTTCCTTACTTATTATTAACAGCATGATATTACTTCTTATATGGCTAATGCCTACATTTGTGTGCATGTTGTATACATACACATAGACACATACATAATTTGCATCTCTGCAAGTCTTAAAAAAAAGTTTCAGGTCTAGGAAGATGCCAATTCCCAAATTTAAAATACTGGTTTCTGAAGTACTCCTCCTTGTACATAGCCACCAGAATCTGATCGCGGTAGCTCCTGTACTGGTAGTTATTTGAACATGAAACACGGTCTGGCTGTGATCTGAGCTAGAATAAAACATCACCCAGGAGCGAATGTAAGAGTTCATGCCGAAGACAGTTTTGAAACTACAAATGTGAGTGCAGCTTTGTCAGATACAGACACGAAACCAGAAGCTTTGCTAGAACTCCGTCTTCGTGATGGTAAAGCAGTGGTCTGCTAGGCTTGGGTGGTGGTAGGAAAATGAAGGATTTGAGAAGGGGGTTCTGGTTTATTTCTTTCTGTTGTTTATTGTGGTTCAGATGTAATTTTGCTGAACTGTATTCCCAGAACCTGAAGGTAGTAAAATTAACTTATCCTAGTAGTCGTGGCAGACAGCTCTTGGGAGACAGGTGCCTGAATGCACTTGTTCCTCTCCTCCTGGGCCATTTGATGCCTTCTCCCCAGCAGGACACTCAGGAGATGTCAAGGGACTGGTGTTGGCGAGCTTCTCGCTCTCAAAGCTGGTCCAGCAAGCAGCACCGTGTTGGCTTCTAAGTCAAGACCGAAGCACGCTGTATATGGAGCAAGTGGAAGGAAAGGAGAGGCAAAGCCAACATTGTATTTGGAAAAAAAAAAATGTAGTCCAAAATTAAAGCAGTCCTTCTTGCTGGTCTTACAAGACCTTGTTTGTCCTAAGCACCAAAGCCCAGAGGTTCACTCTGAGATGCTCTGAAATCTGTGGCCAAGACCCAGGCAGGTAGAAGTTCTTGATGCTCTGCTACACGGGGATGTGGGTGAGAAATAGGCTGTTTGAGCTGTGTGCATTATACATACCAGGAGAAAATCCTTTAAACAGAGTGAGGTTGGTCGCAATTAAATTGGACGTTTACTTTTTATAGGGTTCATTGCAAATGTAATCACTTCAAGTGTTTAGAGAATTCCTTAGTGACTCTGAAAAGAGCCCTGACTGCTCTCTACTCATTAAACTTGCAAGTTGAAGCCTCCAGTCAAAGTAAAAGGTTTTCTAGAGTTTTATCATGTCCGTATAAAGTCTGGCAGTCTGCTAGGGTCACCTGTTTGGCCACAAAACGAAGTTTTGATAGGTAAAGTATATCTTTGAATCCAAAAATTGAATCCAGTATTTGCTGTATTAATTGCACTTAATTTAAAAACAAAAAACTTTATATAACTTATAAAACTGTATGTAAAAAACATAAAACTTAGTTAGGTATGAGTTTTCACTTGGTTATTGATAGAGATAAGTGCTAATCAGGAAACATTCCAGTTCTTCAGAAAACAGAAACTGTGCAACTTTGGTGTGTTTTTTTTTAAAGGTGAACTTTATTCTGTTTATTATGAAACTGTTTCCAGATAAGGCATAAATTAAACACCAGTGTAACTGATTTTTATTTTTTTTTATAATACCGCAAAATTATTTATTTTTAAGGGTGAAATAAACACAAAACTAGGAAAAAATACCAGCTGACACGTGAGCAGAATAGTAATCCCAGGGGTTTTGTGAAAGACTCAATTTCAAAATGTGTTGGCTGTAGCTCAGGATGCCTGTGCTTTCCTGGGCTTTTCTCTGCTTTGTTTGGAAAAGAGTACAGTAGAGATATCAAAGTAAACCCATAGCAACTTCACACATTTTCATTCTTTTGAATGAAGATTTCATTCTTTTCATTTCTTTTGAATGAAAATGTTGATGGAAACACAAAGCAATAGACATGTACTTGCTTAAAAAAAGATGGAAGTATCCTTTTATTTTTTTCCTGTATTTAAAATTGCAGTATGAAGAAGCAGCACTGAAAACAGTCTTCAGAATCCCTGCAGAAGTTAAATCTTAGCATTGGGATATCTGGTTTTCACTTTTCCTTAACTACATTTGGATCATTTCTTGTTTTACCTTTTTCCAGAAGAAAGTTTGTGAACTGCCTGCTTCATAATAGTGGCTGGCTTCTCCTGGCAGCGAGGATTTAATGGGGAGCTCTTACCCTCTATTAGTGTTCTGTGCCTACCTGCTGGGAGAAGCTGTTAGCTGCAGAGTACAACAAAAGAGAACTGAAGGGAACCTAAACAGCAAATTAATGTTCTGCATGTAGGCTAGACAACATTTTCGGTACAAAGAGAAATGATTTCTAAATTCTGGTATTTGTTTTTATGGGAAATGTGGGCCTGCAGAGAAGAAGGGTTATGATTGCTTTGTAGAGTAAATTCTTGAGAGGTTTGTGTTGACCAACTCTCAGCTTCAGCCAGAAGTCCTGTTTTCCTGCTCCCCTTCATTTTTTTTCTTTTTCTTTAGTCAATAATACACGATTTCCATGGGACTGAAACAGTGCAGCAGTCATTTCACTGCAAGGTCAGCTGAGCTGATCAGCCGTGAGACCTGATCCCAAACACTGACAAGTTCAAAACCTTTAACTTGTATACAATTTAGTTTTTGTTGGGATTGAAGACCAAGCTAGGACTTAGAGTACTGAGATACCACAGAGTATTTTTCTACTGAATTCTGTGGCAGTCTGTAGTATCTCTTCACCATCAGCTACAATAAAAATCTGTAAATTACAACTCTCCTCAGATGTGCCTCCATCAGTGAGGGTATTGAGTAATGCCATTTTCTGCATAAAAGCTTTGCTACTCTGGAAAATGTGGAAATTTTTTTACATCAGAAGGTTTGAATGGCAAAGCATATGGATTGATATTCTACGTACAAGGCCTGTAAGCCTTAAAAATGTCATCTTGGCTCCAGAGTCACCAGACATTTTGTGGTCTCACAACTTGTGGGCCCTGCAGCTTCAGAACAGTTTCCAGGCAGATTATCACATTGAAAATCGGTTTTTAAAGTTGAAGGCAGAAGAGATGCAGCATTTGAAATGGAAAGTGTATTTCTTCTGTCTTCAAATGCCCAAGCAGTTGGCCACGTGTCTTTGAAAACAGGATGAGATGGAATTCAAAACGACCTGCTCTGGTGGGAGACCTTCCCCAGGGCAAACCTGGAGGAATAGGCCTCCTAGATGGAGTCAGGTTGATATATGCACGTTGTCTCCTAAGGTAATAGTGAAAAAGGGGACAAAATACCATGGTAATCAGCGTGCCTGTGCAGCTACCTCGAGTAAGCTTGTTCCTCTCACAGCTGCTGCCTTCAAGGTGGCTGAGGAAGAGGGGACTGAGTGCAGGCAAAGAGGTCAGGGCCTCTCACCAAAGTCTTTGTAGCCCCTCGTGTTTGTTCATCCTTTCTCTGATGGCAGCTGTATTAGATTCCAGATAAAGAACAAGGATAACTGTGACCTGACGGTGCTCACATTTTTCCTATACATATTTTTACACGAAAGAAAATCTATTTCCATATATTCTCCATATATATATAATGCAGATTAACTTCACTCAAAAAATCACACTAAATACTAGCAGTCCTAAAAGTATGGAAATGAATGGAGCAATTTTGTTTAAAAAAAACATAAAGTTTTTTGGGGGATGTCCCTGCCTTTTTCACTTCAAAGACAGGCAAGAAACGTGTATCAAAGCATGGATTCTGAAGAAGATTGTCTTTAAGTGGATGTGATTTTCTTCTGATAAGCTTTTAGTCTATTTAGATTGTAAGTATGGATATTTCTTACGATGAAAAATGTAGGTGGAATGCCTTCAAGGTTTTGATGTAGGAGTGAAAAACCTGAATTCTTTAGAACTGGTCCTGGTCTACTGTGCTAGCATGCTGCCGAGCAAGCAAGCCAAGCTGGAGCTCAGGCAGTTGTGGAAGTAATGTATACATGGGACTCTATATCCCAGAAAGGGTGTTGTGTAAATTTTGGTCCCATTAGATCACTGTGATGGATGCACACTTTACAGGCATTAAGCAGCAGTAGTTTTTTCTTAAAGGTCACTGTTAGATGTGCGCTGAGAGGAAATGTATTAAGACAAGTGGCTGTTGTAAGCAAGGCAGCTTCTGTTTTCTTAGCTCCAGAAAGTGATGTTAATTGTAAGGAACTAAATCAGTTTCAGTGAGCCCTCCTATAAATTGCCCGGTAACTTATACTTTATTTAGCAAAGGACTCTTCTGTCTCAGTCCAGAGTCTCATTTGTTAGCTACTTCATTTAAACAAGACCTTGCTAGGCATTGCTGGCCAGTATCTATCAATTTGAGACACCATCCGAAATAAATCGGTGATTAAGGGAGAATCTGTACTTGCTGCTGCGATGTGCTCAGTGGGTATCTTACTCATCCGTTGTCACACTGCTCTCTGCCAAGTGGTGACCTCAGGTCTAGCACCTCAACAAAAGGCTATTGTATCCAGAAGGAACAAAGGACAGGGTGGATGCATCCTCACCAGAGCAACATCATCTGAATAGAACAGATAGAGAGATGGCAAGAGAATGAAGTTAGAGTTCTATGTCCAATTTTTTATATTCTTAATTGATTTAATTTCCTCTCAGTCTCGAGCTTCTCTTTACTGATGCTTTTCTATAAAACTAGTCCTTTTCCTTAATCAAAAAAGACCTCTTTAAGCCAGCAGTAGTTCAGCTCCAAATGGAGGAGCTCTCTCCATGTCTGTTCTTTCATGAACTAATCAGTGCAGAATCCTAAAATAATGCAAGTCTGCTGCAGATTGGGATGTTCAACTGGGGGCTGAAGACTATGCGACTGCACTGATTTCAGGGGAAAAAAAAAAAGTCAATTCTTCCTTTATGTAATTGGTACCATTTTTATAAGGGCAGTATGTTGCAGAAGAGCATGGGTTTAGGAGAGCTTTCGTTACTGCAGGCTTAATACCTTGATTCTGAATACTACCCAAGTTTTTGGTCAGCACCCTCGTAAGTAAAAATTAGAGTGGAGATGTGTTCTGGAAGATAAAATCAGTAGTGCTATCTTCCTTTGGGATGGCTTCTCCATTTCAGCATTTTTCGTGGCCACCAGAATTTGTGTAAATGTCCATCGATGTGATATGGCCAGAAATAGTACTGATGAAGCAGGATGATAACAGCAGCGAATAAAACTGAGGCATTGGAAAGAGGGCCACTGGGAAAAGATGTCGTTGTATCAAATGTCCAGTTTTTCACTGTTGTTTTCAATTAGTGATGATGTTTTACCATTTTCATCTCAAGTGCTTTGGAAAACATTCTAAACATTTGAGAAAATAGAAAAAATCTGTATCTGCATTGCATGAGCCATTGATTTCCATATGTGTCCTTGCAGCGAGCCCAGAAATGCATTCAACTTTGAATCACGTATTTCAGTTCCCAATGAGTGACTACTGGAAGAGTAATGTTGGCGGAAGAGTGTCCCTTCAATAGAGGTTTTACATTTTTTTGTTGTCTTCCTCTTTTTTTAGCCACCAGCTAAATACCTCCTGCCAGAACTGACAGCATCAGACTATGGGAAGAAGTGTGTGGTCATTGATTTAGATGAAACTTTAGTGCACAGTTCATTTAAGGTGAGTACATTCGAAAGTGATCTCTTGCACCTTGCCTCTGCCAGGGAGTGCTGTAGGAGCTGTTAAGCCTCTTAGCACATTAACTGGTCTTGCAGGCTCTCCCAGGACGCCTGGTAGTTCTCATTGTTCCTTCTACGATTATTCATCCTAACTTAGTTTTAAGGGGAGTACCACACACACTTCTATTTTTTGATCCTGAGACTGAAACAAGGCTCTGAATGGTTACTAGCTTTGTAGCTTTAGACCGTAACTATCCCAACAAGGACCAGCATCGAACAGGTACAGAACTTGTTGCTCTGACAATACAGTTTTGGGTTTTATGTTTAAATGATGCCATAGTTCTGGAGCATGGAGGGAATGGAAATTCAGCACAGCCCTATGCTGGGTAGATAGAGCTCAAACCAGTAGGTTGTGGGCACCAGTGACTGCTGTGCTCCATTACTGAAGAAGATTGTATCGTGTATCGTGGGGTAAGCAAATGGCAGGCTGCTGTTCTGGTCATAGTAACAGGGTTTAAGTATTCAGCTTTCACAGCAGGAAAGCAAATAGCATTTAGCTGTTGCTGATGAGTCAGTCATCTTGCGAAGCAACTTGTATAACCCTTCACAATTCAGCATGGGGTGGAAGTAGTGGTATTTTTCTATTGTTTAAGTAGGTCTAAAGTTAGAATCAGAGAATTCAGTAATACCCAAATAATAACCTAAATTGGCTCAGAGTACTGGTAGTATTTCTGATTATTAAATGTCAGACATTATAAAAGGAATAGTTTTATACTTTGATACTGGAGAATTTGTAAGAATCAATAGTATTTTTCCTTACTAGCAGCAAGCTAGAGTTAGCACTAAATTCAGTCTTGTAATTCTGATTGCACTCCATTTTTCACTGCTAGCAAAAATCCAGCATTTTAATCCTGCAGTATTTAGTTGCCAGCATTTAAATATGCAAACCATAATTCATGTTGTGGTTGAAATTTGGCAACGCTCTGTCTTTGTTGACTTAAAGAAGACCTTATATGGAGATACTAGAACAAATATTCCTGTGCCTCCAACTGAAACTCAAATTTTTCTCTTTCTTTATTGTGCCTAATAGTATATGCGAATTTGTGGTGGTGTACAGGGGCCTCTTAACGTCAGTGCCAGCTCCCTGTCTGCTGTACCCAGACTGAAGTCGTACTTCAAAATTTTTCAGGGAGATTAGAATCACAGCTGGATAGGGAAGGGAGGGACCATGCCTTCCTAATTAAGTGAGAATCAAAAATAGGAAGGGAAAGCTCAATGTAAAAGTCTAAATTTACATAATACTAAGTCTAATACTTCATTATTTTTATCTGAAATGTAAAACTAGAAGTCTGTTTTCTGTATGCTGTGCTGTGATTTTCTGGTTCTTGAAAGAAAATGAGCTTCCATTTAGGTGGTTAATAATTTTTTAACCATTTTAAAGAAATACTTGTTTAATGGTTGACATATTGTAAATCCTTTCTTGTAGGACTGAGGTTTGCCTTTATTGCAGAGCGCTTGCTCAGTGGGCTTGTTTTCAAATTTAATCATCCCATTTATTCGTGTTTGATATTTAATGGGTATTTAAAAGGTGTTAAATAGATATTTAAGAAAAAAATCAAAAGATTATTCTGCTTGAACACTGTTCAGTGTTTTCTGCGGGAAAAGAAAGCTGCTTTTTTTCTGTGAGGTAAATAACATCGGGAAAATGTTAGAATTTCTGTAGCGTTAGAGTCTTAGGGCTATCGTCACGTTATCTTAATGTGAAGCACTATGATGGGTGTATTTAAGAGAAAAGTAAATGTTGGAGGAAACAGCTGGAGTTGTTCAGTGTCTGGCACTCTGTCCAGTGTGCGTCTGTGGTGCTGTTTGGATTTTGTTTCATAAGGGGTACTGAAGTAAGGCCATTGTGGTCATCAAAAATCTGATGGATTTCCAGAAGACCAGGGGTTTTGACACCTACATGCACAGTGCTCTGCCTGAATAATTGTGCAGTTACTTGTAGATGTTTTTCATTAAAATGTGTCTGCTTTACCCAGCCAGGTCCCTACTTAAAAGCTGTAAGAGCATACATAAATTTGTGATTTTCAGTACAAAAGGCTTTATTTAAAACACGTTTTAGAATTCATAATTCTGTTATGAAATAGGCTTCATATTTCAAATGCAGATAATTGGTTTTTTGTGTTTTTTTTAACACAACCAGAGATGCAGGGTATTTAAAGTACTCCTTTATGAAAGCAGCAACATCTGAAGGAGGGTAATTCTCATCTTTTTATGCCCCTGCATATTTGAAGCTTTAAGAGATATTAGTCTTTTATGTTAAATGCATATTAAAGGAATAAAGTTTGGGGTGCTTTGGCAGGAGTAAAAAAGGAATAGATAGACATTACAGTTATCATTCCCATCATAAAACAATAATAGAAGCAAAAAATCGTAAATTACTAAATCAAGAAGATGTAAACATTGTCGTGTATAAAATGAATTAAACCACATGCAAGTCTGGAATGTAGTTGTATTCAAAACTGGCTGTGAAACGTTTCTGTAGAACATGTTTAAAACTCTGAAGCTTTTCATTAAACGAAGACAGTTTTAACTGAAGAAAAGAGTTTTAAATTGAAAATGCATTGTCTTCCTTCACGGTCTGTCTGTGCAGTTCCCACTTGGGACGTGTACGTGCTTTGTGTAGGCCACCCCGGAAGCCCTTAGCCAGCAAACTCTTGCAGACACTGCTCTGTCTTCCCATCATGGTGAAGCACAGAACCCCAGTCCATTCTCTTTTCCTTATCGCTTGTGCCAACAACGCAGCTATGTAGTACCTCAAATATAAGTGGGGGAAGCAAATACGTAGTTAAGAATACTTTGGTTAGTGTTACAAAGTCTTGAGGGTGAGGCTTGTTTGTTGGTAAAAACTGAGTTGTCTAAACAAGATACGCTTTTCTCTGACATGTGGTTGGTAGCTGCTGGTCCCTTTGGTAAGAAAGGTCAGTCACAGCCTTGTTTTTGTCGATGGGCTTCAAAACCTTTGCAGCTTGCAGTGACCTACTCTTCCTCTGCTGGTACAGGGATTTATCTTGCTTCAGGGAGTCATGCATATAGAAATTACACAAGTGCCTGCAAGTCTCTTCAAAGTATGCACAGAGCTGGCAACCACTTGAAAACTTTGGTGGCTGGGTCTTATTGGAAGTTCATTTGGGTTTCTTTTAAGGTGAAGCTTCAGAACATTTTTATGTACCTGTTCTCTTGCTGTTAGAGATACTGCAGAGGAATACAGTGTCTTTTCCGGCTGAGAGACTCCGTGCAGGTAACAGTTGGAGCTTCTCTTCAATTTTTCAGAGGCAGAAAGCTGGGTATATCTTGATACTTGCTTGGTGGAAGCTAAAGAACAGTCTAGATTGTATCTGCAGGTATTTGAGGAACTCTTTAGCCCCTGCTAGTGCAACAGGTATCAGAAGGATTGAGTTGTCCAGCATTTGAGGTTTGGTTGCTGATAGTGGTTTATTGGCAGGACCATATTCAGGGTAGCTTCTCGTTTGCTGTCTGACACAGCACGTACGGAAGTCAGAGCAGACCAGCTTCCACAGTACTGCTTTACTGAGGGCAGGTCTTGCTCTTGGTATAAATTATTCCAGCTATTTTGCTGACCTCACAGGAAAGTTGTTCAACAGTGGAATTAAAATCTCCTTTTGAAAGGGCATCAAAGGGCTGTTTGCAGCTTAATGCTGCAGGATTGTCTTTCCTTCCGTTTTTCTTCGAGCATCTGTTAAGGCTCACCAGTGCGTGAGTTTGCTTCTCAGTCGTCTTAGCTTGTCTGCTTCTCTGCTTTCTTGGCACCCTTCAATGCCCCAAATGGGTTTGAAGGCACTTTTCAGCCTCACCAGTTCTTCAGGGCCACGCTTCTTCGTGGTACTTCAGATGGGTCTTTTGGTTGATCCAGACAACCAGGTGGGAAGGTCTGACAGAGCTGCATGAAGGTGTTCTCCAGCACAAGCGTAGCAATGCCAGAGTACTCCTGGCATTCATTTTAGGCTGTTACCTGTGAAGCATACTGTCTGGTACTCAGTCCCATCAAAATGTGTTTGGTTTTTGGCTGTTCGCAAGCTGTGGGTCGTGGAGTTAGTACAGACTTCAGCCAGGCATGTTCACATCATTTTTTTATCCCAGACATAATGCATGAGCCACACCAAAGGTTTCTACCCAAGTTTGTCCATTTAAACTAGCAAATGTTAACTGCGTGCCCCCCAGTTACCACCACTGCCTAGCCAGGATTAGACTACGTACTCGTAAACTGTCTACAAGGTCATTTTTCTGCCTTCCAAAGTTATTTTCCTAGACTGATAGTTTTTCACGCTAAGTCTTAAGAAATGAGTTGTATCCAACAAGCTAGAAAAATGGATTCTAGGACTTGGCTAGGGTGTGCCTGCTCTTCCTTCAGGATTAAAATGCTGTTTTGCATGATTAATTGGGTTAGTATAGCATGTTTTTCAGGTATCGCGTCTTGAGAATCATTTAACTAAATGACTTTAAGTCTTTCCTTTCTGCAGCTCCTGATTCAAATATATCATCTAGGTTCCACTTTTACAGCTGCCTTTATTTTAAATTAATTACTAGTTGATGACCCAGAGTAGAATATGTGGAATTTCAAATGGCAGAATTTCTTTGTGATCATCCACGCAGACTTGATGAAAGAGTTACCCAAATAGATATTTATCCTGGTATACATGCTCAGAAGTAGAGAGGGTTACTCGAGCAGTGAACTTTATTACATTGTATGAAGCTGAAAAATATGAGGGAGGATGGGAACGCAGTATCTGGTGAAGACAGCTGCCTACGAGTTTTGACTTCTGTGTGCAAAGGACACAGACACGGAGTGGATCTGTGCAGTCAGTAGTGCTTATGAATTCCAGAATTAAGTGAACTTTTATTTTATGCCTCTGAAATTTTCCCTGGAATGATTTCATTTTTAAAGTTGATTGATTTTCTTGTCATCTCTTCTAGCCAATTAGCAATGCTGATTTCATCGTTCCTGTTGAGATTGATGGAACCATACATCAGGTAAGCCCTGTTGTTCATTTAACATTGATTTGGTAGCAAAACTATCCTCAGTGTCACGGAGAGTTACCTTTCTGCCTTTGCTATTTTACACCAACTGACTTGGGTTTTTTTGAAAAACACAAAAGCTGCGCTCTGGAGTGTATCATCCAGGCTAGCATTCACGTTTGATCAGGTATGTAGTTCCCACCAGAGTAGAAATCTCACGAGTTTCCATTTTCACTTTTCCTATTCTCTAGAGTATCTCTCTCAAGACTTCAATACTTAACTCCTGGTCAATTAATTGTAAAACATTTTCAAATGGGAAATGATCTCGTGATGGGTTTTCAAACATTGCTAGGCCCAGAAGAAATTACTCTGAATACTGCATTCCCTCCACAGACAAATGGACAGAAGTAGGTCTGAATGTCTGTTACTAGTCCAAATAACCAATGCTTTGTCAGTGTATAAAGGAGAGCAGACGTTTCTTCAATTTTTGTGGCAATTTCTATCCCCTTCCTGTAAGTAATTTAGGTTCCTTTGATTAGGACTCCTTATAAACTTAAGTATCTTTAAAATGTCCAGACAAATTTGCAGTAAGACTAGTTTTTATCTCTTGTTCCTCAAGAACTTTGTACTCTGTGAAATGGTTTTCAGTGAATGCAAAATGCCCGTAATTTGAAAATCAGTCCCCTTCGTGTACCTTAGTTTGGTGTCTTTATTCAGTCGAAATAAATATACAGTACGGTAAGTTTTCCTCTGCAGCCAGATGTTGAAGTTCATGCTGGAGACAGGTCACACCAGTTGCTGTGAAGTTGAGCCTTTCTGATATCTGAAGGTTTCAAATTGCTTGAAACAGCTTTTGTTGGTTGTTGTAGGTTTAAGTTGGAAATCTTCCTGGATGCAATTCAATGGAGATTTTAAATACTTTGATTTCTGAAATGCTGTCTTTTATATGGATTATTTTTTACTCAGACAAATATGCCGGTATTTTTAGCTTGGAACAATTGATAGATCATTAAGTTAATTCATAATTTTGTTTGATTTCCTGTTATGAAAACCATCCATGTAACTGTCAGTCTTAAAATGATTACTGAATATCAGTCAGTAGTGATAGTTGCTCTGTACTGTGCCTCTTTTATGTAGCAAAAAAATCAATATTTAAGGTACTTTAACCTATAATCTTCACTAGAGCTGAATGTTTAAAATGTGTATGTGATGTTCTGAGAGGTTTGTGTTGCAATAGTGTTTATCCTCATTTGATTTGGACTTTAAATGTGTTTGGTGCTGTAACACAGACATTTTCTCTCCTAAAGCTTTCTGGAACAGTTTTGAAAGGGAGTAAAACAGATTGCCTAACAATTTTGAGTTACTTAGGACTGTGATCTCCTAGCTTGTCAATATTAGACATTCATATTTCGAAACAAAACCACAAAAGACTGGGTTTTTTTGGTTCGTTTTTCTGTTAGTTTGTAATTTAAATATTCAGCTGGGGGGTGCAGTGAGGAACAGGTCAAGGGGAGTGGGTTAGTGCATACCCCAAAAGTGAAGGGGAGGAAGGAGAAGACAGAGGACGGAGCAGGTCAAATGAAGTCAGTCTCAAATGTGCCTCACTTGAGACTTTCTGCATAATTTTCAGGAAATTGCTTAATCCCTGTGTGCTGCAGATTCAAAATCTCTAAAACAGGTAAAACATCTCAGTCAAATCTGGGTGGTTAGAGTGAAGTTAATTGTAAGGAATTTGTGATCCTTGAAGTAAAGTTAATTTATACAATATGCAGAGCAGGCAAAGTCTTGAATTCCTGTGTTTGTAATCAGCTCTGCAGGCAAAGTAATGTGTTGCTATCTAGCAATCTTTTTTTTTTTTTTTTTTAAGTGTTATAATCTAAAGGGCAAAAGCAGACTTTCTGGCTTAGTCTGATGTTTATTAACACAGGCTGTAGAGTTTTTAACAACTCATTCCCACTTCAAGCTTGTAATCTTTTTATTCACTTAAAGCATAAACAAAACCGATACCAACAACTTTTATTATCTGTCAGAATTTGTCTATTTAATGCTTGTCCGTTTTCATAAGGAGTTTATGTACTCAAAGATTAGAGAAATACTTAAATATTTAAAATGCCCTGGGATGGGTGAAATGCGGAACTGAACCATCAGCAGCACATGTCCCTGACTGGACCAGTAGCACGGTGTCTGACTGAGTGCTGGTATACTTGAACCCTGCCTTACACAGAACCCCATGGAAGACAAATGGGGAGCAATGCTTCAGAAGTGCCCATTTGGAAAGAAATTGGGTTTTCTTCAGATTTCCTATACCAAAAATACAAGTTATTTTTTACATGGTGAACTCGTGTTTGCCTCCTGTGTATTGCTGTACACTTGCAAGAGGTTTGAGGCTGCCTTATCTAAAGAGTTTTGTTCATGGTGTTACATTGTTGTTGTTGTTGTTGTTCAGCAGAGGTGTTGAAAAAAGGCTGCCGGTAATTTGGGAAGTTACTCTGCCTTATGTCCTTTATAATCCAAAGGTGAGAGAGGCTCTTGCTCTTCTACAAAAAGGACTGTTGGATCATCATCTTAAAGGGTGCTTGGGTAAACCAGCTTTCCTCAATTAAAAAATAGCTTTTCTGAACACCCCTTGGCCCTCTCCCATCCTTCTATCTCTAGCCAAATTTACATCATCTGTTAGAAAGGATTTGCCATTTTATTTTGCGAGGAAATAACTTGTGTGGCACCTCTCATTCCTTCTCTTAGAGGTGTTCAGATGCCTGCAGAGGCTGTGCCCGTCCACAAGGCAGCTCATGTTACTGGAGATAAATTCCCCACTTTGTGTTGGAAATCACGGCACAGATAAAAAAGCACAGTTTAATGCAAACTGACACTACTTTGTCCAGTTCTTTAATTTAATTCCGGTTCTCTGAATAAAAGGAAATCAGAGCTGGTCCCCTGTTCTGCCAAATTATAAGGGAGAAGCTGTGGGAAGTCCAGTGAAATGTGCTGCGGCTGAAGGTGCTCTTTAAAGGATGTTTATAGAGGATGAAAGCAGTGGTTGGAGAAAAGATGTTCAGCCTGTTTGGTACCAACATAGCTTCTGCAAGAAAATGTCCTCTCTCCTGGAGCGTCCTTCCCATTGGACAAGTGCAGAGCAATTGGAGCCCCCAGATTAGTTCAAATGGACTTTGCCATGCCTTTGTGCCTCTCTGTGCCCAAAAGTAAGGAGAGCAGCCAGGATGCGTTTGATTTGGTGTTACTTGGAATTTTGTTCCTGAATGTCATTTGTTTATTAATAGATTAAAACTATATTTTAAGTCATTTTCTTCTATTGAATAAATAATTGTTTATTAGTAGTTATAGAAAGCTAAAGAGATGTTTAATAAGTCTATTTCGAATGCAATGTACAAACTGTTTTTTAACGGTGGGGGGAAATGCTGTTCAAATAACGAACTTTTTTTATATAAAGGACGAAATTCCTTAATTGGCTGTCACCTGGTTCAAGTAATCCAGGATAGGCTGTATCCATTCTTGCTGGCCTATTCTTGGTTACTTGCACTGGGAGGCAGCCATGGCCGGGTGGACCAGAAAGACAAGGCTTAAGACCCCGCATATTGTGCTCTCCTCACTGCAAAGAAGATGCACCTACCACAAGACATAGGAGATTACGGAAGCCTGAGATGTCATGAGCTGATTTCTTTGTCGTTTCTTGAAAATTGTGTTATTCTGAAGTCGGTTTTGCAAGGCAATTCTTTCTGACCTGTTTAATTGCTTGAAATTAAGCTGGGTTTCTCTTTTGGTTTACAAATACTACATCTTTTTAGGCTAAGAGTGCTTTGAGGTATAAAAACTGTACGTGGAAATACCACACGCTTGAGGACAATTCAAGATAATTGCTTGTGTTCTGCCATTAGCAGCTGTAAATGCAGAATCCTGTGAAAACATGCCTAGTGCCTGATTCGTGCCTTAGCATTTTAACAGTAAGGTTAATGAAAAATGACTGTATTCTGCTAATTCTTGCTGTGATAAGGAAGATATTAGTGAGCGAACAGTACAGAAAAACTGGAGGGTGTTTTTTAATACCCTGAAGACATATAAATCTCAGAAAAATGCCAGGAGCCAGTTAGTCTAGAGACTTAAACTGAAGACATCAGGCAGCAGAGGAGAAAGCCAAGCCACAAATAACCATGCGGCATTGAGATTCAAGTCCAGCCACTAACAAAGTGAAGGGAAAAAATTCCAAACGAGGAGGAAGAGGAGAAAAGAGCTGCACTGTTGGTTGAAGAAAGCTTTTTATGTGAAATAAACCAAAGAGATTTTGTAGCCCAGGATACGAGGACGCTTGCAGGATCTAAGTAGGAATTCTCAAAGCGATTTCAAGGGGAATATCCAGCCATGTTATTAAGAAATGTTGCTCTGGAAGGAAAAACAGTGCTGTTTGAAAAGAGAGGGGTGAGGGAGCTGGGGCCTTTGGCAGGGGGAATATGGTGAGGCCTCCGCTGACAAGGCCGCATTTATTGCTATCGGGACATTTAAATGAGGAGCAAATCTGTTGGCCAGGGCCCAGTAGGTAACTTTTAAGGCAAAACAGCAAGGGAAAGTGAAGCAGAGGAGGCTGAGGGTTGCTCCGTGATGGCTCAGGAGATCCAAAAAGAGCTGAACGGCGACGACACAACCTAAAAACGCCACGTGCCTGCAGCTCACGCGGCCCAGTTGCTGCTGCGTAGCAGCGGGAGGCCTACAAGTTGCAAAAAGAGCACATTTTCCAAATATTTGCTTTCAGAAGCTCTCCCCTTTCCACAGGGCTGTGGTTGAGCAGCTCTCGGGCCGTAGCTGCCGGGTTGGTTTCACGTAGGCTCGCATTGGGGAGGAGATGGGTTGTGTCGCAAGCACGACGTCTGTAGCCTTGGCTGGGAGTTCGTGCTGACGTGCCAAGTGGGAATACTTCCCCGGCACAGCCGTGGGGAGGAAAGGGGACTTTGCTGTGGCTGAAAATGCTAGTTTTTAAAAGGGAAATTCATGCTGGATTCCAGCACTTAGTACCCAAGAATGCTTTTAAGACTTCGGGGTGCCCTTTTGTGCTCTCAGAAGTAAGCGTAGGAATACAGTTTCAGCTTAAAAAATTAAAGAACTGTATTACGAACCATGGAGTTAATGGGTAACTCATTTCCTGCTATCTTTCCTCTTATAACTGACAAGTCAGATAAGTCTGAGTACCCAAACGCAGAGTGACTGCAGCTGGTTTTCTACCCATCTCTTTGAAAATTTGAAGAACTAATTTGGAAAGGGAATGCTACAGAGCAATTCTGTGTAGTAAGATTCAAGCGAAGAATGAATTGCACTGTTATAGGAGGGAAATTACTTGGTTTATGCCTAGTGAAATACAGGAACCTTTGCTGTAATTATCTGGAAAGAGCAATGTTGAAGTGCATCTATCAAATCTCTTTTAAGTTTTAATTCATAAAAAGTCACAATTGGTAGGTTGGGTGTTGCTGTGGTTGGTTTTTGTTTAAAAAAAAAAGTCTCGGTTATAAATTCATGTCTGCATCAAAGTTTGAGTGTACTACTTGAATTTGAGGGGGTAGAATTAAAGTTTAGTTAAACTTAATAGAAACAACTTAGAAAGCAAATCAAGTCTTCATGCTATGAGCTATTGGCCACTTAAAGCAAAGTAGAAAAGTAATTAACATTTCTGCTTTAGTCATTAAGGTACAGCTCCATCATACATGTTTTTAATAAAACTTTGCTTTCAGATTTAGGTTTTAAATTTCGAATCTCTATTATACAACTTCTTTTGCTTTTGCTAGAGGCTTTAATTGTTGCACATAAGTTCAAGCTGGCATTTCCATATTTTTCTCCTTCAGGCTTTTTCTCTGGGTGTCTTATGTTTTTTGCCTTTTTTATTACTATGAATCTCGTAAAATACCTGCAATTCATCTAGTTCTGCATATCAAACAAAGAATTCCTAAAATTGCATTAGGCTTGCAATTCTTGAATTCGGGTATATGCCAGACCTTTCCATTTGAAATTTCCAATATTAGGGATTATTTGCCAAACGGAGAAGATAAAATGCTGCCAGTGTTTTCTCTCAAACTTTTAATCTAACCACAAACAAGATAGATAAATATTTTTCATGCAAACTCCCCTCTTCAGCTTCCCAGAGTGTTGTGGATGGTTGTAAGCTTTCTAACCAGCAGTTACCTTATCTCGGTATTTTCTGCAAATCATCTTGCTTGCTCTGAAAAGCAAGCAAGGAGGTTCTAATATTAATTAATCAGGTTGTTGACAGTAGGCAGCCAGGCTGCCTGGATGGTTGTCGGTGCAAAAAGGCAACTTAGCGCCATTGAAACCCAGCTGCTCCGGAGGAGCAAGATCCTGAGCATTCATCCTGCTGCAAGGTCAGGGTAGGAGATGGAGACTTTTCCACTGAATCTAGAAAGCTGCATTTGCCAGATGTTCTGCATGGTGCAGTGAAGATTTCTGGTGAACACCTCTGCACAGAGCCCAGTGACTGCTATGTATCACGAGTGCGGTACAGTGCTTAGCGCCTGGAATTCAGAAAATGAAGGAATTAGCCACAGGAAGAAAAACAGTTCCCTATTGTGCAATTCCTATCATCACAGAGGTTTCTTCAGATTTATTTCTTCTGTAAAGCTCTTCGGATTGATGACACCAGCACCAAAATCATGTTGGTTGAGAGGTTTGCATCCTCATTTCTTGGGAAGCCCTACTGTCTCTCTGTGCCTTAATGAGATTTTCAGGAAGCATCACTCCAGGTGATGCACAGTATTTGCAATTGCATAATCAGCATGGGTCTTTGCAGTCCATGCATTCAAATTCTCATTATTGAATGTCTACTTTTATCATATATACTCTTTTTTTTTTCTCTCAGCATTTGAAGCGCCTGCATGCTAACTTTTGTTTTTTCAAGTGTTTAGGATTACAGCAGTGGGTTGGTTTGTTTCTTTTTTTTTTTTTTCCTTTTACCTTCAACACCATTTGACCTAAATAGTCATTGTCATTCCAGGTTTATGTATTGAAACGACCACATGTGGATGAGTTTCTTCAGAGGATGGGAGAGCTCTTTGAATGTGTACTCTTCACAGCCAGTCTAGCAAAGGTTCGTTGCTCTCTTCATTTCAGTAACCCATATAATGCTGGGCAGTGGACTTTTGCTTGGGTTTTCTGATGGATAATTATTTCTGCAGTTGGTACTATCTTAATTTTTCCCCTTCTTTTCTGCTTCTTTGTCTGACAGTGTGTACTTTGTCTGCTAGTGTGTGGGTAAGTGTTCCCATGGTAACGCTATCACATATGGGCTCGCCTCATAATGTAGCCTCCATGCATTGCTCATAATGCCAATATGAAAGGCTTACAAGTTACCATGGTTATCGGCAGAAATTAGAACAAATAGCGTGCGAGTACAGCAGCATATTAAAGCTGGGCATGAAATAAAATGCACCGTATTTAACTCTTACCTACACGATCAACTGGTGACTCAAATTTGTTGCGTGTGAAAAAATTGGAACGTGTTGTGGTCCTGTCAAGGTGCAATTGCAATCTGGGGTTAGGAAATGAGACATTTTGGAAAGCCTGAAACATCAACATGAATATTTTGTGTCCTCTGGTAGCAGTAGTACCTTGTAGGTAGTTTTGTTGTAGACGTTACAGTAGTAGACACCTAAAATTCAGTTCTTTCAATGTACGGTGCTTGTGGTGTCCTGTGTATAAAGCTGTTTTTATTATTTTTAAGTCATACTCTAGCATTGTAAGCTTTTACACCAATATACTGTAGAGATTGGTGGGAGGGGACAGGACCCTATTGATCTACCATGGTGCCCTATTGTTAGGGGATTCTTCCCTGAACACTTAGCCATGTTCTGTTTAGTCATATCTTGAAAATCCTAAATAATGGAACAGTTTTGTACTGCAGCTAGCTGTCTAGCAGTTTTCAGAGTCAAGTGATGACTGATTTCAGCATCAATTTTGTTTCTCTGTTTGAAATAAAGGAAAACGGTAATTCCTGTCCTGTAAAAATAAGTTCTGACTACCGTTTTCAAGTACACAGTCACTTAACATTCTGATTTATTTGGACATTTTATATCAGTTGTTGGATCCTAAGCTATGCCTCACCTAAAGTATCATCTCCTGTATGGAACAGTACATATTTGAGATACCGTCCTTTTGAGAATTTCCCAGTATTGTAAATGAGCATTTTGCCTAATACCATCTTTGATTTTTTTTTTGTGGCCAATTACGCAATTTGATAACTTTAACTCTTACTGAGCCAGTCATTCCATAGTCACTGCCTGGGGGAAAAAAAATACCTGCATCAAGCTGAGATGCGTGCATTGCAGTTTGTCCTCAGAGGCACGTGGAAATGAATCAGCCGGGGGAAATGTCTTCCGATTGATTTTCTGTTAGTGTTCATTGGTTTTATGGTAATGTTAGGTGAGACCTCTGGATCCATCAACTTCTGGGTGTAAAAGGGTAACTGTAAGATGACCCTAAGATGAAAACCTACTCAGTAAATCACAGAAAACATTAGAGTGCAAGTTAGCTTTCTTCAGAAAGATAAGCATTCTACTTTTGTGTTATCTGTTAATCGCTTCAGGTTTGCAGACATGTAAGTTACTTAAGAAGGAACAGGGAAGAAAATGAGGAAAAGGCAGTTTATCTGAAATTTTGTGTTTCTTCTTCATAATTCCGTGAATTAGCCTTATCTGCAGATTGCTAACTTTGGGTTTCTGACTTCTATTTTTAAGTATGCAGACCCAGTAGCCGACTTACTGGATCGCTGGGGTGTGTTCAGGGCAAGGCTATTTAGAGAATCCTGTGTTTTCCACCGAGGAAATTACGTGAAGGATCTGAGTCGGCTGGGACGTGAGCTGAGTAAAGTTATTATAGTGGATAATTCTCCTGCATCTTACATCTTCCATCCTGAAAATGCAGTAAGTGTTCTTAGAATTCCAAATACTCAACTGTGGTTTTATCTTTCTGGTCTCTTCCCTGACATTTCTGATGCAGAAAATGCACTTTCAGAGTGTTAACATTTTTAGTCTCTGTGTCTTCTTAGGTTGCAGGTAAGTTCTGGTATTTGCTGCCGAATGGTGAAGGGCTGTGGCAAACAGATCTTGACAGTGTTGTCATAGTCATTACTGTTCCTCTGCTCTCAGTTTTAGCTGTTGGCATGCAGTCCATCAGCTTTGAGAAATACCAAGCAGTGGTATAACTGTGTAACTAACCTAGATCTCAAAAGTGAAGTTGCCTTCCAGCGTAGTTTTTGTTCTTTGGAGTGGTTACTTCTGTAAGGATGGATTATTTGAAGTGCTTTTGGTACTCCATCTTTTTTCATTGTGTGAAAGAAATTATTTTATTAGGTAAAGGTAATGTTTTACTGGTTACTATCCGTTTTCTTTATTCATGGCTAGAGGGAAGGAAAAAATTAAGATCCTGTTGTGTTATACTTCCAAATATTTTTGTGATAGCTTCGTAATTAGAAATGTTAGTCTACAAGCTCATCAAGTTTTAGAAATAAGGGTAAAAGGCAACAGCATTTCTAGGGAGAAATAAGTAGGAGCCATGCACGTTTTCACTGTGCATTTCATATCGGCTCCAGAAGCTATGCTGGAACGGTCTGGCACTTGCCCCTTCCATCGCAGAGGTCGGCACAGATGCTCACATCTGTTTTGTAGCTGCCAGGATAGCAAGCTGGAACTTCCCTTAGATCTGCTGACTCCTAAACAGCCAGGCTGTGTAATGTTTTCTTTGATGGTTTAAGGCTGCCTTTTCTGTGAACTGTTTAAATTAGCATAAGGAAATTTTTATCAGGAACATTGTTTTGCATGGTCCTGTCTCTCTGAATAGCATTTTTTTTATGAGCTGCTTTATCTTAACAGCATTGAGCATTTAAATTCAGATCTTAATCCTGTGCTGTCCTGAATGATTGGGTGAAAACATTTTTTCCTGGTTGGTGCCACACATGGTTTAAAGTTGCTATTTATAATAACCAGGAGCTGTAACTCTTAATTTATGTTCATGGTTAAAATTAAAAACCCCATCCGGATCATCATTTGGTATCTCAGAATTCAGTGCCAAGAAAATAATGAGCTGTAGAAATTTGGGAGATGAAATTAAAGACTTTGTCAGAATGGTTTAATCATGTATAGAAAAGTGCTGCTAGCGAAGGGATGGTTGAGACTCTGCAGAAACCAAGCCATGTAACTTAGATCCAAGATAGTCTTTAAAAGATCTCAGTATACTTTCACAGGGAAGATACACAGAACTCCTTCTGCAAATCCAGCCCACATTTAAGGAGTATTATTAGATGCATTGTTTTCTGAACCGGCTCTTACATTTTAATCAGAGAGAACTGTTCAGTATTCACTGTTTAAATATTTCCTCCGTAGCCTCGTGTGCCAGAGGAGGCTGTTGCTGCATGCTTGTGTTTAGTGACTCACACTGATAATACTTAGAGGGGGAAAAAGACTCGCCCATAAATATTTTTTTCCAAGTGGAGCATCAGTACGGCTTTACAAGCAGCATGCATCCTCCTTCCAGTCTGTCCTGAATATCAAGGAGGCAGGACAGATCGAGGTGCCCAGCATTGCCTTGCTTAGGCTGCCTGGGCTGTTCGGTGCAGGTCAGCTCTGTGCCACGCTGGTTTTAAACTCGGGTCTGGGGTTAATCTTGCTAGAAAATGTGAACTTGAACCTGGCTCTCTTCTTGAATGCTGGTGGCCAGCAATTTGCCTTACTTGTGATGGCAGTGAGGATTACAGGGCATCTGTGCAGGCAAAACTCACACGCTTTCTTCACGTCAGAAAGTCTTGACAGCTTTTGTTGGTTGCTTTGTTTCAGGTGCCTGTGCAGTCCTGGTTTGATGACATGACAGACACAGAGCTGCTAGATCTTATTCCTTTCTTTGAAGGACTAAGCAAAGAGGAAGAAGTTTACAGTATGCTTCATAAACTCTGCAACAGGTAGCCCTTAACTTTGACTGACTTCTGCTACTAGGTTGCAGTTGCTAGAGGATGTCTCCATCTTTTTCAGCTCTTTCAAATGTAAGCTTTGGGGAGGTCCCTCCTGTCAGAAGTGCTACTCTTGATCTTCCTCTTACATTGGACACGAAGGACAATCATGAGTGATGCTATTAAGCCTTCAGAAACCTGACTCCTAAGGTCATGTGTTCAGACTACTTTTTTAAAGGAAAAAAAAAAAAAGAAGCTATTTTAAATGGGACTCTTTTAATGAATTTCATAAATGGACATCTTTTACTGGATCAGCTTTTCTTAAAACATGCCAAAAAAGAAGCTTGTATTTCAGCAGTTGAATTTCTCTCCCTTTCTTCCCCTCCCACTATGCAGACAATTTTACCCCCCTGCTTAGAGCAGTTGACCTGACTCTGAATTTTTTCTTACAGAATGAAGTGCCTTTTTGAATGTTATTTTAAGATAAAAATTCATTTTTGTATAAGACTTATTTCCAGACATCTTTTAGTCTTGTATTGTCTAAATGCTTTAAAAGGAAAAAGGAAAAAAAATTTTATAGAGCACTGTAATATATAACAAAGGAAAAAGTTAAAACAAAGATGCTGGGTTCCTGTCTCCACGTTGACATTAAGTTGTATTACATTTTGTCATGCTCAGAAGGTTCAAGCGTTTGTGGGAGGGGCGATTTGGATTACACGGTTATTTCACTGATAGGATTTTGGATACGGTTTTGAACATATCTGCAGTTGTTTGAGTATTAGGGAATGATGGAATTTAGAAAATAGGGTGACAAATAGATCTAAAGCACCTTCTATTCTAGACAGATGAAGTTCTATTGTTTCTGCTTACGCACAACTGCCATGCCTCTCATTTTTTTGGAAAATCATTATCTTGGGAGAATGGGGAGGAGATCTATTTATTAGTTTAAAATTCTTTTCTTAAAAAGAAACCCATCTGGGTAAGCTGGATCTGTATTGAGCTGTTTGGAGTACTTTTTTCTTTTAATTGCTGCTACTGTATACTCACCAAATGGAGTTGACCATCGGCTGTTATACTGTTTTTGCCACTGTGCCTGTGCTATGAAACATTTTCTGTAAGCTGCAAACTAGGGCAATAAATAAAATGCAGGCTTCATAACCCACCCTTACGTATTAATCCCATGGTATTTGATATACCAGAGAACTCAGTTAAAGGTGACCTGCAAAGGATTTTTTTTTGTCACTGTGTAGTTTTTGTTTTGTTTTTTTCAGTTTAGATGAAGCCCTCTCCTTTCTTTGGTGTATAAACATGGGAACAGTATTTTTCCCTTATCTCTGATTTGTATTTCTTCTTTCCCAAGGTGTAAGGTGCAGGCTGGGAAGCTATCACAAGACTTCCTAGAAGGGAAGAGGTTACTAGCCTAGGCTTTTCTCTAAAGCAGTCCTCTGCTTTGGAGCTAAATAAACCTCATCTTTGAATCTGGAATTCTGCTTAGCACCTACTCGTCCGTAGGGTCATTAATGCCCTAAAATAACTTTTAGCTTTTTTAGGCGTTTTGAAGGAAAATGCTTTTTTTTTTTTTTCTCCCTTTGCAGTGTCACCTTTTAATTATGTCCCGCACCAGAAATCTACAACCATAAAAATCCCAGCTCTACTGGGCTGTCAGAAAAGAAAACCGATCAGAGCAGTTGGTGCTTCTAATTAGCCTAGTGCTAAATTCTCAACAGTAGATCCCCTTTGCCTTTTGCTTTTTTTTCTTGAAAAGTCTTGAAGACTTGGGGTTGGGGGGGGGGGGGGGGGTTTGCAATGGACTTGGATCGTCATCCTTGTTTTTAGACAACAAATTGGTGAAGCAGCTTAAGGAATCCATTCATAGAAGGGCAGGCCAGCCGACGCAGGCAGTGAGGAGATAGTCGCGGGCGCAGTGTGAGCCTGGAGGACGACTTGCCCCTTGCGGTGCCGCTGTGCCTCGCGGGGAGGGCGATGGAGGCAGCCCCGGGACACTCGTGAGTCTGTACGGCGTCCCCGTTTTCTTTTCTTACCAGTTGGCATTACCTTAGTACTGTATCATTCTGTGCCACAACAAAAGACAAAACTGACGCTTAAGCATTAAAATAAAAATAAAAAACCCACCCTACGTTGTTTCAGAGAAGACGTATGGATTCTGGTTAGTCCATTAACGTTCACTTTCAGTTTAAGATTGTTTAGTTTTGTATTTGAATTCAGAGTAATGAAACTAAGCTGCCAAAAAGTTGTTCTCTGAGCAGTATTTTCAACTGTGTTCGTAGCTTCTGTGCTGCAAATGCAGTTTGCAGGGAAGTATTCAGGTTGTAGTTAGTTGTGCAGGTATGATAGGAATGGTTGAAAAAAATTCAAAGACTTTCTCGCTAGCATTAGACCAAACAATCTTCCAACTAGACAATAAATAACCCCGCTGAGGCGTTACCATTGTATGGTTGTAACCTGTTCCACGTGAGACAAACCATGTCGTTAGTTTGCATTTATGAAAGCAGCGATTTCATGAACCAGTTGCCTTAAGTCTGTGAATGAATGTTGATTATTAAAGTGTCTTGTATTGTTTTTAAAATCCACATATAATGGACAACTGAACTTCTGTTCCAGCTTCTGGATGAACGGTTTTGATGATGCTCTGTACAGCCCTACTTGTTTTGTATTGTTTTTCAGCTCTTGAAATCCACAAATTTCCAGAAGAAAAAAAAATTGAATAAAGCATTAAAATGATACTTGGTGACAATACAAAAGGGTAAAACTTAGCAGCAGTTTTGATCTCTGCTAGTATCTTAAGGCTATTTTCTGTAATTTCTGTTGTAGGGTTTGGTTTTTGTGCTTTTTTTTGTTTGTTTTTTTAGCTCGTTCCCATTGAAATAAAAGTTGCAGTGTTCTGCAGTCAAGTGTGGGCTTGCCTGGCTATTCAGATTTGGGCAAAGGGATCAAACCATCATATTTTGTCATACTTAAAAATTCATGTTTTAAGTTTGTCTGAATATACACGCGCTATATATTTAAAGCATCTAGATTTTAACAAAGCAATAGAGTTCTGTCTGTAAAGCCAGATAAAGGAGTGGAATGTTTGTAAAATTTGCAATACGGGTATTTGATAGTATTTTAAGTACAAGATTCTTAGGATAGGAGACAAAATATTTCCTAAACCTCCAACGTATTTCAAAGTGCAGTTAATGCATGCAGGTCTACAGGGTTGTTATTAACCTTGGTTCTCAATTACATTTCTGGATATCAGAAGAGTATTAACAAGTCTTTTCCAGTTGATCATTCTGTCCAAGAAAAGAAACGCTGCCTGGCCTGAAGTTCTGTTGTCCGTTTTATGTTGGGTTAAAAAAGGGTTTTTGCCTGTATAGGTATTTTTAAATTAAGCTGTAAGGCAGAATGCCTTCGATTCTTGAAATTCAACTGAAGTGTTATGATTAAATTGCCATTTGTTAAACTAGGGCTGTGCGCAGGATATTTGTTAACCGCCAGGAAGCGCGGCAGGTCTCGATGGAGGCTCGTAGCAAATGTACAGTATTGCTGTGTGCACTTAGGTAGCTTCGGAGGAATAATTTGTCTATTGTTTTGCCCTCTAATCTTTTTTCAAACAGCAGAGTTATACACATGGAAGAGATTCGACACCTGAAGAGATTTGGTTATCAGTGTATGCAATCACTTTATCACGGCATGATTTTGATTAGACTGGTTGGGGACAATAAAGTATCTAAATGACACTGGTGTGTACTGATGTTGCAGCTTTTGAAATTTCAGTGTAAAAAAAAACCTGTAGCTATATAATTTACAAACACATAATCCTATGTTTTACAGATTCTTTTTAACTAATAAAACACAGTACCGCACAGCCCTATTTGTAAAACAACAACATGTTTGTGCCTCTGATTTCCAAGGTGCTGTGATGTATGCCTTTGTGGGGCGAGGAGGGCAGGTGAGACGTGCGCGGGGTGATGGCTTTAAAAATCTCTGGGCTAACTATGCAAAACCAGCTGTCAGTTTCCTGTTTCGCATTATATTGTAAAAATCCAGCTGACTTTTTTCTTCCTTTTTTTCTTGTTAAAGATCTATTGGGAACTTCTTAAAAGAGGAGTAAGCAATGGAAATGTTTCTTGATTATTTTTTTTCTAATAATGGAGCTGTTTACACTTTAATGCAATGAACAATCCAGCGATACTTGAGAAACACTACAGATACCATTTGAGTGTTTTCAGGAGAGAGAAGTGTTGTCAATCAGGTATTGAATGGTTTCTTTACTGTCACAAATAAAAAGATTTTAACAATATAGTTACTTGTGCATGTAATGCTTCTCTGGGAAAAAAAGATTTTCTGCCCTTTTCCTTTCAGTAATAGTCACTGCCATAATTTGACAGGGACTTTCTTCCTGCCATGTGAACATCCATGTTGGACAGGAAAATCCCCCTTCTCTATTCCACTCTCCTCCCCCTCTCCTCTTCTTAAATCATGTATAGGACTCCTTATTGACTGCTCTGGCACCTGCTTGTGCAAACAGAGCTGATGAACTACTGATGAACTCTGCTAAATAAATTGGTGGTGACTCTGGCAGATGTTTCAGCTATTTAGATCTCTGGGATGAGATCATACAATAATTTGTTCAAGTCTCAGAGCTGGGTGACTTCTTCTGAAGGGCTTACTTCAGCTACTTGAATAGCTGTTCTTAAAATCGTTGCCGTATCCGAGTGAATATCTGAATAAAATGCTTTATTTAGTTGCAAAGTCTATTTTGAGAGTTTTTATATGACATAGTAAGACTTAGGCAGAGCCTTCCTTTCTAGGAAAAGGCACCTATTATTAATGCTTTATGAGCAGAAATCCTCGGGCCTGTTGGAATAAGCAGCTGGCTCAATATAACGCCTTGGTTGCAATTTTTTAGTTATTCCTGCAATTGGTCGCAATGACCTAGACTGCCTTCAGTTTGCGGTGGGTTGGGTTTTTTGATTTTATTTTTTGATTTTACCAATCTCCTTAGCTGCTGCTTAGGGTAAAGATCACAGAATCACAGAATGGAGGAGGTTGGAAGGTACCACGGAAGATCATGTAGTCCAACCCCTAAAACAAGTACTTTAAAATTCCCAAAACAGCTCTTTTATAGAGATGAGGAAGATCGGGTTGTTCTATCTTGACTGTTGGATGCCGTTTGCAAAAGCGAATACACCATTGGCTATATACACACCTCTGTGCACATGCCTTCCGCTTTCTTTTGCCTTTTTATTGTGTTCTGACTCCGAAGGAAAGCCATCTGCTCCGACATTCCCTGCAGGATGGGCTTAGGGCTCTCCCAGGTGGGCTGCAGCTCCAGGGGACCCTGCAGTCTCCAGCAGTTTTCCTGGCAGGAAGATCAGGCAGAGCTCTCCTGGACTCCTCTGCCGGTTCTCCCAGAGCTACTGGAAAATAAATGATCTGTGGGTAATATATCGGTTTGGACAGGTTGGCAATCTCAAACCTGAAAAGCTTCCAGGCGTGTTTTGTTGGAAGCCTTCGAGTGCTATGCCAGAGGGAGCAAGTTGCATTTCCAAAGCACGGGAAACACACCAACGTCTTGGATTTGCTTTGCCTCTGTACAGTAGGTCTGCATTGCAATTCCACACCAACGACGCAAACAGATTTGGTGATCAATTAAACCAGCAGAAAACCGAATGTTTGAGGGGATGGCTCAAAGCCGGCCGTACCCCCAGACCTCGGAGGATGCTGTGCTGCAGCCGTACCTCCTGCGCTCCTCCCCGCGACCACCACTTCATCCCACGAGCCTCTCTTACCTTAGTGCTGCACCACCTTCCATCGGGATGTTGATCGCATGGAAGTCCTGGCCAGAGGAGCAAAACTCAGCTGCCTTAGCAGTTGCTTCAGGCTGACTCCAGCTGAGCCCAGGCTGCTGCTGTTCAAAGGCTCGGGGAGGATTCGCCGCTGAGCCGCGAGCATTTGGCATCCCCCCGACAGCCACCGCTCTCCTGGCTCCTGAGGGCTGAGTGTTTCGTCCTTACAAACACGATGGGCACCACCTAGGAATTTGCAGCCCTTCAATACCAGTTACACACAAGTCTGAGGGTAGTTTCGGGGGTTGCTGGCTTGGCATTGGGCTGGGCTCTTTGTCAGATTTTTATGAGCTTTTGTGATGAAAACCAAATTTCTTCCCAGTGTAACTTTGTGATTTTTTTTTCATGCTTTGATTGTTTGCTAATAAACAATCTGTTATTTTTTTCATTCTCTCTATGTCTGATCGTGCATGTCTCAAAGCCCCTCTCCTCCCCGTGCCAGTCTCCTGGGGGAAAATATGGGGGCAAAACAAACAAAGACTTCAGGGAACCAGGGCAGAAAATTCTTGTTCCGTTCCTACCCAGGTCTTTTGGTTTGCTGGGCTCTAGGCAAGATCAAAGCCTTGACTGGTGGGCATCGGGCTTCTCCAGCTAGGTTCGGATCCAGGTCTTTCCTTGTTAACCTGCTGAGATTTGAATAAAACAAGCTTGTGGCTTCCAAAGTCACCAAAAACTATGGCTAAGCAGGAGCTGAGAGAGAAGCAAGATGCTGGGAGGGTGGGGACAAAAAGAAGCTAGTGATCCCCAACTAACCTGGTCCCAGGTTAACCAGTGACCTCCAGCCTGCCGCCAAGGGGTGTTTGTGCCCAAAGCAAAGCAGGGGGAGCTGTACTTAGGAGGAAGGTTCGAGGCAGCGGTGTGGAGGCAGCAGCTAGCAGGCTAACCCGTGGGAATACTGACCAAGCTCTGACGTATTTTCGTGCATCATTCAGTAAAAGTTCTTAGATTCTTTTTCCCCCTAATCCTTACCTAACGACCTGGTTACTACATGCCATACCACGAGAGGCAGCAAACCACAGATGCAAGTAAAATTTAAGTGGTTTTTACACACCTAATATGTAAAGGTGTAAAACCTGCTCTCTTGGGCCATGCTGCTCCTTCGCGAGCAAACGCATTTATGCGATGAAGGGAGGAGGGTTTGCGTTGGGAGCTGAGGCCATTTCTGGCTGAGCTGGGCCACTATTTGTGTAGAATTTGGGCTAAGATAGAGCTTGGATGGGTTCTTGCCTTGGCTCTGTACCCCTTAATCTTCCCTCTAATATTTTATCTTAATAGTGAGGCTTTTGGAGGCTCACTGCCTGTGCATTTAACCCAATGGAGCCTCGATCTCCTCTGAGCCCTCTACAGGCATCATAGTAATTCAGCTAAGGCAGATTTCAATGAATCATCATTCACCAGTCCTGAGTAGGTCTTGAAATACTAATTGAAAGAGTGGGGGCAAATATTTGGGTGGGATGACGATGGTTGCGATTCAAAAACCTTTGGGACATTGCTCAAAGACAGAAAGGCTGGGAGATGGCGAGGTCAGGGACGGGCAATGGGATCGCTCGGCTTTTGTACGCATCTGTGCTCAAAGTCTTGGGGAAATGGGGAAAAACAGGAAGCTGTGAAGGCTTTGGCCATGCAGGGCTTGGGCGCACCACGAGATGGTGCAGCTGTGCAGCGATGGCTTTTAAAGGCGCCGTAAAGGGAGCTTAAAAGACATTATCTCAAATGAAAACATCACCACGGCTTCGGTGTCTTAATCTGCCAGCGTCGTACTCCGTGTGGGAAATGTCTTCCTTAAATTAAATCTCTCTCGGTACTTCAGAGGTAATTTCTTCATTTGTTTAATGAATACTGAGTTTCCCTTGCAAAAGGAACTGGGGTCTCCCCAGCTGAATACAGCACGGAAAGTATTCATGTTAATTTTAGTTACGGGTTTTTCTTCTTCCACAGAAATGCAGAATCCTGTCATCAACACATGAAAAATAAGGAAATTAGTATCTCCCCAATAGAGTTTAAAATGTTTTTACACCTTTCCTAGTGTGGTAAATATACTTCTCCTCCAAAATCTTCACTGCTAACCTTCCTGTTTGGTTTGTTTCTTTGCTTAAAATTGTCTGGGATTTGGCCGAAGTACATAATAAAATCCGTGGACAAATGTTAAATCTCCAGGAGGGAGATTAAAAAAAAAAAATAGAAATAAACAGAATTGGATGCCAAGCTGGCAGGTGGGAGCAAGGCAGTGTTCCCCGTGCCTCTTCCGCATCTCCGCCTGCGCGCGGAGCTGAGCCGGAGGGTTTGGAGCCGAGCCAGAGCTGCAGCATCCGCTGCAGGGTTATGGGGCAGGGTTATAGGGCTGGGGCGTCCATCTGTCCTGGAGGGGGATCTGTCCAGCCCAGGGAGCAGCCCCAGCTCAGCCTGGGGGCTGCTGGCTTCTGGTTCAGTTGTTCTCTCTCTTCTGCCCCTTCTTTTAGAGGAATGAACGTCTCCCTGAGTGTTGCTTAGCTTATTTCCTCTCCACAATATCTAGATGGGAAGTTATCCCTCACTGCCCATGCATAGCACGGGAGATTAAAGCTGAGAAATAATAGCTATTGGCATACCAGGAACTCCACATGGGACTCGAACTGCACATCTCCTGCCTGCCTTCCAGTTAATCCGTAGCCCAGCTCTGCTCAGCGCTCCTGTCCTGGGTTCTTCCCCTGGCCAGGCAGCAGCCTTTGCATTGCAACAGCGTCTGCTGCGGTGCTGAACAGCAAATTCCTCCTCCTCGGCCAGCAGGAAGGTGTCTCACCCTAATCCGTCTTCCAACGAAGATAACATCACGGCAGAGGGAGTGCGAGCAGGCGTTGGGTACTGGACATTAGCTCAGGGAGCTGAGCTGGGTGCTGCCAGGGGATGGGACTTGAGCTGCCCTCGCCAAGGGCGAAAAGGGTGGTTTGGGGGGATTTATGTGAGCACTGCAGGTTTTCCTGTGTTCCTGTGGAGAGGGGGAGGCTGCCCCTGAAAGCCAAGCCTGGTAGCAGACAGGCATTCTCCTTCCTCCAAAATGGATAATCTGCGAGCACGTTCCCACCAGGAGGAGAATTAAGGTGAAGCTCAATTAACATAATCCAAGCAATATGGAGAATTTCAATTAAAAGGAGTGGGATTCCTGCAGGAGGTGTCTGCCAGCCTGCGCCACGAGTGACCTGTGCCAGGGAAAGGGTCCGGCTCCAGCCGATGGCCTGGTGTTAAATTGGGCTCTGATCTCCCCGAAATCCTGCTGCTCTGTGAATTATTCCACTTCCTTGGCTGTGCTGTTGGGCATGGCCCTTTCTCACCTTGACTCTGATATAAAGGAATGAAATGATCTGAGTGATTCCATCTCTGAGGGCAAACCATTCAACAAATAAAGCATTTCCTTATACCAGCTGTGAAGGCTGCGGCCTGCTCACCCATGGTTCTGCGTCGCCATGACACCTTCTGGCCAGCCCTGCCGGGGGGTCAGCCACAGGCAGCAAACACAGCTGGGCTTGTTGACTTCTTTAGATTCGAGAAAATAAAATCAATCATTTAACTTCTTCTTCTTAACCGTGCTGTCAACCCTGATGCTCTCTTGCTGTGTTTTTAAAGCAGTGAATTTGATGTGCTCTCTGGCAGGCCAGGATGCACAGGCACCAGTCTTGTGTGCTCTCACCCGCTTTTAGGAATTTGGGGAATGGGTGTTTCATGGATGTTTGCTTCAGTGTTTCCAACCTGGAGAGGGTTGGAAAGCAAAGTGACTAATTTGTCAAAGTAGCAGGTTCCCCCCTCTGATAACTTTTTCAGCCTTACAGCAGGTGTCCCCTGAGAACTACTGCATGATATTATGATGTTAGTGAAGCAGAAATCGGATCATTACAAACCTCTGTAATTAAGGATAACGGCTGGTCACCCACCAGCAAGATGATAAATGTGCAGAAGTGCTCCAGCAAATGGAGTGGGTCAGGATCAGGTGAGACTTGACCCCAAGGGAGGTGGAACACAGGCCAGCTGCCAAGCTGCAAATCTGAGTAGTTTCTACATCTCCCTGCCCTCAGAGCAGAAGAAAATTGTCACCATTTAATGTCTCTCAGCTGCATGATACGAAACACAGCAGTAGAAGGGCAAGTGCTCCATTGAAGGGCAGCATATACCCATTTTACAGATGGGAAGGGGCGGTGTAGGTGGAAGAGGGCTCTGGATCCCACTCCACAGCTCAAAGCACCATCATCTCCAGAGCCTTCTGAGCCCAGAGCTCTCCAGCAAGGCTTCAATAATTAGCTCCTGCCAATCTTCCGTGGATGGTAACACAACCAGCTGCAGTTCCCCAAACTCAATTTCAAGTCAGAAGTGCCCAATAACTGCTCCTCGCCTCTCCCTTTGCCCCAGGCACTTGGCCATGTGTTAGGAACTAAGCTCCCAGCTCTGTAGGTCTGATCTTATAACAAGTCCAGGTCCATACGGACGGGCAACCCAAACCACCTAAGCCCGGCTTGCTCCTGGACATTTCCTACTCCCCAGGATGCCGGAGGTTTTGCTCCAGAAGAATAAATCCTGTTGGGCGTGGAGCTGCTGAGAGGTGCACGCTGCCGTGCTGCATCCTTCCACCACTGCACCCCATGCTCTGGAGAGCTGCTTCTGTAGTAGTGGCAGTCAGAGCTGGGGAAAGTGCCCTCTGCTGCCTCATTTTAAAATGCCAGCCTTTTCTCAACAACAAACTGCAAACTTGCCATGTCCTACAAACTTTCTCATCACCCCTCTTGTTTTATGACCAGTTATAGAGCAATGAAATCATGTCAAATCCTGTAATAGCATCTTCAAAGTTCAAAGCAGTTCTGTGATTATTTCCTGTTGTTTTGTTTTGTTTTGTTTTTTTTTATTATTATTATTATTATTTTCCTGTAAATGAGCCTAATTCATTTTACCTTTTAACAATCTCAAGATATAAAGGCTGTTAGAAATAAGCTGCACTTCTGCAATGAAAGAAACTCAAATATAGGAAAACCAGGGCTACTACAATGCCAGTGAGCTCTGCTTGCCCTCCTGCGGATCCATTATATCTTTCAGCTGGCTTCCACCACTACCCAATGGAAAGGGGTGGACAGATGATGTTTAATAGTCCCAATCCAAGCCTAGAAATTGTGTGACGGCATGGCTCTGGTTTCCTAAAGACCCGTTCGGAGGTCATCCTGATGGCAGCACCTGAAAAATGCGCCGTGGCAGGGCAGGAGGAGACAATGTCCCCACTGGGCTGGTGCAGGCAAAAGGCAAAGCCAAGCTTCCAGATCCCTGAACTGCCCTCAAGTCCACAGCAGAAGCAGCTGCTTCAAAGGATTTCATAGAATCACTGAATGGTTTGGGGTGGAAGGGACCTCAAAGCCCATCTAATCCCAACCCTGTGCCATGGGCAGGGACCCCTCCCACCAGCCCAGGCTACCCAAAGCCCCCAGCAAAGCCCATCCAACACAAAGCTCGCTGTTTGAGCAGGAAAACATGCACCATAGGGAACAGCAACAGCAGATGCTATTTTTCTGGGAAAATAAGGTCTTGGGAGAGGTCTCCCTCACGGCCAAAACATGCTGTATTGTTGAGTCAGTGCTGCCCCTGTTCCTTGCTGCTGGTGCCATTCCACCTGGTACCCAGAGGTACCAACAATGGCCTCATTTCTCCTTCAGCTCCCCCCCCTCCCCACTCCAAGTGCTTTGCTTCTCAGGAGATTTGAGCAGAAATCGCTTTAGTCCTGCCTGAAACCCCATGGAAAGAACTAAGTCCTCCTGTCCCGAAGCCACTGCTTTGGTGGGCTTTGCAGAGCTTTCAGGAGATCATTTCCTAATACTGCTGCCCCCAGGGAGGACTCTTCCCTGTGCTGTTGTGGTTGCTGTCTTTAGTGAATTGAAATATTGGGCTAGAGGAAGAGAAAATGGGACTATTTTAAACATTGCTGTTATTTTAGGTAAGCTGCATGCAAAATGAAATGGCTGCTGAGGGACAGCGGATACAGTCATACCCGTGTCAGTACTTAGAGGGGGCTGCAGGAGAGCTGGGGAGGGCCTCTTGGTCAGGACAAGGGGGAATGGCTTTAAACTGAAAGAAGGTGGTTTAGATTAGATATTAGGAGGAAATCCTTCACTCAGAGGGAGCTGAGGCCCAGGCCCAGGCTGCCCAGAGGAGCTGTGGCTGCCCCATCCCTGGCAGTGCCCAAGGCCAGGCTGGATGGGGTTGGGGGCAGCCTGGGCTGGTGGGAGGGGTCCCTGCCCATGGCAGGGGGTGGGATTAGGTGGGCTTTGAGGTTCCTCCCAACCCAAACCATTCTGTGATACTAGGACTGAGTGGGCAGACCGTGTTTGCCTCTCCTGCAGGAGAGGGCCAAACAAACAAGCGTACGGCAGGACACCAGGAGGCTGTGCTGCAGGGCGCTGCGCTGCAGGAGAGCAGGGAGATGCAGCGGATGACAAAGCTTGGATCGCTTACACGATGCTTCTGAAGAAAAAATAACCTCAAGTTTAAAAAAACAAGCCATTGCCAAAAAAAAAAATAAATAAATAAAAGTCTCATTCTAGGAATATATTCAGGGGGAAAGTTATGTAAAATCTGGGAAACCATTGCTGCTGTGCTACTCAATGCCAGAGAGATTTGGACAGAAGCTGTGTTCAGTGCCAGTGTGCCTTAAGGCAGAAAATACCGATGAAGTGAACGGGCAGAGCCACAGATTGTGGAGAGCCTAACCCACAAGAAAGCAGCACACTGAGCGGTTCTTCTCAAAGAGAGAATTTGTCAGGATTAATGCTTGGTTTTTAGCAGGATGGCCATCAGATTTCTGTCATCTCTAGAAAACAGCATCATTTTCAACCAAAAAATAATAATTCAGCAACATATTAGGACTCCCATATAGCTACAGCCTAGCAGTACATGGTTTAAGTGGGGACATCACTCATCTGGACCAGAGGAACATTTCACCAGCACGATGCTTCTTCCCCTGGACCACCACATGCAGACACCGTGTGTCTCTGTAGGTACATGTCTGCAGATGTCATTTTGTGGCATGAAGGCATCTGGAGACCAACCTTCAAAAGCAAGGATTATAAAAGCCTTCTGCTCTCAGCGCCCCCACGATGCTGACCTGCTGCTGCTTTGCTTTCCAAAAGTGTTTTAGAGCCGTCTTTGGGACGGGTAATCCAGCTAGGAAGGCTGGTTAGGAGAGGAGAAAGGGGATGTAAGGAAATAGCTTCACGCCTGCGTCATCGGAGATTTGAAACGTTCTGGAATTTGGCTGAGAGCTGGGGTGTGGGTTTTCATTGAATACTCGACAGTTTCTGGGTAGTGCAGAAAATGTTCCTGAGAGATCCTGAATTTGTCACTAGTTCATGCGGCAAGCAACCCTGTACCAGCAGGCTGCTCCTCTCTCTGCATTTTTACGTACAACATGTGGTTCTCTTAGGATGACAGGAAACTTCTTCCTTCTGGATTCATCCACCAAGCCAGGAATGCCCTGGAGGTATCGTTTGTGCTCCTCTCCCCAGATGCCCCCTGGAGCTGGATTTGTGCACAGAAGTAATGTGGTCTGCAGAAGTCCCCCACAGCATGTCTTCCAGCAAAAGGAGCCCATCCAGATCCTCAGTGGCAAGAGAAAACCTCCTAAAAGCAAAGGTCAGTACAGGAGATGAAGGATATCCTCTTCTACCCCTCCTCCTCCCTCTTTGTGAATGCTTCTGATTCCAGGCGAGGCAAAACCCGTGCAGGAATGGGCAGAAACCCCATGTTTGAGTGCACGGTGATGTAGTCATGCACACTGATATTTCCCTGGCATCTCTTTATCGTCTGTCCCCGAGCAGGTTTGGCTAGAAGTGGAATGGCATTGCTCATTTGCACAAGGATTCCCCGAGCATGACCTCTCCCTCGTAGTAGAAATCCCACAAGGAAGTAACGTGGGTTTCTTGCCTGGTGTTTAAACTGGTGACTAGAACTGCCCAGGAAAATGCTCGCAGCTCACAGGTGTCGGTGCTCTGACCCCGTAAGGATGGGCGGTGTCGATGTTCGCCCTGACTAACAGCCAAAGCACTCCGGAGGATTTGGGTGTACCAGCCTCGGGGCGTGTTTTTTTTCCTGAAAATGGGAGGGTTTCGGGGAGCACCACCAGCTCCTCTCATGCAGAGCTTGGTGGCAGCTTCAGGAGGCCATTCTTTGTTGGACCCAAACTTGCAACCAGATTTTTAGGTCCGAACAACACAGCCGTGATGTACGGCACCATGGGTTGTACGGAGGACACAGGAGACCTGGGCTTCACCTCTGGCTTTGACTTTCTGAAGATCTTTAGTGACAAAGAGATTTAACTCTCTAGGCCATGATGTTGCCTAAAATACAGCTGCAGGAGTTCTGTAATCATTGAAGCAATCAGAATAGCACAAACCAAGTTGTTTCCCTCAAATATTTTTCATGCCCTTCATCTCCCATTTTTTGGGGGTAAAGCAGAAAACCTCTGTGGGTTCTGCTGCACCCCACCCCACATGTAATGTCCTACTTGTGCTCCTTGGGCTGATCTGCAAGAGGCAGGTGGAGTTGATGCTGAGAAGTCCCCAGACCACGCAGAGGTGTGCACAGCACACTCGTGCCCAGCAGCACCGGAGCTCCTTCCAGCAGCACGACACGTCCAGCGTCAATTCACTGCGTGTAATGAGGCAAGCGAGCACCCTTTGGGGACCATGAAAGACAGGGAGGGGTGACATTTAACAGGGTGACAATTCCTCAGCCCTGAGGGTGATTCGTTTTTCTTGCTCCTTCCTGGTTGGCATACAGAGGGCTGCATTCCTGCAAACAATAGCTCAGCCAGCCTCGGCTACCTGCCGTACCCACAGTCCTGTGGACACAGTCCTGCTGCTGCCTGCAGGTCCTGGGGATCAGGACCTCTACACCTCCTAGGGTTTGAAACTCATCGGCTGTGACACTGGTTTCATGGGGGTGACTGCCATGTTGGCAGAAGGACAGGGCTTTGGGATTTCTGCCCCCCACCTTCCCCCTTAGCGGAGGGTGCCTGTGCAGTCACACCAGCAGCCAGGTCGCTGAAACGATGGGGATTAAAAATTAAGCTTGCGAGGGAGGGTGGGGTGATTTTGTGGGCACTCAGGTATAGTCAACAATGCGAGAAATCGGGTTTCCCACAGTAGATAAAACCACTGGTCTGCCTGAATGCTAAAAATAAGTAAATAGTGAGAATGAGAGCTCCAGCAGCCTTTGCCACCAGGGCACGTCTCCTGCATGGTGGGGCAAGCTGCTGGGGACCCACACTGACTTTCTGCTTCTTGCACAGGCTTCCCGTGTAATTGTGGCCAAAAAGGCATAAATAACCTCCTTTTCTCCATCCTACTTGTTCATGGTGCAATTCCCTTGCCAGGACAGTCCCCAGGATCTCTGGGGATGTGAGCACCACGAGGTGAGCAAGTTACTTCTTTGCCACCAAAGGCTGCTGTGGTCACACAGCCATTAACTGGTGCTGGCATGGCCGTGCCTTCCCTGTGTGTGCAGTCCTTGCTGTGAAATGTCTGCTTTCTGCTGGATTCAGCTGGCGCTGGAAACTGCAGAGGCTTTGCTCGATGACCCTGACCAAAGCGTGCTGGAATTTGCTGGGTTTCATACGGTTTTCATTAGGGCTGAGAGAGAGCCCCTGAGGTTTTGTGAAATTCCTGAACTATCCGTACGGCAATGTGCAGGGCTGGCCTGTTTGTAGGGATGTTTGGTTTTACTGATCCTCCCTGCTCTCTGTCTTCCTCTCCTCCTTCTCTTCCTCTTCAAGGTAGGCTCTGCTCTACCTAGGGGAACGTCTGCTCTGTGCTACAGCTGAGGACTGAAGACAAAGTGGTGACAGGACACTTAGGAGGAGGTTCGTCTTCGTGACCAAGTCAACAGGCTGGTGCTTAGGTGATTTGGGCTTATTTATGCCTTTATTACTCAGTTCCCACATTAATACTGATCAGGAGACCTTATCCATCTCCCAGCTGACGATCCCTGCTACCAATTGAAGACTGACGTGAGAGAGGTAAACACAGGGCCAGGCTCCCACAATCACTTACCCTGGGATTATCAGTTTAGGTGTCTGTGCTTGCTCTGTAAAGGGCTGAATCAGAATTTGAGATCTCTAAAGGAAGTTGGTAATTTAATAAGGGTTATTAACAGCTGACAGCCCCGAACCTCAGCTCAGCTGGTTGCAGTTTATGTAAAACCAAGGAAAATACTCAGGGAAAGGAATGCAACAGCTCGGTTCTCCTGCACATCGTTCCCCCAGGGTTAGACTCTGTGTAGATCACCGCATTGCCTTGAAGCTCATCCCTTTAAAATCTCCATCTCTTTACTTAAAGGGCCAAGTCCTGCTGAGCCTTCATTGACAATGAGTACTTCCCCAAAGCTTTTTGGCTTTCTGGAGAAACAGAGACATTTTCTGAAGCAGTAGAAAATGGAAGCACAAACCTCATTCATCCTAGCAGGCATCCAACCAATAACCTGAAGAACATCAGATGCCCAAACTCCGGACCAGCATTAGGGGTAGGGTCTGACGGTGACATGGGGTGAGGTGTCTGGGGGACTCGTGTTCTTCTGGAAGCCTCCCCAGATGAAGCGAAGGCCTGAAAATGGCTGGATCTGCGCTGGGGCCCCACTGCCGCATTCCTCCTCTCCGTTCCCTCTGGAAGGCAGCCAGGGCCGCTGTTTGCCCATGCCACGCCGCATGGCCCCACCTGGGCCATCCTGTTTTCTCAGCACACCTGTTAGTTCTTGGCACAAGCGAGCATGTGGAGAAGGGAGCAGAGGAACGCGTGCCCTCCGTGCCCCCAGGTAGGGCCAGCAAAACTGATTGACCTCCCGAAGGTGAGGAGCTGCTCCCTGAGGATTTTCCTCCACGTTCTCCCAAATATAATTTTGGAAAACAAAACCCAGTGCAGCATAGCACCCTGCAAAGCCTTCGGTAGTGGTCAGTGCTCACACAGCAAGGCCAAGGGAGGGCTGACATTGTATGACCACGTCATTCAACTTCGCTGTAGTGAATGCAGATATCATCGCTGAGGTATTTCTCCTTATTAGCAGAGACTTAGAGTTGTGCCTCCCACCTCCAAGGATGGGCTGTAGATATTTTAGGATGCAGAAGAGGGGTTCGAGGCTGAGCAGAAGCCCTGGCAGACCTTGCTGTGGTGCTACAAGGTGACACCATCTCTGGCCCTCTCTCCTTTTCTTTTGCAAGGGGGACTTTCCCTCATAATCCTGAGGAAATATGAGCCTCATATCCACAGGTCTCATCCAATCATAGCTGGCTTAAAATGGGGTTTGCACCAAGGTTGCCAAACAATAAATTGGAGCAACCAGTACAGGTTTTGCTGTGCCAGAGGTACTGCTCCTGTCTCAGCCTGCTGCAAGCTGTGGGTTCCGGGAAGGCGAACTGGCTCTCCAGAGCTCCCACCAAGATATTCCTGCCTGAAATCAGCATTTAACCTTGAGTCCTTGGCTTTCCAAGGCCTGTCCTTCCTTCCATGTTGGGAGGAGAGAGTTTGGCCCGTCCTGCCCCTGCCACTGCAGGAGCCGACGTGTGCAGGGCTCCATTGCCTGAGAGCCGAGGTGGAAAGGCTCGTCCGAGGGATGGAGGCATCTCCGTGAGCCTAGAGCTGCCTGCCGAGGCGAGGAGGACTCACTGCCGCCGAAGACCACTTTGTTCTGGCTGGTGCAAGACAGCCCTGCACAGGAACACTCCTCACCCAGTGCCCGGGCACCTTCCCCAGTTCCGAGACGTTTCCATTTGCTGCAGTTAACCATTAACCAGAACACCACTGCCCAGCACAGGCAGCTCTGTGCTGCCGTGTCAGCTGGTTCTGGCAGAGCTTTACCCTGAGAAATACTTTCCATTCCGAGCCCTGACCTCCACTGGTCCAAACCCACCGGGCCAAAGAGCAAAGCTGCGTTCACCTTCCCCCATGGCCAAGTGCCTCCCTGCAGCCAGCCTCCCCTTGCAGGCAGCAGGGCCAAATCCTGAGGCTGGTGCTCAGTCCCTCCCAGCTGCCCTCCAGCCCTGTCTTGCTCATGGCTTGGATGCTGAGGCTGGCTCTTTACCTTCTTCTGGGTGCCTCTGATGCTTCAGCAAGTTATAAGCCCCCACAAGTGAGTTCCTGCATGTATTGTGGTCAAAATACCTTTATATGCATTGCTTTTGCATCTTTTTCCCATACCCAGGAGCACAACAGACCACAGGAACAGTAAATTACAGCCCAGTCCTCCTCTATCAGACCTGCAGGCAGGTCTGCAAGAGGCATGATGTGTGATTACATTTGGACACAGCGATTTTGCAGGGCAGAGAAGTGCCTGAGTGAGGAACGTGTAGTAAAATGTCACATTTTGGGTCAAGGAAAGCTCTCCTGCAGCATTCTCAGAAATCCGTGCAGTGCCTGGCTGCTACCAGTCATATAACCCCGTATAAGCAGCAATGGGTCCCTGCACTGCTCTCTTGTATGGGTTTTTGTCTCCTTCCCTCACTTCTCCAAAGCACGAGGCCCCTGCCGTGTTATCTCACCCGCAGGGTTTGGCCTTTCCCTCTTCCTCCCGGAGCTCTGTACCCAAAAGCGGGGTGGAAATACCTTTGCAATGTGTCATTTGACAAATACGTCCTTGGCAGAGCCTGTTTCCCCATGCACAATGTTAACCTTGTCCACAGGCAATTGGGGTGGCCAAGGGTGAGGCAGATGGGGGCCACTACATTGCCAAACCTTGACTGTGTGCTTCAACAGAGTCTTCCTCCCAGTACCCTCTGATTTCCCCAAGCACATCCCTATGACAATGTCTTCAGTGTCTTAGGCTTGCACTGGGACACCGAAAACAGCCTCATCTGCCAGTCGTACATATGTAAAATATCCTTTAACCGCAAGGTCTTTGAGCTCTGGGAATATCAGGTCAAGGCTCAGGATGAGAATAGGATTGCATCAGGTCACGCATGTGAAACGTAGCTGGGACGGGAACAGCTCAGATTATGTACGGTTACAAAAGTCAGGCTGTTCTGTTTTCCACCAGTACCAAGCTAAACTGCTTGGAAATAATGTTTTCTGCTCTGTAACCCCATGGCATGACCAAAATTAGCAGGAAGCAACAGTGCCTATAGCTCAGCACTGAATGAGCCCATATTTTACGACGAACATTTCCTTTTCCCTCAGCACCAACTGTTCTAAACTGCTGTACATATATTTCTACAGATTTGGGCTCCTTAGCAGCTCACCAGGATTATTAACTATTTTTTTCACTGCAAAAGTCGAAAGGAGTGGGGACAGGCAGCTCAAACATAATTTGTGCATGAGCCAAATGTGCCTTGCAACCAAAGTGGTAGGTATAGGAATGACCTGCTTCATCCCAGAGCCCCAGTTCGTGCAGCTGCAGCTCTGGAAATGGGTTGGTTTACATCAGCATCTATCAGCACTGAGTAGGACCCAGACGTGCAGACGCTATTAATTAAACCCATGGTGCTGGTGATAATGACTTCATGCAGCTAAAGGGGAACTGGTGATGGAGTTTGGTGCCAATCCTCTGATGTCCCCAGGTGTCCTTCCCCAGATCCTAGCATCTCCCACCAGAGCCAGGTGTGTGACCCTCAAAGCTGGTAAGGGCTTGGGGCTGACTCTAAAGGTAAAGACAGGCCCTGCTGGAGGTCCTCATCTCCTGTGGGCTGGAGGAAGACCCAAAACATCATCCCTCTGCTCCCTGTAACATGAATTACTCAGCATGAACTTTTCAGAAATGAAAAGAATCAAAAAAGCAAGGTGAAGGCTGTTATGGGTTTTGTGAGCTGTAACCTGCTGACATCAAGGGACAAAATGTTCACTGATAGTTTGGCATCTTCAGCCGTGAAACCATGAGCTTTCTGAAAGGTTCCTCTCAAATATGGGCACACACAGGGTGAATGAGCAAATTCAGCCTGCACCCTGATCTGCAGCCGTCGTGATTAGTGGCCCACTGGTCTGTACCCAACGTCACGAATACTTTGGGCACTCTTCCTATTAGAGGTTCCTCAGCTCTGAGGTGGGTCAGTAGACAATATCTGTGGAAACTGTGTCTGTTTAATCCAGCATATCCATTTTAAGTTTATGTGGGTTATTCTAAGAAATTAAGAAAATGGCAAAAGAAGCTTCTTGATTAGTTCCTAGTCCAAAGGGGCTGTGGTGTCTCCATCCTTGGAGATATTTCAAACCCAACTCTACACCATCCTGGGCATGGTCCTCTCTGGTATCTCTCTGCTGCACATTTGATCTTCTTTCTTATACTGAATGCCTGGTGACCTTTTCCCTCTGCTGAAAAAGGTGGAGCAGGGCTGGTATTCTCGTTTCATAGGGGAGCACAGGAGATGGATGGGATTGATGTTCTGAGGCTCATTTCCCATGGGCATCAGTGGAAGCCTGGCCTCTGAATTTCTCTGAAGGTCTAGGTCTGAGCAACCTGCCCAAAAGCATGCAGCAAGTCAGTTGAAAAGCAGAGGTGTACATGCAGGGCAAGTGTCCTCTCGGTGCTGGGTAGTCCTAACTCTGTGGACACCCAAGGTGTCCTGTCCCCCAAAGGCAAAGCCACCTGGTGACAACAAGCTAAGGAGTGTTGCCTCAACCCCTCTCCAGGGTTCCCACCACCAGCCACGAGCAGCACCATGCAGACGCCAGGCAGGAGCGGTTGGGACAGAAAGGAGATGGCCCTTTCAGAAGGGCTAACTTCATATTACAGCCACCCTCTTGCAGTTGCTTTTTTCTTAACGATGATCCACCATATCAAAACATGTGTCCACATGTGTGTTCCGAAGTGCATCACAAGGGTGAAACCCACCCCATTTCTGATATATCACTTCTGTCAGGGAGGTAGGCACACAGCCCATCTATCTGAGTTATCTCACGCCACGTCTGAACCACCAGCTACAGGCATTCCCCTCAAAGGGAAGAGCTTTCTGCTGCAGGAGGTGGACACAGCAAACACCGCCAGCTTTGCAGGGATTTTCTGGTTTATCATTATTTTCTCCTGGGAGGGCAGCCTGGCTGCACGCTCCAGTGCTCCGTCACATGCCCGTTTCAGCCTTTAATCCTGACGGCAAACCTCACCCCCAGGGCTGCACATGCACCATGGGAGATCGTGCAGGTTTTCTGCCCACAGCACCTCTCCCCTCAGACTATTTTGGCAGCTGGCTGCTGAAATCTGGGACAGTCAGAGCCAGGAACAGGAGCTGGGACACCGGGGCCCAAGCGTTGATGTGGCACTGAGCAGCACCGCGCCTGGCTTTGCGCAGCTTAGCCAGAGAAAAGAGGAGGAAAACCAACTCCCGCCCTTTAAATCTGGACAAAACAGGTTTCTAATTAAAGCAGCCCTTAATCATTAGCGCTGGATGAGTGCAGCGCTGGTGGATATTTAATGCAAACAGCGAGTTGGTTGAAACTCTCTCATACTGGCTCTGCCTTTGTCCCTCGGTGCACGGGGGAATGGGTGTGATCCGCCAGTAGGAGTGTCTGCAGCTAAGTAGGGGATTGAATTACCGAGCACTGCCGTTCCCTAGCTGACAAGGTAGCAGAACAGCAAACAAAAAGTGCCTTGAAACTAGCTCACCAAAGAGGAGAGAAAGTGCTGGGTGTGCGGAGAAGGGAGACCTGCGAGGACACCACCGTGCGCATTGCAAGGTAAGCGGCTTTTCTGCATCCCTCCTGCTTTTAGTGGGAAGGCCAGAAGGGTTTCGTGACCACTCTTGTTGGGTGGGAGAGTAAGAAATAAAAAAGTAAAAAGTATTTCATAAAATAAAAAAAGCTCTCCTGGTGGAAGCCTGGGTCTCTATTAAAAGCAATGAGCCCCCCAGATTTGCACCGTGCCTGGTGCTGCTGCTGCGACTGGGTAGGCAGCGAGTATCAGCCGTGGTTTGGAGGACACATGTTTCTCGTTGAGCTCTCTGCACAGAAAGGCTGTGATTTCACCCAAAAAGCAATTAACGGCATTTGGCTTTAACCTGGTTTGTTTCACTTCTTGCTGTCATGGGGATTTGCCTGAAGCCTGTGTGATGTGGTTACAGGTCTGAGCAGCAAAAAAAACTTGCTGGAAGTCCTGACCCATGGGTCTTGCTGTAGTCTAATGGATAAATCTGCTAATGGCTGAACGCCGGGCTGTTTGCTCTGCCAGTACAGATTGTTTTTTCTTCTTGTTCATTTGAGATGCAGATTGCACTGAGATAAAATTGAGTAGTAATGGAGTTGAGCTGCAGGCTTACTTGCCAGTATTTTTCTTAGGCGTGTCTATTAAGAGCATAAATATTTAACAGAAAGGAGAACCGATATGAATTAGCATCTATGGGAGGTTTGCGTTTGTTCAAGGCTGTCCTAGCACAGGTGTAAACAAATATTACAACAGCTGAGGCAAACTGGCCCCACCAGGGTAGCACTTAGTTGGTGAATCATCCAGGTGCTCTTTACATGCCGCGGCTAAATGGGTAGATTAAAGCTTGCAAAGTGGAGATTAGACAATCAGAGGGCATCAGCCTTCTGTGTCGGTGGGGCTTTACCATTCCCTGCCTGTTTCCTCGCATTCCTCCTGGCAGGTAGGCCAGTCCTTCTCCTCCTCCAGCTCCCTTCCCACCGGCGGCAGTGTAGGTCTTATGCCATGATTTCCTAGGGAGGACTTTGTGGCAACAGTTGTCAAGGTCTCCCAGCTGGGAGCAAAGGTTTCCTACCATGGCCACAAGCAGTGTCACCCTGGTCTCCTTCCTTCCCCTGTGTCCTGGGATTCCTGGTTAGGTTGAGACAATGAATCTCTGCTCTTGACTGGCCAAGGATGCTAAAGATGCTCACGGTCTCTCTTGGTCTTTCCCACTGACCTGCACGTGTTTTTCTAGACTTGAAGCTTGGTGTTTGTTACCTTTTCTGCCCTGGAGCCCCCAGGGAGGTATGGGATCCATGGCACGTGAAGGAGATGCACCATGAGCTCTGTGACTTCAGGCTGGGTCCGTGCTGGGCACAGCCTGTTGGACCAGAAAGTTTTGATAAAGCTAAATATAACACAGCCTGCTTTGATGCCAAGCTCTGAAATGCCCTGTGTGATGAAGAGGAGCATGGGTCACGGTGAAGGCCTTTGTGCTACCTGCCCCACCCCTGGAGAAGAAATGTATCACAATTAGCCCTCGTCAAGGGCCCTCGTTACTCTCAAGGAACGGGCTCCTTGCAGCCTCCTGACTCTTGCTCAGTGACCAGCACAAATCCACGGGTTGGGCCTTCTGTGTCTGCCCTAAAAGCTGCTCTGCTATGTGTGATGTGTCCACCTGTGCAAGGAAGGGCTTTCATGTGGACATCCCACACCCAAAATATCTCAGCTCTATCTCTCTTTTATTACCACATATTCTTCAGCTTCTCTTGACCCCTCAGACAAACACACCTTATACATGCTCCTAAGGCCCATTAACACCTCTCTTCTATCCTTTCCCTTTCCACATAAAACAACCCTGGAAATGGTTTCTCCTGGGTGATTATTCATTTCCATTGATGGTTTTGGGTGCAAAAGGAATGCAGAAAAGGGTGAATGTTGTCCCTAAGTCTTTGGCATCCTTCAGTCCGAAGAGTCCTCTTATATGTAATGATTTTTAGTACAGGGTACTGTGCATCTGCTCCAGTTGCCTTGATTTCCAAGGACCTTTGCTTGAAACAGAAATCCTACCATTCATTACCTTTTATCTGAGCCTACTCATGCTTATCTGAGGCAGCGCTGGGCAGACTAAAACTTGTCCTTACTTTACATCCACGTCAAAGGCATGAGGCACGGGGGATGCGAAATTGCACGGTTTTGCTCCATCCTGGGCATTTCCTGTGGAATGGGCTATTCAGAGCAGCCAGCCTCTCCTACCTAAAAATGTCCTTTTGCCATGCCCTGGAATGAAAGAATACGTTTCTGGGTAGCCCTTTATTTAAAACTGCTCTTAGAAAAACAGCCGAACAGAATAGGAAACGGGCGACACTAGAAGTCGTGTTCTCTTTTGGGTGATTGAGGCTGTCAAGATACCCACCTTCTCTTTGTGAGGCTGCCAGAGCCCAAATTACTGTCCTTTGCTGCTGCCTAGGAAGTAGCTCTCTGGGCCTGAGCAAATCCCACCCATCCCATCTTTCAGAGGCCTGATTTCCCTCTCAGCACTCAGACAAACCTCCCATTGGCAGCTCTGGTTGCAAAACCAGGTCCCGGATGAATGACTCTTTCTAAAGCTCTTTGCAGCATTTGCAGGGATGTTTTATTCATTCGGCTTTATGCAGTTGCCGTGCTGCTCTCTCAAAGCTGGCCTTCATTTCTAGCAAGATGGGGCTGCAGAGTCTCCTCGCGCTTGCGTGCTGAGGACCTGTGTGGGCTGGATTTCCCTTGTCATGCCAGACAAGTGCCAGACACACTCTGAACTCCCCTCCAGTTTCAGAGAAGCTTACAGGATAATGCCAGTGTGGGTGCTGCTGGGGTTCCCTTGAGAGAAGAGCCCGTGAAGGTCTGGCTCTGTTTCAAAGTCATTAAAGCTTGTATAAGGGAACTCGCACCTTGGCTCAGCACCCTGTCCTAGTCAGGGAAGGGTGGGTTGGGTTCTCCAGCTCGTCTGAGAGAAGCCAGGCCAGCAGCCCTGCTCCATCACCAGCAAATAAAAGTCCTGATAGCAAGGGCTTATTCAACTGCACTACTTAAATGCTGCTCCAGGGAAACTCACTCTTATCTTGTATGCACATATGTGTGCACACATGTGCATGGGCACTCTCACAATAGATAAAAAAAATTGTTGCATGCAGTAGGCAAAAACTTTAACTCCTGGACTTGGCTTTTGAAGAGGATGGCATAGGTGGGCTTGGTTGGGTTTCACTGGGGTTTGTTTGTGGTGTTAGGCTCAGTTCTTGCTGACATACCTGGGTCAGGGCCTTCAGACCTGGGAAATGAGGCAGGGTCTTTGGGCACAGAGGATGGGGCTGAGCTCCCACGCTCTGCAAGAGGTGAGGGACAGCATGGGACACTGGGCTCTCGACCCGGGGGCTTCCCTTTTAAGTTGAGTCTCTCCTGACCGAGGTTCACCAGACCTGCCCTAGACTCAACGTCAGGAGGAGGGGAACCACCCAGGGAGAGTCCTCAGACTTGAGCACCTAAAACTGAGATATCCAAGTGGGTACAGACAAATCTCATCCTTTCCTGGCCTTTCTCCAGGCTCTTTTAACCCTACACAGTGGCCTTTATTCAGTGTCAGCTGGGAAAATGCCTTCTTTTGGGGGTCTCTTCTCAGCTGTCCTTACAGGCAGCTGCATGCACCTTACAGTTCCTGCATGCGTCTGTGCTCCGGTGCTCCCTGGGGCTCAAGAAGCTCTTGTACACATGACCAAACACACATCCTCCTCCCTGATGTCTCAGCTTGTGTTTTACTTACCTGCGGTCATTAGGTTTAACAACGCTCTGTTAAAATGCTGATGTGGGAGACAATCATACCTTTTTTTTTCCTGGAGGCGGTGAGGAACAAGACATTTCTGACAATGCTGCTAACCGAACCACTTCTCTGGGAACCAGGAAGAGGAATTAAAATGGCCTCAGCTTTGTTTTCCTTCTGCGTGCATCTCTTTGACCTCGCTGTGGCATGGAGCCCTGCCTTTGGACACAGGGCTGGTCCCGAGCCAGCGATCGTTCCCTTTCACCAGGGCAGGAAGAGCTGAAAGAAAGGAGAGATTTGTTCGTAATGAATTGGCAGCCTTCTTGCTTGCCTTTCCCTGGGGATGGCTCTGTACCGTTACCGACTCAATAACCTCATGACAAGGAGCCAGGGGTGGAACGGATACCTCTGGAGCAGGCGTGGGTCCAGCTGCATTTTATTATTTGAAAATAATGCAGCTGGCACCGCACCAGGGGCAGCGCTGCTGCAAGGCACTTGTGTACAGCTTCCAGAAGCTACTTGTGCTTGTGCCACTGCTCCTTCTCACAGCCAGATCCTCGGGGAGAGGTGGGTTTGCACTGAACGAGTTCGGTGCAGGTCGCTGGGACTGATCTCGGCGGGCAGTGGCTGCAGCACAGACTCTGCTGCTGCTTCAGAAAGCTTTGGGTCTAACAGAGCTGCCCTCTCCACGAAGAGCTGCTGGTGAGCCTGCTGCTTCCACAGACAGCCTGGAGAAGGACTTCATGGGACAGCACTCGGTCAAGAGCAGCAGGAGTAGGACACCAAGGCAAGCACGGCCAGCCTCTATGTTTAGCCAATTTGCTCTCCTTTTTTGTGTCAGTCTCTGCTGAGCATCTGTCTCTCCGCTCAGTATGATGAGTGTGGAAACTCCATCTGTGTGACCCGGGGGCTGTGGCTGGTGTAAGGATTTCTACTGAGTTGCCAGTACGTTGCTGTTATGTTGCAGAGAAGTTTGCGGAGACAGCGCATCTCTACCCTTCCCAGGGAAAATAGACATTAACATTTTAGCAGGAGGATTCTGAAATAGCAGCAGTTTGGGAAAATCTGCTCCTACAAATCAGTTTCCTAAGACCATCTGCTTGAAGATCAGGCTGCTGGAAAGCTACCAGCAGTCAGATGAATAGGGAGAACAAAGGAGGTCATAAAGGGAGGTGTGGAGAGATGAGCAAGGCTTTCTGGATGGAGCAATGTGTTAAGCTAGAATTTATGGCAGGTGAAAATGAGGCAGCTGCAGAGACTAGTCAAAGTCAGAGCAGATAAACTGTGGTTTGCTGGCCCTCCTAAGTGAGATGTCCTCCAAGGAATCTGAAGAGGCAGATGAGGTACAGATGGAGGGCTGCAGCAGCTGGGAAGGTGGTTATTTCCCAGTAAAGCATCACTTCTGCTCCTTCCTTTTAAGCAATCATAAGTTTGGAGAATTAGTGCAAAGCCCATCTGCCTGTGACTTATGAGGGCCTGAAAGGTGAAGGTTCACAGCATCAGTGGGTTTCTGGGAAATTCTGGGAAAGACTGTGTAAGCTACAAAGTAAGGCAGAAATGTGAGAAATGGACAGGAGGTGAAAGCATGGGTTACAGAGAGAGATGCTGAGCCAAAGGTCTGCATCTTGGTAATGCCCTGGGACAGTGGTTGGAGATCAGGTAAATTTCCAGGGTTCAAGAGAGACAGTAGCTGGGTCCTGGGGGAGAGTGGTCATCTTTTGTCAGCCAGAGAAAACTGCTTTTTGCTCATTCAGACCCTGAGAAGTGACTTGGTTGGGTGGATCCATGTTTGTGCATCCTTTACAGAGAATAGAAAGGGAATATAAACCTCTCCTGGGGTATAGAGCACTTCCAGTTTGAGGGACTATCACAAGCATAAAATCATCTCAGTTTTCTCCTCTTCATCCCAGGCCCTTAAGTTTTCCCTCACATTAACTCTGAACAGACTTTAGCATCTCAGTCCTCAGCATCCTAGCCCTTGCCCTGTGAGCAAAGAATAGAAGATGGAAGAAGGTGGAAACATGCCCACTGAACTCAGGGAAGGTTCCTTCTTAGCTCTAGAGCCAGTGACCCTGAGAAGGTGATCAAGAAGTTTCTTCTTAATCCTAGCTCATTGTGCCCAACACACCATCTCAAATTCAGATCCATCTTACTTCAGACTGACAAAGCCATCCAACCCCTTTTGTAAGCCAGCCAGATGATTTGCTAGCAAGGACAGGGGATCTTTTTGGACCCAAGGAGGTGGCTGGGTGAAGCCCTGAGGCATGAGGACTGATCCATGCTATCACCTCATTGCCCAGCTGACAGGAGGGGCAGCACCTGTGGGGGCCTTCTGCTCCCAGGCTGTGAGGATCTGAGCCCAGAGAGCACACCCTGGCCATTTAGCTGTCTCATTTCAAAGACATTAAGTAAAGCCAAGCCTGCCAGCTTCCCTAATAAGCTGTTCCAATGTTTAATTGCCCACCATGATCAGAAATAGCATCTTATTTCAGGGCTTCTTTTACGTAATTTTAGCTGCCAGGCAACAGCTCTTTCCAAGAGGGCTGAAGTGCTCTCCGTGGTCAGCGTCTGTGCAGAGCCCTCTCCTTGGCACGCTGGCCACACCGAGCTCCTGAACCTGGACCTCGAGGGGTCTAGAGAAGGAGGGTGCTCTGAGATGTGCTCTTTTCTTCTTTTGCCACCCTCCAAAGCACATATCCCATCCTCTGCCTCATCACCACGTCCCTGCACATCCAGCATGGGTGATGAGATTCAGCCTCTCTGACTGCAGCCCTCCTGTGTCTGTGCGAGAGGATCGGAGCTGTCACCAGCACACCCATATACCTGTGGATATTATACCTTGTGGGCACTCTCACTTACGTGAATTTTGCCTTCCTGCTGAAAAATTGGAGGAGGATATTACACGAGTGCCCATGTGATGGCATCAAAGGGAAGACAAGCCCTATGGCCGAGCCTCCCACTGGTCATTTCCATGTCAGATGGAAAACCACTTTTTCTCCTCCTGCAACAGGAAAATAGGTAGCTCAGCACTGAATTTCACTCCTCGGGGCAAAACAGGAGTAAACTGCTGCTCCCTGTGCAAACAAAAATCAGCACCTCCTTCGGCCCAGACACCCAGCTATAGTGGAAAAAACGTAAGCAATTGGACAGTCCTGCTTTACCTCATCTAATGCCAGTCCAAGTATTCCCAATAATTAGGCCTTTCAGCCTGGAGCCACAGCTGCTTCCTATTTTCCCGAAGCTGTACAGAGCATTAGTCATCTCACTGGGGTTTTTTTATTGCTGTGACTGCAGCCGAGTAAGCGCACCGCCAAAATCCAGAGAAGCCAAATCAGGATTAATTCAGAATGTACTCCGGGAGCTTGAAATCACCTCCTGTCCCCCTTCTGAGCCCCTGTTCTCCCTCCCCACCCAAACAGCTCCAGTCTGCCTGAAGAAATGTCCTCCTCCTAAGTCTGCTTTCTCAACACGTACCAGGTTGCCCAAAACCAAGCAGTGATTGTTGGCACTTCCACCCCAAATGTTATATATTAACCAATCTTGGGAATGACCTTGACACTTAATTAGTCATCTAGTCCTTCTTGAAGGCAAAGCTCTTCCCCACTGGTTATAGAGGGGATGGGGATCAGTTACCAAGCAGGAGCATTGCTCTGATTTTGGCAGGACGTGAAGAAGAGCAAGTGTGAAGGAGACCCATCTACCCTTGCCCGTCAGCTTTGTAACTTAACATGCCACCTCCACTTGGTTTCCAGGTCCCCTACCCTCGCCCAGCAAAAATATTTGCTCTTTCCAGTTTCATTTATAACATCTTAGCCAAGCAGCGATGACCCAGCAGAGCAGCCCTGAGCCAACGTTTGTCTTTGCCGTGCAGTGACCTCTGATCCTTCCTCTCAGCCTGCACCTAAAGTGTGAGCTTGCCTCCGTTTTCTGAGGCTGCAAGAATCTGTGGAAATGGTGAAAATAGGGTAGCTGGCCCTGGAGGTGGAAATTGGATAGCTGCATGCTACTAATCCACATCACACCCGCATCACAGAGCTACAGCTGCTTTATTGCCTCTCTTTCCCCTTCACAGGTAAAGCTGTGTCTGTGCAGGAGGAAGCAAATAGCCTCCATAACAAGCTTTTTTTTAGGTGAATTCCTGCCCCAGAGGCAGTTCGCTTCACATTTCACCTAGTGCTGGGCAGAACCATTTTGACTGAGAGAGGAACTGACCTGGACATCGCTGTTCAAAACCCGCGGTGAGCCCAAGCCTTGTAAAGTTTCTTTTTTCTTTTTTAAATTAGAAAAGTTTCTGCCCTTCCTGCTTTCAGCACAGATGAGAAGTTTTCACTCCATTAATACTGGATTTTGTGTCTGGGCAGGAGCTGAATTATGGGACCGTCTGATTAAAAACCCACATTAAATCTTTATTGAGATGAGCTGTCTGATTATAGAAGTCATATTCCTATTATTTCTAACTTGGCCACCAGCCGGAAGAAGCTGGAAAGTCCAAAGAAACAACTGACCTTGTCTGCTTCACACTTCAACCATTAAATGACTCAGGAGTAGGGGAGGGACAGCATTTCCCAGAAAAATGGGACCAGAGCTAAGGTGCAGGTGCCCGAAAAAGGAGCCCCAGGAGCAGAGGAGATGGAAGATCCCCATTTTGAGTCAAAGACGGACTTCAGTAAAACATTGCTGGCTTCTGGAGGGTTTTGTCCAACGCAGTTGTCTGTGCTCAGAGGATTCTCAGGATCCTTTGGTTTAACTTTTTGGATGGGAGAGGACAGGATGCTGGGAGAAGCAGGGCGCCAGCTGTGTTTCACAGCTGGCCAGCTGCTGTTTTCCTGTTGTTAGGAGGCGAGCAGGACGCCTGCTGCCTTCCACAGGGAGCAACATCAGATTTACTAAAAGATTTCAGCCCCCGAATGCTCCCTGACATAACAAACCTCCGTACTGGCTTTACTTTCAATTGTTTTGGTGCTAGACTGGACGGAAAAACACATAAACAAATGGAAAAGATAGCTAGAGAAAGGCGGCTTCACTGTTTTGTTTCTTCGATAGGGGCTTTTTGAATGCTATCTGAAATGAAAGGATGGTCTTTTGGTTAAAGAGCTGATCTGGGACCTTGCTTCTGGCCTTAGCTTCTGGCCTTAGCTGCTGGCAGCCACAGACTCCACAGTAGGTGAGTCAGGACTGAGTTCCCAAAAGTGTCTAGCTCCAGCTTAGACACTGAAATATCTTCCTGGATCTGGCTTTCACTATACGTGGGTCTCAATTACCTTTCTGGGAATCCAGATGAAAAATGTCTTTTTTCTTCTTGCTGTTTGTCCTCTTGCCTGGAAGCTATTTGGAAGGAGCTGAAAGGGAGCTGAGGGTTGCTGAATGCACTCCTGGTAGATGCATGAGGCCACGTGGACTCAATCTTCTACAATCCTTCAGATACATCCATGTCCAAGGAGTGAGCGTTGCTGACTCCTGCTCGGTTAGCAGAGAGGTGCTGGGGCTGTGCTCACACCTCTCTGGGAGGTAGCTGCTTCCCTCCACTGCCTGGGCACGGAGCCAGGCTCTGGCAGCTCTGGGCTGTGGTAAATCTGGATGGACCAACCTTCAAACGGCAATTTTTGTCCTCTTAATGAAGTGAAAACTCTTCAGGAGGAGGATCATGGCTTCTAATGACTTACTGGTGACAAGTGCAGCATATCTCCCCGTGCTTTTGTAACGCAGGCAATAAACACGCCTTCCGGTATGAGCTCATCCATCTTTGTTCTTTTGTTCCTCGGAAGAAGCTTCTTTCGTGGCTTTGTGTGGTGGCTTCTTTTATTTTTCACCTTATTGTGGCTCAGGTATTGTGCCAGGTTCATACAGAAATGTCACCATTCCTTCTTGTAGGCAGTTTCCTGCAGCAGAACAGAGGAGCCCAGGGGAGGCCGCGGCCTACAGTCAGCGCCGCCATGTCACCCAGAAGTAGAAAAGAAAATGCAGTCAATGAAGTTGTTGTTTTTTTTAACACAGTATAATAGTTCAGTCTGTCAAGAGCAAATGCAAATCAGGGGAGGGCACTTGTAAAGCAAATGAATGCAAGACGCAGAAATCAGTGAGCCGTGCTTTCTCTCGAAGCTGGGCCTTGGTTTGTGAGCAGGACTGACTCACACGGGATCGGCTGATGTGGGTGCTGCCCCTCCACAAGCACAGCCTGTCCTGTGGTCACTGCAGCTGAGATAAATCGATCTGGAGGCACCTGCTGTGCCCCACAGTCCAGCCAGCACTGCTAGGACATAACCCGGTGCTTTCATGTACACTGCTTGTGATCTGCTTCAGGAGGCTGCCCTGTAAACGCTTGGGCTCAGAAGTTGCTTCTTGAGCAAAACATCGGCCATCCAGGCAGAAGGAGCAGGGAACATAGCTAAGGGGAGTCCTTTTTTCTTTTCACAGCTGGCAGAATAGATGATGGATGGGAGACCTTCACCCTTCAGAATGGCATCTGGAGATACCCAAACCATCTCAAATGTCCCCAGATACCTTTGTGTGGGTAGCTGAAACTCACAACTTTGCCCTGCAGGCAACAGAGCCTAGGGAGCTACCTGGCTACACATAATGTAGATGTTTGGGTCATCAGCTGAATCACTCCCTGTGCTCTGCTGGCTGCACTGGCTCCCTTGACCCTAATGGAGATGAAAGCCTGGTGCCCTACCTTGAGATACCTTGCAGGTAGTTTAATTTAGACCTGAATCTCCTCCTGACGTGGCTGCTCCAGGAGGGCATGGGTCTCCTGGAAGTTCACCGTTGTCTCTCACACCCCTTGTGCCAGTGTGAGCACAGCAGTACTGATGTCAGGTTCAACACCTTGTTGAATCCTTTCCATCTATGCAAATAGGGGAAAAGCAATCCCATACCAATCAATGGTATCCTATCCAGGCTTTGATGGGCAGTGTTCTCGTGCCATGAGCATGTATACACTGGGAATGGGACTTCGTTCCCCCTAATTGTTGATAATTATATCTGTGCTGGGCTGTGCTCTCTTCATAGGCAGCAGAGGGTGAGGGACAGAGATACTTCAAGCTGGGATTATCTCCGCTAAACCTCCACTGACTGTAAGAGAAAGCCATCTGACTAACGTACTTACTGTTGTATCCAATACTGTAATTATTTTGTTTTTTCTTCTTCTTTTCCCTTCTAGCTCAGAGTGCAGGATGGCAGACGGTGACACAAATCTTCCAACTATCGAGAGAAGGCTGGGACTGCAGATATGGGGCATAGAGGTACGACAACACAGCAGTGATGTCATGTGTCTTGTGTGTGTGTTTCAAGGAAGATATTCTTGAAGTAATCTGGGTAGGAAAAGAGGGTCTTACAGATAAGATACAGCAGTGGGAAACAGGAAACACAGCTTCTTCCTATGCCACTTCGAATGTGTTGTTGCTTGGTGTTTTGGTGTTCCTCCTCTGTAAAACAAGGATAATACTAAGGAAACATGAATTTGGTGGGACTGATGGTGTTCCTCCAGCACTGGAGTCTTTCTTAGTCCGTTTAGGGAACAATTGTAAGGCTGCTTTAGCACACTAGAAATGAATTACTTCTTTCAGCAAGAAGAAGGATTATGCATGAGTAGCCTTAGTCTTTACCAGCAGCGTGGCAGCTGCCGTGATGAAGGCACATATTTTTGCAGTGAAGGCATCCCATGGAGTCTGTTTCCATCTTATCCTTAGCTTTCCCACTCTGACTGATAGGACACTGCAGGAATATTGCAGCCTGCAAAGTCACCTTCTGCTTGGGGTGGTCTTTGCTTGTAGTTTGGAGCCAGGCTGTGTTCAGTTTTGCTTTGTTCTTGTTCATTTCACTGAGGATGTTCCCCTGCAACAAGAGGGGGCATAAAATGAGGTGCATAGACAGCCTAGGGGAGAAGTGGGAAGGGTCTCCAACACATGTCTCTAAGTGTTGGTGGCCCTCTGCAAATCCCAGCCAAGTTCCCAATACTACAGGGTCTTTGCCTTTCCATTTCTCTCCAAAACACTGTACCAAGCTGTTTGCTAGAGGATCTGTAATTAGAGACGTATCGGTTCTCGAGGGTCAGGTTGGTATGCTGGGAAACAAGTCAGGCCACCAAAAAAATGCATGTCTCTAATTCCAGGGAACCACAGAGTCAGTTCCAGCCCAGGAGCTCGATGTGTACTGGTGGGTGGCACACCCAGCCACCTACGCTGGGCAGGCACGGCTGGTCAATTGTGCACTTGTACCAGATGGAACATGCAATTAAGAGTCTGGAGGGTTGAAAGACACATCAGTGTCCATCTTTTCTCAGCACTGCCAGTTGCTCTGAATCCCAAACAAAGTGGTTATCCTAACAAAGCTCTGAAAATTATCCTTGAGTTTTATGGGTACTGATTAAAAGCCATGCCCCAGAACTAAATGTAGGATGAGATGTGTGCAACCACCTGGGAAGTTCCCCACAAATGCAAGCCCTGGAGGACTTCAGCATGACCTCTAGGTCTTCTTGCCTTAGACCTACAGGATTGCAAAGGGGAAAGGAGAGTTTAAAAAAAAAAAAAAAAAAAAAACTTGTCAGTCTAGGCAAGCAGCATTTTCATTTACACCTTCTTACCCCCTAGTATGTTTGGAATTTCCCCTAGAAGTGATTTTTCCCAGTCCACGGGCACAGCCCTGGTTCTTCCTTTTCCAAACCCTCATTGTCACCTTGGTGTTTCATGCCTCCTGTGCAAGTTCTATCAATGACCCAAATACTCATTTTCTTACAGAATATGAAGATGGTTCCTGTACCTGAAAAAGCTTATGGGACTTTTTTTGAAGGGGACTGTTACATAATTCTGCACGTAAGTAAGGCAAATGTTAGCCTCTTTGGTAGGCAACAGGTTCAACGTTGTTTCTTTGGTTCCAGCTAATGCTGGACAGTAGAGAGGCTCTGCAGCCCTTCTCCCTCTCCCCCTTAGGAGACCTCCCAAATTAGATTCAGACCTGCTTGCAACCAGTTGTACCCAAGCTAGCCAGAAGCACAAGGAACTTCTGAGAATTAACCCTACTGTTGGGTTGTGCAAAGTGTCCTCTGTGGGAGGACAATGTGCTGCACTAAGCTCCCAGACTTCCTTCCAAGTCTCTTCAAATGCAAAGAGCAATCCAGGCCCCATTGCATCAAACAACATCCATATGGTGGGAACTAGAAGCATTTCTCACTTCTGGGTCTGAGTGTTCCTTCTGCAAACAACTCCATCAGTCAAGGGACAGAAAAGCCTCCACTATTCCACATTAAAAAAAAATTCATATTCACTATACATCAGGCTGGGAAAGCAGACTGGATAACAATCCAGAATGACTCGTTTGCACTAATTCACCATGCACATGCTTTTATGGTACCTTTTGAGTGCTTTGGGGAATAGATTTGGTAGCAGCCACCCAAAGACATGCTTAGACCATCCTTGCAAGGGGCTGACTATAATCACTATAGATTTTGATGCTCACAGGCTCAGCTTATGTTGCAATAGCTTCCCCAGGTAGAAAAGCCCTTAGAAAATCCACGACTCTCCTTCCCACCTGCAGATAAGAGGGTAAAAATATTCATCTTTGCGTTCTGCATCTTGACTGGATGCTCTCCAAACAAATTGTCTGCAGGACAACGGGACTTTGATCGTTTTCAATAGCAGTGTATTAAACTGAGTGATTTTGCCACAAATTAATCAGCTGTGCCTAGAGGAACTGAACTGTATTTTATTCAAGTTCTTCTAGTGTTTTACACCACGGTATCACTGCACAAAGCAAATAAACAGAACTTAGTGTCAAATCGAGTTTATAAAATGAGCTTTTATTATCTTTTCCAGGCATGGATGATAGGATTTAACACAGTAGGTGCTGAAAAATAGCTGGCGTAAGTCACATAACAGTAAGCACACCTGTTCTCAGATCGCTTGCCTTTTCTTTCTAGGCTATTGGATTTTTCTGTAATAAGATGAATCACAGCATGCACACACAGGCTCAGTTTCCTTTGGAGTTATGTCTCTTTTGCAAGTCAGCAGGAATTCACAGGCAGTTGGTGCTACTATGTAGCACGATATGAGAAAGAGAAAGGGATAGAAAGGATAGTATCTCCAGGCAAATAAATAGCAGTGCATATTACTTTTTTTTAAGTGATTTATGAGAAGAATGTCCTTAAAGTTTTAATATCAAACTCTACAAAACTAGGACAGGTTGAACACACACATTTTTGGACTTTCACAGGTGCTCAGTTTTCTTTGATAGCAAGAGTCATAAAAGCATATACGACAGAAACATGCTTCAGTGCAATACGAATGTAAGCCGTATTCTCCTGAATCAGGTCGCTGGCTCCAGGCTGAGCTCCTGTGGAACATCATAGGGTTCCATCCCGTCTCCCCTTGCCCAGCAGCATTATTTGCTGCAGATATCTGGACTTTGCCCTCACTCAGCTTTCTCGCCTCTTCCAGAGCAAAAGAACCTCTCGTGGCACGGCTGTGGATTTGCATTACTGGATTGGCAAGGATTCGTCTCAGGATGAGCAAGGTGCCGCAGCCATGTACGTCACCCAGCTGGACACTGCACTCAGGGGAAACCCTGTGCAGCACCGGGAGGTGCAGGGACACGAGTCTGAGACCTTCCAAAGCTATTTTCGCAATGGCATTATGTGAGTAGCATAAAAGGCTTTGCAGCAACATCATGGTCCCTGGGGCTTTCTCTGCTTCCCTCTGTCTCAGAGGCATCAACATTTCAAAAATGGAGCACTGGGGTTGTTCAAAATTCAGAGGAAAAACTTCCCATTTTGAAAAAATTAACTGTAAGCGTTGGGACTGGACCCATGTCATTCTGATCTACTGACTGTTTTCCCAGATGTTTTCTGTAAAAGGTTTTTAACCTCCCTTTTGTTCACTGTAAGGTCTTCCTCTCCTCCACACACTTTAGATTAATATGCCCATCCACAGCACTTTAAACTAATAGACACCTTGAGGAGAAGTGTTGATTTGGCTCACACTGGGAGTAATTTTCCTGCAAAGGAAGCAAAGATTGACTCTCTGAACTAAGCCATCTAAAAGATAGTATTGCGTTAACCCTGTGGTGTTGAGTCCAAACCTGTGGTCATGACTCCCTCTGGGGTCTTTGGAAGGTGACTCCGAAAGACGTCCTCCAGGAGGACCTTCGCTGGCAGTAAGTGGCCAGTGAAGTAGTTCCTTGCTTTTAAACAGCTGAAGAAAACCCAGATGAAAACCCATCCTCAGACTCTACCCAGTCTTGCTCTCAGTATCTCAGTATTGTGCATCTCTACAGCCTCTCATGAGTTTCTTCAGGCCTTTTCTGAGACAGAAGAGTGCTTTTATCCTCATTTTAAAGACGAGTAAAGGGCAATGAAGGACTAAAATTCAGGCCTTCAAAAGCATTTGGGTATAGAAGTCTATTTGGAAACCTATCTGGCTCTGAAATCAGTATGAGTTAGACTTCATCTTGGCCTAAACCACATACATAAGGTCAAGCAGGAAGTCTGAGTCAGAATGAGAAATTAAAACAGGCTCTTTCCACACCTTGGCAGGTAGACTAATCAGCAGAGCATCCTTCTGTGGATTCGTAGAACTGTGCCAAACAAGTCTAAAGCACTGTGAATCACTCACAAGCCTGACCACATTTGCCAGTCTTTTCCAAGCTATAATAAAACATACTTATTTTCCACATAGCAAAACTATAAAACTCTCAACAATCACCTCTTTCCCACAAACGGCAATTAGATAGCTTCAACTGTTACTTTAAGGCCTGAAGCATGAACATTGGGTTAGATTTCTAGAATGGACTAGGATATGTGGAAAGTGGTTAGACTTATCCAAAAAACTGTTAAAATATTCCGGGACTTCTTTGAGGGACTATGTGCTCTCATGATGTGATTGTGTCCTCCTTGCAAAGCTGCAGAGGGATGGAGGGATGGCATCATGCAGTGAGACAATTACAGTGCTAACAGCAGCTATTGCAAAGTGTGTGTTCAAGGATGGAAGGACAACAAAATTGGTAGATGAAATCTGAGAGAAAGACGGTGTCCTGTATCCCTTTACAATAGCATTTTGTTCTGCTTATGGCAACAACTTTCTATCTAAGCTGCTTTAAACAGAACACCTATTTTGAATAAAAACAAATTTTAGCAAAAAATGTATTGTCTGCAAAACATGGCTCATTTTTTATTTGACTGTTTATGGAAAATTTCTGAGATGCCACTGCCATGCTTAATGGGACTTTCAGTTTGGTTGTGTTATGTCTCCATTGCCATCCCTGACCTGCCCGTTCATCTACACGCACCACGGTGCACGACAGCAACACCCACACTGGGTGGATGGACAATGTGAGGAGTTGTCTGACCAGGGACCAGGAACAGTAGAGTGAAGCAACACAGCACCATTTCACATTCCATTTTTAGGACTTTGAGATATTAGCTCTAGATTTTTTACTTGTCAACAAAAGCTTGAGATGTTCTCAGAGGATAGAGGGGACTTTATTTTCTAACCAACCCTAACTCTTTATTCTTTGTTGCACAACAGCTACAAGAAGGGAGGAGTGGCTTCAGGATTTAAGCATGTGGAGACCAATATGTACAACATCAAACGTCTTCTTCATGTCAAGGGGAAGAAGCATGTGACAGCCACGGAAGTAAGCACGGGAGCTCCTCTCCTTATGGATCATTTCTCCTTGCCTCCCCTCCTACACCCATATTCTATCAGGTCTGCCTGCTCAATAGCTCTTTTCTGGTCAAGCATCCTCACTGGGGTTTGGTATAATCCCAAGAAAAGCCATTTGGCTCAGTGCTAGAAAAATGATCCTGTTGTTGCAGACCAGTTGTTACGTCCCCAGGGCAGTTTCTCCATGCCTGTGACTTGTCTCCTGTGGCTCTCATTGTCCACTCCATTCGCCGAGCCTTTTCATTTCCTCACAACAGGTAGCACTTTCCTGGGACAGCTTCAATAAGGGTGATGTGTTCTTGCTGGACCTCGGGAAAGTGCTGATCCAGTGGAATGGACCCAACTGCAACATTGCTGAGAAATCCAGGGTGAGTAAAGGCAAAAGCACCGTGGTTTATTGGAGGTATTTTTTGATCACGGGTTGGGAAAAATAAAAAAGAGAGAGACACATACAGAACTCAGTGTTTGTGAAGATGGAAACAGTATTCAGTGTTTGCACAGTGAGAATCTGATTAAAACCAGGATCACAGAGCTGAACAGAGAAAATCCTGGTAAATCTTCTACTTCCTCATCCACTGATATCCACTGTTCCAGAAAGGCATCCATCTCCCTCTGGGGAGGTCCATCGCCAGCCCTCTGTGCCCTGTAGTTTGTGTGACATAAGAATAAAAAGTCAGTAGCACCAGTAGATTTAACTGCAGAAGATTTAACAGTAGATTTAATTCAGCCAGGGGTAAATGAATTTCAGTTTTTTACATCACAAGGAATTCCAGCTTGGTCAGTATGAGACAAGCAGGAATGCATAAACCAGGTTTTGATAGGTCAGATCCCTAATTATAAAGGCACTTTACAAAGGGATCGTTAATCCTTATTTCTCTGATAGAGGAACTGTGATATAGAGATGTAATAAACCAGATTTATCTACAGGTCATCAGCAAAGCTGATGGTTGTCATTATACACAGTAAAAGGCAAGTGGGACTGCTCTTCACATAATGGCACCTGATGATCTGGGGTTGGGGGAGACCTCACAGGGAAGGCAGTTGTCCAGGGCACGATGGGTTGAGATAAGAGCCAACAGAGGGTGAGACAGAGAAACTCCTGAGAGAGAGGAAAAGGAGCAAGACAGAGGGAAGAATAGAAGAACAGACCATGGGTCATCTCAGGCCTGGCAATCAAACAGGTCATTCCCTAGGTCTAACAGGGATGTCTCCCTTTAAAATCTGTTGTGGTAGGAGTCACGGGGGGAAAAAAATCAATGGAAGATGGAAATAATTTGTTTGGCATTTCACTCTTTTTTCACAGAAAACATCCATGTTTTTCAAATACTTGAAACCTTTACATGTAAAATATCACCACAGGACAACCAGGGTCCTACAGCTCTGCAGCATTCAGCCTCATTGTCCTCAGCATGTGTCTCTCTCCCAGAATATTTTAGGATTATTGGACCTGCTTGTGTACTGTCACAGATAAGCAATACCTGCTCTGGCTACTGCATATCTGCGCCCTGCGAGACCAGCCACCAATAGTTATGTACTAAGCAGTACTTTTCTGAGATTAAGTTAATAAACAGGCATAAAGGACACATCCCCATTTTTAAATAGCAAAATCTGGAGGACACTAGCATCTTTGGAGAGCTGTGGTAATCTGTCTTAGACTATTAGTACTCAGTCAGTGCTCTAGGTCTGACACAATGCTTGCTGAATTTGTTGTATGGATCAAGATTAATCCCCTGATGATCCTTGTGCAGGGCCTCGCGTTGGCTCGTAGCATCAGGGACAGTGAAAGAGGTGGCCGTGCTCAGATCGGCATCATTGACAACGAGAAGGACTCCCCTGACCTCCTAAAGATCATGAAGATGGTGCTGGGGGAGAGGCGTGGGGAGCTCCGAGATGCCATCCCGGACACGAAAGCAGATGAGCTGCAGAAATCAAACGTCCGGCTCTACCAGTAAGTCTGGGGCTGGGCCTCCAAACCCCATCCCTTGCCACAGCAGGTGCTGTGCAGCCTGACTTTGCATGTTAACTCTGTCTTGCAGTGTCTACGAGAAGGACAATGACCTGGTGGTACAGGAGATAGCCACCCGGCCTCTGACACAGGACCTGCTCCAGCACGAGGTGAAAGGCAGCCCTCATAGCAGTAAAAGGATGTTGTGGTTCTCTTTATGTTCAGCTGAGCACCTCTTTCTATAGGATACCTCAATTTTCTGGAAATTATCAGCCCTTCCATCCTTCCAGATTGTGTCCTCCCCAAACAAGACAGCTTAGCCTCTACCTACAGCTCCAGTGGCCGGAGGCGGGCAGCGGGTTGAAGCTGTTCTAGCAAAAGAGATGGCAAACCCACCCTGTCAGCCAAGGACAGTGTTACCTTGGCAATCATTATAAAAGGAGAGTCAAAGCTGGAGGCCAGGAATAAATTCCAGATAGAAACGAGGCTTCTTAATATCTGATGTTCTGCTATAACTCTCCATCTGCAGCATTCAGAGCAAATTAGCACTGTGTTCAAAAAAATCATGAATTTAGATATAATTTCCTGCTGTAGTAAGTGACTAGTCTCAATGACGTTCCCCCAGCCTGAAAACCAAGAATCCTTTGGTCTCACAGTGGGTTGTCAGTTTGGACCACCAGCTCTCTGCAGAGGAGACGGGTTGCCTGGCAGCCATCTCATCCTGCTGGGGTTCAGGATCCTGATGCAACACTTTTAGCTTCATACTGGGGACACATAATAGTTATGAAGGTCTAGGGTTGATGGTACTTGTTAGCCCAATTTTGAACCAGTAAATCCATCCTGTGTTGCCTCTACTAATGGTTAGCCAGCATTAAAACTCTGGAAGGCAAGGAAATGAGCTAATCTACATCTAATCTAAGTCTTCAACGAGAATCCAACCTGGGTAGGCTACAAATGAGGATCTTTGCTTGAAGAGATCTTTTTACATATATTTTTCGGTTTCTCCTCAGGACTGCTACATTTTAGACCAAGGTGGCTTTAAGATTTATGTCTGGAGAGGAAAAGCCTCCAACCAGGAAGAGAAAAAAGCAGCCTTCACTCGAGCTGTGGTGAGTAGTGCGAACAACGTCGTGGGAGGTTAACTAAGCGCTAATCTAGATCTGACCACTAATTACAATTAAGAATAGGTCTTGAGGAGCTGGCCTGGGTAATAACAGAGAAAGAGCTTGAACTTCTATGGGAGGTGCAATGACATAATGTAAAATTTTTATTCAGCAAATCTCACTAGGGTCTGTCACTGAGACTAAGAGGAAATTGGTTAAAGAAAAGCAAATGTAAAAGAGAATGTGTCACTATGTGACATGGTAAGTGGTAGACTTGTGGAATTTGTTGCTTCAAGAGATGGTGGAAGCAGAGAGTATCAGCAGGGCTGAGAAAGGATTAGGCCAATTCATGGTCAATGGGTCCATAAACAGATACTAAAGGGAGTAGGCTCTTATAGCCTCTGTAACATCCATGACCCTATATTGTGAATATTAGGGAGAATGAAGGGATCACATTGAGGATAGTTACAAGGCTCACATGTTTTTGCTGAGCAGCATCTCTTACTGCCACTGTCCAAGGCAACATGGATCACTGCTCTGAACAAGAAAGACATGTCTTGGGTTCCCAACCAAGTATAATACTTCTGAGCAAGTCAGTGGGGAACTCAGTTTCTTGGGCTCTCTGAAAAAACACACCTGATATTAGGTGCTATGGGACTCAATCCCAAGTCCATTACAGGCAACAAGTATTTTTCAGAGTGTTGATGGGGTTGGGCCCATGTGAATTAGAAGCTGTCACAGGGCTCTTCCACTTGGTAAAAAGAGATCTGTTATTAACTGTTAGTAACTCAGATCGGTCAACCTGTGGAAAAACCATGGCTCCTGTTAAGGTAGAACACTCCAGCAGAGCACACAGGTGCCTGTGCTGCTCCTTCAGATGACTGCCATGCAGTCATTTTCTGGCAGAGCATGCCTCACCACTTCCATTCAGACAAAATTAGCCTCATGGGAACCTGAGTGTGTAAGGCATTTGGTAGTTTTGCATGGTAGCTTGCAGATGGAAATGAAGACTACAAGGGAACTTAGCTTTTAATTCCTCTGACTTCCGTGAAGAACATAAATGGCCTCATTTTCAATGAGATCTTACTTGGAGATACTGAACCTCAATGGCCCCACCTTCAGTGAGATCCTACCTGGAGATACCCAACTTCAATACCAAGTGCGCCTATTGTCCCAGAGAAGAAAAGCTTGGATGAACTTTGACTTAAAACTTATCTCACAATCCTCTGTGCTCCTTTCCAAAGCTTAACCCAGATGCTTTTTATAGGCAATCAGCTCTGCAAATTCTGGCCCTGAGCTACAAATGTAGAACAACAGATATCTCTTTCTTTCAGCGTGGCAGGTGGGAGGGATGGGAAGACCATCTGCTCTGCTTTTTCCTGGGGGTAGTATGTGGCTGCGGTATTTACAGCAGAAGATGAATGCTCAGAAAGCCCACACTCAGGCTCCTTCCCTGAACCATGGCTGTCAGCATTGTACCTCCAGGTCATCCTGGAGTCTGCCATGATAAACATGAGAGCAGTGCTCAAAAACCAAGCAATGACTTTGACATTGTGGCAGAACACAGATCATCTTCACCCTTATCACATTGCTTCAACAGAGGTGCTTGATACACTCTTTTAACTCAATAGCTGCTCTATTTCAAAGAAATATGTTTTCAGGGGGAAAAAAAAAAAAGAAAAAAAACAGATTTATGAGAGTTTTATCCCTTCAGGATACATGCCACACTCTGGGGTATGTAACTTCCTCCATCCCTTCACTATCTTGGCATGCATGCTCTCTACCATGCTAAAGGGAGGACAGGATCCCTGTTTTAGAGAGGGTCTTTTTGGCATAAAAATGAATTGAACTAGGCTCTCAGGTCATGGGCACATTCCATCACTGTTCCCTCCCCCTCCACTCCTGGTTCTATGACCAGAAGCTCTCTACAGAGCTGAATGAGATAGGAGGCTGTGCATTAGACCTATTGAGTTAGATTTTCTTCAAGACTTAGATACCATGCATAAATTAAGTTTAGGATGTGATCCAGCTGGCCGTCCTCTAAATTTGGTTCGCAGTAGACATCTGCATAAGTCTGAATGCAAGTGTCTTCATCTTGGGGTGAATCCTGCCCTTGGTTATGCTGCTGTGTTCAGCTGCAGGTGGAAGTTTGCTTTTGGGGCTGGTTTAGGCCACTTCTTCTCATGTCTATGAGAACTTTGATGTGTCCCCACTAATGCCCCTTTTCTACCCCATTAGGGTTTTATCCAGGCCAAAGGCTACTCTCCTTCTACCAACATTGAAGTGATCAACGATGGTGCAGAGTCAGCCATGTTCAAACAGCTCTTCCAGAAGTGGACAGAAAAAGCTGAAACACTAGGGCTTGGCAAGGTCTATACCGTTGGCAAAACTGGTGAGTATGTTTTCAGAGCCATGACTTACCCTGCATTTGACTTCGCTACCTGTGATAAACTACCGCTGAGATAACAACATCATTCACATTAACTGTTCCCTGTCCTCAGCCCTTTGAAAATCCAGTGCACATTCTTCTCATGTCCTGTATTTTCCACCTTTCTCAGTAGAAAAAATGATTCAGCAATTGAACAATGTTCAAAACTGCTGAGGCTTTTTGTATAAACCAAACTGCCACTTATTCCAAATGTGAATGCTGGCAGAAGATCAGCCTCATCTGAAAAATGTGTGCAGAAAATTCACACTTGTAGAACTTCTTAATTTTCTTTAGAGAGGGCTAATGATGAACCTGGTAAGGAAGTGTTGAACAACATTCTGCTTTCATTTACACTGGCATCCAGCCAAGCCCCTCCTGACGTCAATGGAATTATTCTGTATTTACACCAGTGTAAATGGTGCCCCCATTTATCATGCTGCTGAAGTGAATATTGCAAGGCATTAACCCCAAAGAGTAAACACAGAAGAGAGATCTTCCTGACAGAGAGAAAAATGACAGAGATGCTGAACGTCCCCATCAGTAATATCTTCGGAGATACAAATACCCTTCTTTTGCAAGTTCTCTCTCCCTGCTGTCCATATATACTCTCTTTATCATGAGCTGAAGAACCGTAGGCATTCTAGTTCTGAAAGTAGCATTCAAAAAATGAGGGAAATATGTATAGATTTGGAAAACAATTACGAATTTTTGGTCATGAGAACTTCTATTTTTATCTGCCAATCATCACAACTTTCCAGTAAAGTACTATATGGGCAGTTGCCAGCCTGTAACTGATCAACACTGGAGTATGTGAGCTCTTGTATATCCCAAAATCAACATTTGCCTACTGCAGACCAAGTTTTTCTTATATGCATAATGATTGTGTGTGTGCACGAGGGTGGTACATAGGGTTTGTATGTTATTGTGCATTCACTGGGTTCTTGCTTTTATTCTGCTGGTGCATGCAGCCAAGGTGGAGCAGGTGAAGTTTGACACGACTCAGCTCCATGCCAGACCAGAGGTAGCAGCTGAGCAGAGAATGGTGGATGATGCCTCTGGGGACATTGAGGTGAGAGACCTCCTTTGGCTGACAGAGGATGCAACTACCAAAGCGTTTCCAAACTTCTCTTCCTTTTCACACGCAGCAGCTGTATGAGCTGTGCCCACCTATCCTCAAAGAAGCATGGTTGTGGCCAGAGTAATCTGCTTACAAACTCCAACCAAGCAGCTCTTACCTCTAGGGCATTTCTCCTCCAGCCCATGTCCACCAGAGCAAAGTAGCCACCAAGTTGAACCCTCTCCTGCCACGTGCACAGGGCACGAGGCTGAATCAGGCAGCTCCCTTCTCACACTGTCCCCTAGTTCAGTCCGTATTACATGTGTCAGTGCAAAGCAGAGGCCACTCTCATTTTCCTGTGGCCTCCCATGGAAGACAGAACTAGTTGAGAGATGGGACATGGGTCTGAGAAGCTGCACCTCCACCTCCTTGAGGGCCACTGACTGTTCAGCTATGTCACATATATTATGACAGTCACTAGGTAGATGTGACTTTGCCAGCAAGCGCTTTAATCAAGCTGGGGAAAAACAAGCTGGCATCCAGGAGAGAGAGGAAGACCTCTCTCCAGGTCTTTCCAGATGGTCTCAGGTCTTTCCAGATGAAGACCTGAACTTCAGTGGTCTTTTAGCAAAGGGACTGTTCTGTCTTCACGTTGACTACACTGCTGCTTACCAACATATTTCTCACACTAGGTGTGGAGAATTGAAGACCTACAAATGCAGCCGGTGAATCCCAAGACATATGGGCAGTTCTACGGAGGCGATTGCTACCTGGTCCTGTACACCTACCTCAGATCAGGCAAGCCTCACTATGTCCTCTACATGTGGCAGGTAGGTCAAACTGAAACAGAAGGGACTGTGCTGTGTCTGCTAGAAGTCTAAAACTCAAAGAAAGGGTTGCACACAAAAATCCTAAGCAAAACATCCAGAAGAACTTGCGTGCCCTTTGCTCATCAATTGTCCACTTGGAAACATCCCAAGCTCTGCTTTGTAGGCTGCATGGACACTGAGCCCAAGCTAGCATCAGGCTGAGAGCCAGCAATGTCATATAGAAGTGGTGAAGGATTATAGGGCTTACAATGCAGAGGTTAAACTTTATGGTCTTTCAGATTGTCCTTTAAGGCCTCAGCTCCTAGGGTCTAGTGAGTATATGAATACCAATAGCTCTGCTCTTTAAATTATAATTTCCTCTCCTGGAATGCATGCTTTTCTCTAAAGCTTTGAAAATGTGATCCTACAGGCTTCAACAGAATGAAATAAATGAAATGTAAAAATCAAGTCATTTTTTACTCTCATTATATTGTACACAGGGCTTTGGATTGACAAGATGTTACACTTTGCAGAGCTTTACACCCTTCCCCTCATCGTGTTGCATGTTGCATCTTCTTCCCCAGGGTCGCCATGCCTCTGTGGATGAAATCACTGCCTGTGCCCTCAATGCCATTGAGCTGGACAAAAAGCACGGGGACGAGGCTGTGCAGGTGCGCGTGACCATGGGCAAGGAGCCAGCACACTTCCTGGCAATCTTCAAGGGCAAGCTGATCATTTACGAGGTAACGTGGCTTTGTGTGTGTGGTCAGTGGAAGGTGAAAGCACCAGTGATGGATTGGCAGTGACGATGGAAATAGTCCAGAAAAATGGGCTGATATTCAGGAAGAGAGCCTGCCAGGTCCGTATGGGCTGGCATGGGAAAGTGGTAGAATATTTTTAGCTCTTCCTTTGTGGGTGCAAATAGAGCCATCGTTGCTGTAATGTGTCTTCAACCCCCCCACACACACACACCCTACAGATGGGTAACTAAGACATAGAGGGGTTGATTCCCATTTCCACAGCCTTGAAGCAGTCTCTGGTGTGGTAGGAACATTACAGGACCTGAGTTATCCATACTAACGTCCCGAGTTAGTGAGTAGGCTCAACACCACGTGAGAAAATATACAAAGGGGAACAATACTTGACTGGCTTGGACTCAGCTGTCCACCCCTGAGCTCCAGTGTTAGTGTGATGTTCTTTCCAACTCTATCCCAAAATATTTTGCAGCTACAATAGGATGATAGTATTGTAAATTACAGGTATCGCAATCCTTCAGGGCCTGCCTCCAGAGGGGTTCCTCCAAAATACCCAGTAAGCAGTTAACATAGTTTGAATTTTCTCTGCCTGAGTTACATCACATTAACTTCTAACCCACTTTGTTTTGGGTGCCAACATCTCTGGTGAAGACACTGCAAATGGCTGGGAAAGAGGGGGATTGCCCTCAGCTCTCCGTGTTGGCTTAAAGCTTCCACAGCATATGATCAACTAAGGAGAGCACAGCTGGAAATCTGAATCCAGCTGCCTTGCCCAGTTTACATGGCAAGTGCTTTACAGATGCTAAGATCTGCTGAGTGTCTTGACAGGAGCTGGTCAAAATGCAGAATAACCAGGGAGCAGTCTGTGAGTTACAACATGTGGGTTTTGTTGTGGCCTGGAACCAGAAGTATTTGGATTTCCTCAACTGCTCTGTGCAGGCCCATGGTCTGTTGCTGTGTGGAGGACCAAGAGACCAAGTCTTCTTCCTCAAACCAGTTGCACCCTGGATTTGCACCCTCACCTCCCAACACCATCCTTCCCTCTGTTGCCTTGCAGGGTGGCACGAGCCGGGCCCAGAAAAGCATGCCCGAGCAGGCGATCCGCCTCTTCCAGGTGAGGGGCACAAGCGAGATGAACACCAAGGCCACGGAGGTGCCAGCCCGGGCCTCTTCTCTCAACTCCAATGACGTCTTCCTGCTGGCCACCAACCAAGTCTGCTACCTGTGGTGTGGGAAGGTGAGACCACCATGATCCCAGGGGGATGAAATTGCTGATGTGGGTCTTGAGTCTCCTGCCTCCACTGAGCTGTGGAGGTGTAGCCTTGGGCACAGAGCCCATTAATTTCAATGGAAGAAGGTGAACCCAGGAGAAGGCTTTGTCTGTGGAGGATTAGCAGTAAGACAGCTCTCTCTCTTCAGAAGTAACCCACCTTGGGGTTCACCTCACCTCGTTTTACATGTTCATACAGCTTTCATCTGAATAAAGCACCCCAGGCTATCCAATAGTAAGAAACTAGCAAGATTTGGGCATGCTCATTTAACCTCTTGTAGTCATCTGCTTCAGGATGAGAAGAGTTGTGCCCCAGATGCCGTTGACTGCACTGGTTGTCCCTTCAATGACTAGAAATAGATTCTTAGTGACCTGCTCATATGAGACCCTCAAAAGCATTGAAGCAGGTCTAAAACTCTCTGGAGCAGTCTGGGGATCAAGACAGTTTGGCCCCACTGACAAGTTTGTCCAGCCTGCCACTAACTCATCCTCAATCTTCTGTCCTGAACTCAGGGCTGCAGCGGAGATGAGAGGGAAATGGCAAAGATGGTGGCCGACATCGTCTCCAAACGGGACAAGCACACCATTTTGGAGGGACAAGAGCCAGCAGAGTTCTGGGAAGCGCTGGGAGGCAAAGCCCCTTATGCCAGTGAAAAGAGGTAATAGTGACTGGGTTGTTCCTCTGGGCTTGGCCAGGGAACGTTAGGTAAAGGATCAGACCTTTGCAGGAAGGTGGGTAAGCACTTTGATTCCACATCCTCACCAAAGCAAGCACTGGATCAGAAATTTTAGAGATAGAGATTTTATTCCCAAAATCTTGGTTTGACACAATCAGAAATTGCACCAAGATGACTCTTGTCTTGGTTTTGGGTATTGGGTTGGGTGGATTTCCTCACTGTAAATCCATCTAATGTCCTGTTATAAGGGCCACATGACCCACATTCTCAATTTCCAGCCATTACTGGCCTTATGGGCACCCCCAGAAGATTAACGAAACTGAACTGGCATTTGAACAACCTGGAATTATCCAGCCCTCAGAGCCAGAGACATGTTCCTTTTCAACCAAGTGATCTGATGTGGCTTTCACCTGGCAGCAGGCTCTTCCCAACAAGGAGGGAAGGGTTCTTATGCCTTTGCCTTTGGGTGGAAAAAGTTACCTTCAAAAATAGTAAAAATGGGCCAAGTATCTTGTGCGAACTGACATTGCTGAATTTCAGGCCCTCTGACAAGTGCTGCCATATTTCCATCTCATCCTGCATGATCATGACCAGCAGTGGCAGGGCCCAGTGGTAATCCACAGGGGAAACGTTTTCATCTTGCTTTTTCTTTCTCTGCTGTGCATGAGGAAGGTTTCAAGAGCAGATCACACACTACCAGCCTCGCCTCTTTGAGTGTTCCAACCAGACAGGGAGGTTCATCATGACAGAAGTGGTGGGCTTCTGCCAGGAAGACTTGGACGAAGACGATGTCATGCTGCTAGACACTTGGGAAGAGGTCAGCACAGATTCCATTTCCCCTACCTTCCAGACATATTTTCAAACAGGTTATGGCTTAATTCATATGAATCTGTCATTCAACATGAAAATGAGGGCCATATGTCTTCTGCCCTGTCTCTAAACCCTTCCTGATGCCTGGTCAGACAAGCAGACATATGTCTAATTCTTCTCACCCAGTTAAAAACGCTTCAGTGAGGCACTATTGTTAGCCTGTCTGTGGGAAACTGAGGCACAGAAAGCAAAGCACTTTGGCCAAGGTTGCTTAGTGTGCACATTCAGTGTGAGGAATGTAGTTCCTCCTAAACAGGATGGTTTCAGACACAATCTAGAGACAGAAAATAGTTTTTCCTCCTTCCCTCTCCTCTGCTCCCAGACTAGATGTTTTCGAAGGAGACCAAAAGCAATCAGCTCCCATGTTTCTTGAGAGCAAAGGGTGCTCTCCCAAGCTTGGTGCGAATAGTCCTGAACCTGGGGCCCAGGTTTTGGGGCCAAATTCATTCCCTCCTCCAGCCTGGTTTCCTTTTCTCCCCATTTTCTGAAATATTTATGCTTTGTGCCTGTCTCAGAAGCAAAATCCTTCTTGTTTGGGAGTAAATCTGAGATAAAAATCCCAGGTGGCTACTGGGAAACAGCTGCAGTCTTATCTCCATTTCACTTGTCGGGAGAACAAAGAGCTGTGTCTGCACAGGTCCTAACTGCTCACTGGTCTTCAACGCCTTCTCTCATTTCAGATTTTCCTTTGGATTGGCAAAGCCTCCAACACATATGAGAGGAACGAGGCAATTGCTTCAGCCAAGGAGTATCTCAAGACCCATCCAGCAGGGAGAGACTTGGCAACTCCAATAATACTGGTGAAGCAGGGTTGTGAACCCCTCAACTTCACAGGATGGTTCAACGCTTGGGACCCCTACAAATGGAGTGTAAGTTGCTGGGGTGTGAGGTATAAACTTTCCCTATGACCTTTCCCTCAGCAGCTTCTGTTCCCTCATCAGCAAAAAGTACCTATTTGGTGAAATGGGGTTCTGCAAATATAAGTAAATGTGCTTTAACTCACACCTGTTTTGTGTACGGCGTGGTTGTATGGAGGAAGGAGTGATGCACTCATCCATCTAGACCATGCACCAGCTGGTCCAGCCTGCCCAGGGGTGCAGCACAGAATTTATTGAGAATAAAGGGCAACCCTGGAGGAGCTCCGGTGGTTAATAGACCTGGAATATCTCATGTGGAAGCAAGCTTGCCAGGCTGCACCCAAATTCCTGACACACGATGGCATCTATGTGCACGGTTTAGGAAAGGAAAAGCTGCAGGATGATGAGCAGCTGGAAAAGCTGAGCTCCTAAGTGGTGTTTTCCCAGACCCTTCCACAGTGGGCTGCCACTGATTGTCCCTTCTCTCTCCTGTATTTTCTACGAGCATCATTGTTCAGCCCATTCACAAGCAATCTCATCTTCTGATTGCCCAAAGGGCTGTGAATAAATTCCACACTGGAGCCTGAGGGAGGACAGCCAGGGCGGTAGGTGAAAGTACCCAGGGGACTTCACACAGCAGGAAATCTCATACAGAGATTTTTCTCCTGTAGCTGAATTTGCATCATCTTTCTGTGCAGTCAGTAAGGTGTAGAAAGTCTGTCCTAACAGCTGTATTTGGACAGATGAGACAGCTCCTAGAGCACTGATCCTTAAAACAACGTTGATGCTTAGAACAAAGGTCAAAACTTGATTTTTCTGAAGAACTGCTAAAAAACAAGGGCACAACTTGTAAAATATATACATCTAAACGTATCCCCTATAGGCAGTTTTAACAACAACAGACAAGCCATCCAAACTGCTAACATCCCAGAAACATCTGGTGTGTGTGTTCCTTTCTCAGTTTTGGGTCTAAATGTGTTTGTTCTACAGTCCCTGTGTTTATGTTGTTTGTTCTTGTTGGGGATCTTTGGATGGTGCTGCTAAGAACTGACATCTCCTGGCTGTTTAGGAAAACACAGCCATCAGCTTGCCAGTATATCTAGTACATTTCCTTTGTAGGAACTAAAAGGTACCTGGTCATACATGGCACTAAAAGAAGTCTGGGACTAAGGCTTTGAAAAATCTGTGGCTTTAGCTAAGTGAAATGAGGAAGTGGGGGGGGGGAAAAAAAAAAAAAAAAAAAAAAAAAAACAAATAACATCTTATTCCAAATTTTCGTGCATTGCAAGATTGGTTTAAAATTTAGAAGATGTCATTCTAGCAGTAAACATGATTTCTCTTGGTCTGCCTTCTGTTCTCTGAAGTCCTTAAATTTTCTGTTTTCACCTGTTAGTTTATAACTGCAGAGGCTAAAGTTCAGCTGTTTCTTTGTTTTCAAGTGGCAGCTCAGGGTCTGGCTCAGTCTCCTGGTTCCAGGAGCTGGGAGTTAAAGGAGACACCAGCTGCCACCCCAGTGAGCACCACTGGACTTTAAAATTCATATGATCTCCTGACCCTGTTAGAGGATGGGAGCATGTGCTAATTAAAGGTGGCCCATGCTTCTCACAACTCTCTTTACCTTCTCACAACTCTCTTTACCTTTAGGATGGCAAGTCCTATGAAGAGATGAAGAACAGCTTAGGAGACATGTCGGCTATCTCTGAGATTACAGTGGTGAGTGGCTTTGAGATGGTATGGGTGGGAAACACCTGGGTTTAAACACCACCATGTCCCCCAGCCTACCATACAATCACAGAATCCTAGAATCATTAGGTTTAGAAAAGCCCTTCAACATCACCTGGTCCAACCACCCCCTACCACCAATGTCACCACTAAACCATGTCCCCAGGCACCACGTCCAACCTTTCCTTGAACGCCCCCAGGGACGGTGATGCCACCACCTCCCCAGGCAACCTGTCCCAATGCCTGACTGCTCCTTCTGAGAAGAAATGTCTCCTCATTTCCAACCTGAACCTCCCCTGGTGCAACTTGAGGCCATTCCCTCTAGTCCTATCACTGGTTACCAATGAGAAGAGGCCGACCCCCAGTTCACCACTACTATCTGCTTGAAGAAGAAGCCATAATGACCCGAGCAGGTGTGGGGACCTCAAGTTGTCAGGATCAGAGCTGTGCAAGAAGAGCACAGCTCTGTGTAAAAAGCAGAGGGAATCATGATTAATAACCCATAAATACACCCAGATCTCCTGGGCCTTTTCCAGTCCTGTACAGAGGCACCTGTGGGCAGGAGACTGGTCAGCTGCTTTCTAAACTACACGTGGAAATGGAAGTGTGTGCAGCTAAAAGAGTGAAATTAAGAGCTGCATGAACATTTTGCAGTGCTGTGGCCCCAAGACCCCAGAAATGGGGTCCCTAATCAAGAAGGGCACAGCCCAGTGGGAGAGAGCACAGAGAGAGCACAAGATCCCAACAGTCCCGAACACAATTTTCACATGGGATCAGTTCTGCTCTGGACAGGAACAGGAGGAAGGCTGGAAGGACGTGGTAGGGGCTTTGAACAGGGAGAGGTGGCAGCACAGCAAAGGGTACGCAGCTGATTTAGAAGTTTCAGACATGGCAGATATTTAATCTTACCTTCTGTGCTCCCACGGGCATCCTCTCTCTGCCATTATCTTGAGAAAAATGAGACTACTTGAAGTATCTTCAGTTATTTCTAAGGGCTTTCAACAGGGCTGTGCTTTTAACAGTCCTAACATCTCGATGTAGCGTTGATGGAAGTGCTGGACTGATGTTTTAGTGTCAACTTTCTCCTTGATGCTTTGGCTCTCCAAAGCAGCAGAGCAGCAGACAGTCTGTGCCAGGAACAGTTCCTTCAACCCCAACAGACTCAGGGATAACTCCCAAGTTGCCCTGCTTCTCTTGACATCTTTTCCTCCATTTGGCAGGACCTTAACAACATCAGCCTGAGCAAGAAAACCCTCAGCATGACCAACTTGGCTGTTTCAAGTACAGTGAGTGCTTCCCCCGAGTATAAATCCCACTTCAACCACACCGACAGCAGCAGCTACACCAACAGCAGCAGCTACTACAACAGCAGCCCTTCCCCAATGCCCAATGGTGAAGGAATTTACTCCCGGGAGGTGCTGATGAACAAGACTGTGGATGAACTTCCAGAAGGAGTGGATCCCACTAAAAAAGAGGTGACAGCACTGCTGGTTTGATGTCTTTGTAGCTCAGCCTGGAACTTAGTTGCAGGCTAAGAGCACAGGCACCTTGGGCTATTAAATCCTACTTGAGGCTCAAGGAGGTGCCAGCTGGACACGGAGCTCTATTGAAAAAGCAGGAGTTTCATGTGAGAGGAAACTGTGGTAGTTTTACTGTAGTTGAAATATTCCTCTTTTTCTTTATGGAAAAAAAGTGAATTTTAAATAGTTAATTAAAAAAATATGTTCTAAAGGCAGCTCAGAATGAAACCAGGAGCTGGGTTTTGCCTGGGCTGTAGGTCTTCATTTTCATTTGAAACTCCTTCCAGAAGGGATCTTGTTTTTGTTTGCTTGTTTTTGTTTGTCAGAAAGCTTACATTTCAGCAAAACCCACTGAGAAGGGCAGGGAGGAGCACCGTATTTCAGCCCCATGATTTTGCCAACATCTGTAGCTGAGTGCAAGCAAGCCAGTGGGAGGGACACAGGGGGCTGCTTCCCTCTATTCTCTACAACCCGTGTTTGACCAGTTTCTTGCCCCAGCAGACCTTCAGGCAAAGACCGGTGTCATAGCCAGATTTACATCTGACCAGAGAGCTGCTGGGCCAGCAGCTCTGCCCTGCAGCAATGGCCATGTGCTAATGGCTGTATTTCAGCTGGGCTGTACGAGTTCTTTCTTTTACTCAAAGTGCTGGAGAAAACTTCTGTGTCCCACAGGGTCTTCCTGAGACCACTGTCTGAGTTCCTGTCTTCCCAGCAGTGGGAGTGAGCATCTCCAGTGGAATATTCAGGGGCATTTAAGCCAGGGGGAGATGCTTTCACTGTGAATTGCTGCCTGAGAAAGCACTCAACTCAGGCCAGCATAATTTCTCTGAATCAGCATTAATTGTCCTGGCCTCAGTATCATTAGCAGTGACCAAATTCCAACCAGAGCATACTAAGTGTCAAAAACAGGGCATCCCTTTGGGCTGGTGGGCTTTTATTCCCCTTGTGCTTTGGGAAGCAGGATGAGAAACAGTTGCTGGGACGTTCCATTTCCCAAGACAAGGACAGACAGCAGGACAGGAGCTCTTTGCCTGGAGTCAGGGGGTGTCACGGTGAGGAAGGGGCACAGCTGATGGAGGTGTCCCAGCCTTTGCAAAAGCCTGTGCTGACGTCTCCTTGCTCTCTCGTCCTGCTGCAGTACTATCTCTCTGACGCTGATTTCCACGATATCTTCGGGAAGTCCAAACACGAGTTCTACCAGATGCCCAAATGGAAGCAGCAGAATGAGAAGAAGCAGTGTGGACTCTTCTGAGCCTGCAGGGGCCACCCAGCATCCAGTGACTCTGGGACCAACCCTTGCTCTCTTAGGAGCTGCAGGGAGGAAGTACAGACATTTGCTCAACGAACCCAACCCAACATCTTAATCAGGCCAAGCTTCAACGCAGTTATTCCAGCAGCCACTGTTCAGGGGATGGCTCCTTTCTCCCTGCAAATCACCAAAACAAGGAGACAAAACCTTTTGCAGAATGGCTTTGCAGGATGTTTTTGCCTCTTTTGGACACTTTATTGCTGATAGCCATTAAGACAAGTGTGTGTCACAGCTGTGTTGTAGCCTCTTCTTTTCCTCTCCCTTCTGCAGTTTGCCACATCCACAAGGTCACGATCTTCCTTCATTTGGAGAAGTTTAAATTTAGGCAAGACAAGGGCCACTTGTAGCTGTTATGTAAATTCTGCGTGGGAAGATGAAGGGGAAAGCCCTAAGGGTTAGGGAGGAAGCCTTGGGGTCAGGAAAAGGCAGTCAGTAGCCAGAAGTGTGGTGGGGCAGCCCATGGGGTGTGACTGGCCAGTTCAGCCCCTTCTCACCCTGCAGAAAAGCTACTCCTCATAAGCCAGCAAGGATCAATTGTAGACTAACATGCATAGCCTAATATAGGTAAAACAAATAAAAAATGGGTTGGGAAAAAATACATATTTAGAGCATATTTATTAGCTAATCTGTTTCAAGAAGATGACGAGATTAAAGGTTAGATGCAGCTGTTGATTTCGACTGCCCAAGACTGTTTTTTTTTCCATTCAGACAACATCTCCAGTCCCATCCTGAGCATGACTGGGGGCAGGTGAGCCTACGAGTCCACCTGCCCACAGACCAGGGCCTTGACAAAGTCTGAGGCAGACCTGAGGCAGAATGTGTCCCAGTGAAGTTTTTGCCAGGGCTCCATCCCTGTAATGTCCACGGACTGAGGGTGCTGGATCCACATTGTGAGCTCAATCTGATTGGAGGGGGCAGGGGGAAATGTGAATGATCAGTGATGAAGGGATGCAACTATATAGGAAAGAAGGAAATACATATGTTTAAAACCCCCAAAGATGTGGTTTTAAAGCTTTAGTCTATTTCCAGCCTGATTGGTGATTCCAAATAAACAGTCAACAACAGCACTGTAAGTGTCCTTGATCAGTGTGTGGGGTAGGATGGCGGAAGAGAAAAGCTCTGCAGGGCCACAGCTCCTTCAAACACCTGGTCTTTGATGGAATTTGGGATCTTCCTTGGAAAGAAGAGTCCTAAACACCACAGTCAGGTCCATTTGTCTCCCCAGCCCATGTACTCTGCTCCTGAAAGCTCCCGTTCCCCACGTTGTTCAGCAGGTGGCTTGACTGCCCACCCTTGCTGCAGGGAGGTGGGGCTGGAGCTGAGAAGCTGCCGATGTGTTGGCTGAGGAGCAGAGGGATCTCATGCAGCACCCAGGAGGTCTGGAGGCACGGACCTTCCAGTGGTGGGTTCTTCTGGACAGATCTTTGTGTTTCAGAATTGGCAGTTGCTTCACATAAGCCACAACCGCATCATTACCTCCGTGCTCCTGCAGCCACTTTGGCCCATTTCTGCTTGAGGGTCCAGCCCCAAACCCACAGAAACACTCTGCAGAGTAAGGTGAGAGTCGAGCAGAGACACAGATCGGCCAAACTGCCTGCATGAATGCCTCCTGTTGTGTTCACGCTGGATATAATCAGTGCACATTATCCCTCTTCCAACACTACTGCCGTGGCTGGAAGCTGCAATCTACATACAATATTATATTGCCCTGCTGCGGCGTGCTCCTGCCAGCTCCCAAATTAACGAATTGCATGTGCTACTTCATAAAATGCAGTGATTCCACCTATCAGCCCTGACGGGGGGGGGGGGCCTAATGAGCATCATGCAATCAACAGAGGGCAGTGGCAACCCAATCAAGAAAGGGAGATTAAGCTGGTTTGCTACGTGTTGCTTTTGTTCCTGCTGCTATGATGCTCACCAGCAAATGGGACCAGAGCGGTCCTACCTGGACTCAGAAACCAGCATGGTTATTTAGTATTATTTTTATATTATTATTATTATTATTTTATAAATAATAGATCTCTGATATTCAGGCCTGATGAAAACTGCTGCTGCTCTCCTCTTCTCATGGGGAGAGTTGGTTTTACTCTCTGCCTCTGATTTATGAAGGAAAGGGCAGTTTCTCACCCGCATCCTCCCCTCCATGCCACTTCCTGCTTCTGCTGCAGCGTCTGATGGGTCATTGCCCATGTCTGCTGCTCTTCTCACTAAATCTCTTCCCCAGCATGAGGCTGAAGCACTTCTTGGTCTGCTCAGACACGAGGTCCCTCAGTAATGGCATGGACCACGTCCCTTCCTCGGGGGAGAGAGGAGACGTTGCACCATTGTCACCGTGCTCTGGTCCATCCCACCTCCATCACAGCTCCTCTCCCATGGCGCTGCAGGGAACAGACACATTTCCCCTGACCTCTCTACCTATTCCATAAGGGATGTTGTCTTCCCACAGATCTTGCCTACCTTCACAACAGGCAGCGGCAGCCTTGGCTTCTCCATGTAGTCCATCTAAACCCAACCTGACCCTGGATGGACAGTGAGGTCCTGCTTCTGCCTGCATATCTCCCCCAGCTCTCATCTCTCCCAGATCCTTAAAACAAAATGTTCAGAGCATCCTGGGAGCCTGCATGGACCAAACTCAGGGTGTCTCTGAGCTAGAGCTACGGATGTTCCAACCTTGGCCTTCCAATGTGCCTCCTGGTGCAATGTGCCTGTCCTAGTGGTGAGCTGAAAGTTCATGTCACTGTAGGACACCCAGCTCTGCCTCAGTGCCCTCTGCTGCTCTTGAACTCCTTCAACCGCAGGTAATTAAGTCAATTTCAGCCTTTTTGGTGTGGATATAATTCACATTTAATCTGGCAATGGTTTACAACATCACAGATTATTATAGTGAAGAGGAAAAATCAATGTGTCCAGCATTACTGCAGCACAACAAACTCCAGGTTGGACTAAAAGAAGCCCAGTTTTGCAGTGGGCCCAAGGATCACTAAATCCAAGCTATTTTAGACTCAGAAAAAGGTGGAGGATTGAATGGACTGGAATTTGTGTAAATAGAAATTAACCTCTTTGGTAGTAGCCCATCCTCTCCAATGCCAACCGCGAAAAACCAAACCCCCCAAAAGACTGACAGCTTTAAGACATTAAGCAGGTCTGTCTCCAAATTCACCCATGTTGCTTTCAAGTAAGTCAACGAGGCAAATAGTGACGAGGAATTGGACTTTTCCAGATTATTTTTTTGTACTTTTAATAGTCTAACATAGCGTTAGTAACATAGCTGGAACTCGAAAATATATATTATCTCAACACTATTCACTTAACTCTGTAGTTGTGCTTGAAAAAAACACCTTTTGCCATAAATATTGGGTTGTTCAAAACGCTTTTGTCTGCTTGTGCTAGGTTACCTCTACAGTGCAACTGGGACTGAGCTAACATTTAAAACCATTTCTACCGCCACTTCCTGCGTTAAAAAGAGGTTTTGCTATAAAAACACAAACAAAGTTTTACTGCATTAAAAAAAAGAAAAAAGCCCTACTGTCAGTTCAGTGTATTTCCACTGTCATTGGCAAAAGACATTCTCTGAGGTCCCTTTGAGTGGATTTCACTTTGGGTTAGAGGGAAATCTGCCGTTCGGCAGCTTCTTTCTCCTTCACAGGATAAGAGCCAGGCTTTGAATGCAAAGCGACCTGGCTGGGAGCCAGGCATGCAGGCAGAGTAGTGTTCATGTATTTTTTATTATAATACAAAAGGAAAGTCAAGTTATATAACGTGGCCCTTTGTAGTGCAGCTTTCCTTTTAATCTGTAACAGACAAGAGGAGAATTGTGTCCTCATTTAGGACTTCAGATGGTGAAGGATGTCTGACATCTGAAGCTACAAGAAGTCACCTGATATCTAGCCACTGAATTCAGTGGTAGGGTGCATTTTTCTTGCACGGATGTGGAGTGTTTTGTCCAGATGCTTGATGGAACCCACACCAAGAGCTGTAATTTGCTAAAAAGGAATCCCTATCCTCTTGCTAAAAGCAGAATTGAAAATCACACTAAGGAAAGTGAACTAGAAAACACAGCTGGATTGGTTGGACAGGTACAAAAGGATTAATCTCAACAGCAGCATTAGGATGTTTCCAGCACGCAGAAGGGAGAGAGTCGATGGCTATTTCAGATCAGGGCCCTGTGGGGCACCGTGTGCTGCTCCAGAGAAGGCACTGGGGATCAGCTGGGACCCTGGCATTGGCAGCCGACACACGCTGCGTTCCTCCTAGGTTTGTAACGAGGTCCGCTGCACCCTGAAAGAGCCGAGCTGCTAATCGCAGTCCTGGATATTGACGTAGACAAAGAGGGTGGAGGAGGAGTACGGGTCGCCGTTCTTGGTCAGAAGATGAATGTGGCGGTAACCTGGAAGCACAGACACAGATGGAGAGTGGCCTTTAGTCCGGTCGGAAAAACATTTGCTAACGTTTGCCAAGACCCTGCAGTAACATTTCCCCATCTCTAAGAGCAATTTGCTCCCTGTGCCCCACAGAACAGGTAGGTCGGAGAGGCATGGCTTTGAGCATTGTTAACATAACGTGTCCAAGGCTATTGGCGACAAGGGCATCCCCTCCCAGGAGTCAGCGTGCAACAGCTGCTCAGTAAATCATTTATCATCTTGTCCAGACACCAGAGCAAGGACCCGTTCTGACCCAAAGTGTTCTGGGCTCTGGACCTCTCATGTGGGACACTGGAGATACCCAAAGGTATCAGAGGGTGTGAGGAAGAGGGAAAAGGGCCTTACCTTGCTTCAGACTAGTGAAGGGAACGGTATACTGCCCGATGAAGTCGTTCTTGGTTGACATGTCAAAGTCTTCCACCACAAAGCGGACCAGGGCAAGTGCAGGGATCTCTATGTCAAACGTAAACTCTTCATCCCACTTCGGGTTAAAGCCTGAGCAACACAGACAAGGATGGAGATCAGAGCTGCTCGCAAACAAGGAGGAAGGCAGGAGATGCTCACGAGCAAGGACGTTGGTCAGAGATGTTTGCAAATAAGGATGGAGACTTCGCCTGACTGGGAACCTAACCTGACCCAGCTCAGAGGTCTCAGGAGATGCCAAGACTTTTTCCCAGTTCTGACACTGAACTGCTACCTGGTATTAATTAATACTTCCTTCAGCTTAGGCTGCCCACTGCAGGCCTCAGCACCACACCCCCAGGAGGCAGCAGGGGGCAGGATGGGGCTGAACTCAGCTCTGCTCCAAAGGCTCTCGCTGGCTGAGACACGGATGTCTTGGGTTGCCGTTGAACCAGCAGCAAACTTTTACAGCCCCAGACCAGGGGGGAGCAGAGAGAACTGTGCCTTTGTGTTATGACAGCTTTCTGGGGCTTTATGTCTAAGGATCTTGTGATCCAGACTCACAAAGCAAACAAAACAATGACAAGTCCCACCAAATGAGAGACAAAAAGCAAGCGCAGTGCTTTCTCACTAAGTCACTGCGGGTGCTCTCTGCAGTTTCAACAAACCACTCCCCAGAAACAAACAGGAGAAGAGGACATCCTGTTTGAAATCCCACTGCCATTGGCACAGCCTGTGCACAACGGAAGCCCCAGGACAGCAAAACATCAGCTCAAGCCTGCCGGTCCTGGAGGGTCTGTGGATGACTCGGCAGGAGGCAGTGGTCTTTCAGCTGGCCCTGAAGGTGCTAGAAGGGTCTGTGGACAGCACCATTGGAAAAGAATTGGGTTGGATTGTTGCACTTTATTTGGAATTTTGGGGCTACTCTCCCTTCAGCACCCCTTGAGCCCCCTTCCAGCATCTCTCCAGCTGTGCACTGGCATGGAGGTGTGCTAAGCAGCCCTGAGGAATAGGCCTGGCAGGTCAAAAATGTTCCTTACACAGCCTCCACTTGATGAGACATTCTGAAAATCATTGTAGGCAAAGGAAATGACCATGAGCTTTAGGAGCCAGGCCAGATTTACTCAAACAGGAAAGGAGGAAAAGGGAAACAATGTTAGCAGAGAGGAAAATATGCATTGCCTTTCTAGTGCTTGGCTTTTGCTTCACGCAGAAAAGCAGTGTGTGCGTGTGTCTGTGTGTACGTGTTTGGAGGAGGGTAAGGTCTGATTTCTCAGACTCCTACTGCCTTCTCTTCCCACAGAAGAGAGGGATGAACTTGCCCTCTGCTGTCTCTGAAGGCCGCAGTATTCAGACCCTCACCACATGGAGGGAAGCCACAGCCATGTTTGACCAATGAGAAATGGCCCAAAGGGAGGTGAAGTGTCTGTGAGACATCTGAGGTCAGTGCTGGCTATGGAAGGAACCTTACTCTTTGGAGCTGTGGGCTTACAACCTCCTTCCCTCACCTGCCACATTGCTGTGACGTGCATTAATTTAGCACAGGTGACACGTGGGTCAAGAGGATGAGCAAATTCAGTGTCCCTGCCTTGTGAGGAGGTTCTGAGCTTCAAGAGATGTAGCACAGACTTTTGCACAGACTACGTTTGATATAAGAAGAGACTGAGAAAGTTTATGCTATTCATCCTGGAGAAGGCTAAGGGGGGTTATTATTGCCATCTTTCACTTCCTCCTGTTAAAGAAGATGAAGCCTAATTCTTCTTACATGTGCACAGCAAACACATGATGGGTAATGGGCACAAATAACAACAGGCGAATTTCTGGTTAAGTATAGACCTTATTTCAAGTGAAAGACTGGATCACTCGCCCAGACAGCGTGGGCAATTTCCACCCTTTGGGATACTCAAAATCCATCTGGGCAATACAGTGAACAACTTGAGTTAACTTAGGTCCTGCTTCGGACAGGGGTTGGAATGGGCACCTCCAGAGTCCCTTCCAACGTCACTCTTTCATGAGTTTGTGGCTCTTTCAAAATAAAATCAGCCTTGTGAGAGGCCTTCTCTGGGAAGATCTTGGTGGGAACCTTTTTGTCCCAGGTCAGATCCAACTGCATGGAAGTAAAGAGCACTTCCAAAGCTCTGGGTCTGCAGATTTGGCAGCCAACCTCAAAACAATTCATCTGGCTGATGTTTTGCAGGTAATTTCCATCTCCAAACACCTCAGACAGAGAAGAGATGGAAGAACCCCTGAAAGAAATGCCCCATAGGGACAGCCTGTGGGGCTAGCTATATAACCAGGGTCACTGCACTGAAGTACACCAACAGCACCTGATGGATCTGCACAGTGTGAGCAAGCTCGGGTGCAGCTGGGCAGGCCTGGCCACAGGGCAGCAGGTCTTGATGAGGAACACACTGCTACACAAAACCACAGAATTACTGCCCCAGGGGTCACAGCATGAAAGAAAAACCCTTACCATTATTTTCAACGACTCTGGTCTGCTTCTTGTTGTTATCCTGTTGGACGCCATGGATCTCAATCGTTACCTTGGGATCAACGATGGAGTTTTTGCTTTTGTTTACCTTGGGCAGCTGCTGACCAGAGATGATCTGTGGAGGAAACAGAGGAAAAGGTCAGAACATCGGTAGGAGAGGGGGTTCCCTGACAAACATCCCTCTCCTTCTCCAGGAGCACAGGACTTGTTGCTGGTGTTGGTCTTTCAGAGCCAACACTGTGACATTCTTCAGAGGAAGCTGTCATGAGCTAAAGCACCTAATGAACACTGCTGCAGTGCAGCCAGCTGGTCTGGGTCAGGGAAAAGTCAACTTCTCTCTCTCCCCAAAGTGATCAAATGATACTTGGAAATAACAGCGGTGACTGTTGACTGCCTGTCTGTAAAATGCCTGTGTGTTCCTGTAGGGTGAATACTGTCGTTAACCTCTCCTGTTGCCAAACATTAAACGTGTGAGTGAGTCCCTGGAGGATGAGAGCCCATGCAGGACTGGAGCAGTGACGCTGGCAGTGGGAAATGAGTAGGGCTAGGATAACATTGCCCACGTGGGACCAGGAGAAGGCACAACCTATACCCCCCAAAAAAATGGATGCTACTAAGATAAGTTTCCGACTTCTATTCTTACTTTAAGCAGAAGCTTCTTCTTTGTCCCCCATGTTCCTTCTGTGATGGATTTTGGATTGAATTTGGTTTGCTCATCCCGGAGGAATTCCGGCTTTAAGACATACCCAGAAAACCCATTGTCCTGGAACCGACCCTGGTAGACATCCATTTCTGTGCCTGCTGTCTGGAAATTTAGGGTAACTGCAACATAAATAAATAAATTTAGTCACTTTCAGATAAATCAATGAGAGTATACCAATTCTGTTCACGTGAAATTACATTTCATGGACATAAACATTGACTTTTCCATGCTTTAAAGATCTGTGATAAACTCTGACCCCCAAAGCCTGCTTCCCCTGAGGATTTCTTCCATTCAGAGATGTTAGAGGCAGAAGGAACCACTGTAGCTATCTCAGTTTTCTTCCTACCTACCACAGCATCAAAAAATGTCCTGCACTGAATTCATGTCACCTGGTTGAACAACCATATCTTTCACATAAACCCATTCAGAAAGCCACAGATCATTCTCAGATCGTTTCTCTAGCTACTTAACCTCATTATAAAACCTCTTTTCCAGCCCAAATACACCTATTTTCATTTGCCACCCTCAGGGACCTCTACTGGTTACACTACAGAGCTCCTCACTGTCTGAAATCCTTATGCAGTCCGGTACAGAAGCTGTGATCAAATCACCTCTTTATTGTCCTTTGCCCAAAATAGATCAAACCTCACAGTTCTCCTAACACCAGGCAGATTTCCTGTATCCTTTCTAATTTGCCCCTATCTTTTCAAAAGCTTTGATGTCAAATCTGGAAGCAGCCTCTGTGAACAGTTTCACTAATACCACACAGGGAGGGCACATGGACCCCAGAGCTTGCTCGATACTCTCCTGATTTCCCCAGGGTGATGCTAACCTCTTTAGCCACTTCTAAAGAAGCTCTAGGACAGATGACAATTTATCCTGGGCCTTGGCCCTACATACCCTGCACCAGGTTTTCTGAGTGAAAGCTACAAGATAATTCACTTAGCAGGCTGCAAGACCTTTTCATCACATCTCTGAGACATGAATATGCCATCAGAGCTTCAGTGTCCCAGGAGCAGACTAGACGCACTGCTTTGACTACTGGAAAGAGCTCAGGCCACAGCTTTTCCTTTATGGTTACGGCCCTCCTCTAGGGCTTGAGAGATCTGAGTCTGATTTCCAGCTCTGCCACACATTTCAGCATGCTTTTTGGTAAGCAACTCTATCTCCTGGCTCCCCTCTTCTTTGTTACACAGCAGGAACTGTGCTTCCAGCTAATTGCAAGGATGTGCACATTAACATGCAGGAAAGGCTCTCCTAATGGTTACAAGAGCTGATCTCTTCTGGTGACTACTGAGCCTCTCTGCCTGCAAGTGGCTTGAGATCACATGTCTACCTCAGTCAGAGCCCTACCACGGCCAGGTCATGAAGAGGGAATGGCCTCAGGTTGAGCCGGGGGAGGTTTAGGTTAGAAATTAGGAGACATTTCTTCTCAGAAAGAGCAACCAGGCATTGGGACAGGCTGCCCGGGGAGGTGGTGGCATCACTGTCCCTGGGGGTGTTCAAGGAAAGGTTGGATGTGGTGCTTGGGGACATGGTTTAGTGGTGACTCTGGTGGTAGGGGGATGGTTGGACCACGTGATCTCGGAGGGCTTCTACAACCTTAATGATTCTGTGAATCTATGATTCTATGACCAACCCAGCCAGGCTGACACCCTCCAAGCTCCCGGTTGCACCCACCGATCTGGCAGCCGACGTTCCACAAGTCGATGGGGTTGTAGTTGGAAGAATCTGTCCTCCACCCGGCAGGGTAGATCCGGCTCAGGTGCCTGATGTTGTGATGAATAAAACTGTTTCCTTTGGAAAAAAAGAAAAAAAAAAAAAGAAGAAGAAAATGTTCCTTTCAGTGATGGGCCTGCTTTTCCTTGACGCTGCTGTTTATAGTCCTTTTCCGTCTAGTGAGTCTGGCTGAGTGTGAACGGCCTGCATAAAATGCCCTTCTTGGTTGCAACCTGTGACATTAAGTTATTCCCACTGTTTCTCAAAGTGACATGGATTGCCAAGGAGACCATGACCTACGTCTTTGGGGATGCCTCCTCCTCATGCCTAACCACCACTAGCTGTCACTTTTTGGGGGACTGGAACAGAGGATGGCCTGCTGCCAGAATATACATACCAGACTCCTGGGCTAGTTTCAGAGCTTTGCTCTCCGTGAACGATGACATCTCGTAGAAAGCCCGAGGGTGGCTGGGGTCCTCGAAGCCATTGAAATGAACACTCTTGCAGTAGACAACTGTGTCTGACAGCTCCTTGGCCAGCTTCAGGGTGTCACTCTAAAAGAAGGAGCAAGAGGTTTGTGGGGAGCTTCTGCAGTCCTACTCAAAATAATGGTTATGTTTTGTCTAAGACCCCTGGAGCTTTTCTTTTCCACCAACTTCAGACGGAAAGGATGCCCATGATAATTTGGGGCTCCCCTAGGAAGAGTGGTAAAGGGGCAGACTGCCCTTGCTATGTCCTTTGCCCTGCGTGCAGTGCTAATCCCTCCTCTCAGACCTTCAGTAGGTAACACTACTGGCACGTTTCACCAGCCCATACTGGCCTGTCCAGTGATATCACTGACTTCCCAAGTGCTACCACCAAGAATACTTCACTTCATCTGGGTTGTCCCTCCTGCATTCATCCACACGCCATTATGTGAATGACTATTTCACCTTGGCTATTACAGCTCAAAAGTGATTAGGGATATAAACACAGATAGAACCTATTCAGCCTGTATTGGTGAGCTAAGAGAGGATTTCACACAGCAGATGCTTTGCTGTCCCAGCACCCTTTGTTGCATGATGTCCTCCAGATGAAATTTCTCACTTTTTGTTGGTGGGAGGCCCTTTCTGCTGCTTTTTGCATTATCATTTGTAATTCAGCACCAGTGGCTGTCACCAGTCGCTAAGCCTTACAACTGAGCCTTAGCAATGAACTTCCCATACTGTCCTGGTGCCAAGTAGGCAAACCTGGAAACAGAGTGGCTTTTTCCAGGCATGGTACAAAGCACACCTAGAAAGTGGTTTACCAACATAAGGCATGGGATTGGCTAACAAGACCAGACCTCCTGATGCAGGACTTCAAAGCCTTCTGCAATACACAAAGATCTAATTTATAGCTTTTCTGCCTCTCCAGGTCTGCTCCGTTCAGGGATTCAGTTACTTTTTTTTACTTACCTTCCCCTTCTGCTGCACCTCTGTCTTTACAGATTCATCTTCTATTTCAGCTGCTTCATCTTCATCAGAGACATCCTCAGCCTCCAGGTTGTTGTTCCCATTTGTGGGGTCCTCCTGTCTGCTCAGCTTCTTGCCTTTCACAAGGATCTTCCCTTTCAGTTGCTGCACAAAGAGAAGTGGACAAAATAGCTGGCGATCAGCAGACATGGCATCAGAATACTTAAAGGATCTCACAGGTGAAATGTTAGGGCACTGACACCCTAAGTAAGAGTTCCCAAACTGGACCCTTCTTAGATACCTCCTTCTGTGAGGACCTCCTCCTGCCACTGCAACCACAGTCAGCACAAATAACAACCAGCAGCACGTGCCAACATATCACAGCTGGCTGCTGAGCTAATCCAAGGAACATTTTTCTTGTGCCAAAACACAGCCTCTTTCAAAGCCCACATAAAAGCGTCAGGTGAAGGAACACACCAAAAGCAGATGGTTGCTCACAGACCACCATACCACTGACACGACCTAGTTCTCATGCAAGCTCAGACTACAGGAGGAAAGCTGAAGCCTGGCAAGGGCTGACTGAACCAAAATGGTGCTGCAGCAATACTGGCAGCAGGGAGCAGTAGTATTGCCTGGATGCAATCTCCAAGTGAATGGGTTACACCTCAAAAATCAATCGATTCAGCCCAGGAGCAGCCCTAGATCCTGCAGCTTCCAGTAAAGTCAGTGGGAGATTTGCTGCCACGCATGTGGTACTGCTGGCTACGGAGGGTGCTACTTATTCCAGGAAAAAGGCGATCTCAGGTTTAGCCAATGCAGTCCCTTTACTAGTGTAGCATGGCCCCTCTTCTCGCAGCAACATCCTATATTTGCCCCTTCCAAATCTGCAAAAGCAACAAGCCCCACTGTTCTCAAATGACAGGGCTGTGGAAAACCAAGGATCTTTTTAAAAACGACACAGGCATTTTCAAAGAACGCTATTCCCCTTCTGTGGGTGCAAGCAAATTGCATCGTGTCTCCGCGGAGACCAGCCCAGCTCCTCACAGACCAGCTACGCCGTGGAGGAAACTTGGTTTGAGCTGAAATCTGGCATGGGCACCTGAGGCAGCAGCCAAGAGCATTTTTCTTCATCTACCGCAAATGATCTGTTTACACTGGGGCACTTTCCCTGTCATTCAAAAGCTGCACAGAAGCAGCTGGGAGGAATGTACCAGTTTCTGGAAATAAAAGGCCCAAAGGAGCATGCAGAACATAGCATTCTCCTCCTCCCCATCCCCAGACCACCCTCCAGCCACCCCGCTCCTCAACCTTCTTCCAAGGCAGAGCTGTGTCCAGTCAATGCTTTGAGTGCCCCAGCCTGGAGGGGTTGCACTTGGGACAGTTGTAGGGGGACACAGAGAAGTCTCTCTGGTCCTTCACGGGCTGCAGATAGCATCCTGTTATACACTACGATATTACCTGCCTCTGCTTTCTAATGTCCCATAAGAAAACTTACCACCTCATCTCACAGTTCAGCAGTACAGAACTCGGGACAAAATGTGTTTGGGGCAGGCTGCTTGATTACCAACAGAGACAGTAGCCCTTTCTAAGCTTTTACAACTCTAGACAAAATGTGCCTGCAGAAACTGACAGTGATAAACATTGCCCTGCCTCGTTTACTGTGGATATTAGGAAGCAAAATCCTAAATCTGAGTGCTTATCCCTTTACAAAGGTTTTAAATAAGCTGACAAACACAGACACAAACACTCACAAGCACTTGTTCCAACCCTCTCGGTTCCTCTTCATGTGACATTAAGTATTTCTAGCCTGAGGGGAAAGACACTCAGCTCATCAGTTCAGCTCTGCTGAGCAGATCCCTTGTCTTAGGAAGAAGCATTAGCTAAAATGCTCAATAAATACTATCCAAGTAGGCCATAAAGCTATTCCAATTGCCAGTGGCAAGCCTGAAGTTGAATATAACTTAGGAAAATGGGAGAAGCTACAAGGATGCAGGACTCCACTGAGAACGTATAGTGTAGTGGAATAAATGCAACTCTTTCACTTCCTTATGTACCTTGTAAAGCATGTTGCTTTCATTCTCCAGAAGTGGAGTTCCTGCTCTCTCACCTTTTCTCCATCATGCCAAAGCAAGCTCAGCGCTGCACGTGAGATGGTTCTGACACACGGCCTTGCTCCCTTTGGGAATCTGTGATCTAGGACATGGCAACTATCTAATGAAAGCACTGTTCTTTATCAGGAGCAAAGCTGGTAAGAGCAGAGTTTAAAAGATCTGCACTCATGCATTTATTTTACCTGAGGGTTTCGGACCCTACTAGCAGCCCAAAGGTCATGGCAAGATCTGATTTCCAGTCTTTGTCTCAGTGGGAGTGTCACACTCTTAACAGAAACCACCTCTACAAACTTTCTATGGCTTCACACCTCCTTTAGAGTCAACAAATAGAACGAAACACTCCCAAGATGTGATTCACCTGGTCTATTTAGACAACCGCTTAGGAGGAGGAGGACCACACCTCCAATACCCCTGACTGTATTAACTAGTTGTAAAACAGAGCCCAAAGTGGCATGCTCAGGTACGTGGATATACAGGGGCTGAGAACTGCCACCTTAGAAGATAACCATCTCCCCAGATTTCTGAGAAGCTGTGAGGATTAACGTGTTCACATTCATGAAGAGATGTGCAGACTAGGTGCGCTTTTTCCTATCACATCTCCATCTGTGGATGTCTTTCAGGGCAGCTGTAACCTGAGGTGTTGCAGGGTTTTACAATGAGTAGCACCACAAGATAAAAAGAGTCTAAAAAAAAAAAAGGGGGGGGGGGGGAAGAAACACATTATTGAAGGAGATTTTGAGAGACTTCAGATCAGTTGTGCCTTACTGCTGCTGTACTGGAAGCAGCTGCTGAGCTGCATGGCTCAAGGCGATGTTGAATGGGGGCGCTGGGCTCAGTAATGGATGTGATGGGACAGCTGATGGGATGCTGGAGGTGTGGGATGGCAGAGACCCCAGTCACTGCACTGGGGCTCTCACCTGGGGGGGCTCGTGGTCCAAGGGTCACCCACCAAGGCAGGTCTGTTAAGCCCAAAGCCATTCTCATTGTGAAGGGTGTCCAACAACAAAGAGTTGGAGGGCTCTTAGATATGCCTGAAATGCTGATTAGTGGCATGCAATGTTGGCAGCTGCTTTAGTCTCATTCCAAGATGGGAGTTTTGCATCATTTCTAGCTGGTATGCAAGGACAGGGGGAAAGGGCCCTGGCAGACCCCTGTGCAGGTCAGGAATCAGGCAAAGGCCTGATAAATAAACAATCAGCAGCAAAGATTGGAGCGGCTCTTCCCTACAACTCTGGCACTGACCCGAAGCTTTCCTGGAGCTTTTTTTGTAGCTTTTGGCCTTTTGTCCTATAGGGCTTTAATTTATTATTGGGACCTAAAGACAGGGAGGTATTTAGATGCTCTGTGTAGCCCAATACTCTGTTCCTAAATGGGACCTAATAAATCAGATGCCTGCCTTGGGCTGCACTGTGAATTGTTAGTGTGAAAACAAACTGTGTTGATCTTTTAATTACTGACATTGCTCTGAGAACACACTTTGCAGCAATGTTTTGCCTGTTTTTATTTACAGCCTTTCAGACCTCTTCCCAGTGCCGGATCCCACCCTTTTTCTAAGACAAAATACCTCAGGCTTCCTCATGCCAGCACCACAAGGAAGTGGAAAATCCAAGGGGTTTCTGTTGTTGTTTTTTTTTTGTTCTTAATGTTTCAGCTTCAATGTATTTTCCACAAACATACTCTCCTAGTTCACGTGGCAGGAAAGTGGAGGAAAAGTAACAGAGGAAAAAGGATATGTTTTACTACATTGACATTTTTTCTCCCTTTAAACTACATGGATCAGTCCCTCCACTGGAGCGTATCAGCCCAACTCCATTCACTAACGTAGATCTGGGCCCTTTTGTTCCAGCTGGGGCCACGTGTCCATCTGGGCAAGCAAAGCAGGAGGTTAGAATGAGCACAAGAATGGGAAAAACATCTCTGGGAAGCTGGGGTCGTTCCCTTATACACACATATCACACATTTCTTTCCCTGGTGTTTCTCTTTTCTTTCTTCATATCATTCCTCTGGTCACAAGGCAGCGTTTTGAAAAGCCATCAGCAGCTTTCCTGATCCTACGCTGAAGATAAATAGCAAGCCAACATGTAACACTGAATACTGATTTTCCAACCCAGTAACAGCCTGCGGAGACCTGTTTCCATGCTGGGTGTAACCTCATCCTGGGAGAGTCACTTCTTAACGGGAGGCAACTTGTCTGTGCCAGTGCAAAGGTCCTGCTGAAGCAGCACTATTAAATATTATGATTCATCCTAATTTATTGCACTGGTACCTAGGGACCAACCCAGATCAGCTTCCCTCTGCACTAGGCATTGTATCAAGTGAGGCACAGCACTCCCAAACAAAAGGGAGAAGTCAGAAAGGGAAAAATGGAGATGGAGAACAAGTATAGAAGGTATTTTGGGTGGCTCATTTCCCTCCCCTTTCTCCCCTGCTGACTGCCAGCTTTATCCCACCCACAAACTGCTTCCAGCCCTGGCTATGCATTCTCATCCAATTTTGGGAAAATTATTTCTTTTGCAAAGAAAGGCAATTTAAAAGGAACTGCAGCTATTCACACACATAAAAGTCTGGTTCTGAAAAGTGCTTAGGAGAGAAAAAAGAAAGAAACCGCTAACCCAAACTGTAGAAACAGATCAAAAGATTAACATTTTGGCTTTGTTTTTGGAAACACAGTTTTGTTTTGTTTTTTTATGTATATGAAGATTCCATTTCCACATTTTTTTTCTAATTGCCTGGTAATTACAGCAATGCAGTGGTATACTGTTAAGAGCTGTATATCTCCTTCCCCAGAAGGGCTGCCCTAATACACATCAATCACAGTGGTACCTGTCCTCCACATAATCTCCCACCTCCCCTTGTCCTCCTAGGACATCTCCCCAGTAAGCCCATCCCCACTGCCGTGCCACCCCAAGCCATTCCCAGTGGAAGGACATCTCACACTTGATCCAGTTTTAGGCCACTTGTGCTGATTTTCTCCTTGGGTTTCAAGAGGCAAGCAATCACAGTTGTCCTTTCAGCTCTCATGACTTCCTAATCAGCAGTTTAGGTCTCCATGGCAGTGTACCTGAGGCACTAAAGGAGGAGGGAAGTGTATGCTACATCCCTCAACACTGAGCAAAATATCTCACCTACCATGACATCAGGCAGTGCCCAGACTTGCTGGATCAAAAACACAGAGACAATTTGTAGTCACTTCTCATGGAGCTAATCTTCCCTTCATGTGCAGCAACCTGCCTGTGCTTCAGAGGATTAGCCTGAATGAGGCCGTATTCAGGTTTGGGGTGTGGGAGCAGACACAAGACAGATCCTTGGGACTCAGCTCCCTTACATCCTTTCCTCATGGGGTGAAGGACAATGCCTAGCCTCAGTAAATGGACCAGGAATGTCCTCAGTCCCTCAGGAATGTCTCCTCTGAAACCTTACACAGCAAACAAGGAGCAACAGATCATTTTGGAGCTTGATGTGCACAAGTGATTTCTAGCTACTCCTATTTCCTATTCCACCACTGATCACAAACATGCTCTGTTCCCACCACCCCTCAGGCATATAGTCCCCCAGCTGGCAGCCAGCAAGAAGACAGACCTCGCTCTTGTCCCACTTTCAGAGGGCAAAAAGTGCTAGAGTGGCCTTGCTCACCTCTGGGGAGGGGAACTGCGATTTGTTTCCATCAACGGGGGCCACCAAGAGCATGTCCTGCAGGATCGTCGTCATGTGCTGAGCCATGACCTTCTGCTGGTCGAGGCTGCAGTGGTTCTCCAGGGAGATGATGACAGGGTATGGTGAGGTCTAGGACAAGACATAACATCCATCATCAGTGAACTCTGTAATTTCACCTGTCCATAGCAATTGATATAAGACCCCCGTGTTGTTTGCTCTGGAAATGAGTGTGTCAATGGCAGGGATAAAAGATGGACAAGTTCAGATGTGTGGTAGCTGCTCAGATCTACGCTGATGCCTTCCAGAAATGGTAATCCAATGGACAGGGCAGCAGGCTGGATCAGGATGCCTCCCACGGGCTTGCCAGGTTTGGTAAGCCTCCCTCTGTCTCCATTCTCCACTTGCACCATAGGTCGAGCACCTTCTTACCTCACAGAAGGACTGGGAAAGGAGCTTTGCAAGTCCCTGAGTTTGTTCAGACCCTTAAGCAACCTGAATCCTTCCTCCTTTCCTGCACAGGCCTGATGTGGTTCCCTGAGGCCCCCTAGACACTTTGTGTGCTGAAGGCATTGCCTTGCCACTGCCTAATAGCCCCAAGGGAAACTTGGGGCTGGTTCTCAAGTCAAGTGCACTGAAGGAAAATAGCAGAAAGCACAGTCAGTCTGGACAAACCCAAGGATTTTTAAAGGCTGCTAGCCCAGGACTGCCATTCCAGAGTCCAGACCTACTCATTCCTTTTAAACCTGAGCAGAAACTGTCCTACGCATTAGTCTCTCCAAGGCACACACACTTAAGTTCCTCCAAACTAGGGACAGACCCTGAGATGTGAAAACCAAGCAAATCAAAAACTCGTTTGCATTTTCTACCAGGTATATTCAAGATGTTGGACATTATTTTCATTGCAGTGGGGTCCAGTATCCAGCTATGCTGGTACAGATTTAAACTCATCCCCAGGCAGTGCCTTGTCTCACCAGCAACTTCCAGGAATGGATCTCTGCAGAAAGCAGAACAAGGATGCCTAGACAGAAGGATACATCTTCTACCCATGAGAAAAGCCAAAGTGGTCTTCCTTCTTTATGCTCTCTACTGGGAGGGCAGAGATCTGCTATTGGTCTTGGACTGTGAAATATGAGAAATCTTAGAGGGTCCCAGGTCTCTCATCCTTACTTTGAAAGCATAGTTCTTGATGGCCTTAATGACGTCGCTGAAGAGGATCTTGGAGGTGAGAGTGTAGCCATGATAAATGATGGGTTCCGAGTTAGGGCCATCCCAGCAGTCCAGCTCCACACATCGACAGCCTTTGGTGAGGGCTCTGGAAACAAAGAAGGGACCTGGTTGGGTTTTAAACCTTTGGCTCTGTCTCAAAGTGAGACTGGATCGGCCACAGGTATTGCCTGGGAAGGTTGATGGGAAGTTCAGGGAGAAAAGGAGAAAAGAGGAGGTTGGAAAAACTGGAAAGCAGATGGAATAAGGATGGGACCAGGAGAGCTCGGAGTCGACAAAGACAGCTTAAGGTTGAGCAAGGAAAGCACATTGGGATCTGAGAAAGAAAGTCATGAAAGTCCAAAGTAAGGACCATCCAAAGAAGGAGACATAGTAAGAGCCAGATGAGAAAGGACACTCATGTCTGTGCCCAGAGTCTTTTCCCAAAGATGGTAAAGAGAAGGGAAAATCGAGAGTAGTTAGACTGGAAGAAAGACGGCCTTAGAAAACAGTTCATGAAGCCTGGATGCTGTGCCTTCTTCCTCTAGATCTGATAAGACACAAGGGATGGATCCTCAGGGATTTCAGGGAGGGAGACGTGGAAACTCAATCACAGCTGGGGAGACTGCTGAGGGCCAGTTTCCCAAACAGAATCTACAGATTGAATTCCCATTTGAAACTCCTTCTACATATCCAAACTTTTATTTTCATTTCATTTCAAATGGAGGTTCCCCCTGTAAAGACTTACCTGTCTGGGAGGTGATCTTTTTCTTTTACATAGCTCTATACATTTCAGATAACACAACTCCTTTAACTCATTGCAATAAGAATCATGGGATTTATTTACTTTACAGCCAGAATGTAATTCTGTAATGTTAAGATACTGTAACAGGAATTCAAACAGCTACTTTCATTAGTTTGTGCCAGATTTCACTCTCTACTCCTTTAAGCTTGTGACTCAAGATAGACATTATTCCCTGGGAATCAGAAAAATCATATACAAAGACAGAATTACAGTCATTGACTTGCTTATAAGGAAACATTGTCTCACTTGATAAAAGCACAGGTGACAACAGAAGTAAGATAAGGTGTTTGTGCAAGATAATAAAGGCCACTGTAAACATCTGGCCATGAGACGTCAGACAGCAGTCTTTGTTAAAGGCAAAAGCAGGCAACACTTACTGTTCTGTCCAGGGATGACGTGGGAGCAACTAAACTGCTAGAGAGACCGGGCAGAAGATTCCTGATCACTCACGCCACTGTGTTAGCTCACATCCCATATATTTTTTGGATTACTCCAGCTAGCCTTCTCCAAGACAAACCCCAGCATGGCTCTAAGGAATAGTCTATGCTGATTCTCCCAAAAGGCAGTAAGGCTTGCAAACGTCATGACAGTATGCATCATTTTGGTCTCCCTCCAGTCTCCACACAGCTGTCCAGCTTTATCCCAGAAATCTTTGCACCCTCTAAGCCCTTGCACACATGATCCCATGCCATATTGAGGCTGAGGGAGTTGGGGTTGTTCAGCCTGGAGAAGAGAAGGCTCAGGGGAGACTTTACAGCAACCTGCCAGTGACTAAAGGGGGCTACAGAAGAGCTGGGGAGGGAGTCCCCTACCCCCAGATGTGGTAATTATATATCTTACAGTCAGAAGAACACCACATGGGGTTCAGCAGAAACCCGGGACAAAGTGCAATGAAAAGGGGGCCATGACCAACCTGGTTTAGGTTGCCTCACAACCTAAGTGCCTCACAGGCACGTAAACACATACATGCATAAACACACACACACATACATTACCTGATGTAGGCTTCTGTGCTGCTAGGACCTGTAAGCTGGTCTTCCATAAGATAGGTATTGTGTGAGGATGACACAAAGTAGTGACTGAGAGGTTGAGTCATGTCCTGGTAAACTTTACGGTGGGAGGAGTTGAATATATTCCCATCATCAGACAACAAGTACATCAGAAAACCATCTTTGGTCATGGCGTTACGTTTCTTGGCTGCCAGATAAATAGATAGAAACCCCACGTTAAAATCTGACACGACCAGGTAGTGGTGCCATCTTCACCATGATGCCTGCTGATCTCCAGGGGATCTCAAAGGTAAAACATGCTCCCTAGGCATTCAGCTAATGGTAGAGATATCGATGCTGTTCAGGTAATGGTGACAGCTTCCTCTGTCAGAAAATGCTTTTAAAACCCCTTCACAAGCAGGCTATTACAGCACTTACTGTCCTCGATAAGACCTAAAAGTGCCAAAGACAGCACTTACATCACCTGCTTCTGGAGATCTATAGTACAAAAATCTCCATTTGAGCACTTCAAGCCTCTTTCATGCCAACACAGACATTGTCAGATGTCTAAACATGGCCAGATAAATCCTGCCTAGATTATCCAATGACTACAAGATTTGCACAGAGTAAATGAAAAATAATGCAAATTTGGGGGAGAATTAATATCTCTCCATCTTGAAGGACTGAGATAGATTTCTGTCCTATTTTCAATCTGCAAAGCATCATCCCTCTCCTGAAGGTATACCAGGACAGCACAGAGGCAGCCTGTGATCCAGCACTGGTTTCTTGAACATGTCCTCTGAAGTGCTGCAGTCTGGTGTTTTGCTTAATTTCTGAGCAGAAAGACAGTTCTGTGATTGCTGTCCTAAACAACTGTCACCTTGCTTGCCCTCTACTCAAAGATCTCACCAACTTACAGCTTTTCAGGTGCTCACATTCAAAAATATTTGCCTCCCTTCCTGCTTCTGAAGAGCAGAAATATTGCTACATTTTTAACCTTGCAAACCACCTGAGATCTTGACATTTGAACAAGCCATCAGAGCCTTCTCCATGGGAATTTCACTGCCTTGTAACCAACTGCATGTCAACCCCACTCCAGGTGCTTGGTGTGCCTAAGCCAAAAATGAACATAACTATTTCCCAGTTTCTCCTGTCTCCTCCTCTCCTAAAGCTGCTAACGTTCCCTAGAAAACAGTTTCAAGGAGAAAACAACACATGGCTGCAGAAGAAAACAACAGCAAAGCAATTCAGAGTTCATCAAGATAGCAAGATTATGACCCAAGCCAACCAGGGTTTCCAACCTACCTATTTCGCTGGGCTCATATCTCTGAATTAAGGGAGGGGCAGCAACAACAGCATCTTCTTCTTGTTGTGTCTCATAGAGGAACCTCACTAGGTTCTGGCAGGACATGAGCCCTTCCGCATCTGAGTACTTTTGGAAGATCTTGTCTATTTCCTTTCTCTCTGTCAGTATCTTGTAAAATTCCTCTATCTCATCATCCTCCAGAGCCTCTGTTTTGGACTTGTCACAGTGCTGTAAACGTAGAGGGGAGAAGGAGTGAAAACCTTCTTTCCTTCTGGCATATGCCAGCCGTAATCTGCACCAGGGCTACACAACGCAGAACACAAAATAATTGGAAACGGTTACTGGCCAGTGAATGAGAAGTGTGGTCAATGGTTCTCATTGGCAAGGCCAACAGTCACATAATGGTTACAATCACTATTTTTTACTCATATTATCTGCATGCTGAAGAGCACCAGGCTCCACAGAACTATGTGCTGTGCAAAACACGAGTTAAAAGGAAAGCTCTTTACAATTTAAGTGTAAATCAAGGGTCAAAAGAAATGTACCTCTTGAGATTCCTTGGAGGAATATAGGGAAACAATTAACTCAATGCATCTTAAATTGATAGAAACCCTGGCCTAAAATCTCATAAGTGAAAAAGACCTTCCCCTTGATCCTAGTAGGTCTGAACTTAGGCCTCGAGAGACTGTCAAGGCTATTTAGTAGGGCTGGTTGCAAAAAGAGCATCAAAACTGACTTAAATAAATCCTGCTAAATACGTGCTTTATGTATGGAGAAAAAATAAATAAAATAAAACTCTTTCCATGGAAATTATCTGTTCTTCTGCAAAAATCACCAAGTAGCAAAATCTCCACAAAATTTCAAATCAGGTCTCAGCTTTTCAAGGAGCTGTAATTCAAATTCTTCACACTCCCATGCTTCTCTATGGTTTGAAATTTTTTACTAGGTAACAGCTCTGATAGGACAACACAGTCAAGGACTTGGCTGATCGCAGAAGATCAGCAGTTTAAGATATGCAAGTTAGTGTCTCCATGAAGGACAACATCTTTTCCAACAATAAATATTACCAGTTTATTTAAAATATTCCCAGGTTCAATTTTTCATCAGATTTTTTTTTTTTCTGTGGCAAATCCTGATAGGAATTTTGTTTTTTCCTAGCAGAATTCCTCACAGAGAGGTGAACAACTGTTCTCCAGTTATCTCTGGGATGTACACCTCTGCAGTAAATATGACTGAGAAAAACAAGCTGCAATGGAAAGCAGGAGCCTATCTCAGAGGAACCACTTATGGCAGGGAGCGTTATACTTCTTCAGAGTGTTCTTTGCCAGAAATTTCAGCAGTTGACCCACTTTAAGTTAATGTCTTACTATTACAGTGATTCCTGCTCTCTCAAGACAGCAAGCTAGCAGCCCCTCAGCAGTGGTGCCCTCATCTCATACAGCCTACTGACATCCTACATTTCAGGTAAGTCTGAAAAACCTAACTTTTGGCATGGATGCCAAACCTCCAACAGGACATAAAGTGCTTGCAGGACACGGATTGACTTACTTCGTTTTTGGCCTAAAAACTTTTCTTCTTCGGATCTGAACTAGGCATACAGCATGTGCTCCACACCACTCAGAGGAGGTAGGAGTGCATTTCACCTCACCCTTGAGATGGACAACTTGCTGTCAGTTGCTGTGACTTAGCTGACATGGGGCAACTTGTCAAACCAGAGGAATTTAATTGCTTTTGATCTTTGATCTCTTATGACAGATAGAGCTATTGTCCTGGCTTTTATGAGCAAAATGAATGTCTCAGTTTTACCAGTCATCATACTAATTTCAGCCTAACCCTTCTAATGATCTCAGCGATGGCCACAGCAGCTTTGGCAGCCCTCCAAGCAAGATGATAATGACAGGCTGTTTCTCCCCATGCAATGCCTCCTCTGGAGCCCTTCACTTGCAGTTTGTGGCACACTTATAATACCAAACAAAACAATCTTGATGCATTGTATTTCACAAACTGAATCAAGAACAAAAAGTTCAACTTGTTCTGATTTCAGAATCGGCTGGTTAAAAGCCATGGGCTAATCTCAGGGATAGAACAACCCATTAAATGCTCAATACTAGAGACACCTTCAAAATGAGTTTGAGCTGTCCAGGAAACATCCTTGCTGCATCCATTTTCCTTGCTGCCTTCCGTCTCTGTATGATCCTGTCCTGTGGCTTTGGCAGATTTCACAAGCTAAGCTGAGCATGACATTTAGCAGTTGAAAAAGGAGTGTAAAGAGGGAAAGCAACTGGTACAGACTGCGGTAATGCTTTGAATGATAGGCATTCTTTTCTTTAAGACAAAACATGGAAATTAACATGATATGACTCCTAGGAAGCTAGCGTTATAACTAATGTCCCTTGGGAAATTTGTTCATTAGCAGCCATTAAAGGTTGTGATGAACATAGCACAATAGCATTGGTTGGCATCATAGTCAGATTCCAGGATGGATCAGATATGTGGTGTAAAACTGGGCTCTTTCTGCTTGGGCTACAAGAGCTCCATATTAGAGAGGCACTCTCAACACCAAAGGCTGTATTTTAGCTCACTTGTATGGACCATGAACCACGAGTCCTGAATGAACCTTTGCTTGTCAGAAAGAGTCTGAACCTCTCTGATGCACCAGAATGAACATCCAGGTTGAAATGAAGTGAGCAATTACAGGATTTGCACAGTTTCTGGCTGCATTGCATACGTCTTACTTAGATGTGTCTAAAACCTAGACACGGACACAGAGTTATGTGACAAAAAGCAAGAAAAATGTGAGAGCGTGCCCTGTAGCTCTCTCTTAAATCCTTGGTCACCCTTCCTTCCTGTGACTAAATGAAGAAAAACTCACAAAGACAGTAAAGAAGATCACCATTTTAATACTCTGTAATGTCTCTCAATCCATCTATATTTAGGTAATATGTAAAATGAATACGTAATTGCTTTAGGATAACTCAGTGGTCAAACGGAGTGAGACAGACTCTCCCTAGAGGCAATTCACCCCACAAGAGATCTGAATTAACCTCCCGAAGGTTAATTCAGAAGGTTAATTAACCTCCTCTCTTTCCGCTGGCTATACAGGAAGCTTATAACAATTACATGTCTAATGAGGGCACTTCAACTAGCAGCCTGGATTTAGATGGGATAAATCAGAGCTTAGTTACTACTTGGAGTCCTTAAGCAAAAAGAGAATTGAACTTCGGCAAGTTTCCACTCCAACTGCTCCCTTCTAACTAAAAGAGGTTCATTGAATGAAAAGGAGACCGTGCCTCTAAAGATAAAAGGTGTCTTTTCAGATGTTTGGTGTTTGAAGATTTAGGGACTGATTCATCTAATGCATGTGAGGTGCCTCCTTTAGGATGAGGTGAATCACACCTGGTCTCCATTACTGGCTTGATCTATGCAGACTGCAAAGGCAGTGTAGGAATTGGTGATTACTTCCAATGTAGGTGCCTGCACTGGAGACTTCTAACTCAGCCAGAGGAATTCCAGCCTTATTGCTATTCTTCCAGGGTTTTCCTGAACAGGAAACAAAGCATAGGATATGCCAGCCACAGCAAGCAGCCTATCCGGTGGATTTTGCAAGATTAAATTTTTAAAGATCTGCTGCCCACCTTCCCCTCGGTCCTGCAGAGCTACCGAAGAGAGAGACCTCCATAAAGTAAGAATTAGAAAACTCCTCCTCTGGAGGAAGGTCCTAGCAAGACCTTGCCAACCTCCCCTGTTATCTGCTTACAGGAAGGAGCAGAACAATTACTGCCTGTACCTGCAACCACCCACATATTTACCACTGATCAGAAACAGCATTTCTGAAACTACCCACCCATGAATTCAAATACTTCTTCAGACAGGATGGAAGTCTGGAAATCATCCAGATGTTTTATCTTGCCTCAACAGGAAAGCTCATTTAGAGAGACTCTAAAAACAACTTAGAATTTTTCATCCCTTTCTTATCTTCAGATAGGCTCAGCCAGCAGCTCAATCTTGAGACATAGAAGTTTATGTCCCAGGTGGATTGAATGTACCTTGGGCTATTAGAGCAACCAGAATGCTCCAGGTCTAGGTGCAATGTCAGGTATCTATCACCATTTTGTTTTTTATTCCCAATTTGCACTTTCTTTTTGTTTACACAAGTCACAAGTCCTCCTTCCCTGAGAAGGTAAAGGATTCATAATTTTAACCAAACTGATTTCAGGTAGGCTTAGGCATTGATATGTGGTCATGGCACACAGAACTTCTGAAATGCCTGGGACTCAAAGTGCACCTACGCTCTGCTTTTTCCTTTTTCTCTCACTATCCATGTTCATGTCTCATCTTCTCTGAACCCAGGTAAAATTGGTATCAACGGTAAAGAAAGAACACTTTAGCATAACTACACCAAAAGCACTATGCTGCCATAACTCGGTTGTTTGTAGGAATCTGTTGAGCACCAAAGCCCCCAAGTCCTTCCTTAGCACAAGAAAAGATGCTGAGTTCACTTTAGCTTAGTTCTCCAACCAAAGCTGAAAGCAGCAGGAGACCTTGTCCTCAGCCAACAGCAAGTACTTTATCTGCTTGCACTTGTTACCTGGAAAATCTCCTTGGCATGATAGTCATCAACTTCAATGTTCACTTCTTTTAGGAAGTTCTTGAGCTCTTTCAAGCTCATCTTGTTGTCTTTGTTCTTATCAGCTTTCCGCAGGCAGGTATGAATCCAACTGCAGGATGATGTAAGGAAATCTTTCCAGATCAATACATTGTCTAAACACCACCCACCCCTCTGTAGGCCCTGGGGGTAAGGAGGGAAATTTCTTCTAAGGACTCTGAACCACCTCTCCATGCTGCTGTAAATCAGCATGCTCCCACTGAACAGCTTGCATCATCTCACCTTCTGCTCTGAAAGGGCACAACGGTGCTTTGGCAGAAACAAAATGCTCTGTAATACACGCTATCATGACCTGGGGAAAGCTTTTAACCACCTGGCCAAGGCTGGATCAGCTCTATTTAGCATGTAGGAGTTTCTCGTCACAGCCACATCACAAAACAGTTCGATCTCTCTTTTGCAAAAGAAAGTTCATTTCTGCTCCAGAGTGTTAAGAGGGGAGAGAGGAGGGAGTAAAAGAGCTCCCAAGTACAGGAAACTAATCATTAGGGATTTGATTGATATTCAGTGTATCAAGCTGAACACTGAACAGGGATTCTCCAAAAGAAATGTTAGTATTTATCTTCTTACTCACCTTCAGCTTCTGTATTTATTTAGGGATTTCTTCCTAAATAGTCTTAAAGAACTTTGTTGTAAGCAAAAATCAAAATCAATACAAACTTTATGGATCTTGGCTTTCCTCAATAAAATACACGAGGTCCATTCCTGTATCCTACTGTGATAGTAGTTCTTAAAAGCTTCATTTATAATAACTTTAGTATATTTATGGATCTAAAGAAATTACTATAAAAAATGAGCTTCTTAATGTGACACAAGTTAATTTGAACTGGGTCTCCCATGTTCTTTTGGTCCCTTGGGAAAATAATGTTGGACAGTTGACACGCCTTGGAGTTTTTTGGATTTTCTTTTTGTTTGTTTTGTTTTAACATTTTTTGCATCAAACAGCTGTCTCTCTCTAATTTGCTTTAACTGTCAAATGACAAAGGTCACCCAGAAGAATCTCCTATTTTTCAACAGAAAAATGATGGAAGAGATGGTAAGTAACAATTAGATCTCCATGAATCTAACCATCTATGTCTTGCATAGGAAGCATTGCTTCAAACTCATTCAAAAAAAATTAAAAAATGCTCAATCTGGATGTTAAACAGAGTAAACTTCAGAATTAGCAAATACCAGCTGGGGCATATAGTGCGATAACATTTTATCTGGTCCTTTCAAAATCACCTCCAAAAAGAGGTGCTAACTGACAGCTTTTAAGGGCTATAGACATAACCCTGAAAGAGGGTATTCACCAGAGCTACCACTCAAATATTTCCAGACACTCAGAAATATGTGTAAACTGTTTGTTAGTGTTGTTGGTCTCATGGAAAGCTGAACTTTCTGTCTTTAAAAATCTTGGCAGGTGCTAAACCATGACCTCATGCTGCATCCCTCTTAGCCCGGTAATATTAATATTCCTCTTTTGGAAATAGAATGGAAATGAAAATAAAGAGAGGCTACGTTTGCTTTGGCTCCCAAGGATACTCCAGGGCCCTGAACCAGGCTCTGGCTGGGACCAGTTCTCCATAAAACCAAGTTTGAGACATGAAGCTCCTATGGGAGTTCCCTCAGGGATGCTCTGCTGGGAGCACACCATCATCCTCCCCAGGGTGGAGAACACCAACTGTGCTCTAAGAGCATCTATCTGCTCAGTATGTCAGTGCGGTGCCAACAGCAGGGCAACCCATTCCCACCCAACCCCTGCACCACCTTTAGCTCCCCTAAAAGGCCAGGAGTAATGCACACCTCTAGGGAGCCAAGAGGAAAGCCAATTTGTCGTAGCCAGACGTGGGCAGCAGGGGTGGCTACTAATTCCGTGTAGGAACTACGCTGTTTGCTCTAGCCGCTGCAAAAGAAAACCACCCTTTTTTACAAGTCTGTGGTCATTTTCCCTGATCATGAGCACCCAAAGCTCATGCACATATCCAAAGTCCACTCTGAAAAGCAGTATGTGAGCAGTAAAAGGGATCCAAAAAAGAATATGCCTGGGTCTGACTGCAAATGGAGGATGCTTTTCTCTGCTATTGCTCCCAGAAAGGCTGAGCAACGCGGGATGGCAATCAGAGGGCCCATGAAGAGCAGAGGCACACAGCAGGCCCTCTCACCACGAGGGTGAGCAACAAAGAGACAAAACTGAGACTACAGACAACGGGAGCCTCAGCCTGTTATTTCAGCAAGCAGTGTTCAGTTTCAGAAAGACCCAAACTCCTCATGCTTCTGGATCCCCTTGGGTTTGAGAGAGCTTAGAGGAGCTGGGTGAACTAAGCACTTAAACTGAAATTCTTCTTGTCTGATACAAACGCCATTTTGCTGCCCTGGTTGTGGGTCTTCCTTTCACCTTACACAGCCTATTTGGGCCCGGGCAGACTAGGAAGAAGCTGTTCCCATTCCTGTATACCTCCAGAGTGCCTGCTTCCTGCCTCTTGTTTTTAAAGTATCTGCCAGCTTCAGGACTACCAGCTTTCTACGTGAAACCAAAGAGGGATGACTGAAACTATCTGGCAGATATCCCATGAATGTGCTTGGAACAGAAATGCTGCAAAACTTCTGGTAAGTGATTCCCGACCAGAAGAAAAGCTCATATATACATTCCAGAATTGAAGCAGGCATTGCCACACTACTCGAATGAAAAGTCCCCTGTATTTTCTGGTCTAAAGTCATCCTTGCACACATACCTGCAATATTAGCTTAACAACCTATGCCAACTTGTTGAGGGCGAAATCTGAGGCTTAATAAAACACTACTGTATGCACAAGAACATCTGAAATACTCTTCAAGCATGAGGAGGTTTTATCTTGTAAGTACATAGGACTGGAGAGGACACATAAGACACTAATTCCAGTCCCTTGCTACCACAGTTATAACAAATCCCACCTGAAACTAGCATGTTCTTTGCTCTCAATACTTGTTTTCAAAATCTAGCTGATCTCTTATTTGCTTTGCAAGGTTTCAAAGGCTGGAAAAGACCCACAGCAAGGCAGCTCTCCAGTGATGGGGGACAGGCAGGGGACCCAACACTTCTCCTCCACAACTGACTCTTCCCCTTCTGTGCTCACAGATGCAGAGAACACTTCTGAGGTTTAAGCAAGATCTGAGTAAGCCCACGCTGCCAAGCAAACCCAGTGAAGACAGACTAAATTTAAAATCCCAGGCTTTAATTAAACATTATCAAATTTCAAATGAGAAATCATGCTGTTCTGTAATTCCAGGTTACGTTAAATGGCCTGAGACAATCCCAGATTGGAAGCCAGCACTGCACAGTAATTACTCTTCCAGAAATACGGCTTGCCTACCAACCCCATTTAGCTCTGATTCTGCTTTCCAAAGACAGAGAGGCACTTTTCCACGCTGGAAATTTACAGCTTTCTTCCCTTGCAAATGTCATTGTTATTTACCCCGCCCCACCACCACCACCCCCCACCCCCCATTAGTGATCTGGTCTCTTGTTACGGGGAAGATTTTCAGCATTATAGTCAATTTTGACATGCTCCAGGGATAAGTTTCTGTACTCCAGATTTCCCCCACACACCATGGGGTGGAGGCAGCCTTCACATTCAAAAGGAAAACTGCCAGGCTGTACCATTTCCATCAGCACTGGAGCTGCGAGATTTCAACTTGCCTAGGGACTGCTTCCTGCCACCATGGACACACAGCTGCTGGCACAACTGAGGAATGACCTTAGAGACTAGAGCTTGAAAAAGCACCTGAAAAGATACTCATAGCGCAAGAGATAAACACACCATCGTATGCACATCAGAACTAATGGAATCTGATTCCTTTAAAGAAGCTGCACTATGGCTGTGCAAGTGCTTATTAGGCTTCAGAGAACCCACAGAAGAGTAAAGCCTGATGAAAGCTCAGCATTTATGTGCCATTTCCTTCATCATCAGTACATTATTACCCAGCAGGGAACCCGCATGGAGTGAAGCCTTGACTGAGGGCAAGACTCCCTGGGGCCTGCTCAGGCTCAGACTCCAGTTTTGTGATTTTCCCCAGCTGAGGACTTCACATCTCCCTTCCTCTGCACAAATTCTTTGATGCTGAACCAGGCATGAAGCTCACGCAGCCTCCCCTCACTGCAAGCACTATCTGTTTTCCTCTCTGATAGCGGGATGCCTATTTTTATAGAGCTTAAAGGAACTTGATACTTTATGACACCTACTGCTCTGTCAAATCAGGGTGAAATTGGCCAACAGGTTCATATGTTACGGCCATGGCCTCAGGTGCACAGGGATTGTAGAAAATCAAGCAAAAACTACACCCACAGATAGTCTGCTTTTACAAGGATACAAGGTGGTCACAAAGCAACTTACTGAGTGAAACTTGGCCCTGAGAAAAATTCCCTGAGAATTCAGCAATGACAGGATTTCACCCAATAACCATCTCACTCTCCTTCTCACAGCTAATTTACTCTTCTTTCCTGCTTTGCTCCTTTTCCCTTCTGTGTCTGCATTGTCTCTAGAGCAACTGTAAACTTGTTCAGGGCAAAACTTCCTCCCATGCTGAGGCAAATAAGGAGTAGTTTCACTAAAGTCAGAGGAGCTACCCTACAGTAAACTTGGCAGAGAGAAGAGAAGAATCAGTTCCCTTGCCTTGTATTACTGAGAAACATGATAAACAGTACGGGCTTTTCATGCCTTGCCAAGAAGTGCCTGTCCTGGAGTTTACTGCAGTGCAAGTGAAACAGACCCCTGAAAAATACAAGATAATGATTGTTTTATCTGGAGCTCCCTAAAAGGGGCAATTCTTTACTTATGGAACTATGTGAAGCCTGAATCCACTCTTGCTTGTAGGAAAGGAGAAAAAGCACTGGAAACCAGGGATTTGCCTGGGTGCAAAATCAATGTGAGAGAAAACTCGATGCCCAGGGCCAATAGGAAAAAAGGGGGCTAGTCTACTATCTCCACCCACTGAGAAGGACAAGTGCTTCTTTGTGTGTGATTAATCACTTTACAAGGCAAAGGATACTGTTGGAGTTTCTGTTTCTGGTTCATGGAGTTGCTGTGGGCTATGATTTTCCCAAGGCCGCAGACCCAGTGGTTGGCATCATCCTCTGAACTCGCAATGAGGTCCAGGTTTTTCCGTTGGTCTTTGAAGACGATGGAAAAGCAGCGATACTCTGGTACATCCTTGGCGTATTTTTCCATACCTTCTGTTTTATGGCCTGACCTCACATCCCGAATATCTTCAATGGAGACTGTGGAAAGAAAGCAGAGCCTGCTGTCAGCAGGGGTTCAGTCATCCTTATCTCTATTTGATGATGGATATTCAGAAATTACTCTTTTTCCTTTTCCTGCAACCTCTCCCTCCCACAGCTGGAGGATTCCCTTCTCTTTTCTGCCTTCCACAAACTTTGTTGCTACAGAAAGCTCAAACAAAAAGGAGCAGAAATAGCAAGAAAACAAACAAACAAAACCCCCAACACCTCTCCTTTGTTCTGTTCCCACGTCCTTTATTTAACAAAGAATCAGGATATGCATGGATGCCATGCTGTGATACCATGTTTATGACTTATCAGTCACTGTCAAGGCTGGCTCCAGTCCTTGGAGCATCCCTGCCTTGACCTCTGCCCCTGTCTGTGAGTGGGGGGAGCGGAGCTATGCCTCCCCATGAACAGGGGCAAGTAACCCAGTAGGTCTGTCCACTTTCCCCTGTAAATCTGGACCTGGATTTATCTCTGAGACCATCATTTCTAAGTGTCCAACCTGTGACACTGATATTCAGAGACAGGAGCTAATGGTTCCTCAAATCCATGCTCCTTTCCATGCTTTTGAAAAAGGACACCAGAAATCACTGATTGCTTTTGTGGCTTCATCTGTTTGTGCTTTTCTCACCCCTCTATAAACACAGAGCAGACAAAACACTAATCCTCCTCTGGTAAATGCTTGGGTGCTTTTGGCTTTTTAGATGCAACTAAGATTTCTCTTGGGCATAGTATTAGATGCCATGTAATCAATAAGCACTTGAAAGACACAAGGATCATGACCAACAGGACCTCACCCCATCAATCAAATAACCTTTGGCTATTTTAGTCTCAGAACTGGAAACGAAGAATTCTAACAGCCCACAGGGAGATGAGAGGGACTAAAGTGGCCATTCTTCAGTTTGCAAAAAGCGAGAAGGTAAAATTTAAAATCCCATATACTCTTCTCAGTCACGCTAGTAAAAACTGCTTCAGAGCAGTTTGGCGTCACCCATGATCTGTCCACACCCCTGCCAAAGGCAGACTTGATCCTCATTGCTGTAAGCAAGCAATACGCAGCTTTCAAACCCTCCCATTTCCATCTCTGACTCTCAGTTAGTGGAAACGAGCCCTGAAGGCACACCAAGTTTGCCATGTGCACACACAAGGCAGTCCAGAAAGAGTGGTGCATTCAACAAAGTACGTGAAGCAAATGTATGTACCTGAGGCAGCCCTACTCTGCTCTGAGGGCATTGCGGGTGCCCTCCAACTCTGCTGAAAGTGGGCAAGCTCAGAAACTCAGCTCTCCCAGCAGCATACACAGCCTCCTTTTGTCTTTCGGGAGTTGATGGGCAACTTAATACATCTACAAAGGCCTGAGAGGAAAGGGCAGAAACTGCTTAATCAGATTTGATGCTGAGAAACTTAACACCTAAATAGGGATGGAACTTACATACACTAGATGGAAAAACTGTTTACAAATGGTGTTGGAGTCTCTAACTGAGAACATCCGATTGGATTTTCCTTGGGGGTTGACAGACCAGTTAACATTTTGCAAACATCTACCAGTAACATTCATCTCAGGGCACACACACAAAACGTAGCACACCTGAGAGATTGTATTGGGTTTATATGGCAAGGGTTTGGTACTGGGCGGGCTGCAGTGGTGGCCTCTGTGAGAAGAATCCAGCAGCTGCCCCATGTTAGATAAGGGCCAGTTTCAACCGGCTCCAAAGGGACCCACCGCTGGCCAGAGCCAAGCCAATAAATGATGTTGTTTGTGCCTCTGGGAAAGCAGATTTAAGGAAGAGAAAAAAAAACCTACTGCACAACAGCAGCTGGGAGAGCAAGGAGTGAGACCCAGCCCTGCAGCCCCCAAGGCCAGTGCAGCAGGAGGGCAGGAGGTGCTCCAGGCACGCAGCACAAGTTCCCCTGCAGCCTGTGGAGAGGCCCCTGGTGGAGCAGGCTGTCCCCCTGCAGCCCATGGGTCCCACACGGAGCAGATCTCCACGCTGCAGCCCGTGGAGGAGCCCCCGGTGGAGCAGGTGGATGTGGCCTGGAGGAGGCTGCGGCCCATGGAGAGCCCCCGCAGGAGCAGGCCCCGGGCCGGAGCTGCAGCCCGTGGAGAGGAGCCCACGCAGGAGCAGGGGGTCTGGGGGCAGCTGCCGCCCGTGGGGGACCCGTGCTGGAGCAGTTTGCTCCTGGGGGATGGACCCCGTGGTACGGAGCCGTGTGGGAGCAGTTCTTGAAGAGCTGCTGCCTGTGGGCAGCCCCCGCAGGCTCAGTTCGGGAAGGACGGCATCCCGTGGGAGGGACCCCGCGTGGAGCAGGGGCAGAGAGGGCCCGTGAGGGAGCAGCAGGGATGAAGCAACAGGGACTGACCGCAGCCTCCAGTCCCCATTCCCCTGCACCTCTTGGGGGGAAGAGAGAGGAGAGAGTGGATGGAGGGAAGGTGGTTTTAGTTTGGTTTTGTTTGTTTCTCATCACTCTAGCTTATTAGTAATAGTTAATAAATTACATTAATCTCCCTATGCTGAGTCTGTTTTGCCAGTGATGATAATTGCTGAGTGATCTCCCTGTCCCTATCTCAGCCTTTGAGCCCTTTTCATCTATTCTTCCCTCTTTCCCTTAGAGGAAGGGAAGTGAGAGCAGTTGTAGGGGAGCTCAGCAGCCCAGCTGAGTAAAACCACCACAGAGATATCCAGACATCTTCAGTAACACGCATGCCTAAAACCAGATATAATCACTGGAATATGAAGAAAGTTGGTTTTAACTTATTCCTATTTCAAACTGAAAATTATGGGTAAAAATTAATTCCTGTCTCATGGAGGCTTGAGACTGATTTCGTTCGTGCTTGTCTTCAAAGAGCCTTATTAAAACCATATGTGAGTGTAAAATATCCCTACTATTTAGCTGAGTGAGAGAAACTTGAGAAATTTACCCCCCAAAAGAAAAAGATTTTATCTGTTCCTTCATTTAAATTGGTTCAATTTCACTGTTACAGTGCCCAATTAATTCAAATCTAACACTGCAAAATACACAACTCAATATCCACCCTGCACATTTTTAGCATTGCTGCCCTGGGATCACCCAAAATTCATTGGATGCTCAGCGGAGTTTTAAAATCTCCCTTTTTCTCCAGGGCAGTCCAGATATTGCTCAGCTGTGGGGAAAAAACACACACACTCAGCAAAAAAACCTACAATTTCCAAAAATTAGCGACTGTCCAAAACCAACACTTGACATTTGCTTTAAATTCCCACCATGTGTTGGGGTGGTCAAACACTTTGCTGATTTGCTGTCTATACAAGAACATGCTGTGAGACCCTTCCTGGAGTTGGCAAAGCTCCTCTCTGATGATGAGCAATTACCTTTGTGTGGTCTTATTTTCACTTGGTAAAGGCCAACAGTGGAACAGACAGAGGGGAGGGGAGGAGAGGAGAGGCTTGGGTTGGGATGGGATGGGATGGGCTGCTGTGGAATTATATTATCTACCCAACTTATTTTAGAGTGAAAGCTTATGGTTTTGAGTGCTAAAACTATCTTTCGAAGAAAAGGGCTGCAATTCCCTTGAAGCTAGGCTGCTGGTGGAGAGCCTTTCTGCTGAGTTTACTTGTTAACTAGCACATTGGGCAAATGACAGGGATTGTGCCTTAGGTAGCACTGCACAGTTTACACCTTTATTGTAAAGGATGCTGTCATGTTTAGAGGGATTCAGCTCAGTCAAAATACCTAAACCTTGCTCCCTTTATAAGCAATGGGGAAAAGAAAAAAAACAACAACAAAAACAAACTTTTGGAACACAAACTTTCTGTCCTATTTAGAAATAAACTTTAGCATGAGAGAAATCACAGCCTAAATCTATGGCTACAGCGGATCCTTGACCAGAAAGGAAGCCCAGGCTGAGCATCTCAGATGCAGATGTGGGCCATGCAGATGGTCCATAAGCAGGTGATTCTGCTCCACTCCCAGTGTCCTTTGGTTATGGCAGTGCAAGTGGAAGGATCATCCTCTTGTTCCTCATCACCTGCCAACTGCTCACCACTGCTTGGCTCGTATGTTATTATCCCTTCAGACCGGCTAGCTACTCTGCTTGTGCAATCAATCCCTAAACTTTGGGTTGGCAATGGCATAGTGTTTCCAAGACTAGAAAATCTGATGTTAAATATTGGAAATTTAGAATGTATTCTTTGGAAACCGTTATCTGGCAAAGTGAATCCACTGGAAAAAAAAGTGAGTTGTGTGGGAGGAAAAAAAGATTGAAAACCTGTAGCTGGAAGGGCTGCCTTGATCTCCACGGAGTATACTGCTGAGAAGAGGATGATGGAGGGCACAGAGTGTCCCCATGCAGAAAAAGTACAAGGAAGGCTGAGGAACAAGATCAATGTCTACTGTTGTCACACAAGAGACAAGAGAAGCTATCAGTGCAGGAACCGTTAAAAAAGCACGGTAAAGGAGGACATTTTTTAAAGCTTTCCATAGCTTGGTCGTATGTACTGCTTTCATCTATCAATATAAAAGCTGAAGCCAAAGGAGTCAGCCCAAACCATCTGCAAATGTTATCTCTTTTCTGGAAGATCTTAGTCCAACATGAATACATTATCAGCTGCTCCTGGACAAAGACTGTGCTGTATTAGCAGTCCCAAACCAACTGTGTTCTCGGATAAGCTAGTTGCAAGGAGATATCAGAAATAACTGGGGGACAGATAAGTGATTTACAGAAGAGGAGTAGTTACAGAAAACACCGATCAATCACATATCCCTGCAACCTCTCTTGGTCCTTCCCCATCACGCCACAGTGGGGAGGTAACCAAAAACAGAAGGGAGTCTGAAAAGTTTGCATCTGCTTCTCTTGAGTGTTTATGTCTGCTGAAAAGTTGGTTTGTGCAAAGCCCAAAATAATGAAGCATCACACAAGGAAGCTTGTGTCCTTCCTGGCCTCCAGACATTGAGTCAAACAGGTTACATGCTGGTCAGCCTTCCTGGCTGCTGCAGATGCCAATCGGCCAGCGCCGCAGCTGATGGTCATAGCTCCCTGCTCACATGGACATACACCAGCATTCCCTGGAGCCACTGAAATTATTCCTCTCAGTCTCGTGGAGATGCGAGAATTTTCTTTTTATTCTCATGCCCTCGTGTACCTTTCTTCCTAATGCTTGGTTCTGTGCCCTTCTCCCATTTCACCCATGGCATTAGCAGGTGCGAGTTAGGCCCGCAGAATACAGAAGACCAGTTTCAACAGCCCAATATTTTCAAGCAATGTCTCTTTTGGGAGTCTCTTTTGATTTGTATTTCTCTCTTCATGCCTTTCAAGAAGTTTGCTGCTACACTTGCAAGCTCATCCCCTCATGCAGAAGGACAAGGAACACCTCCTCTGAAGGAAGACAAAAGCTGTGACTCACACCGATATGCCTGTAAGCAGACTTAGAGTCTGCAAGAGCTCAGGTCCAACACAGTGACCCACAAAACCTTGCTGAGTGGGTACGGAGCCTCACCTCTGCCTCACCCAGAAGATTCCCCGGGCTCTAGGAGCCACTATCACTTTAGTGATAGGACTAGAGGGAATGGCCTCAAGTTGCACCAGGGGAGGTTCAGGTAGGAAATGAGGAGACATTTCTCCTCAGAAAGAGCAGTCAGGCATTAAGACGGGTTGCCCGGGGAGGTGGTGGCGTCACCGTCCCTGGGGGTGTTCAAGGAAAGACTGGACGTGGTGCTTGGGGACATGGTTTAGTGGTGACATTGGTGGTAGGGGCGTGGTTGGACCCGATGATCCTGAAGGTCTCTTCCAACCTTAATGATTGTAGGATTCTAGGATTCTACGATTTCTCCCCAAGGGTGGCCCCTGAGGGAAAGGCGCCCCACCTGCCTTCCACAAGGACCTGGTCCATCCTCACCACCCTCCATGAAGTGCTCTTATGCCCACCTCAGTGCAAGGACTGAGGCCGTACAGGCCTGTGCAGCAGGGAGGCCCATTTGAGAGGGAAACAATCCTGTGGGAGGCAGCAGGGAGAGGGACGCAAATTTGATCTCCCCTTTACCCTAAAAGCTGCAACCCCAGAGCTGTCAGGCCTCAGGAGTGCATCAGAGTCACATGCACGCAGAGTGAGCCATTTGGCAGCCAAAAATACAAATGCTGAAGAGCCAGAAGTATGAGCCTGACAAGGTGCCTAATGATTAGAGCACTTGTCTGAGAGATGAGCCCTGGCCACTGGCCTCTGCTCCAGGGGCAGTGTCCATCTCTTCTCCAGTCATTGTTCTTAAAGTAAAATATCCAGACAGTGCTGGGTACATGGACAGTAGAACACTTCGGTAATCCTGAAAAAAATACAGAAAAAGGAGGACGGGAGGCAGAAAGCAATCCCTCTACCTTCCTCCTGATTGAGAGGCAGCCCTTTGAGAGGAGATGCTTTGTCAAGACTCTTACAGAAAAGAGAGACAAGGAACTGAACCCACATATTCAAACCACTAAGGATGTGAAGGCCAAGGACAACTAGCTGCTTCTTACTTGTGTCTTTGCTGATAAAGAGGGAGAGGAGAGTCAATGTATGGACATTGGAGGCACTGCCAAACAGCTGGCCTTGAGGGGAGGGGGACATTTTTTTTCACTCTGGGGTAAAAGCTCTTCAGATCCTTCCCTTTCCATATCCTACTTCCCCTTCATTAACAAATGATGTCTGCAATGTGGCATTCAGTCACGCTGAATTACTCCATCCCACTCTAATTGTCTCAGTAAGTCACTTCTGTTTACTGTCAGGAAATGCAGATGAGAAATGCACTGAGCTGTTAATAGCTCGCACCATATTTGCACACAACACTGTATTTCTGCAGAGATCACACCTTCTCCAACCACAGCTCAACCAGGTTGCTTTAGCATCTTGCCAAGAACCGACAAAAGCTGCTACCTGACCCCAGCACTGCCCTGCCAGCCCGGGGGGGCTACAGTGAGACTACACGGATTTTGCAACACACTGAGCACATGGGGCAAACTGGCACTGTGTGCTGCTTCTCTCTTTGGTTTTGTCCCAGGAAAAGCACTTTAGTTGCTTTCAGTTTCACCATAGGCAACTGATGCTAGTGGCAAAACACAGTTGGGATCGGGGCCTTTGTAATCAGCAGGAGTGGGAGCACATCAAATTCGTGGACTGGGAACGACAAAGGTTATCCAGCAACCTCATCACTGATGGATGCTTTTGCATCATGACTCGAGGGTGGGTTTAGCTTGAGCCCCGCTGTACTGTGCCTTCTTAGCTCTGACCACATTGCTTTCTCTTCTCCCTGTGCCTGAATTACTCCAGGTCTCAACTGCTGATTCCTCATCCGCTCTCTTCGCTCCCCCCTCCACCAACTTGCTCAGCACATTGTTTGAACTTGAGATCTGCTGCCCAGCAGCCTGCCCTCATTGCTGGTGTGTGTCACCAGCTGACAACTAGTGATATAATGCACGTGTAATTTTACAGGTTGTTCAGGAATACCTTTTAATAAAAGGTCTTTACCCAATCTTTCTGTATAAGCAACACAGATCGGGGCGCTGATATAAATAATGATCTCTATTTACATTCCTTCCAGACACCACAAGCAAGTCCCTGTAAACTATTTTTGCAACTAGTTCCTACTTCTCCTGCCACTAAATTTGGATCTAAGGCTCTTACCACTTCCACCTTTGCATTTAACTTGCTATAGAGAATAAGGTCGGTATTTGCCAGCAGACTGCCTGTGATGAAAACTGTCCCAGAAACTCACGCAGTGGCCTGATTTAAAATTAAATCGAAAAAACAGGCCGCTCTGCAATTGAAGTGACTTGTTTTATGGGTTGAATGATTTTGATAAAAACTAATGAGACCCACAGACAGACGGTTTTGTTTCCACAGCTGACGGCTGCCTTGCGTAACATATTCACATCAGCAAATATTTTTCCAGGGACAAATACATGTCTGATCGTGAAGGCAACGATTCCTAGAGAAACTGCCTAACCAGCTCCAAAAGGAAGCTGTTGGTGTAGTCAGTTTCCTGCTATGTGCATACAGGTTGCTGAGAATTTCTGTTGACTTTTGGCACTCATCAGATCCACGGGAACAACTTTAAGTTTTTACTTTTTGACTTGAGCAAGCACAGAGCAATACCACGTCCTTTCTGTTCTTCTAAAGGCAAGTTCAGGACATTAATTCAATGGAGGCAATCGTTCATCCATCCACAAAAATGGAATGGTATGATCATCATGTGGCATTTTAAGCATGTTCCTAAATTTAACAGAACTAAAAAAATGAAGAAAAAAGTTTTCTGCTGAACATTGGTAGTATAGAGTATTATAAAGCTTTAAAAAGTACAAAAATATCCTACAATTGAGTTGGAATTGGAGGAACTGAAACAAATTCTGTGCATTTTTAATACTGAAGATAATTAATCATTAGATCAAAATATCAATTTCATGCTTTAAGATAATAATACAATCTTCATTTAAACAGTTGTGCAAGTGAATTTAGATTGCCTCTGTAAATTGCTTCCAAAACTGTTTTTTTAACTAAAGTAGGGAAAAAAAAAAAAAAAAAAAAAAAACAATAGTAGTACTTCAGTAAGCTTTTGGCTAGAAATTGCAATGTTTGAGCCAAAACTCCTAAACTTGTTTCTTGATTGCACAGTTCATGACTCAACGAAGCACCCCCAGTGAGTCATCCCCTGTGCGGTGTGCGAAGCTCACTCATGGCTGTCATGGGAAACGTCATCTCCCTGAGCTTCCAACAGAGAAAGGGTGCAGGAGGCAGTGACGTACCTGCTCCTCTGGGGCCCTGCTGTACTACCCCTGAATCTAAACCACTTATTCAGCCTTTTCCTTCCACCTCTGAATATTCTGTTTTTCCACCAAACGCCCCAAAGGGTGTTTCACTGGAAAGCTTTCAACCATCCTACAGATCCTCAAGTTCAGAGAGTTTTTGGAGGGCTTGAGGCTGGCTTAAGTGAGCTCAGGCTGGGGATTTCAATTGGTTTAGGAAAAAACTTTCAAAAACTGATTTCACTGAAAGCAGCATGTGGCTTTCTATTCTATTGCATGTGTAGATGAGACCCGATATTTGACCACAGCTAGCCAAGACAGTGTTACTGACAGGTTGCTGCTTCTTGAGGGCAATCCCCGCTGCCTCCTTTGGTTCCCCTCTCTCCCACCACAATGATGCTCAAGAGAAAGAATGGGCAGGCTGTCTACCTGCCCCCTTGCACAAACCTCTTCTTTTTGCCCCCAAACTGTTAATCCTGCCACTTGAACCCCAGTGGATCACGGTTTAACATTTGTTGGAAAACTGTCCCCTTAAGGTGCTTCAAGGGCTTTTTGAAAAACTCATTCCTTGGGCCTAAATAGAAATATTGAAAAATAATGGATTATGGATAAAAAGGAAAAAAATGGATTACATTCCTCCTGTGTAGCAACCATATTAGAAGGGCAGCCTATTCCCCAAAAACGCCCTGTAGGTAATAGAGATATCATACAGCATCCAATCTAAATTTCCAGTTGTTAAAATAAAGACAACAGAGGAAGGTAATGGTTGTACGCTTTGTATCTGACCCAGGCAACGTCTGTGCCTGTGACAACCCTGATACGTTGTTTTTTTTTTCAACTCCAATCAGCCGAGATTCTCCTGTCTAACCCTAGAGATCCGCAGTTTTATCTCCTACAGACACCACCACACAATGGTTTACAAGTAGTTTTTCTGCCTCATAATAAGAACAGTAACAGGAATAACAGGAAACTGCCCAAATAAAAACATAACCCTTACCCTATCCAGACTTTGCTCCTCTGAGGTGCCTCCATATGCCTGCTCTGAGTCCAGCTGCAGATAAGATTAGGCCTGCTGCTCAAACCTCCCAGTTTCCATTCAGCTCATTCTTTTTCCTTTATTAAAAAATAAAGCAGCTTATCATCAGTTTTAGAAAGGCGTTGCACTGGAGTGCACTGGAGTCTGTTAACAGGAAGGGTGACCCTCTGGAGAGACTCGCCTTGAAATTCCTGGTTTTGTGTACAAAAGCAATGATCCTGAACTCTTCCTCTGTCTTCTGACTGCCTACACACACCAAACCAAATGAGAAGGTGGCCACAGCAATAAAGCCTGCCAGAGGACACAACATGAACCAGGGGCAATCCTCTCTGGACCTAAACACAAAGCATCCTGGTGAAGTCAAATGCCCGATAAACAAACCCAAACCCAGCAATCACTCTGAAAACTTGGGAATGAAAGGTCTCAGAGGACCAAGAGAGGAGAAAGGCATGGGAAAATGGGTGGCCTTGGGGTTTTGGCTGGGGACTGGGCAGGCATCAGTCCAGTATTCATCTCTCCTGTCGACTTCCAGGTTCAGGCACATCCACTGTGCTTGTTGAAAGCAGCCCCAAGGTGGCCCTCCAACCCTCCCAAAAACTTGTGCCACCACCTCCAGCAGACCTGCACGTCCTCGCAGGAGCGTGTGGGACGTGGCCTGCCCCAGCGTGCTCGGTAGGTCAAGCTGACATCAGGCATGCTCCTACAGCCAGCAGGGCATAAAGGTGCAGAGCCAGCAGCTTTGCTGCTGTCCTTCTCTTTTTCAGAGCAGCAAGGACAGCTGTGCCTCAACTGCCTTGTCTCCCTTCCTGGTCTCTTGATGATAAAAAAATTAAAAAGACTTTCTGTGGGGAAGGGTGTGAATGCGTGGGGGTGTTATGGAGCATATCTGTGGGTGTGAGTCAATAGGCAGTTTTACTCCATCCTTGCACTTCACCAAGGATGCTCCTAGGGCAGAGCTGGTTCTGCACTGCCTTTATCCCCAGCAGCGCCGTAATGTTAGCTGGGCCCGGTTAGCAAAGCCTATCTCGAGTGGTGTTAATCCACACCCACGCAGACACACTCCCAACCTGTGCCCTACGCCCAGCTCAAAGGATTTGATCTTACTGTAGGGCTCTTATTGCAACTTAACACAGAATAAAGTTATGATTGGGCCAGTTCTCCACGCCACTGGCCCAGCGATGGAGAGAATGGGATTGACCAGTGCTTCTCCAAGCAGGCCTCAAGGTCCATGAAGCCATGGCACAAGGACGCCTCCTGTTCAATTCAGAGGATCAGGTGGGGTGGGAATGTTGCTGGAGGTGTCCTCAGCCCCTGTGATTTAGAAACTGCTGGCTCACAGCACAGGAAAGAAAGCTCTGAAAGCCATTCTTCACTCACGCCCTTGTTTGTTTTGTAGGAAGACATAATCTAGGAAAGGATTTAGCTTTTATCTGGGACGGAGCTCAATGTAACAGACATTCCTAGGGAGCAAATGCTCAGGTGTTATTATGGGGTATTGCACTGGTACCTAAACAGCCCAGCTGAGCTCAGGACCCTGCTGAGCTCAGGACCACGCTGAGCATGCAAGCACGCAGCAAGGGACACTCTCTAACCCAAAGCCTTTTACAGCTAGATTGAGGAGGAGAAAGGAAATGCGGGGGGAAGGATGCACAAAGAGACTAAATGAGCTGATAAAAGACATATAAAAAGATTTTGGTTGTAAACTAAACATATTTTGCCCTGCTACCTTACTCCTCCTCACCATTTCTGGGAGAGGGATGAGGTAATTTGGAAGACCTACTCTTCATTTAGTTAGTTGTGACTGTTACAAACAAACTGTAAATAACCCAGGCAGCATGTTCTACATTTCAGTGTGCTATAAAATAAGTTCCACATTATTCATTTACCTCCTGTCTTTACCAGACCACGATTATCAGTGACAGAGAAATATGTCAGAAAAATACCAAAATGAGGAGGAAAAAACAGATACACATCCTGCCTGATCCCATTTTGACAGCACATGGCAGGACCAGGAGCCCCTGTTCCCAGTTATGGCTCCGAGCTGGGTGATGCTGGGGAAGAATGGTGGTCCTTGTGCCCGTGCAATAGTGACTCTCATATCTGGACTTTTTACAAAGGGGCAGATTGAGAGTTTCAAAGATAAGGATGGGAATAAGTTCTCCTTCCCAAAGATATCTGTCCTGGCAGAGCCCAAACCAACAGCCAAAGTGCCCCATACCATGCCATGGATGCTCAAGCCACATCACGCACCATGCATTACAGCTTCAGGTATCCCCATAGAGACACCTGAGTAACCCAAACCCTTTATTTGGAGAGGAAATAAGCCAAGCAGGGCTGCTGAGCCCAGCACAGCTCAATGCCCCAGCGGGACAATCCTTCAACACAGCAGCAGGACACCTGAGTGCCAACTGCTCTTGGCGTGCCATTCCCTCTGCACACCACATCACGCCACGCCACGCCACCCCTGTGGTTCCTGCCATTCTAACCCATGACAATTTTGAGCAGTAGCTCATGAGCTTGGGAAATGCAGCCATTCCCGACTCGGCAGATTCCTCCCCACTGTCTCCAAAGCAGACAGCATAACTCAGTGTATGATACAGGACGAGGGAAGGATCTGCTTGCATTGCTCCAAGCCCTGCCTTCGCACCACAAGCATAATGGTCCTGGTTCACCCCAAGCACCTCTGCAGACCATGCCCCACACCTGTGATGATGCAAACTTTACTTACAGATCTGTGACTCTGGAGACCTCAGCATCTTCTTCGATTCCTGCCATATGGTTTTGCAGTCCTCCTGGAGCTTATAAAACCGCTCCTTTCTCCAAGAGCTGGACTTGACTTTCAGCAGCTGGCTGCCTTTCAGGAGGAACTTCAGATCCTTGTCATCTTTCAGGCCTGGGGAGAAACAGTAGTGATAATAAGAGCTAGCACAAGAAATAATGTACGTAGGGTCTTGCCTTCCACAGGACACAAGTCAGAGACATAAACAGACCACTGCAGAGCATCCAGCTCTGGGCAGAACAGCAGAGTAGAGACCCAGAATCTGCCACGTCACATTTTATGCTCACATAAGTGACTGGAGCCTTGTGGATTTCTTAGATGGAGTCCAAAGATTTCTGTACTATAATTCTCAGGTGGTTTACAAGCATAAAATATCTCCTTTGCAGTAAATATAGTTAGGATGCAAGAACAACAGCATAAAAGTAAAAGCAGAGGAAGGAAAGTTGTGTAACTTTTAATTGGAGTGCTGTCAGGAGCTTTGAAGAGAATTCAGCTCTACTCTGCAGCAAATTTCCTTCATGAAAACAGGGCCCTCTCAGAAAAGCTGTCCCCTTCTGGTCCCAGCAACTGCAGAGATTTCTCATCTCAGACTAGGTTCAGGAAGGCACTTAGACATCCAGAGAAGCAACAGTCATCTACTAAGGCTTTCAAAACATACATTTGACATTCTAGGTGGTTTTGAACATCTCAGAAGTATATGACTTCCACATACCTAAATACCTTGGAGATTTTGTCCCTCAGACCAACCATTAATTAGAGATCTGCAGTGTGTGAACTAGTGCAGGGAGGGTGGGGGGCAGCAGGAGAATGAAACATGAGGAACACACCCTGGGCTTTCTGTAATAGGCACCTTGCAGCTCTGACATTGCATAAAAGGCTGTTTCAAAGCTGGTGAAACAACATTTAGCTCCGTAGCACTGAACAAGCCCAACTCCAACTCAGCGTGACTTCTGCTAACCTTATCTTGACGATGCAGGTGAGACTGTCACTAATAACTACTTGGCCACTTGCAGCCACCTGACACTCCCATCCCAATGCTACATAAACACAACACAGAGCCCCACAAAGCAGGAGTCCAAGTTAATTGATTTGTGCAATAAGATTTATACTGCAGCGTGGCATTCCCCTGTGCTATTGGGTTTGTCCCTCCCTGGAGAGGGCTGCCTTGAATGGCTGCTCTTTGAACAGGACAAGGCAATAAACCACCAAGCATTACTTTAGTCCTGCATGAAAAACAAAACATGGTCATTTTAGGTTGGCAAAGTCTGCGATCTCTGTCAGAGATAAATATTAGGGGCGTCCTGTATCCAGCTCAGGCCACCTCACTCGTTTTCAAATGCCGAGGAGCAGGCCTGGACCTGAGGAGCAGGCCTGGAGCTGAGCCTCACTGAGGCATTCAGGATTGAAAGCACCACAATGGGAGCTGAAGACCATGAAAAGGTTGCTGTGGCCTCTCTCTTTCCTCTACATTCAATTAGCTAGATCAGTAATTAAGTGCCTGCACATGCTACAGCCTCTCAGCTCCAATGTCAGGTTTGGAAGTGCCCAGGAGGAGGAATTGAACACTTCCTCTGGAAACTTCAGAAAGAAATTCATGGTGAGAAAGAAAAATCTGGCTCCCACAAAGCACAGAAGGCTGAAAGATTGATCCCAGCTATGGCATCAGGAACACCCTCTTAGGTTTGCTGAGGTTCAAGCACACCCAGGGGTCTACAAGAGGCCATCCACAGGAAGGACTGACACCACAACAGCGTCACAAGGCCTTGGTCTCCTGAGCTGCAGTGTTGAGGTTTCCTCCCTGATCCTAAGGTCTTTCAAGCACAAAGAATTGCAGACTTAGGCTTCACTAACACTGCTGTGGTACCTCTCAAGGTTTCTGGAGAGGGAACAAACTTCCTCCTCTGTGTTCACCCACAAAATTTCTGTTCTGACTCCCAGCCTCACTCCATCTTTCCTCAGATCCCAACCATGCGAGGCATCGTTATGGGACTAGAAAGAGGACATGCCATCCTGGGGTGACATGAGCAGGAAAGCAGGAAAACCACCAATTCCTTTGGATGCCTATGTGCATAATTGTGCAATGAGAAACCCCTGCTGACTGTGACATGTTTTGTTGCACAGACACTGTATACAGCATGCATAACATGTCATGCTACCTGATCAAAAAGCTGCATCAATGTCATAAGTGCAAATTTGGATGGCCACTAGCAGTAGTCAAGGGCAGGTTTGTCTCCTCCAAGCTAGATCCACACAGGTAGTACACAAGCTGGAGTGAGCCCTTCATCCTTCTCACAGCCCAGGCCTTGCATTAGCATGGGACAAAATTCCCCTTCCTCTTCAGCGGATCCAACTACGGGTTGGGAACAGCCCTGCCAGCCATCCCCACCCATCCCTGGCTGCTGTGCCCGAGGACCAGGCCAGGTTCAATGACCCAGTGAAGGAAACCACTGCCCTTCGCTGGAGTAGGAGGAAAAGATGAAGAGAGACAGTGCATGGTGAAAGGCTAGCAGACATCAAAGATCAAAGATGGCAGGGAGTGTGAATCAGAGGGCAGCTAGAAAAGCCAGGGAGGGGATGGAAACAAGTTTGCCTCCAGAAGATGGTGAATTTGGTCAGGAAAGGACAAGAGGGTTAAAGATGGGTGTCTAAGAGCTCCATCATCCCTCTGACGTGGGAGGTTGGTACTCTCATGGGGCCTTTCAGGCACACAGAAGTCACCCAAAGTTGACCTCTGCCAACAGTGACCCAAAGTATGGATTGAGCCACCATGGTAGGCCCAGAGGAAGGAATAAAGCCCGTGTTTTGGGCCCTGCCTCCTATGCCTGGTCCAAGCACTGCCACAGACTCTTTAAATGACCTTGGGCAAGGCAGATAGCAGCGTTTTGTTAGGTCAGAGATGAAGCACAGCATGCTCTGATTTGATGATATAGGACCTCAAATGCACCCCCAATGTGTCAGTGGGACATGACTCTCAGTTGGCCATTCGAATTGCTTTCCTGAAAAAACAAACAAACAAACTAACAAAAAACACCTTTTCACAGCAGAACCTTCATTTTGGGTTTTATATCCAAAACAGCCCCTGGGGATTTCTGCCAGACATCCCCACAGAGCTGATGAGGTTGGCCATGCAGAGCTCTGTCTCACAGCAATGGAAACTTCTGTATGAAAAAAAACAGAGTTGTCATATACAAATGTCATCTAACGATCCAAAAACACTGTGCAGTGGGACAGGGATATTTGCAATTATATAACAGTGCTGGACACGAGAAACACAATCGCCACACAGAAATAGATGTCCAAATCCTGCCTGAAACGTGTGGCAGGGCCGTATCTTGCTTAGCATCCTCTGCAAAATACCAAATACACATCTGTCACACAAAATTGCACTATGTGTTTCAAGGGTCAGGCCCCCCCTCCTTAAAAATATCAGTCAAACACTTGCTAAACAGAACACACTTAGTGTACAGTACAGTTCAGAGGGAAAATCGCATTTGGCAGAGGTAAGAGAGCCTCAAAGCACACACAGCACCACCATGAGCATGAAGTTAATATCCTGCACTATGAAGCTTTAGACACCAAGAGCCCCAAAACGTTAACCTTTATATTATCCATCTCAGGTTTACAGCAAGCAGGGAACACAATAAAACAACAGCTGTCAAGGCAGCAGCCTAGCTCTGAGTTCACTGAGGAGATGATATTTACAGGCGACAGCGACAGTCTGTATTTCTGCATTGCTCATTTTGCAAATCTTCTGGTCTGATAAAAACATTAATTACAACTGCGATAAAACAAGCCTCCTCCTGCCTGCTCCTCTCTCTCACCTGGCTGAAGACCAGGCACAGCTCAGGATTGCCACTTTAAAAGGGCAGAAAGCCTTTCAGATTAAACACAGACAACTCGGGGGGGGGGGCGAATGGTGATTTTCCAATTCCACCTGCTGTCTGTAGCCACGTAAATCAACAGATCCGCATTCACTTGGGCTGTCTCTCCAGACAGCAGACACCAGCCGTAAAATCGTAGTCAGAGAAGTTACGAAACTCGCTGGGGTTTCCTGTCTTTTTTCATCTGGTGAACACAGCCCTCTGAGTGGTTCCTCGGGCTGTAATCAGCTGGCACCGCACCACTGACAAGTCCTAAAATCGGGCAGAAAAGGGGCACCGCCGTCCCCAAACACCCTCACGGCACCAACAGCTCAAAAGCCCAGCAAGAGATCTGCGAACCCACCCTCTGCCAGAGAGGTCCCGCTTTCTTTGATGCCTCGACCGAAGCGGTTCGTACATCTGGCGGGTGGTTACAGGCAAAGGAAAGGAAAAGAAACCTCGGGAGTTTAAAAATAACCTCGGAGCTGCCTGTAGGGTGGAGCGCTGCCTCTGAGCAGGGAAAAGAGGCAGAAGCGAAGCGGCTGCCAGCGTGTGGAAGCGCCGACGGTCTGGCCAACTTGTCCCTTACCCAGCCTGATGCCGTTCAGTGTGGCCACTTGACAGCTCTGCTCCCGCAGGATGTTCTCCTGGGACACGGTGCGCTTGGGCGGCCTTCGGAAGCACTGCATGGTCCAGCGTAGGGCTCGGAAAGAGGCACCGTGAGCCGGGAAGGATGGGGGGCCCCGTCAGCCCCACGGGGATCCCTGCTCATCCAGGAGCCCCGGGTGTGCGCCGTGTCAAACTGGGCTCCAAGGAGGGAGAGGAGGCAGCGGGGAGAGGACAGGCAGAGGAAGGCAGAGGAGGGCAGAGTCCGGCTAGGGGTGGGACTGTGGGAAGTCTCTCCTCCTGCTTGCTCATCGGCCGCACACGCTGGGTGCGAAACTACAGCCGGCTGTCTGCCGGCAGCGGCCCAGGTAGAAGGAGCGAGTTTTCCTACAGTCAGCCAGTGGGGTTTTGTGCCTCGTTTCCAGGGCCTGGAGGGGCCCCAGATATTGCCTGTGGCTCCAGGGGGCTCGTCAGCTCAGCCTGCCCACAAATGCCTGGCTAAGAGACCTCGGCTCCACCCTTTCCTTCTGTGCCGAGCTCTGTGCTGTTCCCACTGACATGCAGTGATTGACATACAGGAAGCGTAAAAACACCGGGGCAGACGTAGCCCGAAAGCTGCTCGGAAATTGTTTTAATGCTCTTTTTCCACTTAGAGGAGAGTATTTTCCTGAGACTCTGGAGAATGTCTTCCCTGCCACCGATTTCCTACGTGACTTGGGTGAGTCACTTACCCTGCATTTCTGCATAGCTACGGGTTTATTCTTGTAGTTCAAGTTTACAGGTACAGGGATAAGCCCCCACCGGCGGCTTAACAAGTCACTGATTATAGAGAATCACAGCTGGAATGGACCTCTGGTGGTCTCCTGGTCAACCACCCACTCAGGGGGGAGTCACTTCAAATGCAGATCAGGTGCTCACAGCCTCATCCAGGTGAGTTTAGGATATCTCTAAGGATGGAAACTTCATAGCCAATCTAGACCACTGTTCAAGAGCTTAGATGCTCTCATAGTGAAGAATTTGTTTATACAAGTTTAAGTTGTTTATGTAAGTTTCCCTTGCTGACCCTCATGTTCATTGCTTATTCTCTTGGCAATGTCTGGGACTAAAATCCATCTCTTCCCTAGCCATGACTCCTCCTGCTGTGAAATGCAGAGTTCTACTTATTAAGCTGTCCCATCCTAGGTGAATTTACAGACCTTGTCAGGTTTTTGTCATTGCCTTTGCAGAGCTGCTACCCTAAAAAGCGAGCCACAAGTGAAAATACTGCAGGGAGATGGATCCAAACTGGGGTGAATGCCCTTTACTGCAAAACCAGCATCTGCCCGAGAAGCTCGACAGCAAACCACGTGTCACCATCTCTGCTGGAGATCCAAGTCTCTCCACCATCAGCCCCCATCATACCCAATGCATTTTGTAACACAAAGGTTTTAGGAACAGATTCTCTATTTCAGGTGTCTGACACCCCAGTCATCCTCCTCTTTCTCTGTATTTTGAAGGAAGCCCTACTGATGCTCACAGATGACTGGGTGATCTGACCAGCACAAGGACACGGTCAAAGTCATTAATCCCCAGCACGGTGAGTAAGAAACTCACTGGGGACAAGGCAGAGCCACTGCCTGGCCTTGAACAGCAGCACATCTAGTAACGCCTTATTTACACATAACAGCTACAAGTCACAGAAGGCAAAGGAGAATAAAGGCATTTTATGGCTGGGACATTGTCAGACACATCAGTCAGGCAGTGTGCTTGAGGAAATACCCCCAGCCTCTTCTGATCCCTCTAGGCGTGCAGGGGCCAGATGTCTTTGTAGCCCTCCCCCGGCAGCTGGGGACTTGCCCTTGCCCTGGTGGGAGGGTGAGCACCGTGATGTGATGGCTAGCTGATGTTTATTAGCTAGCAGTCTCTGAGCACTTCCCGTATTTCACATTGTACTGGAGAGGGCTGATTTAATTAAGGAGCGGGGAAGAGAGTCATCTCTTGTACTCGCCTTGGCAAAACAGTTTGCTTCTGTGCACCAGCTCTCCCAGCAGCCAGTGTCCCAAAGGGATCGGTTTGGGAGCACGCAGATCCCCTCTGCCTCATTTTCTCATTAATTCCTAATAAAAAGTGTCAGCAACAGCACTGCTCAGAGCCTCCCAGGCTCTCAGAGAACTGTACTTATCCCTGAAGTTTGCACATACGCAAAGCACAGGATCGGCGCTCACCAAGTTTAGATACTTCTCCAGAACAGCAATGAGCAAGTTCTGATGTTGTGAGGACTTCAGAGATGGAAGACAGATAAAATCAGTTTGTTTTTAAAACAAAGATGACAACACTGGGCCAGAAATACCCTGCTTAGGGAAACAACAGATCTGGATCTATTGCGGTCTTGAGGTCATTTAGAGACTGTGTCACATCTCGTAGACAAGCTGTGATGGGTAAGCGTGGCACTGTAAGATACGGGGCATTGCTTATTGATGTTACCTGATGCTGCATCACACACCGGTGCTGGAGGAAATGATTCCTTCGATGGCTCAGGGATAAATTCTCCGACCCTTATTCACTGCAGGTAACACCTGACTGGGGCTGAAGCCTGTGAACACTCAACCGTGCAATTTTACCCCTGTGACCAACCCCACTGAAATCGATGGCACTAGTCACATGAGTGAAGTTGTTCATGTCCTTGTGCCCAGGATCGGGGCTTTGCTAATCATCCTATCGATTCCAGCTGGATTACTCACGGAGCAAATGGAAATTGATGTGAATGAGGTTTTCAGAACATGGTCCTGAAGTTAGCAAAGTGCTTCAATATGCAGGAAACAGGCACTTGAGATAGAAAGGCTGGAGAGCCTGTTAGGAAATGGGCTATGTGAGAAAACTACTAATGCTGAGGCTGCTCTTCAGGCAGTTTTCCAGAATGAATTAATCTTCATCACATCCATATACAAAGGACCGAAGGAAGCTCTTGTTACCACTTCACAGAGGAAGAAGCAGGTTGGTTTGGGGTTGGAACTTGTCACCTAGCATGGCCACGGTTGGGCAACACCAAAAGTGGTGCAGCCCTTTTACTGAGGGCAATCTCTTTACACCACGTTGACCCCAATGACATGACAGCAGTCAGCTGCTGATTTGCCCCGACTTGTGATAATTTGGGACTGGAATGAAAATATCCATGCTGGTGATGCCCTCACCACTTCCCCATTGCATCATGCACACGATGTAAATTGCTCTATTAGGACTAGTAATGCCTCTGGCAGCTACACAACACCTACACATCTCAATTTGGGGGGAAATTCCCACTAATGAGGTCAAAGGTTGTTCATTGCTCTGTATTCCTTATCAAGAAGGAATAAGGTCTATTTCACATGATGCTTATCTTTGAAGTTACTGTAATTTCAGCTTCCCTCCCAGGCTCACCTGCAGTGAAATTCAGTAAAATTATTTTTAAAAGAGTAACAGCATGCACTGAGTATCACTGTTCACTAATGAACCACTGTGTCCGTCCCTATTTATTCCTAGCCCTCACCAGGAGCAAGAACTTTCAATCCAGGTGAACTGAGAATCAATGAAAGCTTGGAAAAGTTGTGGTCCAGCTGATCTGATCGTGTCGTAGACACGACAACCTGCCATTGCTTGTTAGGGTGAGGGAGCCCTCAGAACATGAAGTTTCTGGTGGTCAATGAAGTCCGAGGATTATTTTGCGTACCTAGTATGAGGAGTGCTGTCAGTGCACTAGCTGCGTGGAAATGAGCACAGCCAGCTGCAGCAATGGGCAGTGGCTGCTGTTCAGAAATGCAGAAAACCTGCCAAGTGACAAATAGGTTAGTTGGCTTTCCAAGTGCTTTTGCAAATCACTGATGTTACCTGTGAGGTGCCTCTGAGAGACGCCTTTTGTTAAGTGCCATCAACCCATGGTTATATATACCTGGCTTTTACATCAGCTCTTGAACAGCCCTTTGCTTGGGATTTTCCTCCTTCCATTTCCAATTGCTTCCATTTCCTCCTTCCTTGCTACCTGCAGGACCCCACCACTGTCTCAGCTTTATTTTCCCCAGTTACACCACAGGACTGGGCTTTGCTGTTTAGAGCAGCCAGTTTCTCACCACCACCAAAAAATGCCAGTGGCTCCTCTACACCAGCTCTCCCCTTTTTGCTCCTTCTGGGGGAGTGGGGAGCAGGGAGGGGGGACTGGGACCATAAACACTGGTGCATCTCTGGCCAAAGCTGCTTCTGCTTGGTGAGCGTGGATGCATTTCGGTGCATGTGGTATGGACCAAGTTCCACCTTGTGGTGACACTGAGAATGGGCTTCTCCACAAAGTCGGTGGCAGCATCAGCAAACCTCTTTTTTCTTCCTTACTCTGGCTTTTCTTGCCCACTCTACTTCTCGTCCAATGTGCCTGAGAGGTCCTGCCGAGCAGAAGCAGGGTGATCTTAAAGCTTCATATAGGAGGAGTTGTCCCCAGGCATCGCATCGTGGCTGTCCTTCAAATCACCGCCTAAAATCTCCTTATGCTGGCAAGAAGATGTATGATGGGCAGGTTTCTGGTGCACTGAGACCAGCGCTGCCACCCTGTATCTCCCTTTGGCTGTCCCACCTTGTCTGCAAGGTCTCTGGGAGGAGAACGGCCTTTTCTCCAGCTCTGCTCTGATCGGTCTGCGCAGCTGAGCCACCTTTCCCCAAAACAGGCTGGCCATATCCAGACTGCACACCGGGAAGGATCTCTGACCCATGCCATCACCCAGACCATGTCCAAGTATCATCTGGGAGAGTGCTAGCTGCTAGTGATGCGACCCATCAAAAGCTTCTGCTTCCTCCCTGCACTCTCTGTGAAATCCAGGTAAAACTCCTACCTCAAGTTCTTTGCAGCCAGGAACTCAAAAGCAGGCTGAAGGTTTGGTTTGGTCCATCCACCATGGTGCACAAGCAGATTGGGCTGCAGAGTGAGAGGCACCAGAGCAAGCACTGTCTTGAAGTAAATTGCAGCTTTTCCAGCAGTTGGTGTGAAGGGAGTAGGAGGAGAGTAATTAAAAAGAAGGATGTCAACTTGATCAATAGGACCAGCAGCAGCAGCTTACTTGCATAACTCCTAAGTCATGTTTCTCAGCACATATTGATGAAGACGTTCATGCCATAAAACCATAGTCAGCTGTAGGTGGGTCCCAGCTTCATTTTTTTTTTCAGGCCACTTAACAGCTTTCCTCAACATCTTTTTCAGGAGCTGAGATTTCCTCCACGGCCAAAAAGCAGGCCACTCAGAGCATTCCACAGCAGGGCAAAATTTGTGCAATAATTAAATTGCACCACTGAGTTATGCAAAACTAGGGAAAAAAATCTTTTTCTTTTTTTTTTTTTCCCCTGTGTGATTTATCTGGAATTTCATCACTCTGTAACTAGAGCCAGAAATAGCCAAGACTTGTTGTGTGTATCTCAACACAGGGCTTTAAAAGGCACCCGTGTGAGGGGCAGCCCAAGGTGTGAGGCTTTCTCCCCACTCACTGTCTCAAGTGGTTTATTTAAGGTGTGGAAGTATCTTGGTTTAGAAGAAACAGTGGCAAAATCTTCTCTACCTGCATAAAGAAAAAGAGAAACCTTCAGGTTTGACCCAAGGTCTGCAGCCATCCATTCTGGTGGGCTTGACTGAGTGAGGACTGAGATGCTCCACCCATGGGAAGGACTTTGGGGATGCAAGGACTGGGGGTCAGTCTCACAGTATTTAGATATTTAGATTTTAGGTTGGCCTAGGTGATCTTGGAGGTCTCTTCCAACCTAAACGATTCTGTGATTCTGTGATATCTGCAGTACACGGAGCAAGGGGCCAGGAGACGGGTGTAACTCATCCGTCCACATCCCTGCAAGTCTGCAATTTCCTGCAGATGCCTGCATTTAGCTAGCGGATTCCCACCCTGGATGATCAAATCACCAAGAGCATGATGAAGTTTTCCCTATTAATACCTGTTTATATGTATCTGATCTGCCTGTAAAGGAAACTATACTTTGCTCCCAAATCAACACCTGTGGTTCCCAGAGCTGCCTATCCAGTTGGCTGAGTTTCCTGACCTTGCACAAACCACCTCTTCCCCACACCTCTTCCTCTTGCTTTTCCCTGTATTTGGCAGTGTCCCTTCATCCCTGCTACCTGCAGCAGTTTTCCAGGTGACTGCATTTCCTTCTTCCTCCTCTTTCATTTTGTCTTTAAAATCTATTTATCCACAAGCGTCTTTTGCCTCTACTCATCTGCTTCTGAGCCTGATGTTGGGGCTTCGCGCATTGGCAGCAGTCTTAAAACCAATTAAAGGCCTTAGCTTTATTTAAAAAGCGTTGCTCAGATTGGACATTTAGCAGTTTTTGATTGAAAATAAAAAAAATTCCAAGATGACTTTGACTTGTCCTGTGCAAAAAGGGAAAGTTGCATGTTTAATGCACCGAGCAGTGCCAGTATGGCAAATTCTCCTGCACTACCGGCAGAGTTATGGCTTTAAAAAACCCCACGTCATGCATCTGGCACAACCTCCAACAATCCAGGTGTGCCAGGCGTATCTTGTTTGCAGGAAAGGAGATCAAAGCCACCGGCTGCTTCGGAGCAGATCTCAGCTGATGCCAAGCAGCATCACCTCCACCCACGGGGGGTGAAGCCCAGAAGGAGCCTGCTCAGCACTCCCAGCTTAGAAGGGCAGGTAGAGGTGATTCATTTGGAAATTTAAATCCAGGAGAAGTTAGTCCTTGGGACCGGCTGACAGAAAAACAAGGAAACAGCCTGTTCTGTAGGATTTTACCAGCCCCTCCCTGCTGACTCTCACCCTGGGCTGTGGCAGAAGGCATTCCCGTAACGGGGCTCTGGCATTCCCTGCACAATGTGCACAGTGTCTCGGATGAAGAGGTCAGTGTATAAGAATAAGGCATAGCACAAATTAGCTATTCTACAATCTGTGTGAGCACAAGGACTCCCAGTTCACATACATGCCAGGCTGATGAGGCAAAAGAAAGCTTATTAATAGCCCACAGAGTCCGGCAGATCCGTTGCATAATAAATGCAGATGAGCCTTTATAAAATAAGCAATGAGAAGCCCGTACAGCTGAATCAAACGCGTTCAGAATAAAAGGCGCAGACCACTAAATCACAGCAGCTACATGGGTCTACGGACAAGGGAGCACGTTCAGTTTCCATCCCAGGATTCAGATCTCCATCCAAACACAGAACAAACAAAACTCTACGAACTTTTCAGAAACTCTCATCAAGAGTACTACCCACTGTTGCTATTGGAAGATATCCCAGGGGTCTCTTACTGAGTGCCAGATACTGTGCTGAGGTGGAACCGTGTGTCCGCGGTTAATTCTGATACAGCAAACACAGTTGTGTCCATGTGGGACAGGAAGAAATTGAGTTTCAACACACAGCCATAGATGAAACATACCTATAAGCCACAGTATCTGAGAAATTTCTGACAAACGGAGCAGCACAAGTCTGATCCTGCTAACTAACCAGCATGTGAGCAACTTTTCCTGTCTAAGAAGTCTGGCATTCGGAATGACTTTGGCACTTGTGCACGTATGTGCCAAGGAATTTCAGCAAATAGTTTTCTGAAAGCACACAGCTCATTCAGTACTTGTGTATTTTTCTGCCTGAGAGAAGAAAATAGAATAACGAACGGACGCTGAATTTTTCTTGGTCCCTAACACCACAAAAAAAAAAAAAAGTAATATTCACTGAAAAATGACCTACAAGCCAGATTAGGAAAGATTTTAATAGTTCCAGATGTATTTCCTAGCTTTCTTTCCCCAGTGGCTCTATAATGAATGAGATACCTACAAAAAGTTTAACATTAACCTCAGTTTCACCTTCCTGTCTATTTCTAGGTTCTGGGAAAAGCAGAGGGAAGATTTCTTGAGCCTGGGGATGATTTTTTTGCATTTTGCTTGGCAATGTTAACTGATTCTGTTTACGGTCAATCACAGATTGATCTATTAATTTGTTTGTTTGTTTGTTTATAGCTCATCTACAGGAAGAAAGTGCCTATATCAAGAACTAGAAATAAGCACTCTAGACTTTTCCCATTTCAAGTCCTGAGCTGTTCCTGCTCATCAGAGTGAATAAAACACAATGAATAGGTAACAGATCGATATATTCAAGTCAGACCAGGGAATAAGGGCTATTTCCCTGTCTATCAGACAAGCCTCCTCGTCTTGGTACTGATTGAGACTTCTTAAATCTCACTTGCTGTCAGAGCAGAGAGGTTTTCTTCTTTTTTAGAAGCATTACTTATTTTTTACAGAGCATTTACAGAGTCTTGGGGGCAGGCGCTGAGCCGAAGAGATTTATCCTGGCTCTGCTGCCTTCACCAGAGCCTGATTTACTCCGCTGAGCATCTGTCCCACTCTCAGTTTCACCATAAAGGGGAGGAGATTTGGATCAGCCTTGCTGGACTCGCACACACTGATCAGCCAAGACACCCTTCCGACCAACACATCTAACCCTAATAAAAGAGAAAAATCTGTCATCTCTCTCCTGTAACACTGATTTAAGCGCTGCGAGAGAACTGCGGCGGCAAAGGGGGAGGGAGGAGAGAGGAGGAAAAAGCCAGCTCTCGCACGAGATAAAAGGGCTGAAACACAAGGACATTTGTACAGACTTACTGTTGCAAGCGAGGAAGGTGCCGTTCGATTCCATGGCTGCAAAACGAGCCGAGGTGCGGCCGCAGGAAGGGCGCCGGCAAACAGCTGTGCCCAGATGTTAGCGCCGGCCGGGGCTGGCAGCCAGACCCGCGAGGCTCCCCCTGCTCCCTCCTCCAGTAACCCCCAAACGTCAGCTCCCTTCGGCGAGGCCTGCTCCTTCCCCTTGGCTGGAGAGCCGTCTTCGCTATGACTCCTCATTTATTTCTCTCCCGCATCCGCACGCCGCCGCCTGCCCAACGCGTCGAGTGAGGCCAAGCGCCCAAGCCCCAGCGCCGGCCCTGGCTCCTCCCTGTGCAAGCTGGCCCTCTTCTCCGCGGGGCCAGCCTCCTGTTCCTGCTCCTGCTGGGGCTCCAAGCCGTGCCTCTGTTCCTGCTGCTGGCACAAACGCTTAAACATGCTCCGCTCCTTTCCGGCAAGGCTTCCAGAAGACGCCGAGCGCTCGAATCTGTCCCCGACCCAAGGGAAGGGCCGTACGACACGAGGCAGCACCTGGGGTTTAAAGGGCTTATTGGCACTGGTGGGGGCATATCTCACGACACAACGCAACAAAACAATGAGAAAAAACAACAAAACAGCTCAGAAGCTGCCAGCGGAGAAGCTGTAACCACAACCGCTCACAGCTTAAAGCAGACGAAAAGCTGCAAGCTTCACATTCGAGACAGCGAGGCAGAAAGCAGAAAAAACTCCTCGCTGCCCTGAGGCTTGTACCGAGCCGAGCTGTTTTCCTCTGCCCTGCCCCCTGCTCTTAAAATAGATTACATTTTTTTCCTTTTTAAAGGAGAAAAAGATGATGCTGTCGAGCAGGGAGGGGGAAAGAAAGGGAATCCACACTAGGAAAATAAAGTGTCCATCTAGTTGAGTGGCTGGGGGAGGTTTTTAATTATTTTGCTGTTGTTGTTTATTTTTATTTCTGGTTATTTAGGTGATCTTGATGCAATCAATGCAGCTGTCAGAGGATTCAAAGCCCTTGCTTCTCAGCAGCTGTGCGCACAGCAGCTCCAGTGACAGAAGGCAAAAGTCCCTCTCTGACAATGACAGCTCTGGGATGTACCTGGTGACAAATACTTTGGGACTAGGACTGTTTGCCCATCCCTGCCAGGAATCAAGCTGCTCCTTCAAGAGCTCAGACTTCACCTCCAGCTAATTTTATGCCCTCCAAATTGCCCTAATACAGCAAAACTCATCTGTGCTAGCACAAAGTATAAGAGCAAACAAGTGAGAAACTTTCTGAAGGACCCAGGAAGGAGCATCCCTTTTGCAAACCCGCAGAAAAAAAGGAGATGTTGGCTTGGACAGGGTCAAATTTTTTGGCAGTGAGGAAAGCAGGACAGCAGCCAGGGTGTCTCAAGAATCCTTGTAAAGCCTTAAAAGCCCCAAGGGAGGGGGGTTTCCAGAGGACACCACCAAAACCCATCACCCTATCAGCTGAAGGGGAAGCGACTGCTGGAAAGGCTGGTAGATGAGTCAGCCAGACTGGAAACTCCGGTAAAGCGGTGGTGATGGAGGTGTTATGGTTTTCAGAAGGGAGGAGAAGCAGAGAAGGGCAAACAATTTGAAAGCAGTGACAGGAAATAACATTATAGTCACTCCTCTACCCTTCTCTATATCACACCCTGTTGCATCTTCATGCTACCTAGCACAAGGCCTCACTTAAAGACATACCTGCCAGTCTCCCTGTGTCCCCTGTAGTAAAGTAAAGAGGTGTAAGCGAGCTGTTAGCCCCCAAAATGATGAGGACCACGATCTGGATAGTGCAGGGCACAGTGGCACCAAGATAGGACCATCAGCCCCCTGCAACACTGTGAACACCACCACGACTGCGTTGGCTTCCTCGGGCTGGACAGGGCACCCTCGAGTGGGACTGAGCTTCTCTGCCATCACACCTTGAGATTTGAAGGTGTGAGATTTGAAGGTGTGAGATTTGAGATTTGTTGATCCTCTGTGCCTACCGCTTTGGCAGCCCAACGCATCTGCCTGCGCTTCCTCCTTGCCATGCTGCCTTCTCCTTGATGAGAGCAAGTGGGAGCAGAAATAGTGCCTGTCAGGAGGATTCACAAAACTTTGTCCAACCTTGCACTTTTCTCTATTACGCTAACTCTTCCTGCTTCCATACCTGTCCAGAAGTATCACTGTTTTAGCTGCTTTGAGCACTGTGGCACCTTCCTGCCACCCTAAGCTTAAGCATCACCACTCCTAAATCCTTGACAGGCTTGATGTGTGCTCAGAGCACGCCTAGCACTTGCAGGCAGCCTTGCATTCCTGGCATTCATCAGAAAGTACAGCAGCTGCCATCAGAGCCAGTGAAACCCTGCAGCAAACACACCGAAGCTGAGATCATACAGCACGGGTCTCATCAGACCCTTTTTTCTCAAGGCAATAGTCTTTTTAGCTATATTTCTGCATGCATGCCATACGCACTTGATTTCCCATTCTTTTCCATTACTGAAACCAATATATGTGCAGAATAACAATTAAACCAAAATGACATGAGGAGTAATTGGGCTCCTGTAAGCTGCAGAAATCCTGAAACAGTATTCTAAGAATAAAAGAAAAATATAAGAATCCTATTTGAATCAAGTCCCTGGTCCCCAGTTTTTATCACAGCCCTCACTGTTTGCCTTCCTGGTTTGGGTTTTCGCTGATCCAAGAGACCCAAGGTGTTTAGGGGGATTGCCCTTTTCCTAGTTAAACCTGTATCACAGCTGAGTGGCAAGTTTAAAATTGGTGATTAAAAAAAAAAATCATCTGGAAGCCCTGACTGTTCCTGTATCTTCACTTATTTTTTAAAAGCTGTCTGAATTTCTGATTGCTTCTTCCCTGTTCTGAATATACCTCCTAAGCTCTATCCATCAGCATACCCATGAACGGTTCTGGGGCTCTTGATCTTCGAGATCAAACTGGGATTTAAAGGAGACAGTTCAGTATGATTAAAATTAAACATCACTCCTCTGTGCGTGTTGTCTCCACTCACAGCAACAATCCTGCTGCTAAGGGCCAAAGTTAAATAAATACAATATATTCTGAGTAGATCAGTCATGGCATCTGTAAAGTTGCATTTCAATGCCTTTTATAGTCACCGAAGGTTTGTCACTTTAAAAATTAACCTTTACAGTGAAATAACAACAGCACCATAAAATCTTTTTTTTTAATTTATTTTTTATTTTATTTTTTATTGCAGGGCAACTGAACAAAGTGATTGCATACTTTCTGCCCATGACGACTTAGCCCTATTTATCACTTAATAAAATTTCTTCCTCCGGGATTTTACAGCAGGTGAGTTAACGTGCTCAGATCATTTTGCTGGAGGAACACACCTTTTCCTGCAACGAGGCCAAAACCTAACAGAAAAACCTGTTTTCCTGAATTCCACAAGTACATGATAGATTACATCGAGGGCTGGATTTATTCTCTCTGGACCCCTGTGGGCACCACCTACAAGCAGTGACTTTACCACCAAGCCCAGCTTGGTGTCTCCCAGCTTTCTGCACGCTGCAGGTTATTATATTTAATGGCTCTCCGAGACTTGGGAAGCTGCTTTATTTCCCTGCCTTTGTTGTCATGGATTTTAATCCCCAAACCACCCTGCCAGGCTGGAGATGAATGTGAGGAATTTCCGTCGTAGGCATCTCCTGTCCTCCTCCTTTCTGCCCTTCTTTGGAGTCAGGATCCTGGTTGACAGCGGCTGTACCTGGACTTAAGTTCCTTCTTGCTCCCTTCCCAAAAGGCAAAGTTGGGATTAAAAAAAAAGTTGAATGCCACTAAAAATTAAAGTGATAGGATAAGGGCATGTAAATCGAGGAGAGGAGCAGGTGGTTGCTGTCGGTCTCCTTGGCCTCAATGCACAGGGTACGTCCTCCTTGTTTGAACAGGTAGGAGATATATGATGGGACAGAATAATGCATTAAAGGGAATATCTAGAAATGCCCAGGTGAGGGAGGGGATAGGAAAGGACCCAAATTCTGCATCACAAAATTTTCTCCAGGGCAGAAAGAAACCTAGCCACAGCAATGACTCAAGAAATGAGCAACCTGTTATTTTTTTGTTCCCTTCTGCTCAGTCCTTCCCCGCCAAGCCAAACAGTCCTTTGACACTGGCACAGCTCCTCCATCCTTCTCCAGCCCTTCCCTTGGCCACAGACAAAGGCTTTCAGGGCTGGAGGAGGAAAAAGGACTCCCAGTTTTCAATCCCATCTGAAAGGGGTGGGGGCAGGATGCATTTCTGGAGCAGGAATCCTTGAACGGGAAGAGGCCAGGGATGCTGTGAGATCCTCCTTGGGGCTTCTCTGCTCTTAGGGTAGGGAAATGAGGTTCCCGGGAGAAGAGGAGAGGGCAAAATCTCAATACATGCCTCATGCATCTGGACTACCACAAAAGGTTTTTTCCAAACCCCAAGTTTCAGGCTTGCACTGATGACAATTCTGGTATCCTCTGGCTCCTGGTTACAGGCTTCACAAAGCCCATTTTCCTTCGCAGCCCCTTAAATTTGGCTCATCCACAGCCCAGACTCAGGCTGAAGGACCTCCTAGCACAGACAGCAGGCACAGAGCCACACTCAGGCCCTGGCTGCGGCTGGTGAAGACAGGCCTTTCTTTGCACCAGTGCATCTTCCAGCCACAGGGACTCAAAGCAAACAGCAATTATGTTTCAGACGAGTAGAAGAACCTTCTATGACCACCCTGCTCTTTTCTTGTCCATGCCATCATTTTCTGAGCTCACCAAGAAGCAGTGAGGACATTTCAAGGCCTGGGGACACGCCACAGAGTTGGCACAGCCTTCCCAAAACAAAGCTGCCACTGTTTAAAGAGTCCAAAGTCTGGGACATGATATTTTAATGAGGGGCAAGTCCTGAACCCAGGACACACCTTGATTAACCCCCTTGTTCTCTCTCACTGTGTGAACAAGCGCAGAAGGAGTTCAATGGCAGCAAGGCCGGGTGAGGACCCGGCCGCCACCTCCAGCCCAGCCTCTGACCCGTCCACACGCAGCAGTGCTGCGATGACAGCTGAACAGGAGCTCCCTTTCCTCACACGCACACTCCTACACCCCTTTTCAGTCTCCTTTATTTGTGCACACACAGCCCAGCCCAGGCAGCGGTGAGCATTTGCAGAGTTCAAAGCCAAAAATGTTCACAGGGTTCAATCCAACGGGGAACCCAAAGCAAAGCAGTTCACCTGCGTGCGCTTTGAAAGCATGACTCAAGTGTTTGTTTAATTGCACACGGTGGAAGGAGTAGTTTTTAATCTCAGAGGAATGCTACACAGCCCGGTCACCAAGTATTTCCTATGGAGAAGATACCTCCTGGCTCCCTCAGCCTTTCAGACTCGCACACACACCCTCCTCATCACAGAAATGTTCCCAACAGCCTCTCCCAAAGATAACAGCAAGGTGCTTTGTTTGCTTTGCAGCAAGGACTCGGGATTTCTGCTGCTGTGACAAGACAGGACTGTAAGAAGCATTTGGGGTCATACGCCCGGCAGGGAGCTGTGGTAGCTACGTGTTATTTTTTTGTCAGCAGAATTACTGGAACCAGCACAAAGGAAAATGTTATATTAGAGGTCATGTCAGCGCCAAAGTGGGACCTGAATTTTTCAGACACTTCTGTTATGGTCTGTACTGTTCTTTTTCCTGTCTCTTCCCGGTCTGTTTACTGGTTTAGGCCATCATATTTGATTTTTAGATGGGGTGCCTTACCATCCTCAGATCAGGTGGTCACTCTACATCCAACTGTCATGTAAATAAGCCAATAATGGACAGTAAAATGCAATATTTTCACATGCCTTCTTACATTTTGGGAACTGCTTGGGGTTGTTATTAAATAGGCTATGTATTAGTTTGGGAGGTCAACTCCAGTCACCCCGATGACTCACATTTTGCTATGGTGTCATCACTCTTTTGTTATCAGCGCTGTCTTTCTTTAGGAGTTCCTTCCGATAATGTGTTGCATTCCCTGCCTGTGCAAGATCTGGTGTTCAAAGGACTGGTCCTGCAGCTCAGTCTGCTCCACCCCATGTTTACCCATTGGCAGGTTTTCCCAACACTGCCAGGTCTCTGGCAGCTGCTGGTCCTGCACCCTAGGGGAAACACACTGCAGTGTTGGGGCAGAGCAGCCTCACGGCTCAGAAGGAGCTGTCAGAGCTCTGCCCCTTTGGAAATCAAGTTCCCTTTGGAGATAATTTGGAAAAAGCTCAGAAATGGGATTTATAGCACTGTAACAACAGTGAGATTATTGGGTTTGTGGGGGACTCATTGGACACAGTAATTCACTGTAGTTTATAAGCTAGACTGAACTGTAATGAGCACAGTGCAATGCCTTAAAGTTCACAGAATGGGTAGGGCAGCCAGATTCCTCGCTTATCACCATGAACAGCTTTGCCAAAACATCTTCAGACAGAACGATGTTGATGCATTTAAGCCAGTTATTGCAACAGTTACTCCCATTCACGAGAGCAGTATGTGGCCACAGGAAAACGAAGCTACAGATGCTGGGATGTGTTATGCTAAATCTGTTGCTGGCATAATCCCATACGAGTCCCATTAAAATTAATGAGGTGCTTCTGCTTGAGCAGAAAATAAATTTGACTTTCTAAACTAGAAATATGCCTACCAGACTCTGTATAACTTAAGGTTTTGGAGGAGTTTCCCCCCCATTTTGTACAAGTAAGCAGAACCAGCTCTAACCACCAAATAAAGCAATAAAATATTCAAAGGATTTGTCTATTACTCTGTTGGTCACAATTAAAGACTTAAAAGAGTTACTAGCTCAGCATAACTCACATTGATTTCAGACTAGAAAATGGTGTGAATATGGAGGAAGAATGGAGTTTATACATGAAATTTGGGGATAATAAACCTGGATTTCTCTTAGTGTTTCCAAGCCACTCATTATAACTCCAGGAATTTAAGGAGACACTTAAATAGTCCTACCTCTGCACAATAGCACTAGGTATGATTTAGACGTGTCACTAATTTTGCCTTAGGGCTAATCTTGTGTTGAATTTTTTATTTTGTATTTCTTTAACTAATTTGTTTCACTACAAGACAGATTTTTAAGTGTCTGAGGGTCACTTCTGTGCATTTCTATGTTTTAACAAATCTATGTTTAAGTGAGCCCTCTAATGTTGAATTCCCAGACTTTAAATATTTTGATTCTGGGATAATGACAACATCTTTACTAGAGAGCTGTACAGAAAAGTATGTTTAGTCTTAAACACCTATAAGCAAGATTTTTTTTTGGAGAGGAGACCCCACAGAATTTCAAAACCTCATCTATCCTCATCTAAACCTCATCTATCGAAACCTCATCTATTAACAGTGAATGGAAAGCTCAAAGAAAATGTCATGTATACATTTCATCATCTTCTCAGTTCAGTGCATCAGTAAACAGTAAAAGTCAGCCACACAATACTAGAGAACTATGTATGTTTTCTAACTCTCTGAGTCAGTTAGTGAATCTGACCATTGATATGAAGTTAATGTTGCGTGAATGAGAAACAATAACCTAACTGGGGAACCTGGTAATGTACTATACATACTGGTATGAAAAGGTTTCTTGTCATGATTATTGCTGTTAGGAAAAAAAGAACAGCAGGAGTCTGGCCCCAGGGTCCTGCCACTTTCATCCATTATGGACTCCTTCAAACACATCACAGGTTACAATTTACAACGGAGCTGGGACAGTGAGCTTCACAACCACTAATGTCCAGGTTACAAAGCACATTTCTAGCCTTAAAAGACCACAGTCATGAGGCCAAGTCATCTGCTGCCAGGAATGCTTGACGCACAGCTCTTCTTTCTTACACCATTGCCTCTTTACAACCAATAGCACTGGGGTATACAAGTTAGGTATGGAGGAAGGTTGATGATTAATGTTATAATTGTCCCTTTTAATATACTTCAGCTATCAGCTTAATACTCTGTAACTGGGATAATCACAATAATAAAATGCAATTGTTCATATCATTGCCTAATTACAGCTTTTTTTCAGTGTAGCAAGTTTACATGAATTTTAAATGCATGGAAAATATGGAAAGTCTGAGTTACACCTACATTTTAGAAAATCCTGCTATGTAGAAGTTTAAACCTCACATGAGGATCTTGTGATTCCACAGTGTGCAACACTGGTAATCGGTGATGTTACAAGTAAGGCATTTCTACTTCTGGTCCCAAAGAGTTAAAACTAGAATTCCCACAAGTTCAGTGACATCAGACTTCCCTCCATCTCCATCTGAAAAATTCATGCAGAGTATGAAAATGTTCTTGAATATGAATTGCTAGTATCTCCTGAGCAGATGTTTACACAGAAGGTGTAAGAGGAATTCCTGTGTCTCCCAGAGTCCTAATGAACGGCCAACATGTTTGGTGTTAATTCATAGCTAGCTTTGTTTCTTGAAAAGCCAGCAATAAATAGACAAGAAAGACACATACTGAAATCTTTTTTGGGGGGGGGAAAAAATCAGCCTAGGTTACAATTTATTACTAGATTAATTTTTAGATTAGCTTATTTCCCAAATGAATAAAAGGATGAACTTGTAAAATCCTATTGAGTTAATTCAAAAAGAGCATTCACACCTTCTAATTTAGCTTCTTTTTGTACCTAGTTTCAATTCATAACATGAAAGTTAGGAGCACGATTCAACAAACTGTCAGTGAAGAGAGAGAGGAGCCTTTGAAAAGGATGAAGAGGACCAAATTAAGATGCTGAAGGACCTCAAAACAGGCAGGGCAAACACCCTCCAGAGATGTAGCGTTGTAAGCCTGAGATCACATGCTGTATCTTTATTATAAAGGGAATAATGAGCCTTTGCTTTATGTGCCAAGTAAAATTCAAGTTTAAATATATACAGGTGGAACTGTTACATTCAAAAACATGTACTTATACTCCTCACAGAATCAAATGCAGCCGTCCTCTGGCTGGTGGTATTATTTGGATTCTTGGAAAAAAAAAAAAAAAAAAAACCACCAGGAGGATAACAGGATGCATAAAGACCTACAAAAGCTGCCCATTGAGGAAGTTTTTTTTTTTTTTTTTTGATTTTTGGTGCCTCCTCCTTAGTTCTGCAAGCCTGGTGTAGTCAAAGCAAAGAGGCTGAATGACTCATTTCCTTCCTGCTCCTGCTGCAGGGCACCCAAATCAGAAAAGCATTTAAACGGCCTCGCATCCCCTCCAATTGTAGGAGGCCTAGTTTGTGCAACTGCATGCAGACGTGCCTGTGGGAACAATACAAGGAAGCTAAAACACGGAGCTATCAGATTGCTATTAATATATACCAGTGAGATCCCAGCTCAGAGCTTGTGGTCTGTGTAAGAGCTGGAGAAGAAATCCTGAAGCTTGGTCTGGGTCTTGCCTTTGGGTTCGTAGCACCTGAGGCACCTCTCTAAGCTTAGCTTCGGGGCTTCCCTTATCCACCTAGTTCAAATAAAGCTACGCCTATGCCCACCGGGTGATCCTTTAATCCTGAAAACTTCACCCTCTCAAGTCTCTCTGGCAACTCGACTGGTGGAGCAGAAGGTGGGAATTCCCACAGAGGTTGATTTTTCTGCAGTAACTGTACTCATAGCTGACACATTCCTGCTTGTATCTGTGGTGGATCTCCTTTCTGTTTAGATCAAAGGTAAAACGGGTTGCTCAGCCAAAGCAGGAGACAACCCAACAAACCAGCTTTGGCTGCTTATTGAACTGTTTCACTTAAAAGTGTTGCAATGGTGGTGTCTCAGCACAAGAACATGCCAGTTGGACATGACAAGGCACGTTCTCATTGTTTCACATCATATAGCCTTCAACCCCAATGAGGGTTGAAGCAGACCTGCTGCTTTTAATTGCTTTTAATTGCAAGGTGCCAGCTGCAGCCCAGGTTAAAATGAGCTTTTGAAGGGTTTTGCTCACTTTCTAATGCATCAGGGATAATTCTGGCCTGAACTTTGGACATACAAGGCTGTATATTTTTAAAGCAATGCGCAATTAAAGAAAAATCACCTTTTCTGCTGAATATCAAAAACACCAAAAATACAAGCATTTCTTCTTGACTAGGAAACTGGTTGCTTTCAGGTCAAAATTAGCACTTTAAGTCCATGCTAAAATGTAGCACTGAGGGTCAGGCCATATTTTGGTTGTTAACATGTCACTGATGCTCTCAGGGTGCTCCTGTGCTCCTTGAAATTTATGATTTTAAAAGCAGTATTTGGGTGCCTAAAATCTGAAGTCTTAGTGTCATTTCGGGTGCAGTGGGATGTCCCATCTGCTCCAGAAGGCTGTCAATCCCCAACAGATGTTGTGTCAATGTCTGCCACTCCCTGGCAAGCGTATTATTTATCCTTGGGCGTCTTACATGACAGGCACCTAAATGTAGACAATTGTAGGTAGCACTGTCCTAGAAGTAAAAGCTTCCCTTGGACCTTTCCTTGCCTAGAACAGTAAGGAAGATCCCATGTTAGAAATAAGCCTTGAAATGTTAAGAGCTCATATAACTAGCTCCTAGAATATCCAAGAAAATCCAGAAATCCAAGCCTCTTCCTTTGCATTTCCACCACTAGGGCCAGATTGCAACAGCCGTGAGCCGTCAGGCTGTTCCTATGGAAGACAGCAGTCACTGACCTCTCTCCAACAGCATAGCCTATGTCTTCTACTTTCACTCCAGTTCTTTGCAGCAGGAGACATTGTGTTGCCTATGACCAATTTACTTACCTCCCATCCAACCCTCGTAAGGGTTCTGGAGATGGCTCTGGTGGTCCCATGTTGTGAATGGTTGTCCCAAAGTGAACGGCTGCCTTGAGATGATCTCTTCAGACTAAGACATGATGTTCTTGTTCAGACCTAACCCAGCAGGCCTTCTGGGTCATTTGTGTGTGCCTGAGTCCCTGAGGATAATGGCATATGAATGCATTTAAGCCTACATCGTTCACCACCCCAAAGCACCACAAGCCAGGAAAGATACAGTTTGAGGTTTGGCCTAAATTAGTAGGTTTCAGGGAGGTGAAAATAATGCAAAGGTAAAATTTAAAAAGCACTTCTCCTGAGTTTCACTTTAGAAATTTCCTTCTCACCTGGCCTGACATCCCTATAAGCTTCATTGCTGGTGCTCTCGAGTGCCTGCTTCTAGCCCCTAATGTGTCTACCAAGAAGGAACACTGGATTCAACAGTTTATGCTAAATGTGAGCTGTTTGAATCTGAGCCTGTCAGGATTTACATCTACTTCAAAAACATTTTGCTTATACTCTTATTAAAGCAGAACCAAGAGCTAAGGACAAATTCAGATGAAAAATCCTAACTGTAGGGGTGTTTGGGTTTCTTTTAATTCTGAATTAGGCAGCAGATCCTCATTATACCTTGCTGTATTGGAGGTGTATGGTGGGTCTTTTCCATCTTCTGCTCCAAACATGCAGACCTCATCCCACTGTTTACCAGGGCAGGGTCTTGCTCAGCACATTTTCAAATTACAGATGTCTAGAGTACAGACAGGCATGGAGGAATAATTTGTATTTTTCTCTTTAATTAATCCACCAATGCACAAACCAAAGAAGCAGAGGAACATCTGCAAATGCATCGTGTCTGAAAGCTTGCTAGCAGGAGGCTAAGAAAAATCTTACCAGGTAAAGGTAAGACAAATGTTTTCAGATTACTTGTGCAAAAAATTTCAAGACAAGGAGGGAAAGCTTGGTAAAAGATCAAGACACTGGGACAGCAAGAGACACACCCAAGCCATGGTTTTCTACGAGCCATGGCTTGACTGAATGAGCCTGGCCAGATGAGTCACAAAGGGGTAAAAAGTTGTGCTGTGATCTCACGTGGGTGCTCCGAAGGGTAGGGAGAAGAATAGAAGGAACAGACATAAATGTTCTCCTCTTCCAAGGTTTCTTTGCATCTATAGAAATCCTGGCTGATGGAAAGGATTTTCAGGAAGGAAAAGGAGAATCTTCAAAGGGAACTCAAGCCCAGAAGGGAATCAAAGGAAGAAAGAAACACATTTCATACTAATAAATGTCAACTAGTGGGTTATTCTCAGGAGTGTAAATTAGCTGTTGTGGAGTTCTGCCATGCTGTACTAGATCAGTTCCAGGACAGAAGAGGCTCACACAAAGCTAGCCCATGTATGTCTGTGCAATTCCAGAATCTGCAGTGTAGTTATGGGGTGCAGACATATCCCTAGTGATGTTCCTGAAGCGTGGAAGAACTCTACTAAGCATCAGTTGAATCTTGTTGTACCTGAAAAGTCTTTGAGATCTGACAGATCAACTCTGGTCCATCTCCATGTAGATGATGTGCCAAGAAATTGATTAATTTATCAGTCCTAGCAATGAGAAGATCCTTTTAATGACCACACAAAAGAACCTTCCTTTGGGGAACAAAGGCACATTTGGAACCAGAAGCCAGAATTTGGGTGGTAAATTTATCTATTAGCTTTCATAGACTCTTTGCAAATAATCAATGGACCCCCAGCTATTCATGGGGCACAGAATGAAGCCCACTAATTTTAACAAAACACATTACTGGGTAAACTGTTTGGACTTAAATGTAATAATTTGTGACAAAAAAGGTCACACTGTAGTCAAGTGATTCTCTCTGAGCCCAGGGACCTGTGAATGTGGAATATGAGCCCCTTGTTCTGCTCTGCTTGAGAGTCCAGTGTCACCCCAGCACTGCACACTCCAGCTGGATCCCTGCATAGAGGCGTAGCCCATTTCCAGCTTAATTAGAGAGTGATGTATCTGCCCAGACACTGTCAGAAAGGAATGACTGACTCCTTTGTGTATGCATTTTCCACATGCTTCTCCTACATGTTGGGTGTGTCTGGTTTGTAAAACCCCGTGTGGCTTGAGTGAAATTACAGCGTAAGTATTCCGGCATAAGGATAGCAATAGCCACAGACGTGTTAGTAAAGGACAGACTTGTAGATACATGGGAGAGGTGTGGGAAACAGAGAAAAGCTCAAAGTCGAGAAAGGTGTAAACAGGAAGCAAGTGAAAGGGCTGACTCACGTCGGGAGACAGCCACAAAATAACATCACACAAGATGTTACGGGAGAAAATTATGGAAAGAATATCCAGGTGGAACTGCCAGTTGCAGGTTATTTCAAACTGCCTGAAAGAGAATTGCAGATGATCTAAGTATGGCCAGCAAGGCAAGACCTGTAAGAAATGGATGGTCTTTAAACTAACTAGGACATCAGAAGAAGAACAAACAAACAAACAAAAACCCAGCTTCGACAGGACAAGGAAGCAGTGCAATGAAAGAAGCCAGCTTTCAGAAGCTGAGCGGTTTGGCATTTTTCACCTGAAACTGAAAGGTTATTTTTACATCCTCCACGTCTGCAAGATTTACTTGGTTTTTAAAGTCAGACTGTTGGTGCTGGTTTTAGTTCACCTTCAAGATACTCATGGTAACATGCAAAGGAGACCTGCATTCCAGTGATACCTGTTTGGAGGCATTTGGCTCTGCAATAATTATGGGATAATATATAGCTGTCATATATAGTTTTGCCAGTGTAGAGAATAAACACAGAATTACCCAATACGAATATGCCAGATTGAGACAGAAGTATTTTTACCTGCTCAGTACAGAACAGAGATTAAGTACAGTATTTTTAAAGGCTTTCTTGGATACATAGAAACCTTAACAAGACCACTGGAGGGCAGCAATGTCAAAGTGAATCATTCATCAGAGTACTTCAGGAACTGTTTCGTAAAGGCCCCAAACCCAAGGAGACCTTAATAAACGAAAAGAAATAATTGGAAATCATTTTTTTTTTTTTGTTACCCAGATGACAGTATGCAAAATGGGGCAATTCTTCCCGTGCAAAAGATAGTACTGCAATATCATTTCTCGTACTTTCCCATATCTAAAAAATTCCACCTGCAGCCTGTATGACTTGTCTTGTTTTCAGAAAATCCTGAAAACATCCAAACAGTTGAACTTTTAAGGGTCCTGGTGGAATAACAAGAATATGTGGGGACCACCTGGGGACTTTGAACAAAATAAATATAAAAAAGCAATATGATCCTGACAAGACACCAAGACTACTTTTAAGGGTGGAATAATCCAGTACTTATGGTTCCTCGAAGATCTATGACTTAGGCTCTGTCTACCTTAGAAAGAAGTATGGTGCAAAAGAGGCAGAACCACAGTGCAAAAAAGTTGGTGCTCAGGAGATGATATCCACTCTATATCAGTTTGCGGATGTTTTACTTAAGATTAACTTTAGCCTGGCCCTGTAGATTAAGCACTCATTAGCTGATAAGCACATGAGGTGAACACCTGGAGAATTTAGTTTCAGATTAGTTTCCTATTAGAGAAATGCCATTGTGCTCCACACTGCATACAGAAGCATATAAACCAGAAGTTTTCTGGTGGACAAAAGTCTCAACATGAGCCAGCAGCGTGCACTTGCAGCCCAGAAGGCCAACTGCATCCTGGGCTGCATCAAAAGATGTGTGACCAGTAGGTTGAGGGAGGTGATTGTCCTCCTCTACTCTGCCCTCATGAGGTCCCGCCTGGAGTACAGTGTCCAAGTTTGGGGCCCCCAGCACAAGAAGGATGTGGAGCTGTTAGAGTGAGTCCAGAGGAGGGCTACAAAGATGATCAGAGGGCTGGAGCACCTCTGCTATATAGAAAGGCTGACAGAGCTGGGGATATTCAGTCTGGAGAAGAGAAGGCTCCAAGGAGACCTCATTGCAACCTTTCAGTACTTAAAGGGGTCTTATAAAAAAGATGGAGAAGGACTATTTAGTCAGGGAGATAATACTAGGACAAAGAGGAATGGTCTTAAACTAAAAGAGATTTAGACTAGACATTAGGAGGAAATTCTTCACTGTAAGGGTAGCAAGGCACTGGAACAGGTTGCCCAGAGAAGCTGTGGATGCCCCATCCCTGGAGGTGTTCAAGGCCAGGATGGATGTGGCCTTGGCCAATCTGATCTAGTGGGTGGCATCCCTGCCTATGGCAGGGGGGTTGGAGTTAGATGATCTTTAAATTCCCAACCCAAGCTATTCTAGGATTCTATGATATGAAATGAGTCCCTCGGGAGTGTCTTCTAAAACATTAACATTACATCCAAACTTACATGATACAGAGGGAAAACACTAAATAAACATGTCTGGTAGAAGTCATGCATGGCAGTCAGAGAAACTGTTTATATTTGAACAAGTCACATCTATAAATGTAGCCTAAAGTTTCTGTTTAATTGTGCTTTTAACATTTCCTACAAGCACAGGTCTCTCTTCAACCTTTGGAAGTTAAGTATATTATAATGGTGATAAAGAGAATGATATAAATGCGAATTTTTATTAATTTTTAAAGTTTTCATATGGAAATGTAAATACATATGTGAATTAAGCAACTTTACAACAGGAACAGTGGCATTTATTTCTTAATGTTATATGAATAAATGATGACAGCTTAAAAACAAAGATCTAATAAAAAATGCACCAGTATCATATAGGAAACTACTATGTATAGCTCTGGACCAGACTGTAGGAACTCCCTTCTGATCTTGCATTTGACTACTGGGCAGACAGATCTCACCTTCACTTCCAGATTCCACGGTGTATTTCTGGACTGCAGCTGGAAAAAAGCATCCAGTTTCGAAAGTGAGATGATCTGCTTGGTGATTTTACTGAAAGACAGTAAAGATGAAAGTACAGAAAGCTTTTTCCACAGTCAGTTTTCATGCACATGTATATACTATTTTAAACAAAAACATCTGCTTTACTGCCACTGCTCTAAGGCTTTCTGCAAGGCTAGGAATGAATTCTTTAAAAAATGCTGGATTTTATTAACATTCCAGCTAGCAAACAGATGTTACAATTAATTGTAATAGCACATGACAAGAAAACTTGGAATTCTGTTATGGAAACATGTCAAAATGTGGATCCTCCAACCTACTTTTAAAGGCAAGCACACACCTACGTGCCTTCACAGCCACCAGAAACAAAGATGTGAACCTTTTCTATGTGAAAACACACGTACCTGGTCTTACCATTGTCAGATGACAACATTTTTTCTGACTTTCCCTAACCTTTGGAACAGGATATCGCAGACTTGCTGAGCTTTCCCTTGGGAAAGTTTCTGTTTTCACAGGGAAACTAAAAACACAGGATTCCTCAGAGTCTAATTTGTTGTCGTATTCCAATTGTGAAATGCAGATTGTGTTGAAGTGACGAACTACAGCTTGTGACACTAACCGTGTAGTCACAAACCCATGTGTCCCATGCCTACAAACACCATTTTGGGGCTTGCAGCCGATGCTTCTTGCTTATCTGCTCATGGAGAAGAAGGGTTGGAAAACTGTAATTATTTTTTGCGATGGTTATTTCCTGTGGAGTGCCATCAGAGGGCAGTAACACACAAGCATACTGCCTATCACTCTCTCCATGTCCAACCCCTGCAAACCCCCTTAGCAGGAGCTACCCGGATAGTGAGGGAGAAGCCCCATAACCCACCAGCTGGCTCCTTCCCTCTCAGCAAGATGCAGGGAGAAAGAAGAAAAAATAAATAAAAGAAAGCAGGCAAGACAAACACAAAAAGCTATGCAAGGATGGTTTCTAAGGAAAATATCACCCACTCCAGCAGCTGTTGTTAGCAACCGGCGTACACAGCCGCGGCGCTATAGCAGGTCAAGAGGGAAGATTGATAGTTTTTTGGGTTGATAATGAACTACACAGCTTTTCTCCCCTCACAGCCCAGCCTCAGGGACAAACCCTGCCTCTTCGGGCGGCTGGGGAAGCTCTAGGAAAAGGAAAGGCTTTGCCTCATTTCCTCAGCTGCGAAACTCAGGATTTGTACCGCAGCCTGCTGATGGTGGAGGGGCAATGCAAAAAGCTCATATCAACTCAGAAGGTTCAGATCAACATTTTGTTTCTATTTTTTGTTGTTGTTGTTGTTATTATTAATGAATACCACTCCGTTGCTTTAAAAGAGGGCAGAAACTACCCATTCTGTCAGGGCAGAAGGACTGTAAGTTTGCCTCACAGAGACACCGGCTGCCGCCCTCAACCAGCCGCTCCTGTTACCGTGACAATTTACACAAACAGAGCTGCTGTGGCGGCAGGAATGGCGGTGTGTGAGGGGTGAGGGAAGAGCTGGGGCTCGGTTAACCCCTGGTATTGGGACTCCATTCCTCCCCGTGTGCTGGGCCTGGCCGTTGTCCTCCGCCAGGTCGTTGGGCAACGGGTGGCCGGAGGCTGAGGGCAGCCAGGGGGACCCCGGCGCCATGTCTGGGTGCAGCTTCCCCAACCGCTCACAGGTAAGGTAACGGGGTATACAACCCTTTCTTACATCCCTCCCTTTCTTCAGGCATTTTTCACCACTTTTCCTCCTTCCTCCTTCAATCCCAGTTGGTTGAACGCGTGCACTGGAGCTCGGTGGTGCAGTATGAAATCCCTAAAGCTCCACTGCCCATGAGGGAATAAGTGTGTGTGTGTCTACACAAGGTTCTGCAGGCCTACGTAATTATTTAATCACTGCAGCATGTTCTCTTTCATAACCCCTGTCTCGCTCCCAGGATATTCTCTGTTTCTTTCTCAGACCTTGAGCGTTAATCTCCTCGTTTCCTTTCTTCAGGACATCTCCCACTTGTTGGCCAGCACCTTTAAGGACCTGTACACTGGAGATGTTATAGGGGCAGACATAGTGGCAAACTGGATCAAGTCCCAAGGAGGAGAGGATGTTTATCATGAGGCTTTCACAGAGGAGCTACAGAAGGTACAAATAAAAAGCAAGGCAAAGTTTGGAGCTCTGTTTGGGTTTCATTGTTACTTCTTAATTTCTAGGTCTTCCATAAAATAAGAAGGCAAATATGAATGCATAAGCAAATAGATGCATCAGTGGACACAGTGTGGTCCGAGTAATAAATATGAATACTATTTCCTGACACTGGCTGCTTGGTTGAGATTTGTTTCACCTGAAAGTGCATGTCTCTTACTTATATGTTACATCTAAACTAATCAACCAAGGCTCTCTATATCCTCAGAAAAGAGAGAAATAGGCAGCTTTTAGGGAGCACAGTCTGTCTGATCCATTTTAGGTACCTACTTTGATACAGGGTGTAATTTTACCTGTATTCCATTGACAGTGGAAGGATCCTAGAATGAGAAGGCCAGAGAAATCGTCTATTTTTAGCTGAATGCATCCTGCCCTTTCTAATAAAAACAAGCAAAAAAAAAAAAAAAAAAGCCAAATGGTTAAGCCTTGTGACATGATAGGCTACAGGTGTTGTGAAACCAATGATTCTCAGTTTTACTTGGTATTCATCTTGTATGTCCTTGTGCTTCCACTATTATTCTTTCTTTAAAAACTTCTTTGAGGCTGGTTCTTTCTTTCTGAGATGTGCTTATAAAGCATTTACCACACTGAGCAGTGATCCAAAATACCTAGGGAGAAGTAAATTATCACTGCTGGCATGTACTGGGGACCTTCCTAATAATTAGGAGGGAGCATTCGCTTTAAACTTAATCCTACACTTTTAGGCAAAATCTGTTGCAGTAGCTAGTGTCCCACAGAAGGTAAAAGAGACATTTCTCTCCTCCTGAGAGGGTGTCGTCATCTTTCACACATTCTTGTTGATATATGGATAGCTGGATAGTGCTTCTCACCCAGCACAAGTTAAATGATGGAAACGGTGTTTTAGCAAGCCAATTTATTGATGTAAATTAATGATGTTTTATTAAGCTCTCTATTTACCTCTCATAGGCAAATAGAAACCATTTATCTGTAAGGAGATATTTAATAATTTGTGGCAGCTTAAACTACAGTCATTTCATCCTTGCCTATGACAGCTTTTAGCAGAGTATAATTGCCGACTGACAGAAGCTGATAGAGTAGAAGAGAACATCATTCAAGCCCAGGCTCGAGCAAGAGCTGAAGAAGAAAGGGCCCTAAATGTGCTGAAGGCAGCTGCTGGGGAAGAATTCCACAAAATGGGATTACCACCAGGTGAGAATTCAGGAAACCCTGTACTGGGTCTCTCCCCAGTATGTGCCTATAGTACTGGGAGACTAACACAATGTTGGTCTGAATCACTGGTAGGTCTGACACTAGATTCAGTGAACTTTTAGTTTGGCTTTACATCAACAGAGCAACTTTGATAGATTTTGTGCAGACCTTCAAGAATGGTAACATCTGCTTAACACTGAAAGAAACAAAACAACCAAGTCATTTTCAAGGTATTAGACTTGCTATTAATTGCTTTCCCACCTAGCTTTATGACAAACATACGCACTTTGCTATGTAACAGCAACTAACAAAGATCAGATGTTTCTCTGATGACTGCATAGCTGAGTTTGAACTGAATTTAAAATTGTGGAGATACGTGTCCACGTCCTGGGATTAAAATACCAGACAGTTTATCTATCCAAAAATATTACCTGACAGTGATGGGTTAAAAAGAGAACATAACTTTGAGTTGATCAAGATCATTGTATCTTAAGCTTTTGCACTTATCTTTGGTTTTCTGTTTTACTGTTGTAGTGGCATCCTCTTTTAGGTGGATTGTAGATAATGAACTTCTTAGAAAAAATCATTTAACCTGCCCTGATGATTACATCACTGATAAATTACCTGTTACTAGAGCACCAAAAGGTAACTTTTACAGCAGAAAATAATTTAGACTTTTTAGAACAGTAACATTTAATCACAAATTCCACGATTTAGAATGTTTATCAATTGTAATACAAAGGAAAGCCAAAAATCTAAAATCTTGGAGTTTCCTCTAAGGTGGCAATTTCATTGCCCAAGTATTAAGGGCATGGGGCTGGATGGTACATCTTGTTTATGGGGAGTTTCTGGCTATCATAGGTCCATCATATAGATCTTTTTGTAAATCAGACAGGACATTCTAAGTCACACTCATAAGATTAATACAGCTTTCTGCCAGTAATATAACTTTCTACATAGCTTGTTTAACTAATACGTATAAATGTTTTGTTATTACTTTGCTTCATTTTTGCAAAATAAACTATAAATATAAATGAAATTCTAGAGGATTTAAAGTGTGTTTTTTACCATTGATGAGACTAAAACAAGTTCTTATGCTTAGAATACATGCTTTTAACTCATGTTTTTCTGTTACAGAATTGTATTTTTCTTTGAATTACAGGGAAACCAGAACCTGGCTACATCAAGGAGACATTTAGTTTTAAACAGCGAATTTCTTCAGACTTGCAGGACCAAATGACTACACGAATTGCACACCTCCAGAAAATATCTGGTAGCCTGTCAAATGTGTCTTTATCCACATTAACTCTACCTTCAACTCCAGACTCTAGCCACCAGACCAAAAAGACAAGTAAGGTAAGTTTTACAGATTCGTTGATTTTAGTCTGTCAGAACTGTGGGGCCTGTTGCTAATCCTATAACAAAGGCTGAATCTCATTGCATTACTAATTTGTCTCCGGTATTTTTCTTTGGTCTGTTAAGAAAAGAAAAATACAATATTTTATATGAATTTTCAATGCTGTCTAGCTTCAGTTAGTCGTGTACAGATAGCTTTTTCGTCACCCTCAAAGTTGCAGTGTTTAATTTTGCACCGTGGTCTCTGTTTTTCAAAGAAATCTAATGCCTCACAGGAGGTGGCCTGGAAAGGCAGTAAGTGCAAAGCAGAGAGAGAAAGAGAATGTGCTTATCTTGCCACACTTGAGAAAAGACAGAACTATCTGAAGAACCCTCGCTTTTTCCCACCAAATACTCTTCATGGAGGCAAATCCCTTGTCATTTCTCAAGAAAAGATGGAAAAAATCATAGCAGAAGCTAATAAAGGGTAAGCAGTATATATAATTCTTTGCTTCTGAACTAGAGCCCACAAAGAGCTCCACTATAGAATTACTGTGCATTTACACATAGGTATTTTGAGCTAAATGTCTGTATGGCCTCTTAGGAAATTGAGTATGTCTGTATGACATTTTGTTTTTTGCTAAAGGATACTCTTTGAAATTTGGCATTTTGTCGGTATGTAAAGAACCAGGCAGTAAGAAAATCTTCCTTTTTTTTTTTTTTTCTCTCCTTTCTTTCAGTGATACCTCTTTTGTTCCTGTGTTTCATGTCAATCCACCTATTGTTTTATTTTCTGATTATGACGTTGGCCAGGTTTATGAGGTGAGAATTTCTTTGCATGGATTTAATTTTGCCACTGGAAACATTACATCCTGCCATGATTTCACCCAGTCTTTTGGCTTTCCACAGTTTAACAGAAGTCTGAGTTTCTTCTTTATATTGATTTAATGACCCTTTAGTTTCCTTCAAGGTATTCTTTCACACATACCACTAATTCACTCTAATCAGGGAAAACTAAAGGGGACCCTTTTCAATATCTACTTGTTTTTGCTAGTATTTCATTGAGACTTTACATAAACTGAAAAGAATGAACAGTTTCAGCTACTTTGGTATTCCTGATTTTGATTTCTAAGCCTGTCATGATGTTAAATTATCACCTACTAGCAGAGCACTAGGGAATTGCAAACATTATAATAAGTAGTAATAAATACAATGTATTATTATATTTTCTTTTTAAATGAAGATGACTGTAGAGATACAGAACGTCACTTCAACGTGTCACCATGTAAGACTTATTCCTCCCTCTACTTCAGCATTTGCCATTGGACCAGGTAAGTGGTTTTTTTTTTTACTGCCTTTAAGATGGTAACACCTAAAAGCTCTAATTTATCTGTTTGAACTAATATTTTTCTGAGACTTTTTGCTTTGTTCTGGTACCCATAGTGCTCTGGATAGCAGATCACAACAATAACATGCTCAGTAAAAGAAACTGAAGGTCATTGAAACTGAAAGTTGTTTTACATTTTTCAAACCATTCACGACCATAAACCATAACCAGATTCCAATGGCGTAATGAGGAATTCAAGAAGACTAACATTAAAATGTTTGATGTCAGACTGATATGTATCTGTGGAATACCTAGACTGAGTTTTACCCAGAATTCAGCTAGGAACAGACTTAGCGTCCATTCAAATCAGCGTGGGGAGAGGGCATGAAATAACAAACTAGCAAGGAAGGTCAAGGTTTGAGGATATTTAGAAGCTAGATGTGCACATGTAAATCATGTTTTGTAGCAGAGGAAAACTGGGTAACATCTCCAGTTTTCTCTTGTAGTTTTCTGTAGTTATGAGAAACATATTTCAGACAAAAAAAATCTCTGGATTTCAGTGAAAGATTGGCAGATACATAGATTGCACTGGCAGGCCCTTTGTGGTTTTTTATCAACTTGACCGAAAGCAATACATGGTGAGAGTTTACAGGCACCTTTCCAGAGGGAGTTATGATCATAAAAATCTATGTCAACTTTGTGAGGTTTTAATTTCTTAATTATTTGCATTGTTTTTCCAAGGAAAATTTCCAGGAAAGGGAGGAATGATTGCTCCTGGAATGTCATGCCAGTATGTAGTCCAATTTATTCCTGAATATCTAGCAGATTATGAAGATTATATATTAGTGGAGACTCAAGTATCAGAACCTCTTTTGATCCAGATCCAAGCAAAAAGACCAGCTCCAGTGCTAACATGTGAGTAATATCCAATTCTTAAGTTTCTCTTATGTTAAATGGATTTTTTTTTTTAATTTGACTGTCTCCAATTTTATGTTACAAAACAAACGTGGAGAAATGTGGCAGTGCATTTTCTACATTTTGATACCTATCTCATTTTCACTCCTAATAGATATGTTAGCTATTAAAATGTAATCTTGTCAAATTTTTCCTCTATTTGTGCATGACGCATGGAGCTCTTTATTTTCACTGTATTAGAGGAATGAACAGGAACCACTTTCCTAGGTTTGTATCTCACCAATTACTAAACTACTAACTGTAAATATTAATATTCAATATTAAAGAATTATGATTTAGTTATAAAAATTTGCTGCTATTGATTAATATAAATTCATGTTACATTCATTATATATTGATATAATATATCTGCAGAATTAACCTCTCGAATACTTAGCCTCAGCTGTAGCAATCAGGACTACTTTTGCACAAACTTGCTTTCATTTAAAATTCATCGTTTTGAAAAATCATCTTACTTAACTGTCATCATTCAATGGAGTTCTTAAGTAGGAAGCACCATTCAACTGTAAGATGAATGCAGAAATATGCAACTCACATAGTTTAATATTCAAATGGAAAGAATTCAAGGCTTTTAGGATGACAGGACCTCGCATGTTTATTTGCAGCAGTATTGTCTTAAAGTTCTTTAAGCACTAACTGGCTTTGCCAGCTGCTAACCTTCACTGGCTTTGTAGCTGATTTTCTTTGTTGCTCATTGCAGTGCCTCGTGTTATAGACTGTGGTTCTTGCCTTGTTGGAGGAATAAAAGTAACACTGATTTTGTGCAGAAATGAGGGATTTAGCACTGGGAAGTTCTGTATAATGCCAAAAAAAGCCTGGCCACCTCCTAATTTCAGGGTGAGTGATCGCTGGACATGGTATAGATGCCTTGATGTGAAGAGTTTTTGAAGTAATTGTGGTATATTAGCGCACAATTCATGAGACCTTGCTGGGTGCATCTGTACTGGCCCATTCCCTCAGGGATTTACATTTACCCTCAGTCCAGTCTCCCTGGCTGTCTGTACCTCCTGCATGTGCTCTGGCTTACCGGTGGAAGGAGTTGTCTTTATTACGCATAAAGGAAGCAAAGATGAAATCAATTCTAGCACTCTTGAGCTAGTTTCCTCCCCTTCCCTGCCAAAGCTATCACATACTGACCTTGCTGCACCTGCAGACCCTAGAAATCCACTGCAGTGCTGCTCTTTCTTTAGCCTGCCATCGCAGAACAGGGTATTAAGTGATACAGACAAAGATGAAATGCGACTGGTAGATTGCTCTTATGTGTTGGAGGAAGAGCTATTGGAATAGCTTATGTTCTAGGTTGTTCCTCCTGGAATATTTCAGATCCCACTCAGTCATAAGCATACAGAAACAGACACAGCTCCTGTGCTCAGGCATAGCTGTTTCTCCTGTGAAGGTGAATGTTAGGGCACGTGACATGATCATTTATGTCTGGAGACAGCACCTTCCCTCCTTCAGCTTTCGTCAAGGTAATTATAAAGCACAGAGCTCTTCTTCTAACTAAGCCATATAAATAAGCCACATACTTTTGAGATGTGATAAAACAATTATGGGAAGGGGTAGAACAGTGATAATGTAGTATACTGCCTGTTTCAGGTAACCCTGTGTTACAAAAACAGTAAACCAATAAGCTGATTGATTTAATTTAATAATTATTTTTATTTTTATTTTTTAAATCTTAGGCTGTTGCCACTGTTGGTTTTGTGACGCAAGATCCGTTTGGGATCTATCCTGCTGTTTTTGAGCTAGCTCCAGGGCAGAGTACAACAGTAGAGGTTAGTAACTACTGCTCTAGAAAGTATTTGTATTTTACCAAATACGTTAGCAAAACAACATCAGTTTAGGATGTCCTGGCTGGACCCTGCAAATTTGAGTTTGTGTGAAGAAAAAAGCTCAAATCCTTTTGGGGAATGATTCTGGAAGAATTGCAGCTGCGAGCCTTACTGAGGGGTCTTTCATTGTAGCTTCCAAGTTCTGCTTACCTAGCAGAGACCAGTCACATTTTCCCCATGCAAAGAATCCTGTTAGAAAAAATAGAAATCTGAGAAGACAAGAGTCCTTATTTCACTCCAGCTGGGGCATCAACTCCAAGAAACTTTTCCTTTGTGAGCTTTATTGGAAAGACACATTTTGGGAAACAAATTATTTCAGTGTAGAGCAGCAGGTACAAATCCTTATTTCTGCTCTGCTCTTTACTGAAAAAGATCCTGCAGTAGGTGTGCAGTACTGGCTACAACCACTGCTTTCTCTGATGTGGGCTGCATTTTATCATAGCATCACGATGGGGAGAGGAAGAATGATACTGGGAGCACAGCCAGCCTCCAACCTGTTTTTTTTTTTTTTTTTTTTCTGCAGTAACTCCTGGCTGCTGCTAAATCAATGGGTCACGCAGGTGTGGGTAAAGGAGAAGAGTTTCTTTCTCCTTCTCTCTTCCCAGCTGTGTTACTTCAGGAGGGCCACCCACTTGTGGGAGAGAAAGAGGAGCTGGATTTAGCACAGGTTGGGCTTGCAGGCAGTAATGGATAGCAGGCAGGAGAACCATGGTGCACATTACTGAAGCCAAAGGTTGTACAGTTTGGGCCCTGAATCATTTTTGTTGAAATGGAGCTTGGGGAAGGCACACAGCATCTGACCCTGCTCACACTGCTTTACAGGCAGCAGTGGTGTTGCTCAAGAAGTGACTGAGGACAGATCTGATCCTGAGGGTTCAGTTTGTATGACTAACCTTGTGAACTGCCCCCAACTCCAGTGACTACAAAGGCAGCTTGTGGTGACCAGCCAAGTACACTCCTGTAGGTTTAGTCACCCAGAAAGTACCTGTTTCTTTCTGGGCTATGTTAAGGGAATATGACTCTGTTCCTTGTAAATGTATGATTACTTAATTTTCATTCTTGTAAATGTAACATTATTTAATTATTAACCATTAGAACTGTCCTTTAGTGAACACTTATGAATTGAAGTTTATGACTTCCTGGAGAAAAATCAGTTACAAACATTATTATTTTGCTTCTCTCTTTCAGGTAGTGTTTTTCCCTTCTTCTCCAGAAGTCTCACAGCAGATATACACCATTGTTTGTGACAATTGCCAGGTCAATGATGTTACAGTCACAGGTTTGTTCCTAACACTTTTCAGAGATCATGTTGCTAACACTGCAGATACTCAGCTAATGTGAATGGTGATTGATGTGCATTTGGGTGCGAAGCAAATCTGGGGCATGTCTTGGACTAGGGTATTCAGGAGAGACAGGCAGTCTTTGGGTTATCTAATGAAACCAGTTGAAATTATTGTAAATGTTAGTGCTTGTCCTGTAATGTGAGTGCTATGACATTAGGCTTAACGTGAAATTCATACAATCACTTTATTACAGGTATTTCATTTGGGAATTTTTAAGAGTGCTTTTGCTGCTTATTTTTATTTTCATTATACTGCTCAAAATGTCTGGAAGCCGCATTATCAACCATTGCAAACGTTCTGATGGCTTTAAGGAAACAATGCTAATGTAGATGGGCTGAGGTTGTGGCCCTGAAATCCAAATCTGTTAAATTCTTAAAGAGGGGATCTCTACTGATAGATGTTCTTTGATTATCAATATCAGGAAAATACTGTGCTGTTAACACAGTGGAGCTCTGAAACCTGAGGAAACACCAGATATAACCAGTAATGGCCACTGCTGGTATTTGGTGTTAATGAGCAATATGAACAAAGTTAAAAACAAGGTGGAAAACAGTAATACCTGCTTATTTCTTCAAGGGGTTGGCCAGCTGATAGCTCTGGAGCTTTTGCATGTTACGGGTGGAGAAAGCAGCCCTGAACCTGGCGAAGTTACTGATGTCACAGCACAGCACCTCATACGATTTGACCCCCAAAACCCACACACCACTGAGGAGAAGAATTTGGTTATAAGAAACTCTACGTACGTAGCTACTATTAATAGAGTAATGCTCTGAAGTCTAAACATACTGGTAGGGACCTTATTTGTAATACTCTCAGACTGGAGAAACTTTCATGCTCTTGTTAAGCTTTGTGCAGAAGCTTTATGCTTCTTTTTGCTCTGTTGTTTAGTAACTGAGGGTCAAGGATATGCTTGGAAGAACAAGATGGTTGCAGAAAGTGTTTAACAGGGTCAACTAGCTGGGATTTACCTTATCTAACTTTACGTGTCTACAAGGTATATTTGTACAGCTGAGCAAAGTGCCCTGTACACCTTTCCTTTCATAGTGAAGGGAAATAGGTGCTTTTTAGGGTACAATTCTGACCTGACTGTGGCATCTCCCATAGAACAGGACATAATGCATCCTGGACTGCACTGGATTGGATCTCCCCTGATTAAAAGGGAGCTCAATGTGACTAGCTCAGATTAAAACTTTCACGTGATTCCTACTATTGTGCCGTAAAAAAATTAAAATATAAACTCTATTTGAAGTCAAGGAATATGTCCCTCCATAATTACCTTGTACTGAACATGGTGGAGTCCTGATTTTGATCAAACTCACTCAGACAATAATAGAAGTATACTAATTTGCATGATTGCAGTAATTAGAAGCTGCAGACCATCAAAACAGTGAGGAGCCCAGTGCTATTTCTAGATACACGCAAGTAAATCGCTACAGTGAATTTCTGGAAGTTTGTTATCAGTCTGGCCTGGAAACCATAGGTGCACAATGCCAGAACAGAATGCTGTTTGGGTGTAGGAAAGTGTGAGTCAGTGAACTGCTCTATCATCGTGACAGCAGTCCATGCACTTCTGGTGTCAGCATTAGGGTGAAGCAGAACTGGACAGGCTGAGACTGAACTTCACAGAAACAGTCAAGAGAAAACTTTATAATGCTAGAGAAAGTGATACAAGACATTATCCTTGTTCAGGTTTATGTCATTAATTTCACTTTGAAACTCCAGTGTCCTTTCTCCATTTTCTAAGGCAAAGTTTTTGAGGTCAAAATGAACAAAGTTTTAAAACCTGTGAACACGTTCCATGGAATATACTTCTGGTGAAGCAACCCAGTTAAGCAATGTTTTCTGGATTACAAATAGTATTGCAGAGCCACTGCTATTATCTTAGCTGGAGCCACTGTTTGTTGACTTGTTAAAGACCAGAGCTTGCATTTGGATTAAATTCAGAACGTCACACAGATTATTAGCAGTGATCCAATGCAAACACTGATACCAGCAGGAACGGTCCTGTTGATCTCAAATTCTTGAAAGAAGAATTTTAGAGTTTCTTAAAAGTTGCATTAACATAACAAGTTAAATAAGGCAAGAAAGTGTTAACGTCTCTTGTGCATATATATATAATTTATTTCAATATATTAATATATTGTTTGGAGAATTTATATACTCTGACTCTTTCTCTGCTGTCTCATCAGCTTTGTAGCTCACGAGCACTGATAAGCTTAACCCCCTATAAGCTATAAGGAGAGGAATTTGCTGCATGGAAAAAAGAGCTGAAAAATTTCTCTCAATATCTTGCTTAAAAATGTCTAATTTTTTTTAATCATAGTTTCTTTTTGTTTATTGATCACTTCGTAGCCATGTAGAACTTCCTTTCTACTGGCAGATAATAAAGCCTAATCTGCAGCCATCAGTGCCAGAAGAAGCTGCAGACTTCACAAAGATCGAATACAAAGGAGACACAGAGTCTGCCTTCTCCCTGAATCCTGAGCAGGGAGTTTTGCTTCCCCATGCTGATCATGAGTTTACTCTCACTTATGCTCCACAGGAGGTATGGCTTGTGATTCCTTCCTATCTACAAACTCCAGCTGTGTATTTTTATGCAAGTCGTAAAACCCATGCTGTGCAGCTTTCTGAATTAAATGTAATTGGCTGGTAGCATGCTCTAATAAACAGTATTCAAAATATAGAAAGTTACTGAAAGAAAACATGTTTTGACTGCAAAATATGAGGCAGCTTCTGATCTCATGGCATTTCTGGTACTGATTGGACACCATTAACTTTACACTGAAACTGTGGACACGTCCTCTTAGCTGCAGCTGTGCTGGCTGATAAAGTTGCCATCCTTAATGCACTACCAGCCCCTTCATAATCCCCTGACAATCAGGATCTGCTAACGGAGTTCCTTTGGGGGAACCTACCCCATACCCACATTATAGCTCAAAAGTCTTGGTTAGCAAACTGATTATTTAAACCGTTTCCAACTGTAGCTTGTTTGGGCTGAAGAGGGACCTATGGACAGCTCTGCAGTAAATAAAAGGGGTAGTAGTAGATTTTGGCAGAGGAATGATGACATGCAGCTGTTGTAAAGAGGGGGGTGCAGTGATGTTTGAGTGCAGCTGTACCAGTGGATGGCTGACTGTTGTCTTAGTTTCTGCTCTCCCATCCATGTAAATAGCGAGTATGAGCTCACTGTATTTAAAGAAACTTGATCCAGAGTAAGTCCCATGGCGCGTTGATTGACAGACATACGAATGCCTCAAGTAAATGTGGAAGAGAAATTAACTTAAAAAAATACTTTAATATGAAAATATATGGATGATGTTTTAAAGATTTTAGTTCATTAACAAAAATACGTTAACATACCCACTTAGATAAATGTCTCTTTGTAAACAAATGAATCCTTTGCAAAGCCCTTCTGATTTAAGGCCTGCTTCTGTGGTTGTTTTATTTGTTGTTGGTGTGGGTTTTTTTGCCATTAGAATATACGAGGCATCCTCCTTCCCCATCATGGCAAAATAGTGTTTTTTATTTGAAATTAGATTGATGGTCAGTTAAATGCCCTGGAGTGGCTAAAGAAACCTTAAGTTAGTACAGCAATACTAATCTTAAATACTAATCTTAATTTGCAGAGTATTTGCAGATGCTTGCTGTAGTATGCAATATACAAGGGAAATAATAACAGGCATGTCAAAAATGAGTGTTTTTCTTGGAACAATAAACCATGAGATCAGAATCTGGCTTAATGTTTTGCAGTCCAATGTTTTCTTTTAGTAACTCTATTTTGAATATGTTTTTTCAGAGTTTAGTACTTCAATGATGATTGTTCATAATTTAAATGTAAACTACGTTTTCATCTCTATTTTTGAATTCTCAATGTAACTGCCTACTTGACGATAAAAGCCTCTCCTTCCTCATCTGTACAGCTGAAGACATATCACAGTGTGATTCAGATGGTTCTGAGGGACATCCCAGAATCACCTAGGTAAGCTGAGAAACAAGTTTTCCATGTAACATGTAGCCACGTTTTAGCTATGATATTTCATTAATTTACTAGGATTTTTTATCCTTCTGGTTATGATGTACTGACAGTTATAAAGGATTGTATGTGCACAACTAACAGTGGTATAAAGCGAGCTGTGATGGAAGCTGTGAGCTTCCATCATGTCTGAACACATGCCTTAGCCCTAGCTGGGGCTGCACCTCTCTTGAAAAAAAGATAATTCTGACATTTTGTCTGTTCATTTCCCATGCTTTCTGCTGAGATTTCCAGCAGTTTTTTCTCTTATAGACTGCTGTGACAAACAGTAATGACTTAGATACTTATTCCATGAATGTACTGGGACAACCAGAGCATGTTAAAAGACCACTGGGAATTTTCCAGTATTTAATTGCACTCCAGCAGTCAGTAGTAGAGAAACTTTTGATGTTTCTTACTTTTGATCTGGCAATTAAAAGATGGCATCCAGTTTAAACAGAAGTTTAAAAGGTTTAATAATTCTACTACATTTCTTGCTGAAGTTTAGTGAAAGAGGGAATGCTTCAAAACATCCCACAATACAAGGCAGAGGATGTAATAGCGCTGGAAATAGAAGTTAAAGGATCAACAGAACCATTTCAGCTTCTTCTGGAGCCGTACGCCATTATCATCCCTGGAGAAAGCTTTATGAGTGTAAATGTCAGAAAAACATTTAAGGTTTGTTTGCTTTTTACTTCATTGTTATCATGTGCTTTGTGTCACTGGATGTCATGGGTGTTAGAAGCTATCAGATGATCCATGTTATTTTAGTTTTTCTTAAATATTTTTAAAGGAGGCCATAGCTACTGTACTGAAATCCCCTAGCAGGCCTCCTTTGCCTTGCACTCCAGGCAGTAGGCTTTGTTCTTTTTTCATCTCTCAGGTTTGATATCACAGAGCATTACGCTTCCAAATGTTTCTCTGGGTCACAAAGCTGTTGCTTATCAATCTGTCACTCCTGTAGTGCAAGATTTTTCCAGCTAGAGGGAATAGCCAATGGATGATTAAATGTCTTTGTAATAGAGGCACTGTTTGCTTGAAGGACTACTGCAAGCACAGAAAAGCTGAAGTCACTTAGACTGTAGCTTCCTAGACCTTATGCTATTCCTGCAGGTCCTGATAATTTGTGTTTGACTATTATGGGACAGGTTCCTGCTGCACTTGTCCACTCATTCAGCATCCTTTTTGCTATAGATCAAGATCCTTTTGATCATAGCCTCACCTAAATAGAAATAAACCTGTTAGCTATGGCCAGGCAGGAAGAGGTTTCCCCATTAATGGTCTTCATGTTTTTTCTTAGAGAGTACGCTGTTTGGCATTTAGTTCTCTGCTCACTCTTCCCGCAAGTTCTTTTTCAGCTTAAGGCAGCCATTTCATACTTTCCAGCAATCCGGTATAGTTAAAGGTGATATAGGTAATTAAGTCATTTAATGATAATATAATAACATTCCGCAATGTTTTCAATTTTCTTTTAGTCTTAAAAAAAATAAGAGTTTGAGCTTTGCTTAGAGATGACCGTGCTTCAGAGAACAACCTTATTGGCCGTAATTAAGAGTACGGTCTGAATAGATCTGAAGAGCAGGCCAAAGATTTCAAGAGCTTACATCTCCCTCACAAACAGATCCTTTGGCAAAAAAAAAAAAAAAAAAAAAAAAAAAAAAAGCTGCTTTCAAAAGAAGGATTTCAAGTTTAAGCTTTGAAGTTCTGCTACATTTTTGAAAAACTTAACAAGCTTCAAATATTTCCAGATAACATTCTGTAAAAGTTAATGGATCTTCTTCAAGTTCCAGAAAACGCCAAACACCAGTGTGAAGGTAGCCACCAAGTTCATCAGACTAAATACAGTGCTTTTGGCATAGATCTCCACCTCTGAGCTACCTTCTCTAAGTTTTTCTTATAGGCCTTGGAGTCTATATGACAGCATCCAGAGGGTGATTCATAACATCCTATAGGCTAAAATGTATGGGAGGAATGGCTCCCAGCACTATCAAATTGGCTTTATTGACTGTAAAGAGAATGCTAGGAGACGAGATCAGATGTAGAGCTTTCAGCTATTTTGAAGACATCTGAAATCCAGTCAGATGATTTCTACTTCTTGTTGTCTTCATTTTACATGACAGAGGAGGAAAGCAAAGGAAGGTTACAGCATATGATGAAAATAACAGTAGTTAGTGCATGATACTGGGTTGGTACTGTTCAAGTCAGATGAAGTTCTGTGTCTTTCCACTTTTAGTTTGCTTGGTTTATTTCAAGATTCAGGTGAAGGTACTATATGTTGGAGCTGGATTCAAGATACATCAGTAAGTTCTAACATTTAGTGGCAATCAGGATATCGTTAAGGTTTGCAAAGATAAGTATGTGATGTGAGGCTTGCAATACCATTTGCAGTGCATTACTGCTCTCAGCAGATTGACTTGTTGCTATGAAAGCTTAAAGTACGTTAATTAACTTGGTGATTTTAATTGTTCTAGATGTGGAATAACAGCAAATCATTGATCAAGTACACATGGGAGAAAATCACAGCCTGTGACATTGTGGAAGTTGAACCTCATACAGGTGTCATAGGTAAAGTTGCTGTGACTTGCAGGTATCAATTAATGATAGAAATATTTAAAATGGTACTCGTGGAAGAGAAAAGTCTTAGAGCATTATAATGCAAGCAGGGCCTGATCCCTAGCCTACTGGAACCAGTGGAAGACTTTAGTTGGTTCCAGGAGCTTCAGGGCATCCCCCAGGGCTCAGTACTGGGGCCAGTCCTCTTTAATATCTTTATCGATGATCTGGATGAAGGGATTGAGTGCACCCTCAGTAAGTTTGCAGACGACACCAAGTTAGGTGCATGTGTCAATCTGCTCGAGGGTAGGAAGGCTCTGCAGGAGGATCTGGATAGGCTGGACCGATGAGCTGAGGCCAGCTGGATGAAGTTCAACAAGGCCAAGTGCCGGGTCCTGCACCTGGGGCGCAACAACCCCAAGCAGCGCTACAGGCTGGGAGATGAGTAGTTGGAAAGCTGCCTGGCAGAGAAGGACCTGGGAGTACTGGTTGATAGTCGGCTGAATATGAGCCAGCAGTGTGCTCAGGTGGCCAAGAAGGCCAACAGCATCCTGGCTTGCATAAGAAGCAGCGTGGCCAGCAGGTCTAGGGAGGTGATTGTCCCCCTGTACTCAGCTCTGGTGAGGCTGCACCTCGAGTACTGTGTTCAGTTTTGGGCCCCTCACTACAAGAAGGACATGGAGGTGCTCGAGCGAGTCCAGAGAAGGGCGACCAAGCTGGTGAGGGGTCTGGAGAACAAGTCTTATGAGGAGCGGCTGAGGGAGCTGGGATTCTTCGGCCTGGAGAAGAGGAGGCTCAGGGGCGACCTTATTGCTCTCTACAGGTACCTTAAAGGAGGCTGTAGCGAGGTGGGGGTTGGTCTGTTCTCCCACGTGCCTGGTGACAGGACAAGGGGGAATGGGCTAAAGTTGCGCCAGGGGAGGTTTAGGTTGGATATTAGGAAAAACTTCTTTACTGAAAGGGTCGTTAGGCATTGGAATGGGCTGCCCAGGGAAGTGGTTGAGTCACCATCCCTGGAGGTCTTTAAAAGACGTTTAGATGTTGAGTTTAGTGATATGGTTTAGTGGAGGACTTGTTAGTGTTAGGTCAGAGGTTGGACTGGGTGATCTTGGAGGTCTCTTCCAACCTAGACGATTCTGTGATTCTGTGTGATTCAGTACTAGGCTTACAGTGGGTTATTTCAGTTCAAGAGGGTGATTTTGTTTGTTTGTTTGTTTTTCTTTTCTAGATATGAATAAATGCTGTGAATTTGAACTGACAATTACTGGAGGCAAACCTGGGCGTGTCAGCCATAACCTGCCGTGTAAAATTGAACACTCTCCAGAGCCAGTCATGCTGCATGTTGAGGCTGCTTTCAAGGTGAGGACCAGTTCAGTGGTGCAATGTGACTAGATGCAGGCCTGGCTGTTGACTGTAAAAAGCCTTTTGCTTCTTGAAGGCCTGAAAAATCTAGGGTAGTTACAAATAGCAGGCATTTTTACTGTCTAGTAACAGCTGTGTAAATGCTGATACTCCCATGACAGTAAGATTTTTTCTGTATTACACGCAAGGCATTTGCTTTCTGCTGTTCTCTGAGAAGCTGAACATTAATCTTAGCTAATAATGTTTTATAATTAGGCAGTTTTGGCAGAAATGTCCATTTTGACATCTGTTTCTTGGTGTCCTAGGGTCCTCTTCTTTGCATTGATGTTCCATCACTCCAATTAGGCTTGATTAAGTGGGGTGAGAGTGTGTTAAGAACCTTTGAGATTAAAAATCTGTGTCAGCTGCCAGCACGGTGGAGAATGCAAGAAAGCCAGGTTTGTCTAGCTGAAAGAAATGAAGAGGTAAGTCACTGCTGTAACTTGCCGTGCTTCCTCATTAGCTATTTTTTTTCTCAGGCTGTGCTATTCATTCCAGATATCAAAAGTTCTGATTTCGGTGACCCCTTATCAAATGGGTTCTGCACAGTTAACTTGTGCCCTTATGTAACATGTCTTTTTGAAATGGAATACATCTGCATTTTTTTAAAATTCCATTTATTTCAACTCCCTTGCCAGTCTGATCCAAAGAGACATGGAGTATCTCCTGTATGACAGGGATTTCAGATGCTGCTAATGTATGTAGGGGGTAGGATTTTATCAGAATGGAGGCTGCTCAGCACTCCTCCCACGCACCCAGCATCAGGCACAAGAATCTCAGCACCTACCGACTTGGACTTTTTGGCTTCAAATGATAGCTTTGAAACATGCAAGTGTGTCCCAAAATGACTACTTCTTACCACAGTGAATACTAAACTACTGTTCAGTATTATCTAGGTCATATCTCAAATCTCAAATACAGTCCATTCCAGCCCTTGACTTCAGAGCTCATTCCACCATTCCATGTGAAATAATTAGAGCAGCTTGGAGGTGATACAGGTAGCTGCTGTCTGCAGACCATCGTATATTCTGATATTAAAAAAACAAACAAAAACCTACAAGCAAAATGTTTATTTTGATTATTTCTGGCACACAGTGGACTTTGTAGATAGAGTTCTCCTCGGTGTTAAGCGTTAAAGGGAAGTGAGGAAATCCGCACTCAAGGATTAGTGCTTTTCCTAGTAACAAGAGGCCAAACTCTCTTTACATAATTGACCATGCATGGAGTTGAGTTTGCTAGTTTCATGGTAAAATTCATCTAAACGCTGTTCAGAAGTTCTGTTTTTCTGGACAGTTTTTGTCAGTTTTGCGAAAGAAAGAGCAGCTTATTAAGCAGGAGCTCTGTTTTTTATTTGTTTTTCTTACATGTGATGCAGATACATCACCAACTTTGGGTGAAAGTTGATGGCAAAAAAAGAAGGCTGTATGAGTGGTGGCTATGTCAGCCTTTCAAAACAGTTGTGTGTGTGTCAGTCCCTTTTCCACAAAACAATTATAATCACAAGTGCCTGAATCACAGTGCCCTGGAGGAGACCCTGTCCTCACAGTCCTCAAACTCTTCCTTCTCACTTTATTATTTCTTTGTCCCCTGGCATTCCCAACACTTCCCAGGACCTCAGAGAGATTATTGAGCCTTAATCTTTTGAATTTATCTTCCCAGAGTCTGTTCGTATCTATGATCTTCACTGGGATCAAGTTCTCACTTCCTCCTGCATAAAATCTGCCTCTTTCCTTTTCCAGAACTTCTCCAGCCCCCATCCTGCGCTTGTGCTTTTTCTATCTGTGCTCCTCCAGCCCTCCTTTCTTGAGTCTATGTTCAGGAATCTCCCCTTAGCACCTTGCATAGCTGCTGCTCAGCCTCTCTACTTGGGAGGAGACACTGCTGCTACTGCTGGCTGCTTCATGCTCCCCCTCACCCTATGCACAGGCATCCCTGTTAAGCCCTTGGTTAAGCCATTATTGTTTTACTGGCTGTCCCCATAGAAGCAAAGTCCCTCCTCCTTGTCTAGCCAGGTTTTCACAAAGCTAGTGTTGTGCTTACTAAAATCCACACAGATGGGAATCCAGGGGTAGAGAAAAAGGACATGTCTGAGGAAAAACTAGATGCATGCAAATCCTAGTTGGAGTGTGCAGGTACAGCGTTTTACGCTTGCTTTGCAGGCGTCAATAAAACTCCTGTGTCCTCTCTCCTCTCATAGGTATCTCCCTTTACCATTCAACCATCTGCTGGAGAAATACCTCCTTTGGGGACATGCAGTGTGTCTGTTCAGTTCACATCAGTGCTGTGCCAGCGTCTCCAGACAATATTAGAACTAGAGGTAGAAAACGGAGAAGGGAGGTAAGGGGAAAAAATCACGTTCTGCTTTATTTTTTTCCTGAGAGTCACGTGTGATTTTCACTGCAGGTAGTTTTATCTTCTAAAACGAAAATATGTAGCAGAAGCTCAGAAATGGGCTTGTGTAACCTATCAAAGAGCTATCCAATCACTAATATTGCTAAATAAACATAATCATCATTCTTTCCAGCATGCTGTTGTATGTCTAGCACATTTCATTAGCGATAACAATAGACCATCTGTGTGTTTATTTCCAGTCATCTTCCTGTTTTTGTTGAAGTTCAGACCCCCCAAGCGTGCCTGATGTCTAGCCATCTAGCACTCACTGAAATTTATACTGGAATTCCTGTCAAAGCAACCAGCAAACTTTTTAACCAGACCCTGCTGCCAGCAAAATACCTTTGGGGAAAGGTAAGTTTGTTTCTGATGGATGGAGAATAAAGCATGGATGAATTGTAATTTCTATCAAAAATAGAAATAATAATTAAGAGCTTTTCTGATGTGTCCTTTGAATAGTGACTGCTGTTTACTGGTTTTGGAGCTAGACTTCAGCTTGAGACCAGACTTTATGAACATAAAGTTTAAACTACCCATTGTTGCTAATATGTTTTTCTATCTGTCAATCATTTCTTGGAGAATGGGTGGGCAGAATGGGAGGGGAAAATAAGATGCAAGCTATCAGGGTATTAAAGTATCATGGCAGTTTAGGGTCTGCATTTAATTCAACAGAGCAAAGAAACAATGCTGCTTTTGAATTGTGTCTAAACTTAAATTCCACATTCTGGATGGGATTCAGTTCACAGGTTAGGACAGATAAATCTAATGTCAGTATGTGGGCTGCTTTCTGAACTTTCTTTTCGGTGAGGGGAAATCTGGGCAGGAAGTCAGTCACTAGAATATAGATGTTAGGTGTCAATTTAGGTGCCACCAAATGTTTTTTGTGACGTTCAGGTGTCACTCAAGAAGTGTGGTCTCTTGTAAGTCCTGTCTCACCAGCCAGCTGCTACTGTGTGTACCTGTGTTTAGGTAACTGAATCCTACCACATTCATACAGTCAATGGCTTGTGACTGTGAAAGGGTCCACAGCAACTCTGCTCCCACTCCAGATCCCTCAGTTGAGCACCTGAAGACATTTGAAATTAATCTAAGCAGGTGAATCTTAGCAGACAGAGGGGAATTGTAAAACAAGCTTCGTCTCAGCAAACCGTGTTGCTACCTGGAAGTGTTCCTAAACCTTAGAATAACTCTTTTTATAGTCCTCTGTGATCTGAAAAGAAAATCCAAGAGAAACGGAGTTAATGAATTAACAAAGTTAAGTGTTTGTCCTGTCTGTTTGGCAGCTCATTGGAAGTCAGGCAGCTTTCTGCTCTGCCACTGTGTCACCAGCCAGTGGCACCTTAGGTCCAAATGAAGAAAAAGAATTCTGCATAGAACTGACGACTAACATCACAGTAAGTTCAAAAACGGATGCAATTTTATCAAAACAGAAATGCTGGCATTCTCATCTCACCTCCATCTGGCAAAAGGAAGGATTATTATATACAAAATATAATGTTCCGTTTTTTACATACAATATCTCTGAAATTGCTTTGCTTTAGAGGTAACCATGGTTGAAGGCAACCATTAAAGCAGTCCACATGGTGTGCAATTTTCTACCCTGCCTGTTTGTTTCCCAACTATATTTGTTTTATTTCTTTTTTAAATGCTTATTCAATTACTCTTAGTGCTTGTCACTTTTCTTGGAGCATACAGATCCATGCTTATGATTATCCCAAATAAAATATAGCAGACTGACATATATAGCATGTACTTGTTTTCTGAATGCAGCTGGGCTCATGACATTTTGGTATTTGGAAACAAATTAAAAGAGACTGCTGGGACTGAGAGTCTTCAAAATTAAAAAACCCTGCAGGATGTAGACTGCAGAGTTCACAAACTTTGTGAATTCAGCCATAGACTTTACGGGGGGCATTCAAACATCTGATTTAAAGCATTTAAATAAAGAAACTCCCTGTTCATGAGGTGTATTAGTTCCCACTACAGTCACAGGAGACCTAAGTCACAGTTATTTGCTTAAAAGTAGGTGCTCAGGACCACTAGAGCTGCCCTAGCATATCTCTGAAACACAGACATGATACCAAACATGTATGTTTGGTATACATGGCACAGGATTCCAGTAGACTTGAGCCTTTTTCATTCAAAGCTGAAAGCTCAACAGGGCACACTGGGCATCTGAAAGGGCACTTCTGGTTATGGCTGGGGAGCTGAATCCCATCTGAGCCACCTACAAGAAAGATTGTCTGCATTGTGAATGAGCTAGATGGCGAAGTACCCTTACTGAATCAGTGGAGGTCTAGAACTCATATTTAGAAACCCCCTTCGTAGATGAACTCCAGGTCTCATGTTTGGAGAGCTACGTTTAGAAGTCTGAATCTTGAGATGAATCCCAGTTTATTATTTTATGCAGGATACACTGATTCATGTATTGGTAAGGCCAAAAAGGATGGTAGTGTTTATTTAGCTAGAGTACTGGTGTATTTGCCACATATTTCATCCTGCAAGTACTGCTTTAGACCCAGGTAGAAATGAAACTTTTTTCTGGAAAATTATTTTAGTATGATTGAAAGTGGTTAATACTTAGAACTTCAAAACTTGCAACACAGGAAGCATACCAAATATCACTAATGGAGCAGTTTTAGGGTTACAGGCAGATACAGATACAAAGATGTGAATCAGACAGAAATTTTTACCTTGTTACATCCTTCTAAGCAAATCTGATGCTAGCAGGAAGTACACTCAAATCAATGCAATAAAAATTTCAGGATTCTGTTGTAGTTCTGTTTTTTTTTGTCCAGTGAGGTTTATACACATTTTCTAAATAGGAAAGGCAGCTTCATTAAGAAATCTCTGATCTTTGATTCACAAGCAAATTTGACTTTTTTTCCTATCAGGGTGAGCTGAAAGACCTTGTCATTTCCTGTAGCATAGAAGACATGACTGAACCCCTCTTTCTGAGCATTTCTGGCGATGTAAAAGGACTGCATGTCACCTACTCAGTACCGTGTGAAAGTGGAGCTGCCAGGTAAATCAAGGCATCATTTAAAGTCATCTTCCAGTTGTGTTTGTTGAACAGTTGTAATAGGTGCAAAACCCTTGTCTGTCTGTAGAATACTTTATACCCAAGTGTTTGATAGTATTAAAAACATCTAAAGAATGTCATGGCAAGAGTAATGTTTGATAAACCTCTGCAGTTTTGTTGTAGCTGGATACAATATAGATCAGCTTTATATCAAAGACTGTTTTGGGGAAAAAAAATAAAAATCTTTTAACGATAGAAGACATTGAACTATAATTTACATATCTCTTTGCAAGGCTTTAGTGCTGTCATTTCAAAAAATGGACAAAACATCCATGGCATCAGACCTTAAGGCAGATCATAATGACACAGTCAAACTTTATTTCCAAACTAAATGTTCCAGCATGCAAGCGCAGTGCAGAATTTTACAGTACCACCCTATAAAACTGAAGATCTCTGTGTATCTTGGGCTTCCAAATTAACAGAACAAAAATTACTTCTTTCCAGAGCAAAAGAACAATAGAGGGGGAAAAAAAAATGCTGTTTGTGTAAGCTTTATTCTTCCTCCTGCTGTACATAGACAGCAAGGACAGTAAAATGTGCTGGGACTATTCACTGAAGGGGGCGGAGTGAAGAAAAGGTACTGGGTTTGCACCATACCCAAATTCAGCATCCTTGTAAACCCAAGAGAAGAGGTTTTGAGCTCTTAGCGCACTATTCCACTCCCACCATTGTTTAGCTGAAACAAACCAAATTAACAACTCTGAATTAGTTGATTTGTGAATAATAAACTGGTGCGAAGTTAACTGCGTATAGTGAAACTCATGGTTGTGTTTTGTCTGTTCTCACGTGTGCTCCTGGCACTTGTCACCTGCCAGCTGTCACGACGCTTCTGTGTGTAGAGAGCGTGGAAAATTACCTTTCTGCCTGCTAACTGAAGTGTGGGGCCTCTGTAGTCCGTAACATGTTTGTGAGGAACAGCTATCTTCTGCAGTGCCAAAAATGCGCAAATTCAGCTCTTACAGAATTAAGCCCAATGTCCAGTAGTTTGGACCATTAAGATTTCTTGTTGCATTGCTAGAGTTCTCTTTGACTTGGTATGTCTGACTGATATATATTTTTATATGTAGCATGATTATTCTCTTTTTGAATGTGGTTGTCTTTATCCATTTTTTTTATATAAGTAAAAATGGCTTTAATTTGGTAGGTCACCATGTTATACACAATAAACTTTCTACCCAGAATAGATCCTTACAAGGGTAGAAATAGAAAAAAATTAGAAGCAGTAAATGCTGATGACAAAAATCTTAGTCCTTTTACACGGGTCTTCACAATGACATTGCATCTTGCATATCTTAAATCTCCTGAAATTGTCTATGGCATAAGAAAATAGGACTGATGTTTTAATACTTATTTTTTTCTTACAGTGATGGAAGACAAATATTACAAAGCCCATGTGATCTTCTCTTGGACTTTGGATCTGAAGTTACATTCAAAGACATAGTAAAGCGTCAGCTGATTCTTACCAATCACACTGGAATCAGTGCACCATTTAAATTAGAAGCTGAGTATTTTACTGGCTTCTCACCTACTCCAGAAGAAATCTGCCTGTAAGTCTTAACCTTTCTGCATAATAACTCAAATACTAATGGAGATCTGGATTAAAACAGAAATCAAGACAGAGTGCTGTTTCCTGTGTCACGAGATGCATTTTCTGCAATGCTCTAGTGTTGGTTGGTTTTGTTTGCTTGCTTGATTTTTTTTTTTTTTTTTTTTTTTAAGCTCTGACTCTGGTAATGAAAAATGCTGATGATATTTCCTGCAGGAACAGATAGCTTGCAGTGCCAGGACAGAAGATTTAGCTAGCATAAATGGCAAAACAGTATTGTTGCCAATGGATATAAGCTGTTTTGTACCTGCCAAGGCTCTGTTGTGCTGGGTTGTACACAGCCTTATAACTCTTTTAAGTTGATTCACACTCACGTATGTTACTTGCAAAAGATACTTCGCAGGCAGCCCTTCTTTAAGTAATAATGGACACGAATTTAGGAATCAGCTGAAGCTGTTATTTTAGCAGAGACAAGCTAATTTTACAGAATTGTCATTTTTTTTTTTAATTTTTTTTTTCAAGCTCTTCAGGCTGCCTGGTGAAAAGGAGAGGGCCCATCACAAAACATGCAGCCAAAAGAGCACAGTCAGGTATGAGAAATAATTGTTATCCCACTCAGTGGAGAGAAGGCAAAAAACAGCTGACTACCACATTCAGCATTAAATCTGCCAGTCAGGCACATAGTTTTTTTCTTGGAATGTTTGGCTAAGTCTACACTGTTAAACAGCTTGGTTCCTCACTTCATTCTTGAGACTGAAACTCCACATTGCATAAGCATTAGGTCATTTTTTATTTTTTTTAAAAGAAACCAATGGTCATAAACAAAGATGGGTGATTCTACTTATAGCTCATTCCCAGTATGGATAAGATGTGTAACATTTGGCCATTTCCTTTCTATACTGTCTTCCGATACCATTGCAGCAGGCTTTTCTCCCTCAAACCCTTTTATTTATCTCCCTGATACAGAAAACTACCCCACAGCATATCCATCATTTCTGATGCTTTGTACTGAAAACAATAACACATGGAGCCACCTGGGACCTAGGGAGGGGGGGAAGTGGGATCAAAATGCTATAAAGTGTGGATGTGTCTTCTGTATCCAAAATAAAACGTGGATATATTGGTAGCTTGCCATAGTGTTTGGTATCTGTTAAAAAGACAAAGCTTTTCAGCTGTTGAATTAGCCCTTAAGATTAGAAAAAAGCTGTTCTGACAGATTCCATGCAAGCGTATTGATTTAGAAGAGTAAGTGACTCAGAATGTGGAAAGGCTCTGCTCTTTGTAATTCACGTTCTTTGTGTTGAACAGCACATAGAGGTAAACAGGCAACTGCTAATAGAAAGATAACCAGTTAGCACAAATTCCAGTTTATTTTTTCTCAAACTGAGGGTGTGTTTTTATGTAACCAATCGTTGCCTTGCATATCTCAGAGTCCTGGAACAGGTTGTTCGAAGGGAGACTATGAAATAATCTCTGCAAGAACTGACTCACTTAAACTGCCTTTTTTTTTTTTTAAGGCCCACTGCAGAAGGGAGTAAAGCAGTAAAAATATGGGCTATGTAAGTGATCCCATTTTCTTTCAAGCCAGTGAGGTTATCCTGATTAACACCAGCTAAAGATCAGTCCTGTGTTTTCTTTGAAAGTCTGACTTTGTTCCATTTCCTCAAAACTTATCAAATACTTCTTTGCTGTGCTCCTTCAGAGTTTGCAGCAGCACTGCTGTCTCATGGGAAGGGAGTAGCTTTCCATGTGCAACCTTCCTCAGGAACTCTGAAAGCCTTCCAGCAGCTAATCATAGAAATAACAGCTTACAACAACATGTGGGGAGAATACCATGATGATCTTGTCTGTAAGGTAGGTGGGGCTTGGTTTCTAATGAAATATTGCTATGGCAGATTTGACACCAATTATATTTCCCAGATTCCTTTCTCTTAAAAATTATTTTTCAGTTTATTAGGATTTCTGTAAAAGTTCAAGGTAGATATTGCTACCATTACCTCCAACAACATGTAAGGAACAATTGTTTGCTCTTGCAGTGCTTGGTGTAGTTCTGGGGTAACGTGTCTGTCCCTGAGGAGTTTTCCATGTGTCTTTAAAGTAACTGGAGCAATTTTGACATATGAAATCTGTTTGGTAGCTGGCCAGTGCACTGTTCTTCTCTACCAATATAATTATTAATTATGTTGTATGGAAAAGCCTCGGGGAAGCTGATTAATGTATGAACAATTGCATTCTCCTGCTGAGAAAAACTTTAGCTTATGAATTAGGTGCATATGAATTAGGTGCTTTTAAAAGATAGCAGTAAAAACATAGGAAAATCCAAATTGGTTTTCAAAACATAATTTGGTAACCCAGGTACTAGAGATATATCTTGATTCTAATAGCAAAAATTCATTTTTAATAGGTGGGAGACTTACAAACTAAATTAATTCCTATGCAAATGACTGTGAAAGGCTGTCCAATCTTCCTGCAGATGACAGGACCACAAACACAGCAACCCATAATCAGGTACAGCCCAAAATACTGTCAGAGAAGTCAGACAATTAAATACCACTGGGCAATAGCCAACATATATACCTGTTCCCATCTTCTTGTGGTATAATGAGCAGGTCAGCACAGCGACTCTCAAAGTACAATATCTGCTTCTATAACATCAATGCATTTGTCTCTGCCAGCATAATTAGAAAAGAATCTGCAAACAAATCTTCCCAGGTTTACCAGCAATCACTGTTCTAGTTTTACAGTCATGAAAATTTATTAATTCCAAAATTATCTAGTTCAGTTGGGATGGAAATTAGAATCACTTAGGTTGGAAAAGACCTCCAGGATCAAGACCAACTGTACACGGTGGCAGTTCTCATCATCCCCAGTACATTTTTCCCTGTCCTTTGCTTGGACCGTGGAAAAATGCAGCCCCGATTACACAGGGGCAAGGGAAGGTTTAAGTCTTTTCACACAGTGAGTTCCATTTGCACATCTGGGTAAAGCGTAAGGGTTGGTGTATGAGGACCGGGGCACTACACGCTCAGCAGAAAACACTTCTCTCTGACTTCAGAAGAATTAACGTTGCATGTCGTACTGCACCTAAGAGAGTCTGCAGTGTCAGCTCTGTAATGGGGCATAGAAAATGGATTTAGCCACCCACCATGAAAGACCCTTGTGCACCTGGAAATCTGTGTCTGACGTGGGTCACTCCACTGCTGCATAGCCGTGTGCTGCCACTACCTGCATCTTCCACAAAAGCTGACTTCACATGTTCACCCTGAAATGTCTGAGACAACTAAGATTGGAAGAAAGACTGATTAAAGAAAGTAATGTTGTATTTTGCAGTATTGGCCATGTGTTACCTGATGGCCATTCTTAACAGGCTGCCAGTGCAGCCAGATATGTTCCACTTTTAAATGAATTTTTAATGAAAAATTGTCTTGGACCTTCACTTATTTTCTGCATGTTCTAACAGCAGGTTTCCCCCCTCAGGTTTGGCACTCACGTTTCTGGAGGGTGTCCTGTCTTTCGGAGTGTCCGGCTCAACAATCCTACTCCGTTTGGTAAAACTAACTTTTGTAAAACAAACATCAACGCTTGCGTTGTGCTCCTTGTAATAATAAAAATAGGACAACCCATTAACATGTTAACTAACTGGCCTCGTTTCCTTATCAGGAAGTTTTTTGTAAAGATATTGACAGTCTGTAAGACAATATCTAAGCTGTTTTCTAACTTGACTGTAACAGAAAAATAGTACGAGTTGACTGGTCTTTATCTGAATGGTAGTATTTATTATTAGGGCATTATTGCCATGAATATTAGTTTGCTTTCTGCAACAGTAAATCATCTGAACTCCAGAGTACAGGAAAATATGTGTAACTGACTCAACGTGTTATTACTATGAAACAGCACATCCTATCCTAGTGCATCTGGGCTTTCATTCCTCATTGAAATGATGGGAATTCAGGATTTTCCATACTGTTTTTGTGAAATTCTCACCTGCTTCTTGGTGGCATCTGTGGCATCAGGCTCTTCTGTGTTTAGTCTTTTTATCTCAAGTGAGATTTTAAGCTCTTCAAGGCAATGCTCAATCACCTTTTTTTTTTTTTTTTTCCTGAATGCCACCAAAAATGTTTGCTTAACAAACAAAGCACTTACCGTTTATTTTAATGTTTACTTATCATTTATGTTAGTGTTAATGAAACTATACCTTGGGATCTAGAGAGTAGCTAAACTGTAGTAAGGGTATGCACACACACTCTTAAATCAATATAGTTTGTTTACAGCAAACATGGCAAAGCTTAACATGTGATCTAATACAAATCCAGTTGCTAGACAACAAATTCTTTACTTGATCTTCTTGTTCTATACTGCCAACTAAGCAATGGGGTCTTCTGAATGACCAGAAACAACTGTCCTTTTTCCTTTTCAATTCAGACATCCGCCTGGACTGGGAAATTTACAACCAAGTAAAAGATGATAAAAAGCTGGTGGACCTGTTGATGTTCTTTGGAGACCCTTTCCCTCCTAAGGACATGGATAAAAATGAGACTGCATCAACTGGTAGCAACTCGGAGTCAGAGATCGCATTAAAATTGGATCAACCCCCCAGTCCCTGTGGAAGCGTTTATCCAGCCTTGCAAACCACCGATGAGGTCAGCTGTTAGTCTGTTTTTTATACTGCTGCTGAGATACATGATGGGTTTCTTGGCATGAAATGTTGAAAACAAGAACATGCAATACAACATTTAACCAAGGCCTGGATTGTTAAATGTCAGCTCCTCTCACAGTCAAAAAAACAATGCATCGGTAGGTGACTATAGGTATCAGTAATCAGTTTCCAAAATGAGCTATAAGCAAATAGCTCTTCAGCTTCTCCTCCTCTTTAGAAAAGCTGGGCAGATATATTTTTAGATAGTCATCGACAAACAAATCAGTTTGGATCTACTTTTCTCATGGCTACTTTAAGTGCTGCAGTCAGAGAGCAGAATCTAACCTGCAGAGTTCAAATCGCAGCTAATGTCTTGGAGGCATTTGTCCCAGTGCCAAACTAGACTGGTTCTGTTAGATGTTACCATATTATAACAGAGTATGATATGTAAAGTTTAATTATAGTATGGCAACTTACTGTCTTGAAGGGCTAGGAGCAACAGAGAGAAGTAATTATGCAGGATCTAGCAAAAGCTTCACAGGAAGCACCTTTTCTCTGTTTCAGCTCAGAAGGCATAGTTGTTCTGAATACACCTCCAGCGTTCCACGTGCAACAAGGGAGAGTTGTTTCCCTAGAGTGCTGGTTTATATAATGGGCCTGGGCTGTTTCAGCTGAGTGCTTCTCTTTGCTGAACAGGACCCAAGCATGCACATTTTTCAAGAGGTTTTGGTTTGGGGAGAGCAAACCTATGCATGAAAAAATGTATGTGCAGGACACATCCATGTGTCCAGCTTTTGTGCCAGAAACTGGAGCTGGCCATGCTTACGGACAGTTCCCTGTACACTTCTCTTACATTCCTGCTTTGCAGCGTAACGGTTTTAACCATTCCCCACCCTTGTGTCCCTGCAGTCTTCAGACACAGACAGCGAAGAGATCACTCAAGAACCCACAGTGCAGAAGATCGTCTCTGTACTTATACGGCCTCATGAAGGGGTTCCTGCTAACAACCCCTACTCCATCACTCCAAGACAGATAGTAAGCTGTACATTTTCTTTGTGCTTAGATTTAGCATGTTTTCTGTAGGATAGCGGAGACAAAGGAAGAGGAAGCTTGGTCTTGGGGCAGACTACTAAACAGTAGGCCTGAGGGGCTTTTGGGTCTTGAAAGTGACCATGAGAAGACTTCGCAGTCAATAGAAAAGAAAAAGAAGTGTCCTGCCTACGTTTGGGCAGTTAACTGATGTGATGACTGGAGTTAGGTGTTCAGTTACACTGGGCTCCCTAGAGTGGCACCTCTGGTCTGACTTGGAGGTATCTGTTTCTATTGAAGTATTAAAAAAAAAAAAAAAAAAAAAAAACCACCACCAACAGAGAACAACTCACTTGGGTTGCCTCAGTGAAGTGTGTGGCATGAAGTGGGAGGCATCCAGCCTGATGCTCTAGAAGCACATAATTTAATCAGGGCAGATTTGCTAAGTAAAACTGGCAGAATTAGAAAGCAGGCTGCTGGGAAAGGGGTGTTCTGTAGACAGCTTTTCTGAATAAACAGTTGTAACCCACTGTATGTCAAAAATAACTGCTGTAAATAGGGGCCACCTTGTCACAATTCCTTAGAAATAAGATCAAGCTCTTGAAACATCTAACTATGAATGACAGGGTTGCCCAAAACACCAGTGTGTCAGTTTTGATTAGCAAGATTTTTGCTGAAAAGTTTCAGTTACAAGTTAGAATAAGCTAGAGAATACATCGAAAAAATAATAATAATAATAATTATGGAAATGGCTTCTGAAAGCAATAAAGCCTACGGTCAGCTCTGGGGTGATCTGATACTGAGATAGGTAACATAAGTGCCCCGTTGTGGAGAGAATCTGTTCGGTGTAGCCAGCAGAGAGCATGGCCCACGTGGGATGTAGTTGATGCCTATGGAGCCATTCAGGTATTTTTATGCAGAAATGTCCTCCATGTTTCCATTATTGATCCAAGAAGGTCTGTTAGCTCAGGTGATGTGCAGCACAGCTACCCAGACCTGGCTCAAGTCCATGTCTGTGAGCAAATAAGCTCTCTGTGACCACCATGCACGGACCCTGCAGTGTTGTAGGACACAGCAGAGCTTTCTAGCTATCTGCTAGATAGACCTCAGGCAGAGCTTCCTTAAGTCCTCACCACTCTGAGTGGGAGAACGCGGTGCAAGGAGAGCTGAGCTAGCTCTGCTTCTTCTGAACATAGGTCCAGCAGGGCCAAACAGCTCACCCTGTGATCACATGAATTCAGGGAGGCTGCTTTTGCACAGCAGGAGCCTGACAGCAGCACACACCACACGCCCCCTGAGCTCACAAACTTGGTTAGACCTGGGCTGGTTCTGCAGGAGATGGCAAAAGTGTTTTTGCAGCAATAACGTGGTTTAATCATGCAGGACCTATTTAACCTGTACATCACAGAAAATCCACTGTAGCTAGTTAGTACATTCCCTGCTGTTATGTAAAGTAAGATATGGCTAAGAGTAAACTGAATTGTAAAGCACTCATAATTCACACTTGTATATCTTCAGAAAAGGCTTCTTGTGGCTCTGGATACTGTCAGTTGTAGGAGAATCAGCTGAGTTAGCCATGGAGGAAGAGTGGTAAGAACTGGGTAGAATTAAGTATTTCTAAAACCAGACAGGTTTGTATATATGTGCTTAGGGGAGCTGTTCTGTGACTGTGCTTGAACTGTTGATAAAATAGCCATACTGATATTTGCAGCTGAAATAATTAAACCAGTTTTGTTGCCACATGTTGTCATTTCACTGCATGCCCTGAGCTTAGCCCATTCCCAGGAGATTTCAGGCTGCTTGTATAACTCGGTTTTAGCAGCTGAGTGCTCAGAGGGCTTGTGCAATCCCCGGCAGCTGCCTGCACTGCTCAGCAGGCGTCTCTCGATTGCAGGTGGTTCCAGGAGGTGGCAGCATCTCCGTTTGCATCTCCTTCACCCCTCATGTCCTCCCGGAGAGCGGCACTGAAGTGCAATGTGACGGGTTTCTGCTGGGATTCATGAGCCTAGACGACAAGGTAAACTGATATCGCAGCAGGGCTAAAGATGACTAGGAAATAATCGTTTCCATTCCTGTAACTTCACATGCAGGCTGCTGTATACTTGGCCAGTCTGTGCAAACAGTCCTCTTCCTGCAACCCCGAACATCCTTCCTTAATTAGATTTGTTCATTTGCTGCATTTACCTTTTAGCTTGGAAGCATTGTGGAGTGGGAATGTCAGCGTCTTGTTACATTGTCTGGTGCAGTAGACGCCAGGCAAAAGCCCAGGATTTGAATTGCTATCACAACATCAGGTTTTATTGATAACAAGAGCTAACAATGCAACTGAGACTCAGGACTGCTGAGTTCTGTTCCTGGCTCTGCACCAACCTTCCTGTGAGATCTCAGACAGCACCTCTCTCCTCCGGGAAGCTTCCTCTTCAAAAACTGCAAGTGCAGCTCGTAGGTTGATGTGAGGATTGAGTAGTGCTTTGTGAATTGCTCTGAGATTCTCTGACATGAATCATTGCAAAGGTGTGAGGTGTAATGAATGAATAACAGAATATTTAATAAAAACATCCCTAATGTTCCTTACTCCTGGAGGAAGCACTGTCTGTGTCTGAATTAAACAGTCATGAAGAGTCCAAATACCGTGCAAGGAACGGCAGAAGTTGAACATTGCCATCACGTCTTACAAACGGGCAATACGTTGCCAAGCAGAATCCCATTTCGGCTAACAGCCTCTCAAGTGAAAAGCAGGGCTTTGGGTTTTAGTGCTGTCATTTACACAGAACTTCTGCTTGGATTTTGTTGTCAGCTCGCAAAGACAGTGCCTGACAAAGTCAACCGCAAACACGGCTACGATGCTCCACCGTTACGAATAGACCTGAGAGCCTCCGTAAGGCACGCTCTGTAAGAACCTTCACACTGACACCTCCCACACTCACAGAATAAATCAGCCTGGAGGGAAGGGCTCTGACCAGCTCTGATTCTTTACACGCAGGTTAAAAGTAGACATGGCTCATGATGGAGGAATGATGTTTTATTCTATGGCAAGTGATCTCATACCGGATCAGCCTCTGTCAGGAGTAAGTACTTCACGCACAGATGTGTTCTGTTGGACTGTGCTGTTGTGCTACTGTGAGAATTCACAGCTGCATGTTATGGTTTTTAAAATGCATCTTTACCAGTGTCCTCATGTTGCCATTTTCGATGTTGCACATAGTTATATGTAAACTAAAAGGACTACAGGTACTTATTAGCCATGAATAAGCATAGCTGAGCTCAGACAATGCCTATTTTATACATCTTTCTCTAGTATTATTTTATTTGCAGAGGATTTCTTAAGTAGAAAAATAAGTACTTCTTTTCAATACATAAAGGTCTGATAGGAGAATGAGTCACTTAGAGCAGCGTAGTCCGTTTCTGTGACCTTTGACATTCAAAGACTCTAACCTTATTCCATTATTTGTATTTTGGGTTTTTACTCAAGAAATTTTGAAAAACACGAGGAAAAAATAATGGGCTTCTTTGGGATGGAGTCCTTCAGATCCCTCGTGCTGTTGAAAGACCAGACTAGCACAAAGCTCTCAAGGGAGTTTAAACTAACCAGTTTTGAATAATTTTTCTACCAGGTTTTGACAGATTCAGTAATGACTCAGAGTTTGAAACTCATCAATTGCACTAAGGTTCCTCTGTACTTCAGGCTCCTTCTGTCTACGCCCTTCAGCCTGGCCAGCACAGATCTCAAGAAGAGCACCAAAACATCCCACAGCAAGAAGGAAGAAACAGAACAGCAACCGCAACTTGTACTTTATCCCCAGCAAAACATGCTGGTAAGCTCAAAAAAAACAATCCTCTGCCAGAATAGATAGTTTAGTAATTGGTATGTTAGCATGGCCCAGATGAACCACAAGAAAAACACAACCAGTATAGAAATCTCCCAATGTCAGTGGAAATAGTGGTATATTAGCAAATGCTAATAACTGCAATTTTGCCTGCTATATTGCAGGTACAAAGTATTTTTCCACAGTGGCTCTGCTGTGCTTTTCTCATCAACTCTGACCTATTACAAACTCTTGCAGAAAGCCCTGTGTCATTTCTGGACCTCACCTAAATCAATAGCCAAATACATGCTGGACTACTTAAAAGACTTCCAAAGCCTACATTCCCTCATTTCCTTAAATTAGATGCAGGCAGTTCAGAGAAGAAAAAAATGGTTAGTTTGGGGTGTACACAGTGACATTAAAGGAAGCAAAATCTTGGATTCAAGAATTAGCTAGGGTGCAAAAATGAATAACCCTCAGCTGCATTTTGAAGTGTGCTTCTCATTTTTCAATGTTCGTTTTGACTTAGAGGCACACAGGTCTTAATTGCACATGCGTCAGAAGAAAGAAGACTTACATTTTTAAAACATCTTTGGGAATATGGTATTTATAACCTCAGGAACTGAGCGCTTTTGTCTTGCTAGAGAATGTTTCTCTCCTGTGGTTCAGCAATTAGCTGTTCACCTCTACACTCCAGCTCTGTGTACTCGATTTATAGGAAAAAGCTGTGTTTTTTCTTTAATGTCCATTAAAGCACTTTATTCCAGTGGGAATCTGGTTGCTGGCACAACACTTTTGGGTTCCAGTGGGAAAATGTGCACTTGGGCCTTTGAGTAGTGTTTACTTTGGATTTCCTGCACACAGTGCCATCTTATGTGACAGTCCTCTGAATTCCTCTTCCCACAGGTGAAAGTGTCATTCCACACAACTCTGGAGTTGCTTACCTATCAACATTTGCCAGATACCCAGATGCTTCCTGGATTCCAAGTGCTCCAGTTTGAGAACGGAGAGAGAAATCTGAAGTTCAGTCAAAATCTGGTCATCGAGCATAGTAACCACAGTACCCAGGTAAGAGAATGAACACAGCACTGGGCTGTTTTATCAGCACATTTGATTCAGAATGAACATGCCTTAGGGTTCGCTCAGCTGTGAAATACAGCCACCTCTAGAGTAAACCTGTAGCATACAGTCAAAGTGAATGGCCACAGGTTTGCAAAAGGAGATAGCTCGCTTTTGAGCCTGCACGTGACTCTCTGATTGGCAAAGAGGTTTTGGGTCAGCAGCATAGTGATTGTACCACTGTTTTCTGCAACAGCACTGCTTGCACAGCAGGAAGGCCTAGATAATATGTCTCAATCAAAGGGCAACATGCCCGATCACAGTATGACTCTCGGTGTCCTGAGACACTGCAGGGAGCAGGACTGTCTCAATGAACATGCCAGCAACTGAGTCACCAAGCGCTGCCTCCTGCAGTACCCAAGTGTTTCTTGAAAATCTCCAAAGTCTGCCCAGCTCATATGGTGTGGTCACAGCCCACACACATTTAAAGACCGATCTCTTCCAGATGGAAAGCTATAACCCCCACCCAAATCTTCAGCAGTTCCAGTATGCTGCATTTTCTTCACACCAGGTATTTCTGAGGACTGATCTGTAAGATCCGAGCACCATATCTAAGATGCAGTCAACTTAATAGTAATAATCTTGGGCAATCTGCACCAACTCAATGACTCACAGTGGGCCATATAAAGTCCTTGGGGACAAGAAGATGTTGTAATGTCTGCATCTTCACAGAAAATCCTAATAACAAACCAGAATGTTCACTCTGTGTTACTTCATTAAGACCACAAAGTCTAGTTTCAAAACCTATCTCAAAACAGTGAAACAAGCAACAACTTCATTCATTCAAAGCTGTAGAATGGGGAACTGACTCTGTTACAGAAAGAACACAGAATAAGTGCTCTCGATTCAGTGCATGAGGTAAGAATAATCCAGCTGCAGCAGATACAAAACAATACAAAAAATAAAGTGTTTTCTTGTTTTCCTCTCTTTTGTAGCTGGTCCCAGTGACTGCATACCTTACTGTCCCAGTTCTGGAGCTGTCTTGCGACATGCTTGATTTCAAGACCTGCTTTGTTGCACAGACCAAGACTGAACATGTCTTCCTGTCTAACAGGAGCGGCTGTAGAAGTTACTGGACTGCTTTGCTGGGTATTTGGGTTTTGCAATTGGGTTTCCTTGCTCTCTAGTTTCACTATTCTTTTTTTTTTTGGTTGTTTTGGTTTTGTTAAGACTCTGTGCATTCCCTCATACGATGATATTTAGTCCAAACATACCAGGTCTGCTTCTGTTCTCACGTGGGGTGGTGGTGGCTGTTGTTTTTTGTTTTCATTTACATCAGTGTATCTCTGCTGATTTCAGCCTTTACTCCAGATTTAACCAAAGGATCAAACCACAACCCTCACTGTTGGTGGATATGCTTTGCTCATTTATAATACAATCCCAGGAGGCAACAAGAGGCAGCAGCTCCTCACGAGGGCTGTTTGAGCTTGTGCCTAATGAGATCAACAACAGATGGACTTCAAAGGAAAGAAGATAAGGGTCTCATTATTCTGACACAAGGACATTGATCACTCTCCTTGATTAAAGGATGAAAATAGAAACTGGCCACATGCACAGAAAGCTTGTGACAGTGCAAAACATGATTTACTAGTTGGCACGTAAGGAGGTGCATTGTTTTGAGAGCTATATGCTATACAAACCTATACAGGTCTCATATTGCTTTGTTTGATATTTGCCCTCTTTGCTGCAGATCAACAGAAAAGGCATAATAATGACCTGGAAGTATTTTCTGTCTCCCCTCCTAATGGCATTTTGGAGGCACATGAAGGGGACCAACCTACCAAGGACGTTTTGCAGATCACCTTTACTGCCAGGTACGGTTAACACAACTGAAATCTTGCTGTTACTCCCTGTCAAGACCAGACTTATATTGTGAATAGTCACTGAAAGCAGAGTTCTGCTCTGTTCTTGTGTTATCAGGCCTTTGACACCTGTCGATCTTGTGCTTCCATCCTCTTTCCCTCCACTGCTCCCATATACGGGATTTCTTTTAGAATTCTCACCCTGAAATTCGGCCTTACCTACTTCAAATCACGCTGTTAAAACAGTTGGCATGGCATACTGCCTGTGTATGACTGGATAAAATCCCTTCTTTTAGGGTACTGTCCTCAACAGAGGGCAAATCTCAGGCCTGTCAATTCAGTGCAGAAGCCGATACAACAGTTAACTCCTTTATGCATCTAGCACTTTATTAGGACAAAGAGAGAAATGTGTATGGAGTAGTTCAAAATTCCAGTAAGAATCTGTTTGTCTTGCCTGAAAGAGCCGTGTATTTTGCAGTCAGTCTCAGGGATACTTCATTATAGTTTGTGCTCTAAAAGTTAACTTTTTGAATTCCTTTACCTCAGAATATATACCCGATGAAGCAAATAATGCAAAATGTTATTCTAATGCACTGATACAATTTGTTTTACTCTTGCTTTGCTTGGTGCAATGTTTAGACTGAGTCGTGTTGATGTTTGGTGGAAAAAAAAATCAATGCATTTTTGTTGTTTCTAGTCCAAAGGTTTTCCGTACGACAAAGATAACGTGAGCTGCAGGCAGACAACAGCAAAGAGCACAAGAGATCAGATGCAAATAATTTTATTTGTCCTATAAACATCTGGTAGTGTTCAAATTATGTTTATGGATATCTTACCATAACATTTTGTCAAGGCTGCAGATTACTTCTGAATAGCAGAGGCACTGACCCAAAACCTCTGATTTCTTTGCTGTAATTAATGAGATGCAAATCCTGAAGGAAAACGTAGCTTTTGTTACAAATGATGTTTTTTTGCTGAGATGGCCAGAGGAAAGGTCCCATGATATTCTTTCACACCTCCCAAAAAAGACAAGTGTTTTTTTTTTTTAAGCTTCACTCATTATGTGGAAGTTTTAACATCCTGGCAGAAAGTTTAGGATGAGCCTATCCTGGTGATTTCAGTGGACTCTGAACACTGCTGAGAGGGAAATTTCAAGAAGCAACCTACAGGTGACAGCTATTGTTGTATCTTCAGGTCCCCCAGGCCAGGCCCTGAGCTCTCCACTCCTGGAGCTCCTGCAGTCTCAGCGGGATGAGGCCTGGAGCAGCTGCTGTTAGGCCTTGCTCTGAGCGGTGCCTTGGACCAGAGACCAACTTGGACCAGACTCTCAACTACTTAAATCTTTCAGCAGTGCCTTTCGACTCTGCCTGAAGCGCTTCCTTTTGTCTGACAACAGATCCAACAATAATCAGCCTGCCTGAAGCTACCAGGAAGCACAGGCGCTGCTGTCCAGCAGCCAGCTCACCTGTGTAGGCCTGGCCAGACAATTCCCAGCGCTGCCGAGCTCAGCACCAGCACGGCAGTAGTAAATGATGATATGCGAGGTGTGAGGTGATTTTACTGACTCACCTCCCTAAATCAGCAGTCTTCCTGCAGAATTTTGTACTAGGAGAAATAAGAGCTGCCTGTTAGACAAGGCTCTTGCCGCAGGCCTTTACAATGGCAATCTCTTAGCAGCAGAGAGGTGCTCCAGCTGGAGGATCCCAAGGGCGTTGGGTCTTAGGCAAATTATGCTGTAAGACTTCCACTTAGCACGAGTGCTAAAAACTCCACTTGCTGGAAGCTCTTTGATGTTCATTTACAACGTGGACTCAAGTCAATTATCCCTTGACTTACTGGCACTGACAGACTTACCAGTTTGAAACCTGTCTGTCAGAGGGAAGGAGTTGTCACAGCAAAGCAGTGCAGGCAGGCATTTGTTCCCAAGCAATGCTAATCCCTTAGGAGAGCTTGATTTTATTTATTTAAACTCAAATTGGCTTTCACAGATAGGAAGACACTCAAGGTCTTCTTGCAACAATGAAATTAATAATCCAGTATCTTTAGCTGAGGTAGAGACTGTAGCATTGCTTTAAAACCCCCCTGTATTTTTGAAACTGAAGCCAGCGCTCTCCTTTTTCTTCCACAAAGTAACTAATATCATCCTGAACCATGGAGATGGGTCCAGCTATAACTGAAATGTCATCTCCCTCTGCACTTTAGGAAGGACATCGATTATGAAGCCGTTGTAACCATTATGGGGATGCTGGGAGAGAAGCCTTGCAAGCTGCAGCTCAGGGGATGCGGCTCATACGACGGAAAGTATGAAGACCTGCATTTGATTTAAGCAGGACAGTGTGAAAGGGATGGCAAGGTAATAAGTCAGCTGCAAAAGTGTAACCAGCTGAGCCTGTAGTTTCATCTACTTCAGCTTTTAAACGTGTACTGGAGTTTTAGCAGAATAAAGTTTATAGGTTATGGGTAAAAAAAGTCACAGTAATTTGAAAACAGTCACAATCTCCTGTGGTATTTTATTGCTGTGATAAGCTTAGCATTACCCACAGAGCCAGCCTCTGCAACATGACGTTTTAAATTGCAAGCCAGCTATGGTAACTGTTAGGTCAAAAAACTTTTGCATAGTACAGTGTGCTTCAAATTACAATCATGACTGTTGGTATGGTAAAAAGAAGCTTTTGTTTTGCAATTTTTCTGCTTGTTTGACATTAAAATGCCCACCGATACATAATAAAACCAAGAATTAGTGAATAGACCAGCATTTCCCTGGCTGTCTTCTCAATATGTTACATGAATATGGGAAAGCCAACGTTTCCTGGACTCTGCATGTTTCATCACACGTGGGTATTGAGAACAGCCCCTTCAGCTACGGCAGGAGAAACCCTTCTTCCTTTTGATTCCTTCCTCCCACACGGTTCCCATTTACTCACACATCTCTTCAAATGTTTTTAGAATTGCTTTAGCTAAAGGTCACTGAAATTCCCACTTCTGAGACGGTTAGGTTTTCCACCCTCATCATGTAAGGTTTTTGTTAGAGGCACTGTGTGTGGGGAGGAAGGGGCTGAAATCCACCCTGGAAGAGAAAAGATGATGCTATCTGCCTTCTGCCTAGATGAAAGCAGATCCGTACTGGCACTGAGAACTCATTTTATACATAGGAACCTTACTGTGCCAAGAGGACCCTTGAAGCTACAACTGCCTCCCTCCCCCCCCCTTCTAAATAATGCTATCTTTCTGCTCTGAAATACATGAGATTGCTGGGTAAGCAAGACAAGCTACATAACAGGAACATGAGAAAATATAACAGCTCTAGCTAATCGTGACCTTCAACTAACAATCACAATAAAAAGAATACAAAGATATTGCCGGAGCCCAATTGTATTATTAAGTGCAAAATAAGAGCTAGGACAAAAAACTTCAGTCTGTGTTACAAATTTAAACTTCCTAGCACGTCAAAGGTCATTAATACATTTCTTTTTCAAACCATTAGCTCTTAGCTTCAGTGATCTTTCTGTTAACAAGAACAGAGAAGGGAGAATTTCCTAAGATGAAATGTAAACATTTGTATTAGTGCTGAAATCTGTTTTATATCTAATTATTAAGCATAAGCTTGTCTACTACATTAGTCATACAAGCTAATAATTAGAAACATGTTGTAAAAAAAATGGAATGGCTACTTTCAAACACTTTGTTTCTAGCAATTCCTCAGAACCTTTCTGTGCAGGCACCCCAACTGTTTGTTTATATTTTGCTGCTGTGTAAACTACTTGCTAGTAACCCTTCCACCTTGCCCACCTGGTGGTTTCAGAGCAGCTTGGTTAAAAAAGAAAAAAACTCTCTCTATATATATATATAGATACATAAAGCTAAAGCACATCCTCTAGCATACGGAGGATTTAAGACAGAACCAACTTGTGATTCGGGTAGGACAAACATAGTTATAAAGGAAATGTTAAGTCTTTGCACTGCTTTCAAAAGACATCTTCCTAAACTTCCTTCAAGATCATGAAATCTTTAAGAAAACCCTGGAACAGCCATTTCATGTGCACTGACATTTTCATTTGGAGCCACGGTTTTAGGTGCTTTGTCATACAAACAATGTACAACGTAAATATAATTAGAGAGAAGGAGTTCAGAGTAAAGGGATCAATTACAAGTATTCGTTCACAATCACCACACGAGGGCCTGTCTTTGAACTTCAGCTGAACTCGTTTCTTTTCTCATCCTAGGATGCTTTACGGTGCTGAAGCAAATGTCGATCTTGCATTTTTCCACCTCAGTTGATCTGTAGGATTTATTCTGCTTCTCAATTTGTGCCTGAAATTTGTAGAGCTAGTAACGGATCCCTGAATACACTTGATTTCACAGTGCAAATCATTTGCTATCACTAGAGAAAGCAGAGAATTAGCAGCTGTGCTGATTTGTCAGTACACTGGAGTTTAGTTCCCCGGGTATTCAAATACTGCTGCAGCTCCCATGCCAGTTCCAATGCACATTGACACAACACCATATGCTCTGGAACGAAAGAAGACACAGAATTAAGAAAAACCATCACGTTTACATCACCTGACCAGGGGAAAAAAATCCAACAAAAGCGATGATTACTTCTGAGCCTGATTTACCCAGATACAGCTAAGGTCAATACCGTTGTTCAGTGCTCACCTTCTCCCTCTACGCTTCAATTCATTGAGCAAAGTGACGACTTGCCGAGCGCCTGTACAGCCCAGGGGGTGCCCCAGGGCTATTGCTCCTCCCAGGGGGTTGACCTTCTCCATGGGAATGCCCAGCTTTTCAACACAGTACACAGCCTGGAAAGACACGGGGAAGTGTTTCACAGCATGCTCTCACCTCTGTTAGTTCTCAGCTCTCCTGCAGTACAGAACTAGGAGGGCTGCAGAGAAGACTGGTGATCTCCACATACAAAGAAGGACAGCAAACAGCCAGGCAGATAATCCTAGGCGGGTCTAGGGGCTTCAGAAGATTTGTGCTCAGAATGAATTTAGCTCAAGTTATGTTTTCTGTTACAGAAAATCCACACTCTTGTGTCAGCCGCTCTGAAAGTATTAAAATTAGTATTTATAGGCCTGCCTAGCTGGACCATTTGCCAGTGGAAAGCAGTGGAACTACATTACAAATCCAAAGCACACGAAGCAAGCTAAACCTATCAACTTCATCTCGAAGTGAGCCCACATGCTTTCTGACAGGCAAGTCACAGATTTGTGGACAACAAGTGAAGTTTCTGCATTTCATTAAGGACATGCAAATTGGTAAGTGCAACACATTCACACTGACACCACCCTATAACAAATTACAGCCTTGTGAAACAGCAATTTTGCAAGTTGGTAATGAGGATACAACAATAAAGATTAAAAAAGATCTCCACTAAATAATAAGGTAGTCTTATGCTATATAAGCAATGCCTGCTTATTTTTATTTCAAGAAAATAGTCTGTACACGTTCTTAACATTTGGCCAGAAATGTAGTCAAATCTTAATTTTGAGACCAAGTTGAAATATATTTAGTTTCCAAGCACTGTAACAACTCAAACAGGATGATCACTCACCTGGCTTGCAAAGGCTTCATTGATTTCAAATATATCAATGTCATTTAGTGTCAGACCTATGATTCAGAAAAGTCAGGATTTAAAAGGAGATATTATTGCCTTGTAAGTACATCAAAGAGAATAATTCACTTGAAGTCTTCCTTTATGAATTCTACTTCTACTCTGCTAACAACAACAAAGGGAGGACCTTGGCTCCCTGTCGGGTGTCTACGTTTGTATGTCTTTATGTGTACAAGTATCTAAAGACTGCAAAACCTCACAGTCCGTGGCATCATGTCACTGAGTTTGCACAGTTTCCTTAGATTAAACACGGTTTCTTTGCAGAGGGGTTAAAGACCAAAGGGTATTTCAAGACAAAGATAAAACTATGGGCAAATGTGTAACCACAGTGATGACAGCTGACCACAATAATAATCGTGAGCTATAAAAGCTGTTTAACCCTGTGAGTATGATAACACCGAGGAAAGCCCATTCCACTGGCCAGATGCCAAAATTACAATTTTACAATTACAAAAAGAAAACCAAAACAACAAAAAAAACACACACCCACAGCCTAGTCACATTCAGTGAAAAGAGAACTAAACGAACTCTAAATCATTTGCCACGTGCTGGCAGCTTGTTGAGACCGTGCAGGGGTTTAGTCCTGAGCTTCTCAAAGGCGAGTGAGTGGTATTTTGTACCTCAGAAGTGAGCGGTATGACACCACCACTAGGCAGCATCTCTTCCAAGGTTCTGAATTTAAGCCCAGTGTTCCTCTCCCTGCTAGCTGCACATGCTGGAATGATCACCTCAAATTTCAGTCGGCAGGGTGCGATTCTGCCTCGTGCTGAGCACCGTGTGAGTGATGAGTTCCTTACCTGCCTTCCCCACGGCGGCAGGGATCGCGTAGGCTGGCCCTATGCCCATAACATCGGGCGGGACTCCGACCACGGCAAAGGACCTGAGCACCCCCAGCACTGGCAGTCCCAGCTGTGCTGCTTTCGAACGTTTTGCCAGCAGAACTGCAGCTGCTCCGTCACTGACCTGGCTGGCGTTGCCTGTTGGAAGAAATCTATTACCACCTCTTCTGCCTGAGCACATTGTGCGACAGGGCAGGTAAGCCACAGGAATGGCAGAAAATCATGTCATTAACGACAGAGCTGACCTGCTGTAGTGCTGCCGTTCTCCTTGAAGGCAGGCTTCAGCTTCGCCAAGCCTTCCAGGGTGGTGGAGGGCCTAATCCCTTCATCTTGGTGCACAGTGATTGTTTGTTGGTTGCCCTCCTTATCTTGGACGGTGGTCTTGACCGGAACAATCTCGGCTTTAAACAGTCCCAGCTGCTGAGCTTTTGCTGCTCTGTTAGAGGAAAGTACAGAAGTTAAAATAACCTGGAGAAGAATTGCAAGAACTCACATCAACAAGAGCAGTCAGCGAGGATGAATTAAGATGTGAGTTGGTACCAGGTGCATCGTCACTGCGTAGTGGATGGGAAGAAGGCAAATACTGCTTTCCGTTAATGGGAAGACAGACTTCTTACCTCTGTCACAGGAAATACATCGCCAACATTACGGGTGCTCTCCCCAAACCCAAGTCACAGGAGCACACAGTGCTGAGCAAGATCCTGTTCTGTCCCCACTAACACCTTAGTGACTGACTGACCACCACCAGCCCACAGCCATCAAGTTGTACATGTCCAGTGGTACAGTCACACCACAACTGGAAGAAAATAATCCCGATGTTCAAGCATCAATGCCTATTTCTGGAAGTTTAAAACAGGGCAAGTCAGCTAAGCTTCTATGTAATACTAATAACTTGTGAGAAGTTACAGAATGGCTAGAGTTTCACCCATTCCAGATTTTGTCCTACAAAAAACAAGTTGACTTTCAGACTGCAGACTTGAAGTATCATCTTCTGGCATTTAAATGTCATCTTTCAACCTCAAATGATTCTCATTTATGTTGCATAATTTATTGACTACACAGAAGGGAACCAGAAGTAAAGGTGCACAGAGGATCGACTCCGGTCCCTCTGACAGCAGCATTACCAGCAGGGAACAACTGACACGCCCAGACTGATGGAAGTGCGCAGAATGCAAGTAGCTAAATTATAATTAACTCAGAGCACATAATTTTAATCTTTCATACTAACAAGGTATTTAAAAGCCTCTGCACCAGAGAAAATTTAGACGATTTACCTTCCAGCAGCAAAGCGCCCTTTTCAGGTAATGCAAATTGGAGACAAAGCTTGTTCTACTCCCTCATTGCTTTACGCTTTTATTCATAAAATATAAATATTTAATACTGCCAAGTAAGAGAGATTAAGAGCCGAAGGAGAGATCAGTAACTCCGCAGACATCCTGAGCCTGCAGCCAGAAAATCAACCCTTTCCTCATGTGAGAGGTGAGGATCATGTTCACATACCCTTTTGCGCTATCAGTCAGTGAGAAAGCCTGGCGTGCCAAGTTCCCTCGAAGCAGGGCCAGAATTTAAAGGTTAACTGCCTTGTCCAGTGGCTTCCTGCATTAGATAAATAATTGGGCCGGGGCGATGCTTAAACACAGTTCTGAAAGCTGGTTTAACTCCTTGATGCCAGCAACTTCAGTGTCTCACCCACTGTCTCTGGACTGCTGGTACAGCCCCAGGGATTCCGGGGGTCAGCTCACCCTGGCAATTTTTTAACCTAAAGGAAGGATATTAGAGGTAGGATTGGGCTCACTCGGAGCCAAACGCCTGCAGCAAAGACAAGCTCTTCCTATAAGCTTGGCAGTTCTCTAGAAATGGCTACTTTGAAATACTCCCCCTCAGGGAAGATCACTTCTGCTCTGACGCCCACATTCGGTTTAAAATGACACCGAGCCAAAGCCACTACGAAAACACTCAGCTGTCCACCGGCTTCGGAAACCTCGTGGCAATTGTATCCTTCACACGATGACAAACACGGCTGCTCTCGGTGCTCAAAGCCTGCACGTCTGGTGTTAAGTGCGCAAAACCACGCGGCTCCCAGAGCAGCTCTGGACTCCGGCTTCCTTACCGCACCACCCAAGACACGTGCTGGTCTTTGCTCTGTCCAAACAAGCTTCTTTACTCGCTGTTAAGTTTTGAAAGGCAAGATGAAGGCTGCACTTAACCACTCACGCAAAGTTGTTTTTTTCCCCCCTCTCTCTATGTATTCAGTAATGAAAAAGGTAAAAATAAGAAGCATTTACTTTTGCTGGGAAGCCAAGGCAAAGGCATCTTGCTTCTTTCGGGAAACTCCAAACTTCTCTGCCACATTCTCTGAGGTTATTCTGGGGAAAACAACATCAGAAAAATAATCCAATAATATATCTAGCGAAGCTGGAATTGTCTTTTATTGACAACACAAGCTACAAGCAGCGGCTTCAGCCTCAAAGCTAACTGCTGACTTCTCAACCTGGACCTGCTTGGCAGGGGCGGACCCTGAATCAAATCCATTAACCAAAACAAAGTTCAAATCCACTCTCGCACCACACCACAGACTCCCCTCGGGGTCAATTTAAGAGCGAAGAGGATGGCCTCCACCTCTGCTAACGTGTGGCCGTGCCAAGGGGGTTAATGAAGCTGGCAGGTCAGGTACAGGAGGAAAGAATTCAAGGCAGCTGTTGCCTTACACCTTTAGCACTTCAGAGAACAGCAGGATATCCTTTTATAAGGAAACAGCGGCTTTGTTCTGCATGGAAGTTGAGATTATGAAATGCAAGAGCATTTCCAGAAATCCTAAACACACAAAACGTTGTGATTCATAATTGTTTGTATTCATGAAACCACTGAGCTTAAGTTATAAGGTAAGAAAATCTTTCATCAGAGCTGCTGATCTTCCCCACCCATTCCACACCACAGATCTTCTGTACCAGCCCAGGAGGATGCTGACGCCCACAGCCAAGCTCCCGGCACTCAGATCGGTGTGAAACAGCAGTCACTGGGGGATGGACAACCTGGAAACCCCTCTGAGAGGAGACACTCACCCCATGGGAATAAGGCAATCTCGAGCTTTGCTGTTTTCCATCATACTGGAGCTGATATCGCCAGGGTTATTGGCACTTCTGAGGGACATTGTTTCCACGCTAAACACGGGAAAAAATTGAAGTTACTGCCACTGCGTCCACTTATGATGATTGCTCAGCTACGACTGGTCAGCGTCTTCACAACATTATTTCCTATTAACCTATAGAAGTGCAGCTGATAATTAAAAACTGGCTGAGGCAGAAGCTCTTCAGGCGTCAATACAAAAATTAGCACAAAATTACGATGGATTGCTAGCCTAAGTGGGTCCTTGTTTCATTAGGACAGGATACCAATGTCAACAGTTAATTTCTCATGCTTCCACAGCAAGGAAGGAATTGCTAACTATTCTGGCACTTCTGTCTTCAGACGTAATGAGAAACCCAAGGTTCTTGGACTAGAGTTGTCAACAGCCAGAAAAAGGCCAGTTCCAGCTTAAAAACTGGTTGGCAGTAGAACAACACGAAGTATGAAGCAACCCAAGACAAAGAGGCTTCAGTGAGCTATGCCCTTTGCATTTTGCAACACACAGAATTTCAGATGTGGGTCCCAGAGGCTGCAGTCTTTGACCTACAGATGAGTTAACAGATCGAAGGTACCCAATTTTACTGCACGAATACAAAGCCACTGCTTAGGACTAGCGAGCTTTTGTACAGTCGGTCTTAGGCCACGAAGCTTAAGATGCTTCATGGTCTGCTGCGTTCTGGGAACACAGATCTGCTTGGAAGGGATTTCTGACGCCTCATCCAAGACCTGCTGCAGAAGGACAGCGTGCTGCTCGCAGGAGGCCATAAGAGTGCCACAAAAAGATGTTCTTACCCACAGGCCAGGCCAATGTCATATGACCCATTTCGGATGCCACCTGTAACAGCAGTGCACAAACATTCTTATTATCGTTAGGAGCAAAAGCGCTTGGATTCCAGCTGCAGTTTTGTGACCACCTGACGCACTCACCACCCCTGGAAGGGGCTTTCCCTCTGCGCTCCAACGTAAGCCAAGGAGCTGACGTGGCTGAAACTAAGCACGACCTGACCTGCAAGCAGGGAGGACAGGACCGACCCTAAGAGAAGGAGCCTGACGTGGAAGTGGTGCTAGGAAGAACTCATCCTCAGATGACCAAGGTGTTTCTCTAAGGGTATCTTACATATCTCAAGGGTATGAGGTGTATATATAAGGGTATCTTCATATCTCAAGGATATGAAAGTATTCAAGTCAACACCACACTGAGAATTCCCAACCGCAGAAGGCTTTATCACTGTTTTTACTGTTCAAAGGGACTGGAGAACAAATGACCAGGATAAAGGAGCACTTGCGGTGCGGCAGGCATTAACGCCAACCCAAGTGCCCGTGCACACTTACCAGCTATATTGATAATGGCCTGCAGCCCGGAGGAGCACTGCCGGTTCACACTCGAGCAAGGCACCGTCTCTGGGATACCACTAGAAGATGAGGGAGCGTTAAAGACCACGCAACAAACCAAACCACTACAGAGAACGTTAGGCTGCTTGATTAAACTTTAACCCTCGCGCTCGGGACAGATCCCAATATACATTTGTTGACCTATTTGGACCTGCACCAAGACAAAGCAAAATCCATGGATAATTTCCAAATTGAATTGCAGGTGGCTCCACGTGCTGTTTCCCCACAAGTCTATTCTTCGGAAAGCCCTCAGTAAGCAGGTCCCTCTCACAAGCCTAGTTCCTGAGCTCTGACCAGAGCCAGAAATGCTCAAAGGCTCTGCAATATTCCTAATTGCTGTGCCTGCGCCCCTCCAAAGCAGCGACTGTAAACTGCTTTAGCAGAAGGAAACGTCATTCAGCAATAAAAGCTGGCTGAAATACTTGGAAGCTGGGATGCAGCTGCAGACATCAGCCACAATTCTGAAAAACAAAGAACTGAGACAACTGCTAAGTTTGGGGCTCAGGTACAGCTGAGAGAAGTACAGCCCTGCGGTACGGAGAAGCAGCTGGGAGCCCACAAAACGAGATCTCCCGTCCAGAGGCGGCACGGAGGTTAATCAGCCTCACCTCTGCCTCCCTGGGAAGGCTGCCAGGAGCGAGCAAAGTGCTCACGCCTCCGTCACTGGCCCCGCTGTGCTGATGGGGGGAGATCAGGGGAGCAGCCCACAGAGCAGTGCCTGCGCGGAAGGGGAGGCCGCTCCTCGCGGCGCCGCCCGGCCCCTGCCAACAGGGCCTGCTTCTCCCAGCAGGGCTCTCCAAACTCTCGATCAAAGTCTGACTTCTAGGCAAAAGGTGATCTGCCAGAAGCTCCTACGAGCTCACGAGCCTCATCACGACCTCTCACCCAATGCGGCTCTGTAGCTGAGGCCCAAAAAGACGAGAAGAAACCTCGATCTGGTTGAGTTTACCTTAGAAACTGCGCAACTCTTGCGATCAAAGCGCCGGCTCCCGGCTGCAGCACGTTTCCTGCGTGCAAAGACAGGTTTCCCATCAATCAGTTGCACTGCCCCCGCTATTTGCTGCTGACACCGAAGGGACACTAGTGTCACCGTGGCTCGGTGCCATCTGATCGGAGCCCAGCCACTTGGGACAGTCATCAAGGGCGTGTTAATTTCATGAGCATAATAACGCCACGCATCAGCCCCTTCTGATCCGCACAACACCCGCGAGTCTCCCATGGGCCTGTCCCAGAGCCTCCAGGCAGGACAGAGGGCGATCACTCACCCACACAGATGTCTCCCAGCGCCTCTGGACGAAGCCCGACGTCCTGCAGGACGGCTGTCATAACGGCAGACAGCAGCTCATCGGGCGTGGTATCCTGCAAGCACACGGGGTTAGCGCTACTCAACGAACACCAACGACTGCCCCGCCACCAGCTCACCTTCGTGCTGCTGCAGAGGGTCGGTGCCCGGGCTTGCTCAGCGCTACCTCACCTCTACAGCCACCATCAGACCGAGCTGAGTTTTCCTACAAAGGCGTCACTCTCACGTATGTTTTTGCCCTGAGTGTTTTTCAAGCACTGTAACACACGCAGCTTGCTTACCTAGCTGGGATTTATACGAATATGTTGTAGGGCCTTGAAAGTAAAGCAACTAGGATGAGTTATACGGCACGAGCACGCAGAGACTCAGAGTTCCCTCTGTGTAAAACCCAGATGACCCCACAGGGCAGCAGCTGGACCCCACCACCCGCTGAGCTCCAGCTGAGTTACTGCAGGGATTTCCGCGCCCGGCAGCGCGTGGCACACACCTGGAGCGGGTTTTGCACAGGTCAGTGACTTAAGTCACTTAAGACTATAGCTGCGTGTGCCGTTATCGACCCCAAATTCAACACAGCCCCTTGAAAGCCCAGAAAAAACACAGGCAGCTTGGGAACACCTCATGTCCCACCACCTCCACTTGCAGGTGCTGTGGCTATCCCGGGCTTGTGTTTGTGGGAACGTGATGTGAGAAGAGACTGAGGAAGCCAGAAAGCGACAGCAGTCGCCTGGCACCACGCTTGGGTCTTGCTCAGACCCCGGGACGCCACTCCTGTGGCTTGGCAAGGAGAAGGCTGGTCCAGGAGGGCCACACCAAGAGGTCCGCAGCAAGGCAGGAAGGTGAGGGAGATGCTCCTCACCGCGGTTCCTCGGGGAACCGGGACTGGTGGGCTCAGCGTGGGGCAGGACATGACGGGGTTGGGCACCACACAGCAGCCTGCAGGGCTGGGGGGCTCCCGGTGGCACCGCAGCACCCCCAAAAAATGATTTTATTTTCCTGATGGTTGGCGAGCGGAGCCCCTCCTGGGCTGGGGGCAGCGAGGGCAACCCCTGAGGGGGTGCTGGTGGCTGGGGGGCTCAACATTTTGGGGCGGGGGCAGCTCCCTGAGAGGGGAGCGAGGATTTTGGTGTACCGGAGGCGCCTCCTGGATTTAGGGCGCGAGGGGCAGCAGGGAGGAGACCACCCCCCCCCCAAAAGCAAAGCCGTACCTTGAACCCCCCGCGCTTGGCTCGGCCGATGGCCGTCCTCCTCCCGTGCACCACCACCACGTCGTCGGGGCCGGCGGCTCCCCCGGCCCGGCTCCCGCAGGGCGCTGCCCGCACGGCGGCCGGGGGCTGCCCCGAGAGGTGCCCCAGCACCGCCCGCACCCGCCGCAGCGCCCCGCCGCTGCCCCCCGCCGCCATCTTGGCGTCCCCGGGCCCCGCCGCCATCTTGACGCCCCCGCGGCGGGGAGGGAGGAGGGGGGCGGGGCTTCGCGGGACACGCCCATTTCGTTTGCATGGCCACGCCCACCGCTCGCTGGCCCCGCCCCCCCGGTTGGGCTCCGTGGGTGGGTGGGGAGGAGGAAGGGGGGAGGGAAGGGACTGGAATAAATAAACGGAAACAAAAGGAAATCAGGAAAATAAAAGGTTAAAAAAAAAAAGTTAAAATTAGAATAAAAGTTAAAATTAAAAATTAAAATTAAAAATTAAAATTAAAATTAATAGTAAGATCTATGAGTCTCTGAAAAGACAAAATGCAAATAAATAAAAATAAGAATAAATGAATGGAATGAAAGAAGGCAGAAATAAAAGAGCCCGCCCCCAGCCTTCTGCCATGGTGTAACACCAGGCCAATGTGACCGGGCAGTGCATGCGTGGTGGTGGTCCCTATTTCAGGCCAAAGCCCCCAGCCCCGCTGCTCAGCGGCCCCCGAGGAGGGAATGACAGAGGGGGACGGCCACACGCTCAGCAGACACACAACATCACACCGGAGCCTTTTTCCAATGGAAGGAAAACGTTTCTCTGGGATACACACGGCGACACCGCACGCAGAGCGGGGACACGGCCCCAGCAGGGCCGCCCCGCTCCCCCGGGTGCGCTGGACAAAATAAAATATACATATATAAAAAAAAAAAAAAAAAAGGAAATTTACATGGCATAATATTACATTCTCTTCTAGTTTTCATTTTGTACATCAGAACACTGCGAGGGTTTAAAAAAAAACACAAAGGCAAAGGCACCTGAGGAGCAAGTCGCACTCACACGCGCGCACTCACACGCAGCCTTGCACGCACACCCCTGTACACACACGCCCATGTACACACACACGTACACACACACGTACACACACACACATGTACACACACACACACAAACACACTCACCCATGAGCCAGGGGACCAGGCTGTCCCAGGGAGGCTTTTTGGGGTGCTTTGTGGGGCTGACGAGGCCCCAGGGAGCGTTGCGGAGGGTCCCCCGTAGCCTCCCCCAGCGCTCGGGCAGCGCGGCTGGGCCCCACTTTTGTTCTTGAGTCTTTGGAGAAAATAACAGCTCACATCCACCCCTAAGGGGTGAAAAATCAAAGCTGAACAGGGTCGGTGAAAGGGGAGAAAACAGCATAAAAACACTTCTAGCTTTACTGAAACACCCTTTTTGTTCGTCTCTTCTGACAACCCCTTATTTGCCAACACGTTTTTTCTTGTGTTTTTTTTTTTAATCCATCCTCTAGAACTAACCAGAGCGATGGATTTGGTCCTATTCACAGAATAAAATCCTTTCTTTCCCCTAGAGGAAGGAGGCGACTATTCCCCCCCTGCGGAGGGGCAGCCCGGAGAGCCGGCATCCACCGCCCTGGTGGCCAGGCACAAAGCTCGGGTAGGTGCTGGCCTCGGCAGCCCCGTGGACACATTTACAGGGAACCCTTCTAGCTATTTAATTTGCCCAAACAGCCCCAGTCTTTTTTTCTTTGACTGAAAATAACTCTGGTTTTTGCCTCTCTCTCTGGAGCTGCAGCCACAGCACGACTCGATCTCTTCCGCCCGGCAGAATTCAAGGATGTGCAAAGTCACACAACCAGCCCCTTCCTCCATTTCCCCTTCGCTCCAAGCAACCCTTTTCATTTTCAGTGAAAAATAAAATAAAATAAAATAAAATAAAATAATCCTGTGTTTGACACGGTGGCCTGAAGCTGGCACCGCCCTGGGAACTGCTTGTTTAACCTTCGCTGAGCCGGGTGGAAACAGCTAATGCAGCACGGAAGCAGGAGATGGGGTGATGCAATTAATTTGTCCAAAATCACCAAGATCTGATAAATTCATTCCCAGGGCCTCTCTGCTTGCTCCCCACAGGGTAGTAGTGTTGGTCAGAGGCCGTAGCCCAGCAATGCTTTAAGCTTTCCCAATTTCTCCTACAACTTCCGAAACATTGCAGAAGGAAGCCCAGCTGCACGCGATCTACGCAGCCCTGCGGCCCCAGGCTGCGGCTTCATGCTCGTGCAGTCCCGCAGGTCCTCTCTGCCTGATTTTAGGAACCGGGCCGGGTCGTGCGGAGGCCCAGCCGTGCTCCTCCTGCTCCACACGCACACGCACGCACACACACAAAGGCAAGACGTCTGCATAAATGCGCCCGACTCCCTGCCAGGCGCCGAGTCGGGCGTCACTCCGCGATTGTAACCGCTTAAGGCACAGGACAGGAGCGAACGCCGCCCCTCTGGCGGGGCTGCCTGGCGCTGCCACCTCCAAAGGGTTCCCTTCCCCTCGTGAACGGGGACACCGGGTCCCCCCCGACTCCGCGGTCTGAGGATCATCTCCAGCTGGGCCGAAGCCTGGCGCCTGTTCCTCTGCGGGGAGCGGTGATGAGCACCCAGCATCTTATTCCTCCGCCGGTCCCGGGGACGAGGAGGGTGCTCGCCCCGAGGCCAGCGCTCCGGGGAAGCCCTCGTCCCCAAATCCCGGCGGTGGCCTGCGTCTCCAGCCTCCAACGGTCCCGAGCGTGCCTTCAAAAATCCCACAAGGCGGCAGCCACCGAGCTGGTGACGAGCGAGAAGGGACCCGGGGGGCCACCAAGCAGGACGAGCCCGGGGCTGAGGTGTGAACCGCGGGGTGCAAAAAGGGCCGCGGGTCTGGCGGCCGCCCCCCCGTCCCACCGGCGTTTCCCCAAGCCGCCGCCCGGGGCTCAGAGCCCGCAGTTGACGAAGGGGTGCCTCAGCAGGTCCTCGGCCGTCGGCCTCCGCTTCTCCTCCACGAAGATCTGCTTGAGGAAGTTGCGGCAGGAGTTGGAGACGCCGTCGGGGAGCTGGGGGTTGGTGGGCTGCGTGGCGATCTTAAAAATCGCCGCCATGGCTTCGAACTCCGCCCACGGCGGCTTCTCCGTTAGCATCTCCACCACGGTGCAGGCCACGCTCCTGCAACGAGGGCAAGCAGGCGGGGTGAGACAGCACGTACGGGGCTGGGGTGGCCTTCCGCTCCCACTAGTGAGAGCAGACTTGTGAGATTTGTCCTAAAACTGGTGGCTTTTCCGCCTGCTTTAGCTACCAGAGATTAAGCTTTATAAAGTACGTGGCTGAGAACGCAAGGGACCTTATGGGAGCACCCCCCGAAGGAAAACCCAGACGAGTTTAGACACCCCAGTTTCAATAATAGGATGTAGTTCCCCAAACAGCAGAGCCAGAACGAAACGTGCTTGCCTACAGATTTACGTCTGACTTTATCCCCATTTATTGGGAGGACAAGTCGAGTTATCCCTGCTCTTTCAGGCTCCAGCTGACAGCCTCCAGAGAGGCCTCTCAAAACACTCAGAAGCACCCAATGATTTCGGTTGTCTTCGTGTCCGAGCCGCATGCAAACATCCAGCAGCAGATTTTCAGGGGTTGCCAAAAGATCACACTGAGCCTCCAAGCTGGGCTTAGATAACCCAAAAACGGGGTGACCAGAACTCAACAGCTCTTCTGGCAAGCTCTGTCATCAGCTTGCTTTCCAGAATTAGACGGCAGCTACACAGTTGAGCCACATGTGGTCCTCACACACAGGGCCTTCCGAAAGCAAGCTGTGGTTTTGTGTGCTCCTCTCTGGGGGCTTTCAGCTATGCTTTGCTCCCTCTGGGTGTCTGCATATTTGATCCTGACATTCACCTCCCATTTCCATCCTTTGCATCCTTTCCATCTTCCAAACACTAGCTATAGTTGTTGCTCCCACTACAGCTTCCCAAAGGGATCGTCAGATTTACGTGGCAGTGGTGGGGTTTTTACTCTATTCCTTACCACACGTCAGCTTTCCTTCCGTAGCCTTCTCCGCTGATAACCTCTGGGCTCATCCAGTACGGCGTTCCCGTGACAGATTTAATCCCGGTCCCAGACATGCAGATGGTCTGGATACGTTTGCTGGCCCCAAAATCTCCAAGTTTCACATTTCCAGCAGAATCTCTCAAAATATTGGCACCTGGTGACGAAAAGCAACAACAAAAACACCAGGCGATGAAGCAGCAAGCTGAACTGAGCAGCCACAGCAGGGAGAGCAGGAAGGGCAGAGGCAAAGAGTTGGACGTAAGGGAACCCAAAGGGTCTTGCCGGGGCTGGACTCAGCACTAGGATTTTACATCCCTCTCTCCTAGGCAGCTGCTCTCTAGGAGAGCAGGTTCCCTCCGGCTCTCCTGGACAGTCTCACTCAGCAGGTTTCCAAAGAGTGAGCAGTGAATGGGAGATGATGAATTCTGCTTCCACTGACAGCACAACAGAGCTTCAGATCCCTCCCATCACCAGGGCCTCTCAATTCTTGCGTGTGTTGCCCCAGATTTTTAGAAATGTGGAGATCTGACAGCTGTAAAGGCAGTTAGTTTCTCTTAAGAGTATCTAGTCTGGGCATCCCCGGCAGGAAGACAGAACACGAGTTTGGTTCCAGCTGCTTGTTCAAGATTTTCATGGTTCAAGAGGCAAAGCTGGGGCAAAAATAACTTAAACACCAGATACCTGCTCTACGTTTTGCACAAGAATTATATTGGGGCGGGGCGAGGCTAGGCTGAAGAAACCTAAGCAAGCAAGAAGCTTCCCTGCGTTACCTACTCACCTTTAATGTCCCTGTGGACAATCATATTGCTGTGCAAGTAGAAGACTCCCTGCAAGATCTGCCTGGTGTACTTCCGAGTGACGTTCTCCGTCAGAGCACCGTACGCTTTCAGCTGGTCCTTTATTGAACCCTGGTGAGAGGAAACATCGTGCAGCAACCGTAAGGACCAGCAGAACCAGGTGCATCACGTCACAGTGACCTTTTAAACTTCCCTGACCACCATATTTCTCAGCTCAAAAAAAAAACCCAACCCACTCTGTTGCAGAAATGGCAAGATAAACATCCAGTAAGTGCTGAACGGAGCAAGGATTTGACCCCACTGCCTCAGAGTCCAGTGGAAAGAGACGTACGGCCTCTGACAGCTGTCAGTGCTACCCTCTGCCAACAGCACGGATCTTGTTCTCCCTCTAGTGGCTAGACTTCACCAATAGCTCACGGACAAGGACCACATTGATGAGGAGCTTCCAACCAAGCGAGAGGATACTCTCAACTAGTTCTTCACGGTCATGTCAGTCTTCTGTGAAGCCTTTCCCCCAGTTTCTTTTGGGGCTGGTGGCGATCCTGTGGTTGGGGATCTCCCTTCCATTTCACGGTGTTGCTCAAGTAACCTGGGATGCTCTGAAATTACCTCCTCCTGCACCTCGTATGCAAGGTATCCTCCCTCACTCACAACTCTTCAAGCTTCCTTATCCTGGCCTCTCTCACCCTGACTGGGGGACATCAAACGTGAAGCCAAAGAAGGGAAAACAGGGTCTTCAAGACTTGTGGTCAAGTGGACTGTTCTGTTTTCCAAGCATAAACTGAAAAAAGTAGGTGAATGGTGCAGGGTACAGCAGGAAATACACAGCTTTTTAACAGGGGTGATCATCAGAATGCCAGGCTGATGGTGCAACCAAGCTTCGCCCCTGGAAGATTTTACCAAGCTAGCTGTGTATCGTCAGAAACCTGGCCACGTCCAGCAGTCTGGAGCTGCTCTTCTGCAAGGTTTGGGAGCTCAATCATATCCACTGCCATTGGAAACCAAAGCCCTGAGCTGCTTTTGTGAAATAAGCCATCCCCGTGGCACTAAAGTCAATCTGTATTTGGTCAGAGCTCTGGTTTATCGCAAAGAAAACAAACACTCAACTTCCAGCCTTGCTGGACGCTGCCCCAGCATCAAACGTCGGTTTCCTGGCTGCTAACAAACACCAGCACGTTGCAGAACGAGCAGCAAGGGTACTGCTGAAGCTTCTGGGTTTTACTCTTCAGGGTCTTTCCTTTGTCATAGGGCCTGAAAGTGATATGCCCACCCCTGGGGACGGAGGCAGGACGGTGCCTGGAAGGGGCTCAAATGCGTGAAGCCCACCTGATTCAAGACATGTCAGGAGAAGTTGCAGCACATTTACTAATGACCAAAATAATTTGTGACCAGATGACTTCCCAGCCCCTCCTGACCTTACAAACACGGCCTGAACAAACGAGGATTTATTCTTCCACGGACTAGGGAATGAATCCAGCTGGGCAGGCAGGACGCAGGAGAGCAGCTCACCCAGCAATGCGAGCGGTTGTGCTGCTTTATACCAAGCAGTGACTTCGTCTCGCTGACTCTGATGTAACCTGCGTCCTTGCAAACGGAGGAGATGTTCGGCTAATCTGCGTGTGTTCTCCAACCCCTGCCTAGGCTCCCTCAGAGCTTCCTTTTCCCTGGAGCTATTTCACCCGATGTCAGCAAAACCACAAACTTAATCCACTCCTGTTAGATCGGATCGTGCTACCAACAATAGGTTCAGTCCCGAGCAGGAGAAGGCTTACCAGTGAGTAACGCTGGTTTTAACGCACACGTGCTGAAAGCCAGAAATAATTGGTGACAGCTGTGGGCGGACAGTTGTACTATTAACTTGTCCTGGAGGGATTTGTAATAAATACTTAAGGATGGGCTCAGGCCACAGTGTTTGGAGCCAGATCTGGACCACGTCCCACATTCACCACGTTCAGATTCCAGACTGTGAACACGCCCTTCCCCAGGATCCAAACCTGAGACCTGGCTTCCAGGCTTTTGATTTGACCCACGGCAAGTTGAGGGGCCTGACCACGACACCTGACTCGATCTGAGCTTCCCCAAGCCCTAGGGATGCTGAGATGCAGCGGTTTGGTTTGGTTTGGCTCAGCAGATAAACTTGACAGCTAAGCTTCACTACAACTCCAGATCCAAATTTCTCCAAACTCCAAGGCAGTGTAGATCTGCTCTCTCTAGCTCATGACAATCTTTAGCAGGAACTGCACTTACCCCTGGCATGTATTCAACAAAGATAGACAGCTTCCTCTCCTCGGGATCCCGCAAACACCCATAGTACTGCACTATCCTGTCGTGGCGGAGAGTCTTCAGCAGCTGAATCTCACACTCCAAAGCATTCACCTCCTGCCATGAAACAGACATACTGTGTGCGAAAAGAGAATGGTTACACGTGCCTCTCCGAAACAGGAGTATTACCCCAATATTGCTCCACACTGAACACTTCATAGCACCTGGGAAGCTGCCTGCTCAGGCATCAGCCATGTAAGGCTCAGAAATGAGGAGTGCTGTCCCGAGGAACTGGCAGGCAGGTGGGATACGCAAGGACTTGGCTTTGAGACAGGTGTGCTCAAGGAGTTTTTTCTGGAAAGATGTGAACGAAGACACCAACAAAGCTAATGCAGCACCCAGAGTGGGAAGGTGAGTGGAGCAAGAAGGCTAAAACTAAGGAAGAGCAGACAGACCTGCAGGAGATGGTACCAGAGACAATAAGCCAAAGTGACCAAGAAATGGAGGCAGAGAAATCACCAGGGCACGCCGACTGGTGCCACAAAAGCCATCAGGGACCACTCCAAAGGGGGCGAACCCAACAGTCTGCATGCGCTGCCTCCCATCAGGGACACGGACTCCTCCGCCACCTCCACCCTCAGCCTCCAGCCCACAGCCCCACAACGTGCTGCAGAGCGCAGCGCTGCCCTCACACTCACTTTACTTGTCTCTTGACTGTCAGGGTCAAATGGCACCTGCTTCACCGACAGCTCTCGGCCAGTGTCAGCATCATAGCAGAGGTAAACTTCCCCAAAAGCTCCTCTTCCAAGCAGCTTCCCCAACCTCCAGTTCACTGGTGCCTGCAGGGCTGCAGAAAAGAGGAGAGGGTTGAGAGAAGAGCACAGCAGGGAGATTTCAGCATCAGGGTCCATCTGACCCTACAAAATGCACATCAGGCCTGCAGTGATCTCACCAGGTCAGGCAGTGAGCTGCCCTCTCCCAGGGGCCCCACGACAAAACTGTTTTATTTGTATGAGAGCTACTGGTGTGTGCATGTCCTTTATGCTCTACTTTACTATAAAGCAGAAACGAGTCACAGCAAAGTCACATTTCTTTAGAGTCCTTCCTCCAGAAACTGCTTTCTTGGGTAATGCTGAACTTTCTCTCCTCTGCTATGGGACAGTTAGCAGAACACAGAATGGCTGAGCAGCCACCCAGGCAGGGAACAGCAAGGAGTTTTATCTCACTAGTTGTTCCTAGGTTGAGCACTGTCCTGGTTTCAGGTAGGACAGAGTTAATTTTCCTCCTAGTAGCTGGCAGGGTGCTATGTTTTGGATTAGAATGAGAAGAGCGCTGATAACATGCTGATGTTTTAATTGTTGTAGAGCAGTGCTTACACCAAGCCAAGGACTTTTCAGCTTCTCTCTCTGTCCTGCCAGCGAGCAGGCTGGGGGTGCAGCAGGAGCTGGGAGGGGACAGACCCAGGACAGCTGACCCAAACTGGCCAAAGGGGTATTCCATACCATCTGACGTCATGCTGAACAATATATAGGGGTGGCTAGCCGGGGTGGGGGGCCGGCTGCTCGGGGATAGGCTGGGCATCGGTCAACGGGTGGTGAGCAATTGCATTGTGCATCACTCGTTTCGTACACATTATTATTAGTACTACTATTATTATTATTATTATTATTATTATTGTTATTATTTTCCCTGTCTTAATAAACTGTCTTTATCTCAACTCACAGGCTTCACTTTCCTGTTTCTCTCCCCCATCCCGGAGAGGGAGGGGGGAGGGTGAGCGAACGGCTGTGTGGTGTTTGGCTGCCAGCCGGGCTAAACCACAACAAGAACCATCACTGAACAGGCCCAGAATGCACCCATTTCTACAGCATGCACAGTCCTGCAATACCAGAGCAACCTGCAAGACCATCTTTGGCTGCTGGGGTGACAGCAACCTAAGAAGAGGAAGGGGACCTCCAGACCCATTTGCTCCCACATCCCAAGTCTCCTGGAAGCTTCTGCTGTGCGAGCACATTAAGAGTCCAACACACAAGCAATTTTCTGGAACTCAGCAAGCTATGAACACCAGCTGACTCTGTAAGAACTTTTTACTCAAGGCCAATGTAAGGTACAATGAGTTATATTTAATATTCCACACTGAAATGTGAGTGCAGTGTGCCTCTTTTTGGGGCTGGAAGCAGCGTGCATTCACAGAGGGTTAGCGAAGTTGATGCCCAAAACTCAGTAGGTCACAGTAACTTGATTTTGTACTGAAACCCAAATGCACCGTGACCTTGAACACCAGCAGCTTTGGTTCACTTACAGTTCCTAGCTTTTGTAGGGGAGGTGCTGAAGACCTGCAGACCTTTTTCACAATTGTTCCACCATTTGGGCCTGTACTCGTCATACTGCAGGGTGCTGAGCTTGCTGTCCCCATTAAAGCTCTTGGTTCGGCTGGAAGGGACCAGCTGGAACAGGTTTTCCTGTGGGAAGTAACTCCTGGGGAAAGTCCTCCGGCCTGCAGGAGAAAAGGGGAGAGTTACGGCAAGAACACACACGCCTGCTTGGATCTGCCTATCACCACCTTCTCACATCACTGCTCAGATTCAGCGATGTACTGCCTCAAACTAAAAACAAGTTTAATGAAACTGAAGCAAAGCCCTGTGAACATTCTTAATTCAATCGAAGAGCCGTTAACAGCAGGTAGGATTACACTGAACGTAGAATGTTCCCGGAGAGGTTTGCAACAGTTTAATTACATTAGGTTTTTGTCGGGTTTTAATCACAAATAAACTCTGAACAGGCAGAGATTTACACTTCAAATTATCCCTGGCATCCCCTAAGACCCCAACGCAAATGACCGCACCAGCAGTGCCATGGTGTCAGTGAGAGACAAAGATCATTCTGGAAGGCTCAATACTCTCTTTGCGTGTCCTTAATGGTTTTTGTTTTTGTTTTGTTTTGTTTTTTCCAAAGGAATTTGATCTTTATTCAGTTTTGCCTCCTACCACTTGCAGCCTCACACAGTGGAATGAGGAGCAGCAATGAGGTAACAAGAGCGGTCCCCAAAGCTCAGAGCTCGTTAGCTTAAAACAGCCATGAAGAGACACTGCTACCCTGAATTTGGTAGGTGATTCCCTCCAGCTCCGTGAGAAACCTGCTGTAAAGGTCACAAACCTGCATCCTCAAAAGCAATTTAGGGGAAGAGAAAGGCTGGTATCGCCAGGGATGAGAAAAGCTATCCATCCGTGTGGCTAATAAAACACCAGGCATGAGCACAGGAGATGCTGAGCACTGACTTTAACGCTTGCCATAGACACGCAGCACATCCCAACAGCAGACCTGCAGGCTCTCAGAGGGTATTGTTCAGAGTACACAAGCAAATCCCAAATTACTCACTCATTTCTCCTCCTTTTATTAGAAACCTCTCCGTCCTAAGTCTCTGCAGTCCTGGGCACTGTTACAAACCTCCTGCGCTTCCCATCCCTACTGAGATCCCGGACCGAGCTCTTCCCTCCCCAGCCCTCCGTGATTTTCTTACCGTCGCTGTAGTCCTTGCGACTCTGGGAGAGGTGGTACTGCCTGGGGAAGGTGCCCCCTTTCCCAAACCTTTCGCAGAACGGGATGTCAAATTCTGACAGGAGGAAAGAACAGACACGTTTCTTGCATCAGCTCAGTACCAAACGCCCAGAGCGGTTCTTACAGGAAAGCATTCAGGCCGTCATGCCGAGTTACGGGGATGAACAAGGTAACAAATTGTTCGTTTGCTCAGCCAGACATTCCCCAAGGCTCGCTGAAATCTGCCCGCAGTCACATACTAAAGGGAAAATAAGGGCTAGACACCCTGCTCTTGGTCTCCCTAAAGCAAACAGAGGTTAACCACTGACTGCGGACTCTGGCCCACGCTGTTCAAAACGAGGCAAGGGATTAACACAGAACGTGTCTGGTTTCCAAGACAGACTACTACAAGTCTTATTTACACGTGAAAAACACAAAAATTAGAGTGGAAACAGAACTGTCGGGCAGGGACAGGCCCGGATCTACCTAGTGCAAAATCTCCACTGTGCTATCAGCTATTTGCAGGGAACTGCAGGTATCCAGCACGTGGCTGACACGGGACAACCCCGCCCCACTTCTCAGATGCGACTCCTGGCCTACGAAAGCTGGAGAACAGCTTATACCCTCCAAACTCTTATACTTACTTCGATTAAATGCTAGAAAGATCAATTTAGAATATACAGAAGGCATTAAACAGCACCAGAGTTTTGATTAGACATGAGATTATGGATGGTCATGAGAGATAAGGATGTATATCTTAATTTAAAAAAGGGGCGCAGGAAGCCACGGCTGGTAGCACTGCATAACGTGAGACTACAATATCTGTCATTTCCCCCCCCATCTTTCACCTCCTGTTTTTCCTCCATCCAGCCCCAATGACACAGCCCGTTCTGATTGTTTGTTTGTCTTAGCCTGGGGCCAGCAGCCGCTCCTTGGAGACCGATCCTGGCCGAGGCCTCGCTGCAGCATTATTTCCCCGTGACAGCGAGGCGCGAGAGGAGCCCGTAACGGCTGAAATATGGTCAGCAAGAAAAGCAACAAGGACGGGTCAACAGGTTCTCGGCAAGCCACGTGTGGGCAACAACGCCGAGTGGCATGGCGAGGCAAAACGCCTCCTGCACCACCAGGGAGGTATTAAAACGTCCGTGACACGGGCTTGACTGCAGCTTCACCTCTGCAGTTCGGTCTAGAAATGCTGCCTCTGGCCAGAAATGTGTTATCATGCTAGGGCTGACTGCCATTTATTCATTTTTAATAGTGAAAGTCATTACAACGTTACAGAGTTTCCATGACTTAACCAGCTGTTTGTAAGTGATTAAGCAGTAACCTCTGATCCCTGCGAGTTACCAACACACTTTCTCTAACACTACTCGCAGTGTTACAGACTCTGCCTCTCATTACTCCAGGTGGAAGAGGTGTAACTCCCTAGAGAGCCTGGGACTCGGTTTGTTTTTAGCGAACGTTCATGTTTAATCATTGCAGGGTCTTTTTTGAAGTGTAGCATAAGCAATGGAGATGGTTTGCTTGATTGCTTCTAGTACCTTTCCATGCAGTAACATCTCTCTAGTATCTACTCTCCTCTATCCACTCTCTCCACTACATGCTCCCTGTGCTTTTAAGCAAGCACGAACCTCCAGCGATGCTTACCCATGCAGTCAAGACCGTCTTTGGGATGGCTCTTCCTTCCAGGAACAGGGGTTTGGGTAAAGGGAGGGCTGCAAAGGGGAAAAACAAAGATATACTTTATTATATTGGAAAGGCTGGGGAATGAGTTAGGAAGGGATGACACGCAGAAAGCACAGGCTGATCAGCAAGACGCACTGGTCACCCCAGTCTACCAAACTGAGCTCTCATCCTCAACCTGCACAAGACCGAAGACTTTTTTTTTTTTGGTGGTCCACGGTTTTTCCTGGGACAAACAGAAGGGATCCTGTAGCAACCAGGGTCACCAGGCTGAAAGAAAGCAGCCAAATCTGCACCGTAACACCTACGCACAAAATGGCACGGGAGGGCTGCAGATTTCTCTTCCCTCGATGCCAAGTGCTCATTTGTGCAACTCTGCTTTCTGTGAACACTGCTCGGATGTGTGGGTGTACACGCTGGAGTCGTTCTGTCACGCTCGATTCATGAAGGTCTCCTCTTCTCTGGAGCATCATCCCCCGCCTTCTTTGTGCAAGAAAAGCTGCACCACCACTGTGCATGTGCACCAGGAGGGAGAGAGCAGGCTCAAGGTCTTAAAATTGCATTGAGAGGACGGTAAAGCATTGAGTGGGGATCTCAGAGATCTTAACTTCATCCCGGCCTCTGTAAGGGCCAGTGAGCTGATCTGGACAGGATGCTTTTCTACTCTGCCTGCTCTCCTCTTAATAAAATGGACATGGTAGTAAAAACCTGCTTTGCAAAGTGCTCCGAAGTCTATTTGTGTCAAAACCGATCGCAGCAGGTTTGCTAGGGGGAAGAGGAATTAATTGTGTTACTTTGTCGCATCAGACTGGTGCTCTGCCCTCTTGAGGCTAATGCCACGTCAGGCAATTGGCAGCAAGGACTCAGCTGTGTCTTGTGCAGAATCACAGAATCGCAGCACTTCCTGCGTTGGAAGGGACCCGTGAGGATCATCAGGTCCAAATCCTGACTCCAAACAGAGTGACCTGTGTGAAATGGTCACGCTTATTCCTTTTTCTGCCTTCAGGAATAGAGCCTTCCTCGTGCTTTTTCCAGCTCTCTAGACCCAATGACTGTACGCAGTCGTGAAACAAAGCCATGCTGCTCTCCTGCAGACGTGCCTGACGCTCTTCTCAGTTCACAATCAAGCGTTACAGCTCGGCTGTGCTCCTTCTGTTGTTATCCCCAGCAAAATCTCCACAAAAGCAAAGCTGGGGCACAGAGGCTGGGAGCAAAAGAACCCAGTTTCGATGCACCCACAACAATAAGCAAACACATCACAGGAAAACACTAAAAGCCACAAAGAGGAAACGGACCCTGCTGCTGATACAGCGCACAGAGTCGCAAACCCCAAGCGCGCTACGCGATCAACTCAGCGCAGCACAGACCTGCTGGAACGCAGCCTCGGGGCCGGATGGCAAAAGCAGCAGTGGAAAAAAAACATAAAATCCCTTTGATGAGGATGAAAAAAAAATGCATATATTGCTTCCCAAAAGGACACCGTGTCTTACACACAGCCTGCCATGCGGAGCAGCAAACGTACAGTCGCTTTGCACGTGGGAGCTTGGAGCAGCACTGACTATTGAACTGCCGCCCGCGGTAGTACAACGTGTCCCAGTTGCTTCCTGCCGAGAAGCTAAACTTAGTTGTTGCTCGTCTGGTGTCCTCAGCACCTTGACTGACACTTCTGCGGCTGCTGGCAGCCCCCGGGGGCTGCCAAATTTACAGGGAGTCAGCGGAGAGCAGACAGCACGCCCGGAGAGGAGCCACGGAGAGGCTAACAGCGTGTCGACCCCGTGAGTGCAGAAAGGCAGAGGGGTAAGAGAGGGATCCGCAGCTGGACGAAGAGCCCAGGATCTGGTTAGGATCTGGTTTTTAGCACTCCAGATGAATTTGTTTTGCTCGGGTGCATTCTCATCCCACCAGGAACTGCAGGGGATACCAGTGCCCCCACTCCCCTCCTACTGTGGAGGGCAGGCTGTGTTTCTGCTCGTGACAGCGGTGACACGTGTAACTCACCTGTCCACAGACCTGTCCAGAGACTGGCAGCTCCCAGACAGCGACCCGTCGGGGCTGATGAAAGCTTCAAGCATCTGACAACGAAGAAAAAGGGAAAAACAATCAAACAACAGATTACAAGTCCGTAAGTCCCGTTAGTAACAGAAATCTGTACGATACAGATTTACTTGACTCCACTGAAACCGGCTGATTTACCCCAGCTGATACCGGCCCCAGCAGAGACAATATCCAGTCTAATCAAAGTTTTCTTCCTAGAGGAAGCTCTTTTATGATGCCCTCTGGATTAGTATCCTTCCCAATTGTTATTTCAATTGTTACTCGCTAGCAGGGAACCCGAGGCAGAGATAATTAGCACCCTGACATTCGAAGCACGTTGAGGAGGCAACGAGATTCAACGTGCTCAAAGAATTTGGGGGGGAAAATTAAGTAAGAAAAAGGAAGCAGGACAGAAATGGGGCGCCCAAGGCCGAGTGGATATCGTGCAGCACAGCCAGGATCCCGGTGGCCGTGGGCTCCTGACTTCCCCGAGCAGCCCTGGCACCCCAGCCCTGCCTCCGTCCCCAGCGCTCCGCGCAGCATCACCAGGGCTTTTGGCTGCGGGGACCGCCTTGGCTCTGGCTAGCTCAGTGAGTCAAAAGCTACATTCGTGTTGCTTCCTGGATGAGCCATTGTGCTGCCCGGGGTTATTTATAGCCCGCTAGTAACAATAGAGGGTTTGTGTTGAATGGTGGACCTGGGGGCTATGTGCAGAGCCAGCCCTGGCCGGGAAAGCCGAGCAAGTGGGGTTAAGCACCACACGGAGTCCCCCTTCGCTGGCTCCTGGACCATTAGCTCCTCCTTCCCCTGCACAGAACCTCTCTTTCCAGGGGCTGTGCCTGTGCTCTACCCACTTCACCGGTTGTCATAACAGCTCACATTGTTTTGGTGGGACGGTCCCAACGGGAAAGCCTGATTTTTCCTCTCCTTCCCACTTTTTACCCCAAAGCCTCGTGCTTCGGAGCGCAGCTGCCAAAGAGGAGCGAGACCCCTGCTAAATCCCCGTCCCCCACCTCTGCCAGGTCTCTCCCCATTGAGATGCTGAAATGGACTCCTTATTTCTCCGAAGCCTGGAAACAGGGGCAGAACTGGGAGTTGGAGCAGGGTGAAGAACCAGCCTCTGTCCATCTGCTAAGCCGGAGGCAAGGCTAAGGCCCCTAAAACCTCGGTTACATCACGGGCCTGCACAGGGGCATCCCCCAAAAGGCAGCAAGCACCTAAAGCAAAACCCCGTAAGTGCTTTTACAACAGGCACATACAAAAGCTGCAGTCCGAGGACGTTCTGAGGGCAAAGCCCGTATGGGGAAGAGCACGGCTGCTCAATGGGAAGAGGAAAAAAAAAAGAAGAGAAAAACACAAAACCCCTTTTTTCCAGCGTTTAATCCGCCGGTGCACACATCCACCTCTGGGAGAAGGGCAGCAGGCCACCCACAGCGCGCTGCGGGGAGAAGCGAGGAGCATCTGGGAGCCTCCACCAGCAGGAGCAGAGCTCAGGCGGTGCTGGCGGAGCTCCGCTAACGGCCAGCACCACTGACTTACCCCCGAGGGGGCCCGTGCAGACCCTCCTCCTGCACGCACACGCACTTTGCCTTAATCCCGCTAAACGTGTTTGGAAGTCGTGTGGAAACAACAGAGAGCCAGCTTTTGGCTGCGAGCAGCACGAGATACATCTGCAGGCTGACGCTGCCAAGACTCACCCGGAGTTAATTTCTCCGTTTATTAATGGCTGTACGGTAAACCATCAAAAACACAGCTTTGCCATGGAAACGCTGGCACAGCCCGCACCCAAGAACAGAGCTAGTGAGTGGGTGCTGTTGGAGGGGAGGAAACGCATGTCTCTCCAGGCAAGACCCTTGGGGGGTGTTGCAGCAGCCCGCGGGAGCGAGGCACTGCTTAGTGCCCTCCCCAAGTCCCTCCACATCCCTCCTGCACGCTGCCAGTCCTGCAAGATGCTCCCGTCTTTCTTTGCCGAGCTGTCTTGCACGCAGACAGCCCGTCTGACTTCACCCAGGCGCAGGGTACCACCTGTACCAAGCTCTTCGGAGCTACAGCTTGAGCAGAGATGCAAACGGAGAGGGAGGTGTAAGCTACCCCCCTGTGGTCCCTGGGCACTCCGGAGTTCCCCCCACCATGGCCAAACGGAGTGGACAAAGAGGTTCTGTTCCTCACCATGCTTAAGATCTATCGGCTTTCTTATTACTGAGGGACTGGAATATACAAACTGCTTAATAAGGAAGAAAAAAGAAATGGAGGAGGGAGAGAGAGGGGAAAAAACAAAGCAACAGTAAAAAAAAAAACAAACAGAGTCTGCAGGCAGGGCCAAGGACTGTAAGCAGAGCTCAAGCAGAAACAGCACACGGGAAGCAGCGAGAGCTGCTGACCCCCCCAGGCTGTTGCAATCGCAGGCAATCGGTTGCTTGGCACGCTCACTGTCCTCCCCGGATCTGGGAAAGCCGCGGCCACCAGGGCCTGGCTGCTGGTGCACACGTGTGTGTGCCAGGGCTGTGCTCCTCCAGGGCTACCTGCGGTGCCACTGCATGCTGTGACCCCTGCTGCAGCTGGCTTTTAGCCCGATCTCCAGGAACCCTCTCTGTTTTCTGAGTACGTCAAGCCCAGGGGAAAAAGCTGTCCTGAGTCTCCTGCACAGGAGACCACGAGGGATTTAATGGCAAGACCGGTGCTCGCAGCGCAGCCTCCCTCAGGCCTGCCCCTGTCCCGGTTTAACCCCCGCACCGTGGCCCCACTTACGTTCTGATCCATGGTCTCGGGGATGAACTCGCCCTCGCTGTTGATGCTGGTGTAGGATCCCTGGCGAGCGATCTGCTGCTGCTCTTCAGGAACGCTGCCCGGGGGCGGAGAGCTCCGGCCGGTGTGCAGAGAGCCTAGGAGAGGGGAAAAGCACGGGTCAAGGAGAGAAGGACTTGCCACATCCGAGTCCTTCCAGTGATCACGGACCTCCTGGAGACGCTGCTGGGTTTGAACTTGTGTGGAAGAGACTGGAGGAACGAGAGAAGCCATACTGATCACAAGCATCCTACAGAGCTTTTGCAACCGGGACAGTTTGTTTCCGCGGGACCACACAACATCCAGCGGACTTGGCTTTCAACCTACCCTGGATCCTAAGATACTGCGTCCGGGTACTCTGCTCATGCCAGAAAGAAAAAGGCTCCAAGAGTTTTGTTGCGATACAATCAGGAGAACTCAAAGCAAAAATCCCACCTCCCAGGCTTTGACCTCCAGGCATTTCCTCCCTGGATCACGTCGCTGTCTTGTTCTGCGGTATGGGAAACAGCCTGTCCGCCCACCTTCGGGTGAGCTCCACGCAGTATCGCTTAAACACTTACATGGAAAACGATTTCCACCCAAATACCCACCTCTTCTCCCTCTTTCCCACATGAAAGAGGAGAGAAGAAACCCAGCCCTCAAATCCAAGAGCCACGGGGAGGGGAAAAGACCTATGGGATCAACCCTCCTGCCGAGGTGGGGTTATCTCCCCTGCCTGGAGGCTCCACGGCTGCAGGGGGCAGAGCCCCCACGCCAGGCAGAGCCACCTGGAAGTCCCTGGGGCTCTGCTGTGCGCCTTGCGCGCCGCAGCACAGGAGCAATGGGAGACAACTCCGCGACTTCCTTACGCTGATGTCCTGTTCCTCCCTTTTATTCCCCCAAACCCACCCTAACCAATTCCCGGTGCCTTTTCTAGGTTTAGGGAGCGTTGTCCTCGCTTGGCCCAGAGGCACGGGCTTGGCTTCGCTTGTCTTTCTGTAGTCCCTCCCCTCGATCCCTGGGCTGTCATCACTTCACAGCAAGGAACTGCTGACGGAGGTCTGCGCTGCTCCGTGCTGGAGCTTTAACTGGTCAGCTTTGTGCAATGCGAGCCTTCACACAACACAAAACAAGCTTTTAAGCAGACTTTTAAAAAGCCTTTTAAAAAGCACATCCTTCCCTGCGCTTCTTACCCACCTCTGCAGCGTTTTTGCAAAGTCTTTTAGTTCATCACTCCCAACAAGCTGCCACATTGCAAGAGAAAGGTACGGGGAACAGGCTTAACCCATCATGAAAAGTCATCACCGATCCATCAGCACAACACTGCTGCTGCTACTCTGCATCACGGTTATTGTGCCAGGCTGATCTCTGGCACAAATCCATCAGCACGATCAACGCTACAAACCCGAGTCCCCACCTTTCGCTCCAGCTGATCCGCCTCAGGAGCTGCTAACACGCACAGCATCACTCCGATATTTAAGATCACTAAATGAGGCTTGCTGGATTTCTACCAGATACATGGATATCTCTGTCCCATGGCTCAGCTCCCTCCAGCCTCCTCGCTCGAATTTTAAAAATAAAGCTCATACGGCTTCGAGTTCTGTTTGTTCTTCTTCCTATTTTCTCCTTCACAGATTTCCTGCAGAACACAGCAAGGGAAAAAAAAAAAAAAAAGCCCAACTGAAGTAAGGCCAAGATCAAGGAGAGAGAATCTCTCGAGCGCTGCGGCACACATAATGAACTGGCTTTCCCCCAGCCCTAAAAACAAAACCAGTTGGGAAGTACAGCATCCTCTCTGGGAAGATAAACAAACAAGCGTTTAACCATTTAGGGTTATCGTCCCCTCGTTTGCTTAGCAGATGTCAACCCAGAAGGCTGCGGGAAGAAATTAGGGTGGCTCTTGCTCCAAAAAGCTGCTAGGTGATTTGATGTGGCGCTCCTGCTGCATCTTAGCTCTGCTGAGCACCTATTTCTGCTGCTATGAGGCTTGGTCTGAGCGTGCAGAGATGTTATCTCACTGCAACAACCCACCCGTCGCCCAGGAAGCCTTCAAGCCATGTTTTACAAAAAGCTGACCGTGCCTTGTTTGATTTCGAACCCAGGGAGCTGAGTGAGGTCTATCACAAGAGTGAAGACTTTGCATGAGGTCACATCAAGCCTCTGCCTGTAACAGCTCCTCCCAGTCACCAAGTCGGCTGCGTTTGACCTTCCAGCACCGTATTTCCTGCCCAAACCTGTGAAAGGGGACAAGACGCTAGCCGTTTCCCAGCAGGCGGGGAAGTTAAACAAAACACTCAGGCATTTGCATGCCTGGAAACTGCTGGACTGAACCAGATCCCTTTCTGCTAGGCTACTCGGGTGGAGGGGCTGCTCCAAGTAGTTTGTGCAGCCTCCCACCTCCGGGAGCACTGCTGCCCCAGGGCGCTGCTGCTTTGAGTCCCCACATGCACTGCGTGTGCCCACCTGCCATGGGGGGACGGGGAGGCTGTCCTGGAGCCTACAGGATCACGTTCCCCCAGCGGGGAAGGGGCAGGCTCTGAGGCACTTGTTTATAAGCCAAACGCCGGCCAGATCTCAGCAGTTCTTTTCAGGCTTCCTGAAGTCGGAGAAACTCTGCGGATTGGCACCAGCTGAGCATCTGACCTCGATTCCCCTTTGCAGCAAGGTGCTTTGGGACGGAATTCCATGTTACACGCACTGATGTAAAGTCCTATACTCGAGACCAGAGCACAGCATGTCCCAAGCAGGGCGAACCAGGCCAGCACGGAGACTTACAGTCACTGCTGGCATCTGCTGGGGTTTTTCATGTTCCCTTCTGTTATTTTTATTTAAGCAGCGTCTCTCATGCTGTATGTGCAGAGCTCTTGGTGCTGCACGTACAGCCAGCTCCCCCGTGCCAGGCTTGGCTTCCCTCTGCCTCCTTGTTCCCCAGCTTCACCCTTTCCCTGCCCTGGCAGATCCTTCCCAAAACGTCACCCGTCGCAGACCGGCATCAAGCAGGAGTCCTGATGGAGGAGACAAGCCCCTTAACAGCGAGGGAGGGCTTGCTGACAGCTGCCTATGCTCCCAGCCGCAGCGAGTCCAAGAATCAAATGAAGGACTTGACATCAAGATGTGCCATTCTTCTGGGCCCTGGTGGAAACACGGGGCTCAGGACACAGCAGCACAATAAGCAGAGAGAAACCTGCAAGAAATGTCTTACTGATGAGCCGTGGCTGCCACGGGGAGGTGTGAACAGATCGACCACTTGGCTTCTTTTTCAGTGGGACCCCTGCAAGTCTTCCTCCTCTCTGTGCTGATCCTCTGAGGACGGATTCCTACACCTAAATTTAAGGCAAACTTTAGGGTATGTGTACACTAATAAAGTGGGACAGAGCCCATTTTCTAGTCCTGAGGCAGCTGGCACGATGAACAAAGCCCAGTTCTCCTCCTCCTCTCAGAACAGGCAGGTTTCATCCGTCCCGACTCCTGCAACAGGTCCCTGTGCTACCCCGATTTGTACCTGGGCAGGTTTTGGTCAGGAAACATGGTAATGATTAAGCAACCTCATCAACTGCCAGCCTGTGCTCGTGCCTCGGCGCCATGAATTTAACGGCACAGATGTTGCCATCACGCCCACGTTTCTCAGAGTCATCCGGCCAGCCTGTGTGCCAGCAAAGCCTGTGTCCCCCCCAAGTGCCCTTGTGGTGTTTTCTGCATTTAGGGACACCACGTTCCCTGTGGGGCGTGGACGGAGCTTCTCACCCATAATCAAAAGCCCTGATGTGAAGAGAGAAACGAAGCCTCGCTCTGCACCATCTCTTCCCACAGGTCACGGTTTGCCTCCATGGAAAAAAAGGAAACAAAACTTGTGGCAAATGTTTCCTCTGAAACGGTGATTCCAGAATGGAGCTCTTGAAAAGTTTGTGGACAATGTTGCGAAACGTGGATTTTCTCTCAGTAAATAAAAACAGCCCTCGGTTATCTGAAAGTTTAGAACCCCAACAGGTTTTAGCCAGAGCTTTTCTGACAGTCAGCTGAACATTTTCAGATGCTGGTTACAAAGAGACTGGAACATTTTCCACTTCCAAAAAAAAAAAAAAGGTGGAGTGGGGGGAGGGATTTTCACTGAAAATGTTTACGAAAAAATAAGAAAATGTTGACTTTGCATGAGGTTTTTTGGGGACATGGAGTGAAGACATTTTCTGTCCAGCAGAAGCAAAAATAGCCAAATCTTCCCCAGAACATCTGCCCCCCTTCCAACATGCTCGTGCCAACGACATGCAGTTTTATTAGTTTTTGCTGCTGCTATCACAGCGGAGTCAGCAGAAAAACATGAGACATCTCAGAAGCACTGAGAACATGACCCTGAGCCACCTCTTTCTGTAACATCACTTTGAATCTCCTTTTAAATGTGATTTTAAGGGAAAAGCTGAAATGAGTTGAGATCCTCACGTGCTAGCAACTGCTTTGATGACAGCAGAAGCAAACACTATGAAATATCTTGCATCTGCAAGTGGAGAACAGATTCTCCGACAGAAACTCCAGCCTCTTAGGATGCTTTTTGATTATCCACCAAATCGAACGGAATAAGCTGTCCAGGGAAACACAGCGCAGGATTATCTGTCTGTCTAAAGCCTGACCGCCAGCTCTGTTCCATCTGACATGCTGCCCTCCCTTTCAGCTCGCTGAAGTTTCTGTCCAGCTACTGGATAACCCAGTTCTGACTCGAGAGGTCAAGAAACAGAATCCGCTGGACTGCAACCACCTCCAGCAAGTGGGCTGTGGTAGCTTCATACGGAGCCCAAAGAGCTCCGAAGAGGCCTGGTGGGCTGCTGCCATGCAGGTCTGTGGCAAGCTCTGTTCAAACTAAGAGCAAGACTTCTGGTTTGCACAGAACTAAAAGAGAGGGATGGCTGTGGAAGGGCAACTGAACTATGCAAAAGCACCAAAGATACTGCTTTGGATGTAGTTTGCATGCAACCAGCGTGCAGACTGCCTGAAGGTGCCAATGTTAGCACGCTCGGCAGGCTACACCTGGTGCTGCCCAGTCCTCCTCCTGCGTCACCCAGATTAACCCAGCACGTTACGCTCCCTATTCCACTCTGCTGCTCAGGCATCCCCTCAAAGCCTCTCTGTACACAGAATCACAGAATCGTCTAGGTTGGAAGAGACCTCCAAGATCACCGAGTCCAACCTCTGACCCAACACTAACGAGTCCTCCCCTAAACCATATCACTAAGCTCAGCATCTACACGTCTCTTAAAGACCTCCAGGGATGGTGCCTCAACCACTTCCCTGGGCAGCCCATTCCAATGCCTAACGACCCTTTTGCAACTCTTCCTTTGCCTGCCTTACCTACAGGATGCTCTTCAAGGTCTGGGCCCCTCACAGGCGGTGGAGCAGACCTGGTCAGGGATTCTCTTGGTACTACAGCTGCTCCAAAACAGCAGGAAAAAGCCAAAGCGTGGCATATAGACTATTGAGAAAGTCTAACTTTGCAAGGATCAATTTTCTCACTAGCACAGCTACACACAGGATCAATTCTGCCTCTTACACTCGGTTCACACATCAGTGACAGCTCACGGTGCCACAGCTCATCGCTGGTTTATGTTAACAGCTTAGCTAGTGCCAAAAAAAAAGACCTTCAGAGATGTTTTGCTCAAGCAGTTTCTGCTGAGGCTCTGTGCGTTGCCATGTACTCGTGTCTGCATTTCATTCAGAACCATCTACAGACTCTGCCAGATTCTGGGCAAACTGTCAAGAGCCATGCAAGCTAGAAAAAAAATACTATAGAAAAATTGATCCTTGGCACATCCCAGCAACAGGACCAAAGAGAGCTCTGGTACACGCAGCACCCACACCTGGCTTCTTTAAGAGTTGGGCATAGCTGCTCGAGAGGCTAGACTGGACCTACCCTAGAAGGAAATTTCTTTCTATATCATTGTCTGAGCTGCAGCAAACCAAAGGATATGTTATCAAGGCAGCGCAGGCTATGAGAAAGGACGAATCCTTGGAGAACAATACTCTTTGCTGCACAGAGAAAAGAGTTTGGAAGCTTTCACTGCTCTATTAATACAGATGCTCTTTGGAGGTGAAGGATATCTCGTGTATCGGAGAGCCCCACTTTACTCAAGGCCTCTGCTGCTGCTGTTCCTAGAGATGTGAAATAATTGGATGAACACACTGGGGCTCTGTAGAAATTACCGTGTAACCATCACCCACGGGTGTAGCAGAGAACATTCACTGCTAGACAAAATCACTAAGCCTGCCTGTTGTAATGTGGAGACTGACACCCCTGCTATACAGACAGGCTGCTTTACCAGTGCTGCACAAGACATCTCTCTACAAAATCCTCCAAGGATTCTCGCACAAAAGGTCCTACAGACAGACTATCTTGTCATTTCAAAACGCTCAGAGTATTTCAGAAAGCAATAAAAGCACAAACTCAGGCACAGAAAACAGAAGAAAAGACCACGTAAGGCTATAGATCCTCACTCTTCACTTTGATGAAGCTCAAATTCACTTGAAGTTTTTATCACTACGTTTTCCCCCTCACACTACACCTCAGATCCTCTGCTCTTCCTTAGTTTCCACGCCTGACTTGACTTGCTGCTCACCACAACCTTGCCCATCCTTGCACTTTCTTCCTCAGGCTGAGGATAAGCTGTAACTGCACTGAAATACTGGTGGAAGCCCTCAGGGTAGACAGCAGACCATAATACTTACAGGGATTGTGATGGGAAAGGGAAAGGGGACGGTGGCCCTACTTGTAATAGCACCAACACCCCACAGAGCACCCCATTTCACCGACCTGTTGAGTACTTCCGCGTCCTCTCGGAGTCCTTGTACAGGGATCCCATGATATCCCCCATGGATCTGGAGATCCTCATCTCGTGCTGTTTGCTGTTGTTCGGCTGGAGGAGCTGGGAATCAGACAAAGGGAACGATCAGACTCCGCCAGAGGTCAGACCCCTTCGCAGATGCACCAGGTGAAATCCTGCATTTGACTCCTTTTGGCCATACTACCCAAGAAGCATTAAAAAAAAAGATGTATGTGTAACCTAGAGGGACCCAAAAATCACTCACAATTTACACCTGTTATTAAAATATTGTAAAACAATAAAATTGAGTCCCAGTCAATAAAGATAAATACAGACATATGACAAACAGACTGTTCCTGCACTGCCTTATTTCAGGATTGATACAGAGATTGATGCTTGCCCTAAACCCAAGTTTGTGATCCCCAAATGAGAGCTTCTCCTCCATGCTCCCTGTACTTCAGTGGCAGACCAAGCACTGCAGAGGTTCCTCTCTAACAGAGCAGAGGAGCAGACAGCGAAAAATTTGGCTTTGCTAGGGAATACAGGTAAGTAGGACTGCAAAGAATTTCAAATCCAGCCGGTAACTTAAGTGTAGTCTGAGTTATATTGGCAAGACGTGGTGGTGGACAAGTCTTACCAATGTAACGTGCTACAGTGCGTTGTGGTTTTGTGATGACTTTATGCACGACCTGCAGAACTGCATCCCCTTACACGCAGTACATGTTTACATGCTTCAGGAAAAGCTAGACCAACTCCAAAGGGATACGTGAATCTATCTGGCTGCCCTGCTCTGAAGTAGCTAACTTCTAATACTGCAACATTCCTGCAGCTGCTAGGAACAAGTGGACTTAGGAAACCCCAATGATGGCTCAGTTTCCCTCTGGGACTCGGGTCCCTGCTCCTTTTGGGAGGCTCTCAAAAGGAGCAGAGGAAACCCAAGTGCTGCAAGCACCAGCAGCAGCGTAAGGACAAGCACTGTGAGTTTCAAGACTCTCAGCCTCTCCGGTACTTCTAGGAAATACAAGGAAGAAACAGAGTTGCAACATCTGCAAATCTCGTGTTTTACAGCCTGTGCTTGGGGCAGAACGACATGTGCTTTGGCAAGACACTCCGTGCAGGCGAGGTCAAGCTAACAGGCTTAACTGCAAAACCACTGAGCTCAGGGAAAATAAATAAATAAAAATATTTTTTTAAAAAAAAGACAGTCCTGCATGACACTGAAGGATTCTCTGGGTTGTTCTCCGTGGCTGTTAGCATTTCAGCACCACAAGGAGGGAACGGTCCCTGTGCTGCCAACCAGCATGGTAAGAGCCAGCACCTCCTCCTGCATGCGGAGAGGATGCAGAGGAACGGTGACAGCCTCCCCAGGCCAAAAAACAAAGAGGAATCCCTGGGGGCTTCCTAGTTTGTGGATCAGTACAGCATTTAACCCTTCAGAAGTTGCAGGAGGAGCGGGAGGGGGCTGAGCTCAGTCTCCAGGCTCCTGCCACAGGAAGATTTCAGAGCAGCTGAGGCAGAGCAGGGCAGACCCCCCCGAGGACCAGCTCGCCCTCCGTCAGGAGACTTGTTTCCACTCCCCAACGCAATAACAAGGCGCCTCGCTTCGGACACAAAAGAGCAGAGAAGGTGAAGAGCTCACATTCGCTTTCTTTGGAGCGCTCACAAGGATCCGCAGGCTCTTCAGGGAAGGGCTCAGCTCCAACTGTTCCAGCGCTTTGTCCAAGTCTTCCTGGGATTTCAGGGGGATCAGGAGCTGGAAGGGATTGAACAAACACCGGAGCACGGCAGTGTCACACCGTTGGGTAAACAAAGGAAGCCAGATCCTCGCGGTGAGCAGCTTGGGAATCGGGGGACAAGGGAGGAACCCAAGGAGGCGGATGGAAAACAGAGACCCCCATGCCCTCCAGCTTGTCGAGCTCTAGTGTTTTCTTCCAAGTTCTCATCTACCGTGGAACAGACACAAAAATCACAACAAAAACCATCTGCGAGGAGGGAGCTTAAAGGTCACATCACCGATTCGGCTAGCGGTCAGAGGAGAGGGGTTAGACGAAGCCTTAGGCTTGCCGCCTGCTATTCTGGGGCTGCTCAGATCTTGGAGTTTGTAGACAAGACCTGCTGCTATCCCGCGCCAAATCAGCCCTGCGCATGAGAGGAGTCTGGGTTCCCTCCCTGGAAGACAGACGTGCAACGGTGCTCCAGGAAAAGCAGCGAGCTGCACCCAAGCATTTACCCTGGGAGAACCTCAGCGGCCTCCCTGCTGCTGCAATCGGTGCTCCTGTGCACTGACACAGCCTCCCTAGTGTCTGGGCATCCGATGAAACCGGGGAACACCTCGCAAACCAGCCTCAAACTCTTTGATGTGAGAGGTGTGCACCGCTTTCCCTGCAAGAACAGCTTCTTTGACACCCAGCAGGAGCAATTCAGCTCTGCTTTTTAGAAGGTCAACAGAGCAGTGCCCCGCTCATCAGGCAGCTGAAGGTCCCGCTGTGAGGGGCAGACTGTTTCCCTCCTGCCTCCCAAGGGAATCTGACCCCCTGGCATCGCTGTGTGCTGTACCACGTCCTGCAGACGGACTGCAAAGCTCCCAGTGCCCAAAACACAACTATTTGCCCCCCCCCCCAGCTTCTGGGGCACTCTGTCCAATATCATAAAAAGCAGGCTGCAGACTCCGTAGGTTGCCTAGGGCGCTGGCACCGAGTGCAGCCAGCGGAGCACATTATGCTCCTGCCTGTGCCAAAGTACACATGGGCTCTGCCTACCAAAGGGACCGAGTGGCCACAGCTCCCAGTAAAGCCCCACCGGCCTTACTGGGAGCCACGGCTGCCCTGCCCTTCTGAAAGGCAGCTCTCTGGGTGCTCAGAGTTCATGCCCCAGCAAACACGCCTCAGATCCACTGCCCGGGAAGACGATGCTCAAAAGGTGCCTGTGTCTCCCCTTTTGATCCCAAGGTGTTGCCACCGCTTTGGCTGTCGGCCTGTAGGTAAATACGCCTCAGACTGCGTGCAGTAAGGCGAGGGCTTTGGGGATGAGCAGGTCAAGGGAAGGCCTTGGCCAACAGAGACAAGGTTTCATGTCAGGAAACTCCTGCAGTCACCTCTTCCACCCCAAGACCACAGCCTGAGCCTGCCAAGCTTCGTTTCAGGTGTCTGCGTGGCTGCTGTGTGCGAGCACCTCAACGTTTAGGTCGTGTTTCTCCTCTCCTGGGTGAAAGGGAGGTCATCTTTCATCCCCGTTTTGCAGACAGGGAGCTGAGCCGTACACAGGCTACCTATTTTAGAGGCTAAGCGCCAGGCTTAACGTCGTCATCCCTCAAGAGATGAAAGCTGTGGATAGGAGAGAGGCCTGAGCTTACACCTACCTAAGCATCAAACTCTAGGCTGAGCCAGGGGTGTTCTTCTGATTTAAGGTATGCAAACACGGTTGATAAATTTCTACAAAAAGCCACAAGAGACTCTAGATCAAAGCTTTCAGCACACTCACCCAGGAAGAGGGTGAATTAGGTTGTGCAGCCTTTGTCCAAAAACTATTTCAATATTTGTGTGTCAGAAAAGGCCTCTAGGAGGAACCTGAGAAAGCCCTGCCACAGAGCGCACCGCAGCCTGTCAAGGAAGGGACTCAAATCCTCAACCAAACCAGATGGGGGAAAATTCAAGAAGACGACTGTTGCCTCCCAAGCAACGGTCCTAACCAAGTGGGGTTTAACAGAGAACACCAAAACCAGTCTTGTCTGGGCTGGGCCTCCCAAGCCAGGCTGGAAATAGATTCCCAGTACTGGTTGTATGTGAGGGGAAAGCGCTCACCAGGCAGGTACCAACCATTCGAGGCTTTCAAAAGGTTAAACCACAGTTCACGGTTAAACTTTGGGATCTTTATGAATCACCCAGGGTCAGAGCAGATATTAGACAGAAACAGTATTGACTACGTCTCCAAATCCTGAGCAGCTGTCCATGTACAGCCTGTTTCCTTCAGCAGCAGAACCTGAAGGAAATTCTCTCGGTGTTCTGCTTAAACCTCTTGAAGTTCACAAGGATCCCACAGACGCATCAAAAAAATGCAGAAAAGCCTTCTCTTGACTACTTTCCCAAACAGAAACGAGACCAGTGGAGACCTGCTCTCCCTCATTCCGCCCACGAGCAGGATTTAACTCTGAACTGCAAGCACAGTCCCACACTGCTCACCCATCTCCTTACCGAGCTCCTCACAAGTGTTCAGAGCTCCAACCCCTCAGCTGCTGCTGTGAACACAATGTTCTGCAGGTCACTCCATCTCGCTCCAGGATCACACCATTAACACATTTACATGCCTGCTTCAGAGGAGCCAAAAGTATCAGGCAGAAATTGCCCTCCTGTAACAGGGCCCGGAGCCAGTATTTAGCTTGGCTTTACCTATTACCTGCATCTGGCAAGTAGATTTTGCTCCTTTTGGCTTCCAGACTGGGGCACATATGGATATCAGGAACGGATATCTACTGGGCATGGAACTAAATATAGGTCCATGCAGGACCATGGCAGCAAGGTGAATGTAACTGGCTTTATTCTGCCTACAGAGCAAGCATTCATGGTGAACAGCAGAATTTACCCACACAGAATTTTCACTAAGTGCAGTTTATTGAATTTTCTTCTTGCTTTTCAACAGCATACTCCACTGTAATCTGATGTTGTAAGGGACTTGGTAGTCAGTCCTCTGCAGGCTAAGAAAGTGATTTCACAGGGTGAGTTTTCACCAACCACAGCTTTATTGCTAGGACTCACTGCGTAAGACACTGCAGAAAGCCAAAGAATAGTAGGAAACAGGGTTGGGGAAAACGCTGAGAGGTCAATTAGTTCATCTTCCTGCCCAATGCAGGACTGACTGGCATCAACAATTCTCGACAAATGTTTGTTAAATATGCTTTTAAACAGCCCTCCCCTGCAACAGAGCTCCTACCGTTTCCCTAGGCTTTAACTCTCCTCAGCCTTCTGAAACGATGTTGAGAAGAAGTGACGGTTGCCTCAAAAGCAACGCTCAAAGGGAGGTCACAGAGGGGAACTGGTGGCACACAGAGGTTCAGTGATCTGCTGCCCACGGTCACATCACAAGCTGGTGACAGAGACGGGACAGGGGAACACTTCGCCACACCTGGAGCAGCTGGTGAGCAGTGCACGCAGATCAAATTCAGAGAGCATTTGCTGTGGAAGACACTCTTCCAAGCCATAACACAGCCAGCTTTCTAAAAGTCACCACACCGTGCTGCCCATGGTCAGGCACGATTTCGCTGTGCTGCTGCTCAGAAGGCTGAGAGCAGCCTACTGCTAACGTGCAGACATGCCCTGCGTGGTACACCCACAGCCAGGCCCCACTCTTATCTACACCAGCCCAAACCCGTTGATTCCATGGGCCCACCAGGATGTGAATCATGCGTGCCCCTGCTCCACCCAGCTGGCATGCTCATCTCGCCGACCTTGGCTTCAGGACTCTCGTCTCACTAGGACAGGGACTGCCATTTAGTAAGATTTTGTATGGGACCGCTGCACTCCGTGTTATTTCGGCCTACAAGGCGCTATGGCAAGTGAAACATCCAGTAGCTAAGAAGAATTGCTACAGAGCTCCCTTCGAGTATGAAGAAAGGGTGAAACATGTCCTTGGAATGAGTCTGTGAACAAGCTACCTCCGAGGCTTGAAGATGTGAGACTAAACAACAAGGCTGAGAACACGCTACAGGCCCTGGAGGATCACCATGTGGACATACAGTTTATTTCCCCAAAGGTCAGCGTTTGTTTACAGTGTTTCTACAACAACCACCCTGAATTGCTACTGCTTCCCAAATGTATAGTTTCTCATAAAGAGGAATTCTGATGTATATAAAAACAACAACAAACCATTGAAGGTCCTCCTCATCCCTATGAAGTTAGGACTACCCAAAGGCCTGCTTACGGTCCCGCTATGTTCTCTGCACATGCCCAGGATTACAGTCTCTAAAATAGGATAAAATGCATTATTTAAGCTTCTGTTTGCTGGTGTTGGAAAAAATTCCTCTCTTCCAGTGGAAAGAAACCTGGAATGAAATGAGTCATTCCTGGAGAATTCAATGGCAAGCTTTTCCCGGGAGGGCTGTCAGAGAATGCCCGAGATTAGAAACCAGACCGCATTCAAAGCTAAAGCCCAGAGGACACTTTGGTATCATGAGGTATCTATTAATAAAGAATAGCAACTTCTGTTGGGTTAAACCTTAACTGAAAGGGGAGGGGAAGGGGGGGTGCCTCACAAGAAAACTTTGAGCGTACCAAAACTGACGCCAAGGATTGCCCCCTTCTAGGTAAAGGCCCTCAGCAGCAGCCTGCATATGCTCCTTTCAGACCTAGTGCTGAGCTCAAGGAACAGGTTGTAAAAAATACAGTGGCCTTTGTTAAGAGGAAGGGCAGAGTAGAAAGGTCTTCAAGCCTTAAAATGCAAGGATCGCAGAGGGAGGGTTTCTTGGTCATCTGAATGTGGCCACAGGATCCGCTAGAGGAACCTACACTGATGCATATTTCACTGCAGACCTATTCACAAGAAAATGCACCGGGTTCTGCCACTTCAGGGTGAAACAAAATCACTGCTGGATAAAAGTATGCTGGTTTAGTCACACTGTCCCTCATGCTCTGGACTTCCGCATGCTCCTGAAACTGCTCCCAAGATGAGGAGGCTTCACATCCAACCCAAGCACGCAGTAGTCTACTTCCACTTCGTGTGGCTCTCATGAAAGCCATTTGGCCTCAGCTGTGCTGTTCTCTGCCCCATGTGTGCCCTCACCACCCAGAAATACTCTGAAATTTGGTCCTATTGCCCAAGTGGTGTTCACGGAGAAACATCTGCAGCTGCTGACTGTGCAACTAGACGGACAATGTCTCCATCACCTCCCTGAGTTTGAGGACTTGTTTTCTGGGGGAAGGTCAATGTACTTATCCCATCAATTAATAGGCCTTAACTGAAATTATTTTAAGAAGAAGAAAGCCTGGCTTGGAGTCAGAGAATACAACTGAAACGCATCTGGCCTACTAGCCAGAAATACATCTGCCTACTAGCTGGAAGCCACAGGGTAAGATTACGTTTCTTCACATACACGTACAACACTAAATCATGGCCTTCAGAACAAACTACAGCTCAATTCCTAAGTGAGCAGTAGGTGCCCTAAAATTATCTTTTAGCCATAAAGAGAGGAGTACCTCATTGTTCACACAGACTAAGTCCATCGTCTGTCCGAAAGCATCCGTGACTTTCTGCACCACTTCTTTGAATTTGACTGGTCTTGGAAACTGGATAATCCTGTATTTGCAAACAAATATAACAGTAGTATAGAGTTAGTAAAAGCATATTGGGATTCAGTATTAGACTGACAATTCAGAAATAAGGACTGGTATTCTTCTATCACAAAACACAGAGCTTGCTCCTTGCTCTTACGCTCAAAAATGCTGCTTATCTGCTACGCCCAAGAGGAGACTTGACTTACCCTTAAAGAATATCTACCAAAAATCCTAGTGCAGCTCCTCTGTTCCTTCCCCTGCTGTGTTTACATGTTGAAAAGAAGAAAGTCCAGCAGCATTTCATGAGAGAAGCCCTAGGGTCACACATCAGCGAGTGATTTATCACCTCCATTTTCAGCGAGTGCCTCTGAACAGGGAGCAGGGATGGAATGGTGCAGTTTGGCATCCTGTGACTCTCCTGTACCATCACATGCAGCCACTCAAGACACACGTATCAACAGGTACAGGCTAGCCCTACACTGATATTACTTGAATTTTCTTTGTTTCTCCCATGCAATTTTGACCATCAGTCTGCGAGTTTCCAACCCTGTGTTCTGCCCTGCCACATTCACTGAGCATCGAGCAGCGGTGATTCCATGAAAATGTCAAGTAGGGAAGGGCGTGCAAGCTTTAACTCCCAGCTCTATTTTTATGGGACCCGTGCCTAAAATCTGGTTATCTTAAGTAAGTGTCATAGGTTGCTAATCAAAGGACATATTTCTGTAGACTTGCAGCTCAGCTGCAGTTCAGCAAGGCTCAAGAATTAAAAAGAGAAAAGGATCCAAATGGGCACCCTACGTCCCTGGTAAGAGGCATTTAATGACTTCCAGTTTGGAACCACTTTGAGTGCATGCAAATCCCAGGAGGTACTATGGAGAACAGGATGATGAGGCAAGGCTCTTGCATATAAAATTGTAGTTGATTTCAGGGGAATTAATCCTGCTGTGAGCTCATCTGCAGCTGGCTGAAGTCAGTGGGACATTGTTGGGTAAAAAGGGTAATTTGTCCCTGTACACAGAAAGGGACTGGGGTGGGTACATACCTTTTCTCTCCTTCATATTCAAACTTGATCCTGACATTTCGCTGCTGAAATTAAAAACAAAAAACAGTTAGGTCCCAAACTGTGTCCCAGACTGACAGGCAGATCCAAACCGCAGAGCAGTTCTCAGGGAGACTCCCCTAACTCTGCTGGGTGTCTGATCTATTTAGGGCCAAGTTTCCTGCTGGACTTTGGGGAAACTCCACTGCTTTGCTAATAAGTGTAGTTGCCAAAAAAAAAAAAAAAAGTCTTCTGTAAACAAGAGGACACTTACTCATGTCAAGAGGATGGGACTAGACTCTTTTTGGTTGTGCCCAGTGACAGGATAAGAGACAACGGGCACTAACTGAAGCACAGAAAGTTCCACCTGAACATCAGGAGAAACTTCTTTACAGCAAGGGTGACAGAGTACTGGAAGAGGTTGGCCAGAGAGGTTGTGGAGTCTCCTTCTCTGGAAATATTCAAGACCTGTCTGGACACAATCCTGTGCAACGTGCTCCAGGCGACCCTGCTCAAGCTGGGGGCTTGGACTAAATGATCTCCAGAGGTCCCTTCCAACCTTAATCACTCTGTGACTCATCTGTATAATATTAATAAATTGCACTTAGACAAGGGCAAAAGGGCAAGAACCAAAGTATATCAGGCATCACTACTCCATACACAATAATTATGCACCCTGAACTCTAGCTCACCTCAGGAGAAACCTTTAGATTTGCCCAAGTAAGTTCCAGTGGATTAATGGGCAGACTGGGAACACAACCACACAGACACCAGTAAAAGCCACTTCTTCCCTCCTCTATTTGTGTATATTTAGCAGCTATCGTAAGACCGAAAGAAGCCTTTTCATTCATTCAGCTTCTCAGACTGAACCTGAGCCAAGCATCCCTCCAGCACCCCTTGGCTCGTGCCAGGACTTTCCAATGGCATCCAAGGTAGATCAAAAACCCTTTTACTTCCCAGACCACGTTGTCACCGCAGTTAACCAGGGCTCTGCTCCCACTAATCCACACAAGCCTCCCCCTAAAAAAGGCTTTCTTCCCATGGAGAAAAAAGCACTCGCCACCTCCTTCAAAAGTACAACCCCAGGGAGGACTCGGTCCCTCACCACCAGGGACAATCCCTGACTGGGTGGATGACAGCCCTTCCTGAGCGAGGGCCTTATCTCTAACCCTGGATTTCCAGCGCATGAAGGCACACTTTCCATCCTCTCAGAGGGAAAGCAGAGCTGCAGCAAAACAGCTTTGACTCTAATGAGGAAAATGAGCTCGCGGGGTGTCCTTACGTTTATTTTTAAATGGGCAGCTCCCTCAGCTCTGCAAACGCCCAACGAAGTTCAGGAAGTTGAGCCTAGAGGAGACTCAGTCAAAAAGCTTAAAAACCCTGGCAGGTAGAGTGTAGCACACTGCATCACCTGGAACACATCCTTTTTAGCTCTGCTTGTGGCATTTCCAGACAGGACTGGAAGAATTAGTCCTGGGACCGTCACAAAATGGGGCTTTTCAGCAGCATTAGAGGCACTCACATCACCTCAGTGTCTGCAGCCAGTTCTCCAGACCCACGATGTTTGGACAAACTCTAGGTTTACTTCTAGAACCAGGCCCAAACCATAAAAATACCAATCCAGGTATTTTTGGACAAAACAGTCCAAAATTGAAAAGAAAAGATGACCACAACAGACCAATGTTGAAGGTCCAATCACTCTTGAGAGACAGCCAAATATGTGCGGGATTGCCAATTTTGATTTTAAGTTCGGAAAAGAAAAATAAAAAATAAATAAAATAAATAAATAAAAAGAGAGAAATGGGCTCTCATGCTATTTTTTATTTAATTTATCTGAATAAAATATTCAGATATTTCATCTGAACAGGGCCTGACTAATTCACCTTTCCTGGATGCTGGAAGCAAATCAGCCAGAGTGGATTCACAGCATGCAACCCTGTAGAGTCCTTTTCCAAAACAAGAGAAAAATCAGGACAAAGAACTTTCGAGGTTTCTCCTTACAAAAGAGCAGGACGTGTAAGGGGAAAAGCTCACGCAGCTCCAGCCTCACTGCAGGAAACCTTTCAAAACACAGGTTTCACTTTCAGCGCAGACCTGAAAGCTGCACTGAGCTGGGATTGAGCACACACGGCGTGTTTGTGCTGAGCAAAACAAATTCTGCAGACAAATAAGTTTTAAAAAACAGCTTGTGGCTGGGAAACGTCAAAACACTTGTGTAAAGCTCCAGAGAGAGAAGAAAAGGGAAAAAAAGAGCCACGACCCTGCCGCATCCTTTTCTTCCACATCAACAACAGGGCTGATGTGCTATGGCCCGAAGCCAACAGAAGTACGCCAGCTGCCCCACATTGCTCCGCTCTTTTTCTGAGCAAAGCAGTGAACACACTGGCTGCATCAGAGGAATGAAAACCCACTTTGTTTGTTAATGAGATTATTAGTTTTTTGGCTGATGTAAAAACCACTAAGCTCTTTCCTCCCTCAAGGAAATCAAGATCTCACACATGTAAGCATTTTGAAGAGGGGAAATACATATATGTTTATACGTATATGTATTCTGAGGAGTTGGTTACAGTTATTTTGCAGTTTTCCCTTGGCTTGCTCATGTTTTTGACTCACTGCTAAAGCTGAATTCATCACTGCCACCAGCAACAAATACTTTTTTCCTTTAAAAAAAGTGGGCAGTGCCCAAAGCGCTAGGAAGTCCCAGGAGGATGCAAAGCACTTCCTAAACGCTGGAGCGGGCTGTGATTTTTTACACCCATGGAAATCTGGTTTGGAGCAACTTGTTTGAGATCACACAGGGAGCCTGGGGCAATGCCAAGCGCTGGAGTTAAACCTCACACAAGCCTGCATCCAGCGCTTCAGACACGTGATGAAGAGGAGGCAGAATTAGCATCTTTTCTGTAAGGACCTCAACACGACATGAGGGCATTGAGGCGGAAGAGGCACCGGTTGTGCAGGCTGCTGGGCCCCCCTCACTTTTGTAATTTTGTGAGGAATTATGACAAGAGCAACTCTTCCTTGCACAACCCAGGCCGCGCTACTCGCCCTGCCTAGGCCTCCCTGCCATCAGATGTCGAATGAGGTTAACGACAGACTCTTTCTGCCCCACAATCAGGAAGCCATCAGTTGGTAAAGGAGAAGAGGCAGAGATGTCTAAGAAGGGTGTGTGTTAAATACAGCGGCGAGGGGTAAGGCCGTGCTGTGAGGAATCGGCCCACATGCCAAGCTGCAGTAGAAGATGTCTGCTATGGTTTCATGGAGAACTTCAAAAGCAAGCAGGGGACACCGTGGTGCTAGGACATGAGGTGATGAAGTAGAGCAGCCAGGTCCAAAATTTAGACCTTTAGTCTCCTGGACTGCACGTACTTCAGCGAGCACCGTGTTCTCGTACGACGTGGCACCGGGGAGCCCGAGTCTCAAATGGCGCCTTGAGGCCCTGCTGTGACACAAACAAAACCAGCGACAACACTGACAGGAAATACCACAGTAATTCCCTTCGTTTCTGGAATAATTCCTTCCCCGAGATACTTGTACTGGCATTTCCTCCAGCCTCGCTAACAAATGGCTTCTGGTGTTTTACTCTTTCTTGCCATCTGCCTCGGAAAGGAAAAGCAAAGCCACTGCAGCGGCCACAAATACATCACCATCTTTCCAGGCTTTCTAGAAGGCATTTTTAGCTCCTTCCTTAAAACTTCTAATTTCACTAAAAGAGGAAAAGCCCTACAGCCTCCGAGCACTGACAGGGCTGCAGCTACGTGCTTGGGGTCAGGGTGAAGGGGAACGCGATGGTGGCGAGGGGGAAAGGTCTCCTCCAGCACAGCCCTTGAGCAGGGGCTCGGTGGCGGACATGGGGTGAGCTCAGCTGCCCGTGGAGCCCTCCGATACACCAGGGAACCAGAGCGAGATGGTTCGGATTAAGCAAGATGTCGGAAAAATGGAAAAAGCACTTCCAAACGAGGTGAATCATGATCTGCTACAGAGATCCCTGAAGAGCCGACTGCTGTTTGTAATAAAAGCACACACAGAGAGAAGCAAAACACGTAGCAGGGCCTAAAATGGAAACGGCTTCGGAGGAACAGGAGGTGCTGAGCACCCTCAGCCTCTGTCTACACAGAGGGGCGACCAGACTGGGGCACAGGCCCAAACTGGGCAACACCATGCTGGTAGAAAACATCCAACCACACAGGGCCATCCAGGCTACATCGCCACGGATAGGGAAGGAATGACCAGTCCTGCCAGCAGACACCCAGCAAGACACCCCTGCCAGTGTGTCAGCACAGCACCAAGAGCTGAAGCACCAAAAATTGCCATCCTGCAAAGTCCTCAGCCAGGGTTAAGTTCAAATTCAAGACTCCCCTCAATGTGGTCTCTCCTCCTCTCAAATTCAGCTAATGGTATCCTGGTCTGAACCCAGAATGAACCAAGAGAGTCATTCCAGTTTTGCTCTTACCCATCCATGACACCTACTTTGCCCCAGTTTCCCCTCTGGGTAACATTGGGTAAAATAAGGGCAATGAAAGAGATCTATTTCTGCATGCTGGAGGGTAAAACGTTTCCAACTCTTTCATTTTCTACTTGTTGGCTTAGGAAACAATGAGAAAACCCCACAGAGCACTGTGGCATTCAAGTACTGGAGATTTAGTTACTCTTTCATACAAAGCCACAAAAAGGTGGGTTTTCTCCTCAACTTCTGGCTTCAGCCAAGAAAAATAAGCACCGGAGAGCCAGGCCAAGGGGACTTCTCTACCTCCCCAACAAGCATGTTGTTTGGATTAGTCCTGTGCTCACCCCTGCTTTTAGCAATGGGACGTACATTACAAGCCAGACAGCTGGACCATGTCCCTAAACCACAATAGGAGATGACTAATCCGCGTCATTAGGAATTATCCACACAGAACCCCCACGCACTTCGGGTTGTTCAGCAAGCCAACAGAAAGGGTTTTGTCTGGGATTGCCCCCTTCTCCTCCTGGTGGGTGGGAGCTACGAGATAGCCTGGTCCCCCCCAAATCCTTAGAGCTTTCTTCCTCCAAATAAGAAAGACCAGCAAGTGAGCCCCTGAGGCCAGTGGAAAGATTATGTCTAGAGGGTTTGCTGCTCCTTGTTACAGATATTTTTGTTTTATGCAGCAGCACAAATCACAGATTTCAAGATGTCCATCCAAAACCACCTACCTGGCAGGGAATAGCTTTTACCCAGTAGGATTTCTGCTGTGTGTTACCTTGTAGCACCCAAGTCAGCTCCACAGCAGCCAAGGGGAAGCCTCCTCCCCAAATCCTTGGGACTCCACTGCCTCTGCCAGATCCAGCCAAGCCTCTCCCAGCCGACGCTACTCCCCTCTTGGTCTCTTGCTTCTGTCCCCATGGTGTGGGAAGACCCAGCAGCTCTCTTCATAGCAACTCTCATCTTCAAGGTGGTATTTATGGACCCCCATTATGTTCCCCAACAATAAAACTGAAGTGATAAAGCCAAATTCCTTTTTAGGCTGCTTGAAAACCTACAGAGAGCCCTAGAACATGAGCTATATTTTATCCCAGTTACGAGCAAGCCTTATCCTGCATTCAACTTGCCAAAGGAAAGAGAGTCCAGAGGTAATTTATTAAAAGAACAACTTTTAGGTCAGTCTGACACTTGCTCTGCATGGGGAAATGTTCCCGACAAATATCGGCCTTTATTGCCATGGGAGAACTCGCAATCAAAATTAATGTGGCAGAGGAATTGCTAGCTGTCATCAGCTGTGATAGAGGCCCACGCCAATGCCTCGTCATTAGACTGAAGCACAGCACTGACAACCAGCCTCGTACTGCTAGTTGCCAAGTGCTATTTATATAATTAAATGGATGTGCCTATAAACAGACAGATGCAAAAGAAGTTAATATAATTGCTTCTTTCTTCCCCGCGTTTCTGTTTGGGGTTTCTAATTCTTTGTGGTTTCCCTTCTTATCCCACTCATCTTTTTCATTAGGGATCACAATGCACATCTTTATGCTGCCATTTCCTCCTGCCCCTCTCTCACATCACGTAAGAACAGAGCAACTGCTATAAACTGCCTCTGTTTGTTCAGTCCAGAAGACTGCCTGAAAGGACTCCTTCCAGCCATGCCAGAGGACACGCTAGGAATAAAGGATGGATAAAAGGAATAACGGAGGAATAACAGAGCAGAGGATGCACTGGGAATAACGTTAGAAAGATCTCCGTGTTCCCACGAAACAATTCCATTTAAAGATTGGGGCTCACACGTGGAAGGAAAATGGTGTCAGCCTCTGACCCACTACCCTGTTTTCTCACAAGGCAGAAAGGCATCATACAAAGTGGTTGCCACACCTGACCTGGTCCTGGGAGACTCAAGTTCAGCTATCACATCTGCTGCCAGCTTCCTGGGCAATCTAAGTGATGGAACTCGTTTGCATCGTTCATCACATATTGCTAGTCCCATTTCCAGCTTGTTCTACCACAGAGCATTAGACATCCAGAAACTCAGCCTTAGTCCAGAAACTCATTTGTAAGGAAAGCAAACTAAAAAAAGAAAGATTTTAAAGCAATTTGCCTTAGGAGAAGTTCATTCCATAAAACAATCTAAAGGAAAAACTGTCATTATCTTTGGGAAGAAATACTGTGTAGCACATACCACCACAGACTACTTTCTTGTGTGGCCCAGTCCTATCAGCAATACGATCTGGCAGGCTCCAGATTTCATCTTCTGTCAAGAGAGCACTAAGGAACCCCTCCAAGAGACAGGGATGAGGTAGCATTTTGGTTGCATTTCTTTGTGGACCAAAAAAAATGCTGCAAGTCACAGAGGGACAAGACAGTTAGTCAACATATTCTGGTCTAAAGTGTTTTTCAGCGGAAATTTGGAACAACGACTGAAGGATTCCCATGCCTCAGAAAAGCATTCTTCCGCAGAAAAAAATAACTTTTGTTTTTTAAGCTAAGAACTTAACGTCCAGACCCATGTATTTCAGTGTGAGAATGCTGCTACAGGGCCTCAGAACAGACACCTACAATGAGAATCCCAAGAGGAGAACTGAGCATCTAAATGCCCCGTGCCTTATCCCCTGTCCAAGAAAGGAGAATGTGCATTGCATCGTTCAGCCCAAATCGGCCAACTTCATCGTAAAAAAAAGTGGGAACACCAAGTACCAAAGGAACAACAAATCACAGGCATGACATTTCTAAAACAATTTCCTCCTAGCTCCTGCCATCAGATTCTAAAAGAAAAAAAAAAGACCCAAACAAGTCAATTAAAAGTTTCTGAGCTGCAAACATGAACCAAGTCCCTGCTAATTCCACCTACTTTGGCCACTCCCCACCTCGCAGACTAGACTCCCATCATCCCGCGAGCCAGACTTGTTCCAGCTAGTCCAATTAAGTGAAGCAACAATTCGACATACTCCAACGCCCTTCATCTCGTGGGGCCTGTTGGTCTGAATCCTCAGCCCCGGATGTGCGAGGGGTGCGGGATGCTGACTACTTGTGCCTCCTCCATCGGAGAGCTCTGAGTAATTCTGAGCAGGCAGCTACAGCCGATCCGCTTATGGATAAAAAGAAAAACGATAAAGGAGGAAATGCTTTTCCAAGCACCCGTGTTGTAACTGGGAAGAACAGTTGGATTCCTAACACGATAAGACTAAATGCATGTGGCAGCCAGCAATTCTGAAGCTGATAGCAGAGCACAACGTGACCCTATTAGTGAGGTATAAATGAGGATATGGAGTGGATGGGCTGCAGATACAAACTTGTTTGCAAGAATTCAACTTTATAAAACCTTTGTAGTTAACAACTCAGACAATGAAAACTATAATTTTCCTCATTTTTGACTAACTATCTGGTTAACCATATATCTGCAGTGTTTATAGCCATAGTTTTCAAAAATAACAGCAGGAATTTTCTCCCATTGTGAGGAAACAAACACGGCATTTAAGAGAAGTCTAAAAAGTTTTGCTGTCCTGCAAGCATCCTGAGATGGCTTGGTATGGTCCCCACCCATCAACTTGCAGAAAATGCTACCCTCAGAGCCATCCAAAGCTGCGCTGGATTGTCTGCTTTGCCTGCAGCTGCAGAGCCAGCTCCGAATTTCTCCGGTCAGTTCTGTAAACATCTTGGATTTATTTCAGCGTGAGCTGAACGCAACTCCAGTGATTCAACTTGGACAGCTGCTACCGCCAGGACACACTTTAAAACAGACATGCTACGTGTGCATGTGTTTTCGTCTGCGTGTGTCTAGGAAGTCTGGAGGGATTTGGGAAAAGGATTTTCTTCCTCTACACTCAGAGTTTTTTGTTAGCTGCACAAATGCCATTAAAATAGGCACGACAACTGTAAATGACAATTTGGTTTCTTCCTTGCTAGGCATTCAGCAGTTGTGATGTCGATTACAAGCTTACTCTAAGCCATAGCATTAGAAGAGGAATTCCAAGTGGATTTGCTTGCATACTTCTCCAGCAGCTTCCCAGCACCCCTAATTATTCCCCCCCCTTTTTTTTTGTCTTGGTATTTTGATGACTGAATTTTCTTCACAACTTTAGTTTTGTATGCTATTTGTTCCTTATGCAAATCGTCTATTAAATCCCCTTAAGCTATTACATATTATATCAATGTCAGCAAATAACTTCTAACATTGCGCAAGGGACAAGGTTTTTGCTCACTAAATCAACTCTGAGCACACGACAGGGCCAAAACGTTTTGTTTTAAGCACATAAAGATAAACACCAGTAATTAATATTTAAACACTTTATATAAGAATGACATTATTCCTCCCCAAAGAGCCTGGGTGTCTACAGCTCAAAGTTGGCAGTCCATCTTTAAAATATCTGAAGTAAAATGTGCATGTGATAAATATTGTATTTCATCGACACTATCAATAGAAAACATTTGACTGATCTAACTCTTAAAGCTGCAGTGCTTGTAACAAATTCTACTAAATTCAGTGCTAAGAGAAAGAAGAGCATTGGGGTGGGATTTGAGATTTAAAACCAGTTTCAGGCTCTGTCTCAATATTTAGGAATGATTTGGAGCATAATTTTCATCCTCTGGTCCTCCATTGTCCCTCTGTGATACGGGGCTGCCTGTAGCTTCTTTGTAACTCTTCAAAAAGAGATCCTAAAGCTTATGCTGTGGTAAAATTATTTTATTTTTGATGTGCTGAGCTCCTACAGAACTTGTTAACTCCATCTCTAACATTTAAACTCTGTGTTCCTGGCCTGGTGAGCGCTATGCTCACCTCTTCAGTCTACTACAGTCTGGGGAGGACTCAAGCAATGCCGTACCTGTTTGCTGGAGTGGACGCTGTTTTTATTCCTGTTGTTGTCCAGCAGCCCCCCACATTTGCCCAACGCTGCCAAATCCTTCATAATAGAATTCAGAGCTTCTTCTTCATCTGCAAAAGGAGAAAATACAACTGAAGCACGGAAGGTAACCTCACCCCTGAAAACAGGGAGTAAAAATATAGCATCGCGTATGCAATCTTGCAACCCAAATGGGTCCAAAGTCATGATGTGCAGCGTTCCTGTCGAGGAAGGCATTCTAAGACTACACACCACAGCCCCTCCCAGCCCATCGTGTGTAGGAAATGAAAGTTTCTTCATCACAGGAGACACAGATCCCCAGAAGAGCCACATCTGCTGCCCATGGGGCCCTTTAGAGTGGAACCCATAGGCTAGATGTGGTGTTTGGCAGGGCTGGATCCAGGTTGTGAGGTGTAAGGTGGCGCTCTGTAGGACAGCAATCTTTCCGGACCCAAAAAGCTCATGCAGCAGGTGATGGAGCACAACCCAGCTTCACCTCCTCCTTCCCTCCCTCTTCATTAAAGACACTCAAGAGCCACAACTGACTTTCAAACCTAGAGCCAGTGAGAAACCAGGGGAGCGGACAAGAAACCTGTTAGAAGGGGCAACAAACCCAACTATCCGGGACAGGTGAGAGACACACTGAGAGGGCACACGGTATTTCTGATTTCTGCAGCAACAAAAGACTTTTGACGGACCCATCTGATATGAAACCAGTCTCTCCCTTTTCAACACTTTTACATCTACAGGCCTGACTTCTTAAAGCAGCTATACACTACTGCGTTGCAAAATACAAACCACAGGCACTAAAAGACCTATCTAGACCTAGGGCACAGCACGCTGTGCGTGCTGCCATGCTCGTGATACCGTCAGGAGGGGCAGATATTAAGTTCATGCAGCTGTTACTGGATAAATACAAACACAGCTACTGCATTTTGTGGAAAACCAAGCGTCTCCAGGACCCAAGCCACCTCTACGCCAAGCTGCGTATACATTTAACTCCAGGTCTGCGAGCAGGCAGAAGATGACAAAAAACTGCATGAAATGGCGTGGGGCTGGACCCAAACACATAGGTTCTTTCCCCAGGGATGTATACGCTGTGGATCTTCGTGCTCAGACACAGCACCACCTCCTCTTTTTCTGTTCCTCCTGTGTCATGTGTGGCCGGGTCACATCAGGACTGAAGCTGTGACAAAAAGGGTTTAAGAAAAAGCCTTCTCATGCATGCCGGGTACCCAGAGCCACCTCATTAAAGTAAGGAGAAAATGGAAGGGGAGGAATATTCAAAATCCAGTGTTTCTTTTAAAGCTCAAGATTTTTTTTTTCTTGTAGTCAATGTATCTCTATATATTTATATTTAATATTAAATTGTTTTATTATATATTTAATATGTATACATGAAGTACTTAACAGTACAGTTCCTTGCCCCTTCCACACTTCCCTGCTCAGTGAGCACGTGGATATGTTTTTTGGGAGGGGTGGCAGGGAACACAACCTGGGATGCTACCACAAAGCACTCAAGAAAATGAGAAAGTTTATGAGAAGGTTTATTGCTAGTTCAGGAAAAAAAAAAAAAGGAGAAACAAAAGAACTAGAATTTTCCTACTTTCTGTTGTTGTTGCAAAAAGGGACCCCTGGGGACAAGCCTAGTTTTCCAGACAGATTTTGTAGTAGGAAAAAAAAAAACAACACAAAAAGAGAAGAAAAAAAAACTTATTTTGTGGAGGGGGTAGAGAATGGGGGAGGGACAAATGAAAAAAAAAGCCATACACAAAAACAAAAAACCCACACGCCGCCCTCCAGGAATTTTCCACCAAAGCTAGCTGTAATCTCTAAAATGCCCCTCACCCCTTTTTTTTCCAACCCGAGTGACAACAAAAGTTTCCTGAGCACGATGACACAAAACGCAGTCCCTAATGTCACGGGGAAACGGGGCTTCAGCAGGCAGTGGCAGAGCTGGGCTTCTGCGAGCACGGCCACGCCGCTCACCGCTGTCCTCCCTCCTCTGCCCGTCCCCGAATATTCCTGGCAGCATCTGCGAGGAGTCGCAGCTCTGCGTGATCCACCGGTGGTGCCCTGCGAGGGTATTCTAGGATTTCCCTGAGTCTGCACTGCCTGGCCTAAAGAGGGACGCAGCAGGGGTTGCTGGAGATCACGGTAATAGCTATAATGATATGAATAACGATGATGATACACCAACAAACGGGGACACAGTAACATCAGAGTGTTCTGGAGCGACTGTCGCAGCTGCTCCCTCCGCTCCTCCCAAGCCCAAACAAAAGAGCTGACAGCCTCCAGAGATGGCCCAAACTCTGCTGGCCCACGGACCACGTCCCAGAGAGCACCCACCACATCCTGTGGGCACCACTGGGGATTAAATGTGCAGCAGAGAGCGACAGCGTGAACTATATTTTAGCTAGGACATGTAGGACAAGCCCACGGCATCAATAAAGCCATCGAAAAAGAGAGATCTTTGAGCTGAAGCGGATCCTATCACTGCAAAATTCCTGGTGCTGCAGCCTCACCTGCACGACTGAAAGCCTCATTTCCTTAGGAAGTTGGGCTAAACACCTCTGCCAGAAGTGTCCTTCTGTGTCCTTCCTCGCACACCAAAGCAAGAAGCATCCACTCACCTTCAGTAACTGCTTAAATCTAGCAGAAACCCAGGAACACCCAACCACCAACTTTCTCAGCCTACAACCAGGAGTGCAAAGTGGGGCCCGAGCTGTCCTGAATCAGGTACTAGAAGAAAAAAAGGACCAAAGAGAAGAGATTTCTAATATTTAGGCTGCCAACTCAGCGCCTTTCTTCTGCCATCGACTAAAAAGCCGATGCTGAAGAGGATTCTGAAGAGCATGTGAGCATTTTTCTTTCATAATAAAAACCTAAGTGTCACTTGTCATAAACCAGAAAACACACACCCATGCCATCATGGAACACCAGTACAAAACAAAACAAGAAAACTTCTTTCTGTACTAGCAAGAAAGCCTGTTTTCTGCCACCGAAGCATGAAACATCTATGTATCGGAGCACCCTACTTAAGCACCAGCAGAAATACATTATTCCTTGAAAAAACATGTGCCTTTAGTCCAAAAGCTGACATTTCAGAGGGACTACTGCTGAAGCCTCAAGTGTTCAAAAATAAATAAAAAATAAAGTGAAAAAACCCCACACCATGCTCCAAGGTAACCTCGGAGCAGGAGCACGATTTGCATCATCGGTTGCAAAACTGACGCTTCGCAGTCCTCTTTCTGACAGCTTTGCACAGGGACTGATGCTTTCCAGACTAAGCCTCTTGCCCATCCTTATTACAGCTCTTGGGGTCTCCGAGCTGACTCCCTGGAAGGGTGGAGAACTTTGTTCCATGGAAACGAGCAGCCAGCTCAGCCAGCTCAGTCCAAACTCAAGCAAGCAGCTCGCTGCCTAATTAAATCCAAATGCCACTCCCAAGCCTCTAAAGCGAAAGGGGCGTCGCAGGCTGCTCGCTCTCCGGTCGGCTTGGTTCGTGTGAGGTGCAGGATGGACGGCTCTGTTTGGGGGAAAATGCTGGGGAAAAAGCAGGAATGCCGTGCCTGGGGGTCACACGAGATCGGGTTTTCCTGCTCCAGCACTAGCAGGACCTCCTGAGAAGCCTCCTGTAGCACTGAGGCTACGCAGCAGACATCTTCCCAGGCTTCGCCGCAACTCCAGAGCAGAGCAGCTGCAAGTTGCACAACACCCCTGAAGTACTCGGCAGAGCTCAGATGGACTCAGGGACTCCAGAAAACCACTTTATTTGCGCAACGTGAGCAGGTTCTTGCTCCTGAACAGCCTACCAGCTCAGCTTGCACCATTTTGTACAAGTTCACTTAGCAGTGATGAAGGTTGAAGGATGAATTGCTGGTGAAACGAAGCCTTCTCTCTACCCAGAATAACATATAAGCAGGAATTATTTCTTCCAAGGAAGACCAGGACAAAGAAAAGCTGATTACACCCACGGCAAAAATGAAACGTAAAAATCAATTGTGTTTGACACTGTCCCTTCATCCCCACTGTCTCTTCTTCCACCCCCAGCTCCTTCTTTCCTTCCAGCCATTTCCCTTATTAGTAGTTTCATTTCTTTATTCTCTACTTCCCACCAACCCCTCAATTTTGCCCTTTTTAATCAGCTTCCTGTGACAAAGCTCGTTCGATCACGCTGCCAGCCCACCCAAGGGCCACTTCCAACCAAGTATAACGGAGGTCTGGAGGTCCCAAAGATAATAATTCCCTCAAGGTTTGGCGTTACATAGAGAAGTCAGATGAGCACTCCCAGGGAGCAACGACCAGAAGAGCTACAGTGACACGGGAGGGTTGGTCTTAAACTTGAATAAAAGCACACTGACCCACTTTGGTGAGATCTTGTATCAAAATTGGAGCACCTCCTCCTCTCATCACGTTTTCCACTCAGTAAGACCTTAAGACTCACAGGTCCCAGGCACCACCAATGTGAATCTAGGACACTAAGCACTTGGAAAAATCAAGTACGAAGTAAAACCAGAAAGCCACAACGTGACACATCTCTCTGCCCTTCAGAGACACGTTTCCGGTGCTGCTGCATGGCTTCGGTTCCAGCGTGTGTGCAGCTGAGAGGAACCTGGAGTTTCAGTCTTAGTACAGCAGCTTAGTGCTGAACAAGAAAAAAAAAAAAAAAAAGAGAAAAAAAATTAAAAAATAATAAAATAAGGCATGGGAGAAATAGCGAGTCTAAAGGTCAACACAGACCACCCAAAACAACCCAACAATCAGGAGAGAAAGCAAATCAAGAAGGGACAAAGGAATAATTTAGCTGTGTTCAGATGGTCTAGACAGTGCTGTTGTTGTTGGCTTCGCTAATAGGTCATTACTAAGACGCAGCCTACAGTAGTTCCATGAAGCTGCTTCCATCACCAGTGCAAAAAAAAAAAAAAAAAAAAGGCACCAGCTGGATGAAAAAGCAGAGTCTTGTAAAACGGGATGAGCTCTGATTTCGGCCTCTCTCGCCCACCAGGCAGAGTTTGGGCTGGGAAAAATTAGGGAAAAGTCCTGGGTGTTGCAGAAGGGCCGAGTAGAGTCTTTGAGTCATTACTAAGGCAGGCTGGAGCGGGCAGCTAAGGGGCCGCACGCTGTCACACACACTTCTGCTCAGATCCGGCGTAAAACCACAGCCGTGACCGCTTGTGGTCACTAAAGATCCCACTGTGCTTTTCGCAGCCGTGGTGGTGCTCACCCCATTCGGCAGCCGTGCCCGTGTAAATTCCAGCGGCGCCTGCCCCCACCAGCATCCACCTCTCAGCAAGACGATGCAACCACCGGGGACATCCCCGGGAAGAGTGCAGCGAAGGCTTGGAGGGGATGGAGAGAGGATGGGAAGGCTCACAGAAACGTTGTCACCTTCAGTAAAAGCGCTGTCAAAACACAGGCTTTGAATATATTGTGGAAAAAATACAGAAATGTAATAAAATAGAGTGAAAAATATGGAACCGCATGACTGTAACATCAATGATCTTAACTTTGGCCTGCAAAGGACATCATCCTTTCATTTTCTCTGGTTTTGGATTAATTGGTATAAGATATTTTTTATTTACCAAAGAGAACCCCAGAAAGCCAAGACTCACCACCCAGCATCGTTCAGTACCCTGCAAAGGGCAGTTCCTGCCCGGACAGACTTTCGGCTAAGTCGTCAGATGGGAGGAGAGATGAGCTGTTATTTATGCCTCATTTTATGGACAGGAATCTGAGACGGACAAAAGTCTTGACTAAGACTACACAAGTCTGCAGCCAGAGCTAAATACATTAATAGTTTAAATTCAGAAAGGGCTTAACTCAGTCTGGCCTTCGTGGATGTATACAAAGGCCACAGAAATTCATTTAGCAGTATCTGTATCACGATCTTGACCTCAAATCAAACAGACAGAACAGTCTCTTTCTGAAAGCTATCCAGAAAGTCTCAGTTTGAAGAGTTCATGCAGTAATTTCAATAGCCTCACTGTAACAAATGTCTCTCCAAGTTCCAGTCTGAGTGTAGATTGCTTCATACTTCATTCATTAGAACTTCATATCTGAAGTGTTTTGGAGACCGCTCTATTAACAGAAATCTTCTCATCTTCTGCAGGTATTCAGTCTGATCTCAACCCCTTTCAACCCATCTTAATTTAACTGAATAGACTGGTAACATACCGCTTCTTAAGCTAGAGTAAATCCTAACTGATTCCTACAGCTCTTTCTAGTTGTCCTTTTATTTCTTTACAAAGAGCACAGAGCAAACGTGAGAGTAGGATGCAACTTCCAATGGCCACAACTCCTTTTCATTTCTATTTGGTGTGTGAGCATGGGATAGCAGCAAACTTTGCCCATGCATTACAGCAAAAGTTCACATCTACTGGACCAACAGCAAGGTGGACTGCTCACTGCCTTTATCAGAAGGTCAAGGTCATATTGGTCCCCAGCTGGCTTCCCTGGTCCAAGAAAATAGACAGCATTAACCTCTATTAAGGAGGTATCAAAGAACCTTCTTGTGAAAACAAATGCTGCCTTTCCTCCAAAAGCCAACAGGGAAAATCTCCTCTTACTGAGAAAGAAAGAACATCCTCACTTGCAAAGAACTCATACCTTAAGGTTTCTTCGGAACCTACAACCACAATCAGTGGATATGTCCTGCCACCAGGATTCAGGCCACGCACAAAATACCAGCTGCACAGATACCAAGTGCAGAGATATCAAGACAGCAAAAGCAGAAGGGATCAATTAGTAAGTAAACACTGTCCCAGACAAATCTAGGAGGGAGATCAGTGATCTCCCGAGCTGGAAACACAAGCTCAAGACCCTGACTTGGACCGTATCAAAAGCCTGTAAGCAAGTAAGGAAGGGACCAGATGCTCTCACAGGCAGCTACAAATACCATTTTGCGACTCGCCCCCCTTAGAAGGGCTGTCTGTAAATGACCCACAGGAAAACAGACTGCTGCATGCATCCATCCAGTGACAGAGATGCAGATAATCCTCCATTTAAATGAAACCCACATGCACAAGTCGTTTTGCTACTGTCTGAAACAATGTTCAGTATGTGATGAGGAGAAAAATTATCCCATTACCCTCCCCCAGCCCAGATTGCTATCCGCTGTAGCAGACACCAGTGGAGCACGTTCCCTTTGCAAGTCAGCAGTCTCGCCGGCAGCTGGATCCTGCTGTCGTTCACCTTCTTGCAACCCCACCCAAGGGATAGCAAGGTCACCCGTGTACGCCTTGAGGGCAGGGCACAGCTCAGCAGGTCACACAGAGCAATTATCCAGGAGGAAGTGAGGAAAGACCCTTCTGATATGCAGGATTTCTTGGCAGGAGTTCGCTCGCTGACATCTTCAGCTTGAGACGCACACACTCTCCCAGATAAATAACACTGCGAGGTGCTGGGGTTTCTTGAAAACACGTATCCTAGTTGAGGAATTACGATGCTAAAAGCTACGTGATCTGACAGGTATTGGAGGCCATCAGTACTTTACCTGCCAAATCAATGCTAAACACTTGTTCACCATAGATGACAAAATTTGGGATTTCAAATTTTTACAGTGCAACCAAGAATAAAAACAAACCCATCTGAGGCATTTAACAGCTACAGATGTCCATCATGCCAAATGCCCAATAAAACACCTGTGTTTTTCATGCACTGACAACCATTCCACAGATCTTTTTCTCACAGGTGAAGCTTGTTTTAAGAGTCCCTGCCTCCTATTCCCCATCATAAGCTATCCCATGGTAACCCATACGGCTATCGATAAAATTGCACAGTCAGATCAGAGAACATATTTGAATCAAAAATAACTCTTCCCTTTACAGCCTCCTGCAAAAGAGGACAGATTTTAGCAGCCAGCAATTGGCTTGTGGGAAAGGCAAGAATCCGTTTTAAAAAGCTAAACCAGTTACCATCTTATACAGTTTTACTAATAATCATTTATCACATACGTAAGTAATTCTGATCACCACAATGACAGGACAAAACCAGTCCCCAAAATATTCAACACAAATAACATTACACTGGATGTGTTTGGGCTCTTAACACATCTGTAAGAGCCTTCAGAAAACAGCAAAAGAGAATAAACTAGCAAATAAATACGTTATGTTACAACATATTTGAGACACGTTACGTGAGATAATGAAGAACTTGAACTGACTTCTGAATTTCCCCAGGGAAAACAGAGAGCTACAGGGAATTCACCTTAGTTTAGGTGAGACTGATGCCCTTAAACACTAAGTGATCGATGCAAACAACAAAACCAAAACCTTTCGAGGGCATGGCATAGCAAGCCTTACCACATGTGCAAAAGCTGTGGGGGCTAAGCCACAAATAGTACAGTAAGTTTTTCTTGAGAAACGTGAAAGGCTGTGGCACAATCCCGATGTACAGTCATCCTGGAGATTTACTGTGGACTCTTGCAATAGAAACACTCAGGATCTGAAAGGTGTTTGGTTTAGCTCAGCAGGGAGGGAAAGCAGAGCTACATCTGCATTTCATTACAACCCTCCCCTCCCAAAACAGCCATCCCTGAGAGCAATGTGCATAGTCAAATTCACGCTATGTGTCGCACTCCTCCGCAGCCCTGTCCTCATGCAAGCTTGTCAGAAGACATCCCCAGGTGTCACCACACATGCAGACAGCAATGAAATCCAGCTTAAAAGCCATTTTCCCCAGATACGAGGCATGCAACATCCCAACAGCCATGAGTTGGTTTTGATTAGCAAGAGGGCACACAAGCTCTCCAGCATTATAGGATAAGGAAAGCTGTATTGTGATGGGTGTCCAAGCTGGACAGGATGGGGATGGACAAAAACCTTTGCCCTTGTGAGGTTTATTCCAAGGTTTTCAGAAGCCTTCAGGCAAAAGAACTGGCCTCCCCACTCCTTCCATCTTCCTGCATCCACTTCCTTCAACCCCATGGGGGCCCTGCAGTAACTTGTGGGGCCCGACTGTGTGTGCTCCACACCCTTTAATGCCCCTTGGTTAACAGGACAGATGTCTGTATTAAAACTGGGTGGTATCTAGGGAGGGAGAGAAATTTGCTGACGAGGACAGGGCTAAAGAATATGGGCGCTGCCCCTCATATCCAACCAGCAACTTTAGCAACTCAAATCCTGGAGTTGGAGGTATGATGGTTCAAAAATAAAAAATGCACACATTTTCAGGGATATGAAGGGTTTTCAATGCTTCACTGGTGCTTGTTAACTTACACTGCAATCTGTCACCACAGGACAGTGGTGCTCAGTCAGCCCCAGCAGAGCTCAGGCCTGGCTGCCATGGCTCCCCAGGGCTGCAGAGGGGTACACAGGCCCAGCCATGCCCCCGTGCTGTGGGGACCCCAGGGTGCCAATCCCACCCACATCTCTTCAAGTATTCACCCCTTAAACTTTTCCCCAACCCTCAGCAGATGCCATTTTGCTGTCAGCTGAAGTGGAGGCCAGGGCCATGCTGGTCCTAAATGGATCCCCAGCATGGAGCAATGTTAGGGCTGGGCTTCACAAGAAGAGCTCTTACCAGCTCTACTCTCCTTAGACTATTTTTATTTTTAGTTGACTCAGCAAGATCATCACCCAAGTCCTACGTTGTCATCTTCCATAACTAATTGAGAGCTTGCTACCTGTTTCATCTGTTCACCTCACCACCCTAGTTCCTAGGCTGCTCCCCATCAGCAAGGGGAAATAAGGCCACCCCCTTCTGGGGCAGGAATTTGGCCACATTCACACACGTGTTGCTGTGCCATTAGCTCGCAGGGAGAAAGAATAGGCCGTGACGTGTTTTGCTTACTGACGGAGGTGTAACAGGGTAAATCACTTTGCTTCTAAGTGCCTCTAAACTTATCTGTGGAACAGGGACCGTAAGGCAGACCATGCTTGCCAAGCAGCTTGAGACGCGCAGGTAACACGGACAGAACAAGAGCCCTCGCACGACAAGCTGTTCGCGAGCCGAGTGCCCTGGTCCCTGCTACTGAAGCTCGTAAAGCAATCTAAAGCACAGCGAAGATTAAATAAACAAATCTCTGTCAGAGAAAGAGCAAGCATTTACCCTGCAGAGCACCAAAGACGCACTCAACCCAACCTTGACCACTCCAGCTGCTGAACGCTCCCTAGCCGTGAACCCACTCCCGCGCTGGCTGGCTCCCAGTTGCAGCCCTCAGGAAGACGGGAGGCAGGGCCAGGAATACAGCTGCAAGATTCAGGGCTTTCCTGTAAAAGCACAGAGCTGCTCTGAGATAAACCGGGCTAAATAGCTGCCTCTTGGACAAACCGGTTATCATCTCGCATTTGTTTTCATATATTAGTCTCACGAGGCTTCTAGGGGACCTGCAAGCAAGGACTCGACCCTTAAACAGCAAAAATAACAACATTTAAGAAAAGTTTGTGTGCTTATAGCTCCACTGAGAATTGAAGAGAAAATTCAGGGGCCGTCTGGTTTTATGGCACGATGCATTTTCTTCCATAGCATCTCCCACAAAACTCCTCACCACTTCAAAGGTGCCAGGTACTGTTTTCTCTCCCTTGACCCACAACCACCTTTCAGATTTTTTTTGCCAACCCTCCCTTCTGCTCCACAGACACTAGTTACCTTTTCCTTTAACAGATTAACATAAATTAAATTAAACTTGGGGCAATTTTTCCAGCTTCTTTTCCAGCTTTGCTTAAAATCTGCTGCTTCTGAAGAAGGGCTTATGTACCTAAAAGGCAGCCTGTTTTTTTCCACCTCTATCAGTTTGGTCTAATAAAAGATATTACCTCTCCCCACAACCTGCACCTCTCTTGAGCACACTTGAAAGGAGAAAAATGTTTACACAGTGAGAAATGTAGCTGGCAAGTTATTTCCCCTGACTGCCTCCGATACCTTTGAAGGTTATTTGCAGGCTCATAAAGACCTCTTTCTCCCTCCCAACTCAGCTACTTCGAATGCTCAAAGTCACAGCCCAGAAACTGTGAACTCTTCATCTGTTGCTGTAGCAATAGCTGTGAAGTCCCAAATACAGCAATGCAGGT